>NC_050068.2:177319728-177946825 GCF_009764565.3 Dermochelys coriacea
TTCTCCTCCAGTTCCTCCTCATATTTCACTCTCTAATTGCACAAACAATGCTCCCTAGGTCATGCTTTGTGCTTTAAATATACAGATATAAAAATGGATTATATAGACAAATAAACCCTAAGCCTTGTAGGTTACCATACTAACCTGGTACAATATGTCACCTACACAAGAACCTTGAAGCCATATAAAAAGTTAATTTTTCACAATTTTTCCAAAGTTACTATGGATATTTATCTATTGATATGGAACTGGGAGCAGTAGAAACCATTTTTCACAGCTTTTTATACCAGCTCTTTTTCAAATACACTGGAAAAACTGTCTGTTCTCCAATACATAGGGCCTCTGAATCTGCCAGTATATTACTGCCTACTGATATTATTGTGGGCCATAAATGTTGGGTAGATAGGGAACTGTGGCTTGAGCATTTGAAATAGTCAATGGGATACTGCTGAAGTACACCGAGAGAGTACAGTGGCAATAACCTAAGGAATTTTGTGGATGTGAATCATGATTAAGATCTGATGTGCTGATGTTACCCAACATTCTTTCAACCCAAAGCTCTTGATAACTTTTACTCTGTGTGAGGTGGTGTCAGGAAATAAATCAGGGGAGACACGGCCATCCAACCAATAGATGGCTGGCACAAACAGGACAACACAAGAGTGCTTTCACTTAAGGCTAAACTTTACTTAGTTTCAAGCACTTGCACACATGTCCGCAAGAGGTTAGTAAAACACCCCCAACCCTTGATAATTACCAAAGCTGAGCGTGGCTCTCGAGTAGTACAGCAGCAGCCCATCTGCCACTAGGAAACATAAGATGCATCCAGAGAGAAAGAGTCCAGTCCTGAAAAGTCCCCCTACCTCAAACTTTTCCTCCTTATTTATACATTAGTAATAGAATGACATGTCCCTTAAAGAAAACTTGTTAAACAAGCAGTTCCAATGGGCAAGCAAGAGACTCCTTCTGATTATCAATTAACCAGGTGTGGGTTTTTCCAGAGTTTGTAGCCTTGAGGTCTCAGTAGACATTCCTGGGGCACATCCTGCTCTTCTAAGATGCATGTATCAGCAACTTCAACACAATTCTTATCAGGAAGGATGCGGGGTCAAGCTGCCCTTTCTGTGGCACCCAAAACCCCCCCTCCCCTCCTGCCTTGGTTAAGCTAAGCCTGCTGACTTGGCTGCTCTTAGCAATAAGACATAGTGGTTTCAGGCACTTTGCTGGTTTGCCAAAGTCTCCCGATACACTGAGTTGCTTAAGCCTGAAGAGCACCCAAGGCTAGCACTCACAGAAACCTAATTTTGGTTGAATAGAGTCCTTAGATACATCGTGATATTGTAAAATACCAAGTGTCTTTGACTTGTCAGTGAAAAAGGAGTTTGGGCTTCGTAACAAATGGAACAGTGATGTATATTTGGAAGCTTCATGACATATTAAAGTAGTTTATGAGACACAATTTGTTTTGGTGGTCTGCTCTGATTGATGGCATGCTATCTGCCACTGATTCATCTGTTGTGGTATTTCTGTAATAAATGTTCATTGCTAGACAGTGCTAAATGTGTTCCATCTAAATCATTTGTTACTTATAACAAGCTTCAGTGTACATGAATCAAAGGTTATTTATACTTGCTTTCAAAAGAATTTATCATTTTGAAGCAGCTCTATCACTTCAAATGGGATAAGGGAGTGAATAAGTGTTTTGAACCTCTAGGTAATATATACTGGAAATTGTAAAAAGTTAAGGAGTGTGCAATCTTACTTAAAAAGTTAGATTATTTTTAATCTATATTTTAATCATTTTATATCATCTGATCTGACTCATCTATGTGAATAAACTATTTTGAATAAGTAATACCTAAAACAGTTGTAGTTTAAAAGATGATGAAGGACAAGATGCTTCTATGTTTGCCCAAAAACTATGGTGCTTTGGAGAAACCGCGTCACTATCATTTTTTGGTGTGTGAAATTTCCACTTAGGTTTATATAATCATTAAATAACCAGTTGTTCAGAAAACAATACAAAATATATGTTCTACCTATGTGGGATTTTTCACAAACTTCAAAAGTACAGAATACATTTTTTTTTCCTGAGCAAGCTCTGCAAAAACTTCCTTTTTGTTTGCTTATAATATGAGACACAAATAAAAAGAAGACTGAGTCACAGGTGAAAGGGAAATAGCTATATATATATTTTTTTTTCCCCAGCAAGCAGGGCTATCTGGAGGATCAATAATATTAGGTTACTTTTTATTTTATATGAACTGAGGTTCCCTTCTATAAGCATTTGAAAATGGTGGGAGGCAGGGGAAGGATTTTTAAATAAATATTTATTTAGGAGGTGAGGAGTCTAGCAAAATATAGCTAGAATGCTTCTTCGGGCACTTATCAGCATATGACCTTTTTGGATCTTGAGCTTTTGCCAGAACTAGAATTTGAATGCTTTTTTCCTGTTTTCTGCGTGCTACACTGTCTTGAGTTTTATATCTAATTTTAAAGTTTATCTGATGGATCTGGATTACTCCTGTACTGCTATTTATAATTTAATTTTCTTTTGTACCTGGTAAAGTACCTGGTATGCATTAGAAGCAAAGTTTTGAAATTTTATTCATAGTAGTAGTATGCACTAAAATAGCACCTAAGTTATGTCTACACTGCAATAAAACCCCTGTGACTGGCCTATGTTGGCTGATTCAGGCTTGGACTGTGGGGCCATAAAATTGCAGTGTAGACATTTGAGCATAGGCTGGAGTCTGGGCTCTTGGACCCTCCCCACTCACGGGATCCCAGAGCCCAGGCTCCAGCCCAAGCCCTATGAATTCAACTGACGTGGGTGTTTCACTGCCATGTAGAGACATACCCTTATAGGGACCAAGTGAGATTGGGTCCCCATTGTGCTGAATGCTGTACCATAGTGAGAGAAAGTCCCTGCTCCAGAGAAGTTACAGTCTACATAGGAGAGGCAGACAAAGGGTGGAAGAGAAAACACAGGCACTGAGAAGTGAAGTGGCTTGCCCAAACTCACAGAGTAGGCCAGAGTGAGTGCGAGAAGTATAAGCTGGGTTTTCTGACTCTGAGTTCAGTACCCTGTCTAGTAGACCACCCACTTACAAACATGTACAATACACATTAGTACACTTGGTATCTGTTTACAGTCTTTGGAAATGGCAAATACGTTGTCTTCATCATCAAGTGAAAGCATTAAGTCCTCTTACTCTTAAGTTTGCCCTGGTAGGATAGACCTATTTCTCTGCTTCCATCAGTGTTCTCTCTCTTATCCTAAGCTCAGAGCACATCAGTACCACTCAAGGCAGAACACATTGCAGGGTGCTTAATAAAATTTGAAAATTATTTCGATTAGTAGCAAGGGAATAATCAATGTCTAATACATAA
Source organism: Dermochelys coriacea (assembly GCF_009764565.3). Taxonomy (NCBI): domain Eukaryota; kingdom Metazoa; phylum Chordata; order Testudines; family Dermochelyidae; genus Dermochelys; species Dermochelys coriacea. Next base: position 177,323,122 of record NC_050068.2, read on the forward strand.
ATCTTCAGAGACATCATTTGATAAGAGAAAACAGTTCAAGATCTTCTACTGCTTAAAGCTCATGAATGAAAATTATGTGGTGATAGATGGGAGTTAAGTTTTTGCTTTGTCTGAGACCCCTCTTTTCTATTTCTTTCCACATCCTTTCAGTTATAAATCCTTGCTGTGCTCTCTTTTTCTCTCTCTCTCCCCCTCTCTCCCTTTTTCTCCTTTTCAAATAGCTGTGGTAATGCATACACATGTGATTAGCCTGAATTTTTTTTTCCCGTCCACTTCTCAAAACCTTGGTTGCTACTAGTTGAATTTTGTAAAATTATAGGATACTCTTGACGGACAAATATATTCTTCATGATGTATCTCTTTTTAGAACTGATTATTCCATCAAGTTCATGGAAGCTCTAAGTTTATGAATAAAATATGTTTCTCATCCACTGCCAAAAATGTTTTTTACTTCTGTATCCAGAAAGATAATTAGGTTTATAATATGTCTTGCAGCTGCTGTAAAAAACAAACAAAAGGTTTTTGGGTTTTTCTGGTATTGTCTGACCTGAGCTTTGCTTAAAATTTTTAGCTCATCATACTTTTAACCATATTGGCTATAGAGGCCTGTAGCTACCTCACTAATTAGCTGGTGATGCGAACCTTTCTCTGATGTAGTAAGTATTCATATTATAGTAATCTCATTGTATTAGGCACTGTACAAACACATACTGAGAGAAAGAACCTTCCCCCAAAAGCTTACAATCTAAATAGACAAGACAGCAAGGGCTAAAAGGGAAACAGGCAGAAGTGAATTGACTTGCGTTACGGTCACACGGCAAGTCAGTGTCAAAACCAGCCACAGAACCCAGGTCTCCTGAATTTCAATCCAGCAGCCTTTCCACTAGCCCACAGCACCTCTGTACATACTTCCATATCTATATCTGTCTTCCCACCCCTTTCCTCTATTGCTCAGTGATTGTATCTGTCTCTTTTAGGCTTCCTGAAAATGACAAATAATATTTAAGGTGTCTATGAGAAAGCAACAACCTCGTCTTTCTACCCAGTTCTGTGACCATTACTACAGAGCAGGGGTGGGCAAATCTTTTGGCCTTAGGGCCACATCAGGATTCCGAAAGTGTATGGAGAGTATTAAATTTCTCTCCATAGGAATGTGCTACTTACAGTGTAATACTTCCGGCTGCCAGTCGTAGTGCTCTGAGCAGTATGGTAAGGGGGCAGGGAGTGGGATAGTTGGATAAGGGGCAAGGGGTCCCTGGAGGGGGCGGTCAGGGGACAAGGAGCAGGGGGGCAGTCAAGGGATGGTAAGTGGGAGGCAGTGGATAGGGGATGGGGGCCAGGCTGTCTGAGGAGACACAGCCTTTCCTATCTGGGTGTTGTGTATTAAATTGCTCCTCATAGGAATGTGCTACTTACTTACAGCTGTCAGTCCTGGTGCTCTGTAAGTAGCACATTCCTACAGGGAGCAATTTAAGCATTGCACCCCAGCAGCTCTCGCAGCCTTGCTGCCCAGCAGGAGCTTGCAGCCCTGCTGCCCAGAGCACTGGCGGCATGGCAAGCTGAGACTGTGGGGGAGGGGCCTTCCTGGCCTTCCTCAAGGGCTGGGCAGGACAGTCCCATGGGCCAGATGTGGCCCGCGGGCTGTAGTTTGCCCACCTCTGCTACAGAGGTTACCATCTACAAAGAAAGCATCATATTGAGAGTCAGGCCTTTCATTTTATTCCCTGCTATTTCGCGATGGAATCTTTTCTGAGACTGGGTTTTATGAACTTAGATTCATTAAAAAGGTGGTATGTAACCCCAGTGTCTAGAAGTTTCTACTTTATATTCACTCTTTTTATCTTGATCCTTACAAAATCTTCCATTTTTTTCACCCTCAAAGCTTACCCTTCTTGCTGACTATTATGATATTTTGTTAAATCCAAAAATTAAACTTAATTGTCCTGTCAGGTAGTCATTTTACCCAATCTACAAATGAGGAAACTGAGGCATTGAGAGGTTAGATTTGCCAGGTAGAGTTGGGAATAGAGAAAAGGAATCTTCTCTTCCTTTTTGTTGTTGCAAGACCACACTTCCTCATCTTTGTATAACAGTAATGTCAAATTGACCATTGTTATGATGGCTTTGCACCATCGCTAGTACCATTGTTTCTCCTTTGCCAAAATATAGCTTATTACTGAATGGGCTTCTAATACAGAGGAAATTGGAGATTGATCCACTGAAGACAGAGGAGGACAGGAACAGTGGCACGTACAAAGGACAAGGAATAGATGACATATCTGCAGCCAGCTTAAGCCCTGACTGTTTCCTTTCCATTTTCCACATTCTAAGCTTTTAATTTCTCACTTCTTTTTGTCTCTTTCTTCCTTGATTCTTCTCCATTAACCTACACAAAGAATGGAAAATGATAAGTGGCGGGGGAGCAGTATTTGTTATGTCTTTGTGTTTATCCAACCTCATGCTCCCTTTGTCTTGTTTTAACATAAGAAGAACTAGCTACAGCTCAAGCTGGGTGAAATTTTTTTGACAAACTTTTTGGGGGGCAAAAAATGCACATTTGGCCACAATCAAATATTTCACAGTTCTGCCAAATTGTTTCTGTAGGGAAGAGTATGGGAGTAATTAATTGGTAATGTCATAGATTGTGTTTTTTAATTACAACTCTTAATTAATTAATAAATAAATATATAGGGAGAGGGATGGATGATGAGTAAAATAGAGACTTGGCCTTCTCAATATATGTCATTTTGAATATAGGACTTCACCCCCAAATCATTAAGGCACTTTTGTAAATTTGACACTTATGGTTTTATTAGGTAAGTTACAGAAGTTTATCATAGAATAATAGAATATCAGGGTTGGAAGGGACCTCAGGAAGTCATCTACTCCAACCCCCTGCTCAAAGCAGGACCAATCCCCAACTAAATCATCCCAGCCAGGGCTTTGTCAAGACTGACCTTGAAAACTTCTAAGGAAGGAGATTCCACCACCTCCCTAGGTCATGCATTCCAGTGTTTCACCACCCTCCTAGTGAAAAAGTTTTTCCTAATATCCAACCTAAACCTCCCACACTGCAACTTGAGACCATTACCCCTCATTCTGTCATCTGCTACCACTGAGCACAGTCTAGATCCATCCTCTTTGGAACCTCCTTTCAGGTAGTTGAAAGCAGCTATCAAATCCCCCCTCATTCTTCTCTTCCGCAGTCTAAACAATCCCAGTTCCCTCAGCCTCTCCTCATTAGTCATGTGTTCCCATCCCCTAATCATTTTTGTTGCCCTCTGCTGGACGTTTTCCAATTTTTCCACATCCTTCTTGTAGTGTGGGGCCCAAAACTGGACACAGTACTCCAGATGAGGCCTCATCAATGTTGAATAGAGGGGAACAATCACATCCCTCGATCTGCTGGCAATGCCCCTACTTATACATCCCAAAATGCCATTGGCCTTCTTGGCAACAAGGGCAGACTGTTGACTCATATCCAGCTTCTCATCCACTGTAACTCCTAGGTCCTTTTCTGCAGAACTGCTGCCTAGCTATTCGGTCCCTAGTCTGTACCAGTGCATGGGAGTCTTCTGTCCTAAGTGCAGGACTCTGCACTTGTCCTTGTTGAACCTCATCAGATTTCTTTTGGCCCAATCCTCTAATTTGTCTAGGTCCCTCTGTATCCTATCCCTACCCTCCAGCGTATCTACCTCTCCTCCCATTTTAGTGTCATCTGCAAACTTGCTGAGGGTGCAATCCACACAATCCTCCAGATCATCTATGAAGATATTGAACAAAACCGGCCCCAGGACCGACCTTTGGGGCACTCCACTTGATACCGGCTGCCAACTAGACATGGAGCCATTGATCACTACCCGCTGAGCCCAACAATCTAGCCAGCTTTCTATCCACCTTATAGTCCATTCATCCAGCCCATACTTCTTTAACTTACTGGCAAGAATACTGTGGGAGACCATGTCAAAGCTTTGCTAAAGTCAAGGAACAACACATCCACTGCTTTCCCCTCATCCACAGAGCCAGTTATCTCATCATAGAATTAGATTAGATTAGTCTGGCATGACTTGCCCTTGGTGAGTCCATGCTGACTGTTCCTGATCACTTTCCTCTCCTCTAAGTGCTTCAGAATTGATTCCTTGAGGACCTGCTCCATGATTTTTCCAGGGACTGAGGTGAGGCTGGCTGGTCTGTAGTTCCCCGGATCCCCCTTCTTCCCTTTTTTTAAAGATGGGCACTACATTAGCCTTTTTCCAGTCGTCCAGGACCTCCCCCAATGGCCATGAGTTTTCAAAGATAATGGCCAATGGCTCTGCAATCACATCCGCCAATTCCTTTAGCACTCTTGGATGCAGCGCATCCGGCCCCATGGATATGTGCTCATCGAGCTTTTCTAAATAGTCCCAAACGACTTCTTCACAGAGGGCTGGTCACCTCCTCCCCGTGCTACGCTGCCCAGTGCAGTAGTCTGGGAGCTGACCTTGTTCGTGAAGACAGAGACAAAAAAAGCATTGAGTACGTTAGCTTTTTCCACATCCCCTGTCACTAGGTTGCCTCCCTCATTCAGTAAGGGGCCACACTTTCCTTGACTTTCTTCTTGTTGCTAACATACCTGAAGAAACTCTTTTTGTTACTCTTAACATCTCTTGCTAGCTGCACCTCCAGGTGTGATTTTGGCCTTCCTGATTTCACTCTTGCGTGCCCAAGCAATATTTTTATACTCTTCCCTGGTCATTTGTCTAATCTTCCACTTCTTGTAAGCTTCTTTTTTGTGTTTAAGCTCAGCAAGAATTTCACTGTTAAGCCAAGCTGGTCGCCTGCCATATTTACTATTCTTTCTACACATGGGGATGGTTTGTCCCTGAAACCTCAATAACGATTCTTTAAAATAAAGCCAGCTCTCCTGGACTCCTTTCCTCCTCATGTTGTTCTCCCAGGGGATCCTGCCCATCAGTTCCTTGAGGGAGTCAGTCTGCTTTTCTGAAGTCAAGGGTCTGCATTCTGCTGCTCTCCTTTCTTCCCTGTGTCAGGATCCTGAACTCGAGCATCTCATGGTCACTGCCTCCCACGTTCCCATCCCCTACTTTTGCTTCCCCTACTAATTCTTCCCAGTTTGTGAGCAGCAGGTGAGAAGAGCTCTGCCCCTAGTTGGTTCCTCCAGCACTTGCACCAGGAAATTGTCCCCTACACTTTCCAAAAACTTCCTGGATTGTCTGTGCACTGCTGTATTGCTCTCCCAGCAGATATCAGGGTGATAGAAGTCTTCCATGAGAACCAGGGCCTGCGATCTAGTAACTTCCGTTAGTTGCTGGAAGAAAGCCTCGTCCACCTAATCTTCCTGGTCCGGTGGTCTATAGCAGACTCCCACCATGACATCACCCTTGTTGCTCACACTTCTAAACTTAATCCAGAGACACTCAGGTTTTTCTGCAGTTTCATACCGGAGCTCTGAGCAATCATACTGCTCCCTTACATACAATGCAACTCCCTCACCTTTTCTGCCCTGCCTGTCCTTCTTGAACAGTTTATATCCATCCATGACAGTACTCCAGTCGTGTGAGTTATCCCACCAAGTCTCTGTTATTCCAATCCCATCATAATTCCTTGACTGTGCCAGGACTTCCAGTTCTCCCTACTTGTTTCCCAGGCTTCTTGCATTTGTGTATAGGCATTTGAGAACTTGCTGTTTTGTCCTGCTTTCTTAGTATGGGGCAGGAGCCCTCCCCTTTCACGCTCTCCTGTTTGTGCTTCCTCCCGGTATTCCACGTCCCCACTTACCTCAGGGCTTTGGTCTCCTTCCCCAGTGAACCTAGTTTAAAGCCCTCCTCACTAGGTTAGCCAGCCTGCTTGTGAAGATGCTCTTCCCTCTCTTTGTTAGGTGGAGCCCGTCTCTGCCTAGCACTCCTCCTTCTTGGAACACCATCCCATGGTCAAAGAATCCAAAGCCTTCTCTCCGACACCACCTGCATAGCCATTCGTTGACTTCCACAATTCGACAGTTTCTACAGGCCCTTTCCTTCCACAGGGAGGATGGATGAGAACACCACTTGCACCTCAAACTCCTTTATCCTCCTTCCTAGAGCCACATAGTCTGCAGTGATCTGCTCAAAGTCATTTTTGGCAGTATCATTGGTGTCCACATGGAGAAGCAGGAAGGGGTAGCATTCCGAGGGCTTGATGAGTCTTGGCAGTCTCTGGTTTCAGAGTAGCAGCCGTGTTAGTCTGTATTCGCAAAAAGAAAAGGAGTACGTGTGGCACCTTAGAGACTAACAAATTTATTAGAGCATAAGCTTTCGTGAGCTACAGCTCACTTCATCGGATGCATCCGATGAAGTGAGCTGTAGCTCACGAAAGCTTATGCTCTAATAAATTTGTTAGTCTCTAAGGTGCCACACGTACTCCTTTTCTTTTGGCAGTCTCTCTGTCACATCGTGAATCCTAGCTCCTGGCAAGCAGCAGACTTCTCGGTTTTCCCTGTCAGGGCAGCAGATAGATTACTCAGTCCCCCTGAGGAGAGAGGGAGTCCCCTCTTGGGAGCAGTGGTCATGGAACCCCCATCCCTAGGACAGTGCATTTCATGCCTTCCAATCGGCAGAGTCTCCTGTTCCCTTCCCTCAGATATATCATCCAGTCCACTCTCTGCATTAGTACCTGTGGAGAGAACATTTTCTAAGTATATAAGAAAATGTGTGTAAAAACAATTTTGAAGAGCTTTTGCAATCTATCAATTTAGTAATTTGAATTCTAGAACTTTCCCCCCATTAAATGTATGTTTACACTCCAGAGCCACTAGATTTTACAAGAAACAAATCTTGCATTGGAATCATAGAAATGTAGGACTGGAAAGGACCTTGATAGGTCATCTAGTCCAATTCCCTGCACTGAGGCAAGACTAAGTATTGTCTAGACCAGTGGTTCCCAAACTTGTTCAGCCACTTGTGGAGGGAAAGCCCCTAGCGGTCTGGGCCAGTTTGTTTACCTGCCTTGTCCGCAGGTTCGGTCGATGGTGGCTCCCACCTGCTGTGGTTCGCTGCTTCCAGCCAATAGGAGCTGCTGGAAATGGCATCCAGTACATCCATCGGCCCCACGCCACTTCCAGCAGCTCCCATTGGCCTGGAACAGCGAACCGCAGCCCCTGGGAGCCACGATCGGCCGAATCTGCAGATGCAACAGGGAAACAAACAGGCCCGGCCTGCTAGGGGCTTTCCCTGCACAAGCGGCTGAACAAGTTTGGGAACCACTGGTCAAGACCATCCCTGATAGGTGTTTGTCTAGCCCATTATTAAAACCCTCCAATGATGGAGATTCCACAGCTTCCATAGGTAATTTGTTTCAGTGCTTAACTACCCTTGCAGTTAGGAAGCTTTTCCTAAAGTCCAACCTAAATCTCCCTTACTGCAATTTAGGCCCATTTTTTCTTGTCATGACATCAGTGGTGAAGAAGAACGATTTATCACCCTTCCCTTTATAATAACCATGTACATACCTCAAGACTATCATCATGTTGCCTTCAGTCTTCTCTTCTCCATGCTAATGAAATCCAGGTTTTTTTTTTCAATCTTTCCTTGTAGGTCATGTTTTCTAGATCTTTAATCATTTTTGTTACTATCCTCTGGACTTTCTTCAATTTGCCCACATCTTTCCTGAAGTGTGGTACCCAGAACTGGACACAATATTCCAGTTAAAAGAAAAGGAGTACTTGTGGCATCTTAGAGACTAACAAATTTATTTGAGCATAAGCTTTCATCAGCTACAGCTCACTTCATCGGATGCATTCAGTGGAAAATACAGTGGGGAGATTTATATACACAGAGAACAGGAAACAATGAGTGTTATCATACACACTGTAAGGAGAATGATCACTTAAGATGAGCTATTACCAGCAGGAGAGTGGGAGGGGAAGAAAACCTTTTGTAGTGACTATCAAAGTGGGCTATTTCCAGCAGTTGACAAGAATGTCTGAGGAACAGTCGGGGTAGGGAGGGGGGAAATAAACAGGGGGAAATAGTTTTACTTTGTGTAAAGACCCATCCACTCCCTGTCTCTATTCAAGCCTAAGTTAATTGTATCCAGTTTGCAAATTAATTCCAATTCAGCAGTCTCTTTGTTTTTGAAGGTTATTTTTTGTTCAAGAATAGCCACTCTTAGGTCTGTAATTGAGTGACCAGAGAGATTGAAGTGTTCTCCAACTGGTTTTTGAATGTTATAATTCTTGACGTCTGATTTGTGTCTATTTATTCTCTTGCGTAGAGACTACCCAGTTTGTACATGTACATGTACATGGCAGAGTGGCATTGCTGGCACATGATGGCATATATCACATTGGTAGATGCGCAGGTGAACAAGCCTCTGATAGTGTGGCTGATGTGATTAGTCCACACGAGATCCACTTCCTGGACACTACAGTGCTAATAAGCGATGGTCACATAAGCACCACTCTATACTGGAAACCTACTGACCGCTATTCCTATCTACATGCCTCCAGCTTTCACCCAGATCACACCACACAATCCATTGTCTACAGCCAAACTCTACAATATAACCGCATTTGCTCCAACCCCTCAGACAGAGACAAACACCTACAAGATCTCTATCGTGCATTCTTACAACTACAATACCCACCTGCTGAAGTGAAGAAACAGATTGACAGAGCCAGAAGAGTACCCAGAAGTCACCTACTACAGGACAGGCTCAACAAAGAAAATAACAGAACGCCACTAGCCATCACCTTCAGTCCCCAACTAAAACTTCTCCAACGCATCATCAAGGATCTACAACCTATCACTCTCACAGATCTTGGGAGACAGGCCAGTCCTTGCTTACAGACAGCCCTCCAACCTGAAGCAAATACTCACCAGCACTCACACACCACAACCCGGGAATCTATCCTTGCAAGAAAGCCCATTGCTAACTGTGTCCACATATCTATTCAGGGGACACCATCATAGGGCCTAATCACATCAGCCACACTATCAGAAGGGCTAATTCTAGTCCATTTTCCTCTAGGCCTAACGGGAATAAACAAAGAGCCTCCTACAGCTTCCTGCTCTATGCTTGCTGATTCTAGGCCTGATGGAAGACACAACCAGCTTTCTTCAACTACATTAGAGCCTCAGGCAAGAGCAGAAAGGGGAATACAGAGAGTCACAAGTTCCAACTCTCTCACACATACCTAGCCCTATATATAGGAAAGAGAAGATTCCCTTTCATGTGCACACAGCTAGTCAGCAGCTCCAGATTCACCCTTTCATTTGAGCTTTGGGGGAGACAATGTGTATTCACAATACAAGACTGTCACTAGCAACCCTGGAGTGCTGAAATTTACAATTTTATATTCCAAAAATCTATTTACAAAACTGGCTAGCAGTTCAGGGCACTATATAAGAGACAATAGACTAGGAAAGTAAATTAATATTTCACTTTTGTTCCCAGCAAGTTTCCATGATCCTTTTTAGGCTTAAAACTCTTCAGTTTTTCATGAATATCTTATGCTTCATGTTGTGACCTTCATTTCCAAAACTGAACCCTGACACCAATAAAAAAAGCTTGCTGCTGCATCCATTTGAATGCTTGCCCTCTAATCTTGTGCAGCAGAATGAGTAAAGTATGTGATAGCTTTTCTACAGCTCTGTAAAAGTATATGTTTAGTAATTAGCAACAAGACTACTATGGGCTTAGTCAAACCCTCTTGTGGAAAAATCCATATACGAGGGCATAGCAGCCACAAAACAACATCAGAGTTTAATCCAGTGGAAGTTGCAACTAACCATCCCCTTATTCCAGGGGTGGCCAACCTGAGCCTCAGAAGGAGCCAGAATTTACCAATGTATATTGCCAAAGAGCCACAGTAATATGTCAGCAGCTTCCCCCCCCTGCTCCCAGTGCCTCCCGCCCACCAGCAGCCCCACCAATCAACACCTCCGCCTCCCTCCCTGCACCTCCCAATCAGCTGTTTCAAGGCATGCAGGAGGCTTGTAAGGGGAAGAAGAGGGGGAGGAGCAAGGGCATGGCAGGCTCAGGGGTGGTGTGACAGCAGGGCCTGTGCAGAGCCAAAGGTTGAGCAGTGAGCATCCCCTGGCACACTGGAAAGTTGGCGCCTGTAGCTCCAGCCCCAGAGTCAGTTCCTATACAAGGAACCGCATATTAACTTCTGAAGAGCCGCATGTGGATCAGGAGCCAGAGGTTGGCCACCCCACCTTATTCGGTATCTGAGGTTGCAAATAATTCTGAAAAAGATCACTTTTCCATCACTGAAACACAAACAACAGCAATGGAAAACAGCTGCCATTTACTTCAGGGAATACTATATTACAACAAGGTTCTGGAAGTAAGGTGACGAATACCATATGCAGTTGAAACGACAATGTTATATAGGCTGAATGTAATTACCCACATTGTAATTTGACTAGGGGGCTGGGATCATTACAAAGTATCTCATATTTCTGTACTTATTCATGACAATATGTTCCTTTTTGGAATTTCAGATTGATTAAAGAATCTGGATACAGTCTCTAAGGTGCCACAAGTACTCCTTTTTCTTTTTGCGAATACAGACTAACACGGCTGCTATTCTGAAACCAGTCTCCCTTCAAATAGCATTTAATTTATGGATGCAGGATTATATATGCCACAGGCTGCCAAAATCTATTTATGGTCTAATTTTTATTTATGGGACCAAAACCCTTCAGGGCTTGTCCCAAATCTAGATAACATAACTGTTAACATCTGCATTGGGCCCATTAGCTTTATCAAATATATGATATATGCAAAAACATGCTGCCAGCCAGCTCCCTATTAACCACCCATTAGAGAAGGCAGTCAGGGTGAGTTATGACATCAGTGGCAGAGCTAAATGAATTTTTGATGGGTCAGTTAGGTACGGATTCCCTATTTTGCAACCCCAGTTTTCCTACTGGAATCCAGTGGTGCTCATTGTGTAACGAAGTGAAGCATCAGATCCCTTTTCTCCAGCAGATGTCGGGAGTTAAGACAGATACTATAAGGATTGCATGCTTAGGCTGGAATGTTTCTTCCAAGACTATGTTTTCTGTGGTTGTGGTACTACTCTGCCAGAGGAACCAGAATGTCTGCAGCTCATATTCCTTAGGATCAGAGGAAGTTAATTTTTTACTCAGTTTTTCCTCAAAATATAATACTGACTGCATATTTAAAACAGCAGCTGCATACTTTATTCCTCTGGTGGGATGTAAAATAAATAAAATAAAATCAGAAAAATACAGTGCAGCTTAACTTTATTTTCAAGTTCTGAAAATAGACTCACTGTTGAGTTTGTTTGGTTTTTTTAATTCCATCTCTAAATGTTTTATTTTTCTTTTATGCTTTTCCTGATGGTATTTGTGACATTGGGTCAAAAGCACCTGGCTTCCTACATTGTTTAGTCATCGATAGAGGCCATAGTGAGAATTGTACAAGAGAGATTATACTTGTGGTATGCATTTGTGGAGCATCATATAAGCCCATAAAACAGGGTTCCATCCTTACTGAGTACATGAGGCCCACAAAATTTTTACTTAGTAAAGCACCACAAGAAGCTGCTTTCCAATCCTACACAAGGAATGAAAAGAATTGTTATGAGCTCTCTCACTGGTATGGTAGAAATAACCATAGTGATTTCCTTTGTGGAATACCAGAGTGGTATCTTCCTTTTTGTAAGTGTAGGAGGAAAGAGAAATCCCTCTGTAAGGCTGTGTCTACAGTCAGATTTATATCCATGACTGACTGTAGACATGAACCACTGCTCCCCCTTCACTCCTTCGTATTCTTTGTCTTACTATATTGATTGACTGCTCCTTCTATAATGTGTGTTGGCTGTGGCCTGGCATTGTTTAAATTATATGAACTATAACATAAGGTGATATAAGAATAATTGGATTCCTCCAATGTTTTATTTTTACATTTATCTGATTCACAACTACCATTTTATTTCAGTTTTTAAAAGAGTCATAGACACTATTGGCCAAATTTACTGGATAAATTAAAAACTTCTGAGAAGTCTCCAAAGAGATGAGCTAAACTTTCTCACAAGGTTACACAGCAACTTTGAAGAAAAGAGGAAGAAACTTGGCTGAATGTATGGGAGACCAAAAGCACAGCAGACCAGAATGAACACTGTTATTAGAATGATATTCTCTGGTATTTCATTCATCTTTGAATTTTTCACCCTCTGTCATTGTGCTACCTAATAAGAATGACTGCCCAACTTACAATATAATTTCCTTTCTTTGGAATTTGCAATTGTATTTTGACACACATCCTTGCTCCTTTTAATTATTATTTTTCTAATTGGATGAATTTCTAATAGAACCTGAAACAAATGGTTTATAACAATACCGTCTGTACTACAGATTGGGTAGCAATAGGTGAACAATACTTTTAATAATGTTGGGTGAATATGCATGACACTATTTTATACAATGAGATATAAAACAAAAGAAATGAAACCCACAAATCTCAGTTTATTACTGAGGTTGATTATTTTAATTTTTAAAGATAATGGATAGATACTCAGCTAATATAAAGAGACACAGCTCATGCTGATTTTCACCAGATGAGGATCTGGCTCAGTGTTTTTAGTCTGATTATCTTCTGTATGTTTAATGAAAGTGATGCATAATGTGTCTACATAAAGCAAAGAAATTGAAAATCAAACTGACTTTCAGATCAAATGCTGCTCTCACGGTGATATAAAGCCATACTAACTCCATTTTGTTGGAGACAGGTATGCACCAGTGTAACTGGGAATTTAGCTCTCCTCTAACACTTGCACTTGAGTATTAAAGCAAATATTGTTCAATATACAACCTCAGGTTCTGAGTTTAGGCCTGTTTAACACCTGAGCACAAAATAGTTGTACTGGATAAAATGCCAGTTGTAACTTCATATTTCCTTGCTGTTGGTAATATCTTAAGATATTCAGATATGGATTTTGTATGTGCATGTGTCCAAAAAAATATAGAAATGAAAACCTTCATTTAAGTGTATTAGAGTTCACACTGAAAGCCTAATGACTGCCTTCAAGGCATTACAAGATATTGATAAATACCTATTTATGGACTTTTTACCTGGTGGATTATATTAACACATACTTGGGTATATTCTGAAAATGAATGCATAGTTGGGTGGATGGTGTCACTAAGAAAGCTTCAGCTTCCTCGACCGTGGGATGCTGTTCTGAGAAGGACTACTGAGCAGAGATGAGGTCCACTAATAAAGGATGATAAAGAGTATCTTCAAATATAGCCTGGCTATCCTAATGGGCCAGACTTTAAACTATGTTTGATGGGGGCAGGAGACAAAAGGCCACAGGTAAATCCAAAACAGAGAATTGTGTGAAGGGTTGGCATCTAGGGGCACATGGGCAATCAAAGCAGGGACAAAGGAGATGTGAGGGAATAAAGAGGGGATATCTAATCAACATCTTGCATGTCTGTATGTAGTACAATTAGTATGGGGAATAAACAGGAAGAACTAGAAATACTAGTGAACAATTACAACATAATTGACATCACAGAAACTTGGTGGGATAATTCACATGACTGCAATATTCATACAAAAATATATGGATTGTTCAGGAAGGACAGGTGGGGAGAAAAGGGAAGAGGTGTTGCCTTGTATATCAAAGATGTATACACTTGTGCTGAGGTTGGGATAGAAGTGGGAGGCAGACATTTTGAAAGTCTCTGGGTAAGAATAAAAGGGGTAAAAAACAAGAGTGATGTCATGGTAGGGGTCTACTGTAGACCTGTGCCTCTTGTCAGCCAGGTGCAATCCTGCACTCTTTCCTTTTTTCTGGAGCCCCCTGTTGGCTGTTGCCATCATCAGGTTGGTCTTCAGTGCATGAACGAACCCCTTCTGGGATACCAAAGTCAACAAATGGCTGGCTCTTTCTGGGGCCTTCAGTCCCATTAATTGAGACTGCTGAGTTCAGATTGGCTCCTTCCCTGCAGCCTTTCTAGGTAGGCATGGAGGACCCAACTTCACTGCTCCTTTCCTGGTAAGTGGAGAGGTTTTCTTTCCTGCCCCAGGTCCAGGGAGAGCCTCTGATGAGAGGAAGAGGGATATGGTGCAGTGCCTGGAGTGGTGGTCTTTCCTGCCTTTCAGAAGGCCTGATAACTAGATTTTGAGCACTTTATCTGTTGAAATGTATTTTGGTTTCAGGTGAGGTAGGGGGAAAGTTCTTCAAGTCATAAAGTAATCCCTGCTTGGAAAGCCAGCAGGATGCATGACTCCCCTGAAACCTCTGGAATACTGCAGTGCCAAGAGTTGTCTGCTTGATTCTGGAATCAGGGGAAAGACTCTTTTAATTACTCAAATCTCCCAGCATGACCACCAATACCAGGAGAGGGAATGTTTTGCTCATAGCCAGGTGGGACATGATCTTGCCTCTTTCATTGCTCTTTTGTTTTTGGCACCACCCTTTAACGGTAGTGACTTCCTTTCCCACCAATAATCAAACTTCCTCAGATACTCATTCAAGCCATCATATATTCTGTGAATACAGGCCAAGCTTATTGTATTTCCATCTTTGAACATCTGGGAAACATTGTTCAGAGTGAAATCTGTTAGGCTGCAAAGGGAAGAGGTAAAAGTCCATCACATGGGTCATATAAAACTAGACCGGACAAAGCACTAGAACAGTGTTTCCCAAACTTGGGATGCCGCTTGTACAGATGGTCATTACATCCGTTGGCCCACACCACTTCCCGCAGCCCCCATTGGCTGGGCACCGTGAACCGCGGCCAGTGGGAGCCGCGATCGGCCGAACCTGCAGGCGCGGCAGGTAAACAAACCATCCGGGCCCGCCAGGGGCTTTCCCTGAACAAGCGGTGTCCCAAGTTTGGGAAACACTGCACTAGAACATGGATAGCATTTCTGATTTCTTCAGTCAGAGGAATAGGAAGTCCATTTCATATTTGAGGGGCCCATAATTATGGAATGTTCTGACTTTATTCTCATTTGGTCATAAGAAACAATTACACAAACTGTTGGCTGTTTAAACTCACAGTTTCACATTGTATTGGTTAAATATGTCATGTACTGCAGTGCTGGTGAATATCATCTATTTTAAAAGTCTCGTTCCTATATTCAGTTTGTACTTTGTGTAAAACAGTGTTTACATTTTTACATGAGTTCTGCTGAATTCCCATCTCAGTGATAGTGTACACATGCTTGAAACAATAACTGCTGTTTTAGACGATGAGTTCTTATTAAAAACAAAATGCATATGTGAAACTAACTTGCACACAGTGTAAATCTTCAAAAATTGCAGTTACTTTAGATGATTAACACTTAATTACATTTTTATAAATGGCAGTCAAAATGCTATAATACAGTGGTTTTCAACCATGGGTTTCAACCATGGTCCGTGGACCATGGCTAAGAGGTCCACAAAAGGTTATGGTTACCATGGAACAGTGGTTTGAATAGTACCTTAATGCACAAGTGTTCCCACTGATTCCAATGATTATTTGCAAAGTGAGGTACTGCTCAACCTGGGGGTCTGCAAATTGTTTGATTTCCAAAGGGGTCTGCACTTCCATTCAAAAAATGTTTGGGGTCTGCAAATGAAAAAGGTTGAAATCACTGCTATAGTACAAATACAGTTATAGAATCATTGATGGCAGCTACTTGTTGTGACCATAAAGGAATAATTCATTTCTGCTTTGATTTTAGGAAAATATTATGTAAAACCTTTAATACATTTCAGTCCTAATTTTCTTCAGCATGCTATGTATTTAGGTACCTTGATAGTATGAAGATGACTTATATAGGAACCTATATCAACAACAATGGGAAACTTTATTTTTAATAAATATTATTTTTAATACTTAATACATACAAAGTACTATAGGGTCCTTGCACTAAATCTAATGCAGACACATGCAGTATTAAAAAATAAAAATACATTTACATACCACCATTTATCAGAGTATCTCAAAAAGCTTTACAAAATAGGGAAATTGTTTCCCCAATCTTACACATGAGGTAACTGTAGGAAAGAGTTCAAGGGCCTGATGTTCAGAAGTGCTGAGCACCCACAGCTCTTTGCTATACTCCCAGTTCTCTTTACATTTCAGCCACAGCCCATTTCAATTTCTGCTGAATAACAATCTAGCCCCTATTTAAATCAACGGGTATTCTGCTGTTGACTTCAAAGGGAGCAGGTTCAGACCCTAAGTCATCTAGAAAAGACCCTGACCCTATTTTTTAATGTAAATTAACTCCCTGAGTTTCCTGTTGAACTGGTGACACCTAGGAATGCTATTCGGCTGTGGTATAAACTGTCATAACTTTGATCAAAGTCAAATTAACTAAACTGGAACATGTTCAGAAGTTGCAAGGGGAAAATACGTTGTGCAATTATGGAATTATATTTACTGAATTCAAATAGGTTGTGAGATTAATAATTTTCAATTTCTTAAAGCTTTTTTAAATACTGTTTCACTATCTGTTACATGGATATAGACACACTAGAACCTTTCAAATACTTCTAGACTATCTTGAGGATTCCAGAATTCTTAATGAATGGCTTAGCATCAGACCAGATTCTGATTTCCATCCTCAAGTTGAGCAGTACCTCACTTTGCAAATAATCATTGGAATCAGTGGGAATACTTGTGCATTAAGGCACTACTCAACCTAAATAAAGGAAATAGAATCTAGCCCTTAATGACTTAAAATATCTTAACTTAATATTATAATAAAATGGATGATTAAATATTAGAAAAGGCCTGATATGTAATAAGAAGCACATTTTTATGTTTACAATAAACTGGATGTTTTTGCTATTTAATGTGCCATATGTAGAGAAGTGTTTGTGATTGGCAATACTAGAGTTGATGTTGATGTGTAAAATTAGACCTAAAATTCTATATTTTTTTTAAATTTCCCATATATCTGTGCTTTTGCTTACTTACTCTCTATCTACCTCTTCAGCACTGTTTTATAGAGTCATCTTTGTTCAAATATTATTTTTAGGTTCTTTCTCAGCCCTTCTTTCCTTTCTGTTACCTTTTTTTTCTGCTAGGATTCTCCATAGAGATTGGTCTTCCATTCATTATTTATTCTCCACACTTAAACCTTTTTCCAATTATATTTCCTTATTTTTTCTTTCTTTATGCTCTCTTTACCTCATATTATTTCCTTTTGATTTACTGCCCTTCCTGTCTTTTATTCCCTGCCTCATCACACTTTTGATTTTGTGTTTTTTCTCTTCTCACAGATTATAGGATCTTTATTTATTGTATTTATTTATTTAGTGTTATAAAAGGCATTGCTGTGGTAACCTTTCTTTTTCAGCTTAGTTCTCTGCTTTTAGATCTCATTCAGATTTTTTACAAGTCTTAAAGCAGAGTTGGGACAGAAATGATTCAGAAACTAGGTGGACAAAATCACTGTTATTTAAGAAAAAAAAGATTTCCTGACATGTCTGCACCTCCAGATTCCTCTAAACTAGTACAGCCATTGGTGAGTTATATGATTGCTCATACATTTCATGACATATGTCTGGAAAATTAAATAATGCTTCTTTTTACCCCTTGACTCACCATGTATTTCCACAGTTTTTATTCTTTTATTATAAGTGTAAAACATGAAGAGGGCAAATTTGCCATTGCATTCATGAAGTCAATAGGAATCTTGTATGTATGTGATTGCAAAATTTGGAGGAATTTTGCTTGTGTAGGGTATGCTTTTATGATGGATATATGATTTGAATAAAGGAGTGCACAACAACTTGTATTTCTTTACCATTTGCAGGGGCCTGATTTTCAAGTAGTGACACTGAGTGCTCAGCTGATCTGAGTGTCAGGACCCATATGTTTCAGATATTGGTGTGTGTATAGCTTGCAGGTCATTTTATATCTGACTAAAATGCAGCCTGTTTACTTTTATGAAAGCTGTCACTAGTCTAAATCCAGAGATGAAAACAACAACCATATGGGCCAAATTCATTCTGAATATAACTTCTTCAAGGTTGCATCTGAAGAAGTGGTTCTTTACCCACAAAAGCTTATGCCCAAATAAATCTGTTAGTCTTTAAGGTGCCACCAGACTCCTGTTGTTTTTGTGGATACAGACTAACACGGCTACCCCCTGATACTTGACTTCAAGGTTCATGGCATTGCATAAATGATGAATTTGGCCCTCTGTAACTGGGAAAAACCTGAATATGAGCACAGTAGCTGGTCGATTCTTGGATGTATTTCCAGTAGTATAAATTCTAGAAATAAGTCCAAACCAGCCCACATTTACGAAGTGATATAAGATAAAATCTCTTTATCCAATCTTTGGACTCTGGAACTCCTGCATTCACCACACTGACTATGCTTTGTCCATTATTGTCTTTTACAGTTCTGCTGAAGCACGGGGTCATGGTGTATTTGCTCCCTATGACTGGGAAATGTTGTTGTTCTTAATTTAAAGCATGTAAATTGTAGTCAGATACTATGAATATGTTTGTTTATAAATGCTTATCATTATAAAAAGAGCTGTATATAACGGGTACAATTCCACTGGATGAATAGAGTATCTATTGGTTGCATAGGCTAGTCTCTGAGATAAAGCACTTATACTGAAAGATTTCTGAGTACCTCTAGGGTGTTCTACTTGTTCTGCCAAGTTGAATGATTTTACAGTGTATTACATAGCTTCAATAGGAAACTGATGCGTCCTATGACTAAATCTATTCTTTATCTCAATTTCTGGTTTTGGTTCTGCCTGTCTACACATGGAGTTTTGAGTTTCTTTGTGGAATAGAAATTAAAGTGTCAAAACATCAAGGATACAAGTGCTGCTAGAATAAAAGAAAAGAATTTTCAAGTATCCCTATTTATTCAGAAGATTAATTAGCAATTATCATGGGAGACCATTTGTCCCTTATCCTTCCCTCCCCTCACAGGGCAAAATAATTCAACCAAGTGAGTAAAAGGCATGCCAGCAAGATACTGGGAAAATACTCTTTACTGTCTGCTATATATATATAGATATATATATCTACCTTGGAGATGGAGGTATAATTTTCAGCTTGGGTAGAAATATGTGCACTAGCTTTGATCAAATTAGCATGCTAAAAATAACAATGTAGCTGGGGTGTTGGGGCTAGCTACCCTGAATACTATAAGTATGTACCCAAGGCAGATAACCAATCCTGCTGCAATGGCTACACTGCTATCTTTAGTGCAGTAGCTCAATCAAAGCTAGTGTGGATAGATCTATCCAAGCTGGAAATTATACCTCCTGCTCCAGAGCAGACATATCCTTAGAGGAAAGGCATAATTTCTATTCTAAGAAATCTTAAGCCTAAACAGTTTTGACTCATAAAACAGTGGTTCTCAACATCTGATATACTGCAACCCCTCTTTTTATACCAACACCATTGGGACACCTGTCCCATCTAGCTGGGACAGCCTTCTCATTTAGCAGTATGGGAAAGGCATGGGCTCTTGACCTCCCTGGAGTTGAAAACCCCTTTGTAATCATTCAATTTGAAGCCACAGTTGTTGACCTTCACCAGCACTAATACCAAGTAGTTATTCAAGTGAACAGACCATTTTAAAATTTCTTCCAATATTTCCTGATATTTCGTAATCCATGGTTCAATTGAAATTTTGTGTGATGACTCAACTATTGCTTAACCAAGAGTTCTCAAAAGAACAGTCATTGTGTTTAAACTGACATCTGAAGCGTAATCCTCCATTTTTTTTCTTAGTGACATCTCATCTGATCTTAGAACCAGTGAACTTTATGGAGACTACAAGTGTTTCTCATCTATCAGATCCCATATTCTCTTTGTGCTTTGGCTAGTACTGTCTGTGACTTTCCTCAATGTACATATAAAGAGAGGAAAACAAGAGATTAGTAAAAGGGAATGTGTTCCAACTTCTCTGTGCTCCTCAGAACCTGGTTAGTACTTCCCTGGTGGGAATTCTCCCTGTCGGGGAAACTCGCAGGAGCAAAGTCAACAGATGTGAATTCTGAGCCAGCTGACCCCAACACTATCACAGTATGTGGGGCATGTTGGAGGACAAAGGAGGCATATTTGTGATGTGGTGGATCAGCTCTATTTTGCCATTTCTCCAAAGTTATGTGGCCCTGTAAGGATCATGGTCAGGTCTGGAGGAGCTGTGGCTTGAGAATCAGGGAGCTGTATGCCTCCTGTCTCCTCTTCCTCTTTCTCAAGCATTAAGTGGGCCTCGTCACAAGAGAGAACCTGGCCAGAAGTGTATTATCTGAGCGTAAACAGCATTGGAGGGGTAGTATACTTTGGGGAAATTTTGTTCCCATATTTTAGGCATCCTTTCTCTTAAGCTTCAATTTTTTTCAGTAAGGCATTGTTTTACCTTGATATGAAACAGCATTTTTAACTTTTAATGGATATGTAGAATTGGATAGGGGCTGCCAGTGAAGAACATGCTTCATTAATAAATTACTGACATATGCATTAGCAAAGTAATGCACATGTTTGAAAAGCAGTTTCAGTACAGTACCTGCACCATGATATGTTTGAATCACTGAGACCTTTGAAATGTGTAATGAACAAAGTACCACTAAATAGTATGAAAATTACTTTTTTCCCCATGCAATCTACTCTGTACAGAGTTTGAAAAGGAAATCCTGAATCTCTTCTTTAACATGTAATTTCGGTATCTAAAAACAGCATTTGGGATTAGCAGGCTTGTCAGAAAAATAGGGCTTTAAATGTTCAACAAAAAACAGCAATCCACCCCCAGCTTTTCAACTGTGTCAGGCGTTATTTGAATCTACACAGCTGCTGCCAGATAAAGGAATAGGAAATGCAATGAAAGGGAAAGATATTATTTTTGGGACTTGAGCTGAAAATAAAGTGATCATCCAAGCTGTTTTACATAAAGCAAAATACATGCTCTGAAAATGGATCGTTGTATACTTAGATCTAGCACTTAAGTGTTTGCTAATTGTATACTCTATTAGTCAAGATGGTAACAAGGTTTCTTGGAACCTATTTCTTCTGATTTATTCATATTATCAAAGATACACACAAACACACTAAGCAGAGTCAGAATAAGCTCTATCCTGATATCTGGTGGTGAGCTGTGGAAAAGGACTTCAGGGGCTGATCTTATTTGCATGGGCACACCCACCCTGGACTGCTTCCCCAAATGGTCACTTTGGCTGCTGTGGGATCCCCAGTCTCTTTGTTATTGGGGCAGAAGTAACAGAGGGTTGTTATCCTGGTTATGTGAATCAAGGACAGTAGAACTGTACTTGGCATTTTATGATTGAGGGACTTGCCTTCAACTAAATATCACTCAGTAGGCAAGGGACAGGGGTTCCAAAACCCAGTGAATTGAAAGAGGGTGGGGACAGGTTATGTGTACCTGGTAGTATGGGTGCCTTCTGAGGACCCTAGACACTCCATTGACCCATTTCTCTCTCCACTGTGTAATAACAGTGCTAATTTTGGCTCCATTAGGAAACTTGTTACATGCTACAGAACTGAAATCACTGATGCCTAGGTCTAAGCATTAGACCTGCTTTAGGATAGTGGTGCCCCAGCACTGAGCCTCCCCTACTACCAGCCAAAATCACTGAGAGCTGAAATCACTAAAGAGCTGAAGTTACTAAGAGCTGAGATCACTGAGAGCAGTGTTCAAGTGGGGCGGGGGACGGGGATGGGACTGAAGACAAGTTGGCGAGCAGACAACAGGATGGTTAGCGTTGAGAGCAGAGCGGATAGCCGGGCGGCTGGCGGAGAGGAGCGGAGAGTAGGATGGCTAGCAGAGAGGCACGGAGAGCAGAGTGGAGAGGATAGCAGGGTGGCTGGTGGAGAGGAGCAGCCAGCAGGACAGCTGGCGGAGGGTTGCAGCTGGCGGTGAAGACTGCAGCAGGAGAGGCGTGGAACTCGGCTGTCGACCCGAGCAGCGGAGCATGTAAGATGCCCCCTATACTGCCCTCCACTTCCACCAAGGCTAGGAGGTAAACTCTGCAGATGAACTTCTGAACTCTGGGGGGGCTGCACTGACCAAGGACAGAAACTGTGGGGGTGACTATAGGGTTGCTGGCTCCGAGGGGAAAAGGACACTGCCAAACTTACTTGGGGTGGGTCTTTTGTCATGACTGGTGTTATGAATCCTATTTGTGGTGTTTCCCCAACATAATGCTGCATTGTTTCTCTCCTTTATTAAAAGGCTTTTGCTACACTCAGACTCTGTGCTTGTGAGAGGAGAAGTATTGCCTCTTAGAGGTGTCCGGGGGGTGGTATGTAATTGTCCCAGGTCACTGGGTGGGGCTCGATCTGATTTTGCATTGTGTTATTGAAACAGAACCCCTAGATACTGAACCTGGCCCTTGTTGCTGCCAACTCTGACAGGCAGAAGGATTACATATATATATATATATATATATATAACTTTTATCTAAAAACTTCCTAAAAATGCTCTATTGTTTAGTATAGGAAGGGGGGGTGTACATTACCTAATTGATACTACAGGGAGGGAGAGTTTAATGGAGGTAGAATATAACTACCCACATTGAAATGTGACCACGGGATGCTGAAGTTATAATAAATAATAATAATCTTTTTAACAGCAAGTCTTCACTTCTGGGATCCACTCCCACCATATCTAAGTCTGATCACACTTGGAAATCAATGTATGATGCACCTTTTTGGCCACTTTTTTTTTTCTAACCCCATGCTCTCTATCTCTGTTTTTCAGATACCTGCAAGGTGTTACATGTTCCTTTTGGCCCTTAAAGTCGTAGTGTTGGGGGTGAGGAGAGTGCATTAAAATTAAATGTTTGTTTCACTTGGAATGTTTTTATATGAATCTAGGTCATGTCAAGTGCATCAAAATACTATGATTATTAATTATTAATACTATTTATTAAGAATTAATTCTCTTATTTACTAAATACTCTTCTTTAATGCCATTGGGTGCCACTTGATCTTTTAGTGTCCACAAATGATCAGAACATGGGCTTAAAATCTCTTTCAAAAGATGCCTTCTTCAACAACAAACAGCAGTAATTCATACACCATGTGGGTTTTCTTTGGTTGCCCCCCCTCCCCTCAAGTATTGAGCAAGGTCAGCTCTACTTAGGGCTTGTCTATGTGGGAAGTTACTGCAGGTCAAGTGTGAACCTACAGCCACACAGTAACATCCTGTGTGAACATTGCTACAGTGCACTAAAAGTTTTGTAGTGTGCTTTGACTTATTCTCATTTCAAACAGCAGTAAATCAAAGTGCACTACAGAACTTTTAGTGTGCAGTAGTAGTGCACACAAGGGATGTTACTGTGTAGAAAGCTAGTGCACTATAGATTGATACCCTGGCCTGAGGCACAGTAAAATTCTCTGTAGTTGTTTTTGAAATCACAGATTGAGGTGTTATTGCTTCAGGCTTCCAAACAATGATAAATGGGGAAGCACATGTGTGTAAAAATCTGAAACAAGTGGGAAAATATCAGCTTGGTATCAACATTAATGTGGCTCATTTATCCATGGTCTAAAATGTCACTAACTTCCAGCGTTTACTTGGCCTTTTGTCACAGAAATATAGTAACTTCCTCACTATTGAGGCCACAGGTAAGGTCCCCATCTCCTACTCCTGCCCCAAAATCTACGATCACATCAATCTCTCTCCACTCGTGAGAGGTCCCTACTCATAATATCTTGGGGAAATGACATAATAAAGTTTTTTGCATAGGGTTCCATTTTCAGTAATTCTACTACCTAAAGTCTTAAGTCTCTGGAGTGGTGGTAACACAATACATTTTTGCAAATACAAAACCTAGTCTTGGTGATACTGGTTACAATCATATGTTTTTAAAAGGATTAATCATTTTATTACATATGCCAGTTGAGTCTTTGGCTATGGTACTAGAGTGCAGACTTCAGTAGTGAGCTCTTTATAACTCTTTGAGTGCCCCTCAAAATAGGCACTAACATAAAACCTGCTAATACAGGGGTGGGCAAACTTTTTGGCCAGAGGGCCATATTGAGGTTGCGAAACAGTATAGAAGACCGAGTAGGGAAGGCTGTGCTTCCACAAACAGCCTGGCCCCAGTCCCCTATCCTCTCCCACTTTCCGCCCCCCTCAAAACCACCGACCCATCCAACCCCCTGGCCCTTTGTCCCCTGACCGCCCCCTCCTGGGACCCACTGCCCCAACCCCTATCCACTATCCTCCTGCCCCTTACCCAACCCTCCCTCCCCCTGGCCCCTTACCTTGCCACTCAGAGCTGCAGGACAGGCATATTTGAAAGCTTGGAAGGTGGGCGGGCGCAAGCCACGCTGCCCGCATGGTGATGTGGCTGCAGGCAAAGGGGGGACAGCGGTGAGGAGGGGGCCGGGGGGTTCAGGGGCCGGGCAGGATGGTCCCACAGGCTGGATGTGGCCCGCGGGTTGTAGTTTGCCCATCTCTGTGCTAATACATTGAGCTTTCTAGCTGCCACAAATGCTGACAGAAGTTCCTCTACAATAGTCATTTGTGTAGCTAATTCTGGAAGACATAGTTAAGCAGATAATGATAAGCAATACAGTCAGTTATATTTTTTCTGTAGCTGGCTAAAATTGATTTGCAAGTAAACTAAAAAGGACTCCCCATTTGGATGTCGATCATATTACCAACAATGGGTCTGTTAGCATTATTTAGCATTACTTTTTTCCTCTTATCTATCTACTTCTTCTCTTTTATTTCCATCTCATTTGGGTCTTTATAGCCTTCAAACATGATATTATAAAGAGCTTCCTTTCCTAGGAAATGTAGTGGGAATGTATGCGTTACAATATATGAGTACCTCTCTGTGTATAACTAGTCCTTGAAATATTTGTCATGCTGTTTCTCTATATTTAATAATTAAAAGGCAGAGAAAATTATTTATAAAGAAGAGTTCTCTCTAGCCTACCAGATCTTTGTACCTAGAGTTGATCTAATGTTTTTTTTTAAAGGTTCAACAGTATTTTTATAAATAGAAGCACCAACTTTGGTCCGCCAGGATTTCTGGCATCATGTTGTTTGTTATTCACAAATATTAGGATAGTTGGCTTGTATATAACTTGAACAAAATTTGTCTATTCTTGTTTCTTTTTTCTTCTCCTCTGTTTGTACTTTGATTGTGAGTTCCTTGGAGGAGGGACCATCCTTTTTTCTGTGTCTGGACAGTCTCTCACACATACTGGGTGCTATCATAAATTAATAATCATAATCATTCTTGAAAATATTTATGAATTTCTATACTTTCACAAATTTTAGTACAAATACTTATCTGAAAACTTGTCTCACAAGTGTATTATTCATAAATCATTATCTTTCTATTTAAAATGTGCAGTTATTCAACCAAGAAGCAGGAACTATACCATGTGATTTAAGTGACCAAATCCTATCATATAATGAATACTAAATAGTTGTTCATGAATAGCATATATGTTGAAAATTATTCATCAAAGATGTGCAGCAAGTACTTACAAATAATGAATACATTAAAAGAAAAATCAGGACTTTTTTGTCAACAATTTGCTTAATAAGAAAAGGGCTAATTTCATAAATATATTTCATAGCAAATATATTTTTCATAGCTCTCTTGATAATGTTCCAAAAAGTAAAATGAAAAAAGTAAAATGATCACAATTTTGAGCATGTTGGAGAAATGATCTTTTCGGTAAATAAAGTTAAACTAATACATTTTTCACTATATGAGTAAACAGTGAAACAAGATGTTGATTGCAAACATCATATATCTTATCATGTACCAGTTGGTATGGATTCCATTTTTTTCCAGTACTTTTATCCGTATTGTTAAACAGATAACTTTGCTGACTTTGTTTTCTATTAATTTCTAATGTGTGTATTTTCAAGTATGGACTGAATACATTTTGTAAGCAAATTGAAAAGCATTTTTACTCTGACCCTTCCATTTATATTTAGAGAACAGGGCTCCTATTCAATGAGAAATCCATAGGAATAAAATCAGAAACTAATTACTTTACCTCTGCTTTTGTATGACCTTACTATTATGGGACTTCATCATTCAGTGTAAAAGAAAACCTCTCCCGGAGCCATACAAGTCTCTCAGTATCTAAATCTTTTTTTTTTTTTTGGTTGTGGGCAGGTGGTTGAAACCCAATGTGAGTTATAATATACTTTGCACTTCTCTGGCATCTTCTATCCAAAGATCTGAGCATGTTGCACACGCTACCAAAGAAGGTTTCATAACAAGTAGAGTTGGGTAAATAATGGATTTGCTGGCAATTCTGAAAAATCAAGGAAGTTTAATTTGGCGTTTGCATAAAATAAATATTGTTTTTATTTTATTTGATGAATTGCAAGGTCAAACATTTCAAGTCGGGTTGACATGAAACTTTCTTTTTTAAATCTGTTGAAATTTTTTGTTTCCATTTTAACAAAAGCAAAAGGGAGGATTACATTCACAAAACGTCTGGGAGGAGAGTGATGAGGATGACCGCTCCCTTGTTATTCACCTTGGAAATTCATAGACATTCATAATGACAATGAATAGTAATTTGTTCAGGGAAGGTGAATGAGAATGATTCTATAACCTTTTGGATATGGCATTCAACCAAGATGTGGGAGACCCAAGTTTGAGTCCTTGCTCCAGTGTATACATACAGCAGAACAACTTCAACAGAAGAAATTGAGAAAGACCCATACTACAATATCCGATAGCCCAGTGGCCAGGTTTCTGTTCTCTTGCACTGTAGAAGACCTAAGCTCAAGTCCTTTCTCTTCAGGTAGTGGGAGGGGAATTGAACTGTGGTCTTCCACATCTTGATATGTTCCCTAACCACTGGGCTAAAAGTTATAAAGTAGTTGTTTCTGCTCCTCTACAGCCATTTTGTGAATCTAGTCCTCCTTCACATATACTATCTTACATTTCTGCATTTTTTTTTAATTTTGTATTCAGCGAGCTCAACACAAATTTGCAAATTGTTTCAGATCAACTGAAAATGCATTTTTGGTGAATAAATATTCACCAAAAAAATTTCACTCGGCCCTAATAACTGTTTAAAGTAGGTATTATTATGATCCTCATTTCACAGATGAAGAAACTAAGTCAGAGAGAAACTAAGTTACTTGCCAAAAGTCACAAAGCACATCAGTGGCAAAAACAAGAAAACAAAACCAGACTCAGTGGCTCATCTTTGATAATATTGTTCTCCTTTTGAGTTTTAAATGCTCTCATCAGAAAGTGTTGACATTATTTAAGATTAGCAAATCATTGGTGTATATTCTGTATATATGTATTGTAATATTTCAGTAACAGATAAAGCTCACTTCTGTTGCAGGGGAGAATTTCTTACGCTGCTACTTTTGCCATTTTCATAACTTGTTTTCCAGGAATATATTCTGAGTTTGATCAGGTTCATGGTCATGTCATGCTCCACAAGACCTGCTCTGAGAAAATAAATGGAGTTCATATAAGTTACTTTCAATAACCATGGAGTGAATACTGAGGAAATATAATTTCATGATTCCATTTAAAATGTGCATTAAGCCATGTTAACTACATTCTCCTTTTCAAGTACCTCAAATATTCTGCAAACTAAAGACCTGATTTTGCTCTCTTACACCAGTGTAAATCATGAGTAATTATAATTGTCAAAAGAAATATGCTCGTCTAAATTTAGTGTAAATTAGAGCAGAATGAAACATTGTATCTTATGAAGATGTTATACCAGCAGGGAATTTGCTGCATCATATATATTTACTTTGTTCATACTGTATGTGGGTTTTTGTGTGTGTGTGTGTGTGTGTGTGTGTATTATAAGTAGAACTGGTAACAATACCTATAGATATGGTTGCCTCTAACACTATCCATTCCCCCCATGGCAGAGCTGGGCATACATCCCAAGTGCTTAATAGCACAGACACATATCTTATCCTCTTAGTTCTGCTGACTTTCAGACTCAATGTGCCAAATCTCTGTGTTGGTTGTACTATCTGTAACCGGTAGATTACACTCATTTCCAGAGCCAGGAATATAAACCAGAAATCCAGATTCCCTACATTTTTGTCATTGCTGCCAAACAACTACTGCTGTAAGCCAATGCAAAGAAAGTGTATGTTGCAGCCCCCTTTAGTGACTGGTCTACATACAGGATAACTGATACTTCCAGTTACTCTTTCAATTCAAATGCCAGAGGTCTATCCACTGATCCCTGAAACTAACGAGTTCAGGAGGTAGGCATGGTTCTATATGATGGAGTTCTGTTTGGTTATTTTATTAATAGTTAGTTTAAAAAAAAAGTAGGGTTTTTTGGGGCAGGGGGAAGAATCAGTTTAAAAAGAACATTACTCAAACACTGAAAAGTTAAGAAATGATAGAATTAAAGTTGCCCGTGAAACCTTATTCTGTCTCCTTGTGAATAGGGATTATAATGTAGACTTTAATTACATGATCACATACTGTTCCTAGTGGAGTGAGGATTGTGTGTCCATCTTTCCACACAAGCAGATTTTTTCACCACTGGGGATATACCAGTGGAACCCAAGCAGTGAATCTGTCCCTCCCCCTCCCATCGCATACTTTAAACATGCTTATAAGACATACTTATATTAATGTATGTGGTCATCCAAGCAAAGGATTTCTAACACTTTATATATTAATGCAAACAACCTACATTATAAGAATGTTAAGGTGACTAAGTCAAGCACTCAAAAGTCAGAAAATGCCAGAATTAAGGTTGCCTGTGTAACTTTAATTAGGCCTCCTTTTGCCTTTGAATTATGAGACAGACTTTAATTACACAATCACAATCTACGTTCTCCATCTTTCTCTGGTGATGAATTGGGATTGGGTAGTGAAAGAGACTGTTGCCTGTGGCATATGGTGAATGAGGCAGGGGGGTTGCAGGAAGAGAGAGGGAGGTCTCGTGGTTAAGGCAGTTGAATTGGAAAATTGGATTCTGTCCCTGACTCTGCCACAGAGTTCCTGTGTGATGATGGACAAGTCACTTAGACCAAACTTGTTACTGATGGTTGCTAATTTTGTGTGCCTCAATTTGTGGTTGCTCAATTTGAAACCCTGGGGTCTGATTTGTGGACATACTGTATGCTCACAGCTGCAACTGAAGTCAGTGGGAGCTTTGCTTTGAACATATCAAATACTGCACAATGGTAAGTACTCTTGGAAAAAAAACAGGTCTTGGGTATCTCAAATTGGGCACCAAAAATTGATGGATACAGACATTAAGATCAAAAGTATTACTTCAGTACTCCATCTGGAAAATGGGATAATACCAACCTCTCACCTCATAGGTATGGTGTGAAAAAATAGCCATTCATGTTTTTGTGATACTCAGATCCTGTAGTGATGAGCACCACAGAAAACCCTGTGAGGAGATGAATAGTTCTGTCTTCAGGGTAGGGTTTGAATAATGTGCATTAAATAAGGCCTGGGGCCACACATTGAACAACAGGAAGAAAACAAAATATTGAATAAATGCTCATTAAGTGAGCACTGAATGAAGCCGGATTCCTGAAGAAAAAATAGAATGTAACCATATTATAAGAATGTATCATAATATATATATATACACACACACACACACACACAAGGGGGGGATAAATTAAGGTTGCAGAGGCAGCCTAATTCTGGCAGGCCCTAACTTTTGAGAGCTTGACTGTGTGAAGAGATCCCTGGGGTACAACCTGGGACTGTGGAACTGCTGTGCCCCCTTAACTCTCCAGCCTGGCTGTCTCTCACAGTGACAAACCGCAAACCCTTCCCGGTGCTGTGATCACTCATCCATCAGCATGTGGAGGCCCACACTCAGTAAAATTGCATGAAAGCTCCCTGAGTCTCTCATGAATTATACAGAGAGAGGCACCAGCCAATCACTCCAGTCCCCAGCCTTACACGCCTGAAATATACCATCTTACACAGCTCAAGATTCCCTTGGACAGTGCAAGATCATGAATTAGTTCACCACTTTTACAAAGGGAAGTGGATGTGCAACAGCCCTTGTCAACCTGAGCTGAGATTCGCCAAGTACTTCAATCAAAATCACACTGTTTTATATAAAATATAAAACAGATTTATTAACTACAGAAAGATAGATTTTAGTGATTATAAGTACCATGCATAGAGATCAAAGTTGATTACATAAGAAATAAAAATAAGATTCCAGTCTAAATTCTAACTTTAATAGACTAAGCAAGATTTGAGTCAAACTCTTTTTCTCACCCTAACAAATGTTACAGGCAGCTCACAGTGCTTAATACACAGGCTGTATTCTCTTTCAGCCTGGGACCAATCTCCCCAGTTCAAAGCTTTTGTCTTCCAGATGATCTTGAGATGGGGAGGAGAGAAGCCAAGTGGTGATGTCACTGTCCCTCTTTTATACTTTCTTCCAGCTTCTAGAAAGATCCTTGATGTGGCCTGTGGTCTCGGTAGCCCTCATTGCATACATGCCCTCTGGGATGGCCATTGTGAGAATGGATTCCCCTTAATATCCCATCAACACATGTCTGGCGGGTTCTAATGTAAATCTGTCTTACTAGGTGCTCCTTTGTTGCCACTGAAAGGCTGGCTGTGGGAGTTTTGCAACCTCACAACATATTTCAGTAACACACACATAGCAATACTTCATAACTTCACATATAGTAATAGTACAAAGAATTCAACAGGATATTAATATTCAACAGACCATGACTTCTCATATGATACCTCACTAGGCATACTTTGTACAAAACATATCATAATCATATCACAGTGGTGAATATGGGGGTTCCAGGGTGCTATTTTGAGGTACAGAGTGTCACAGACTGCCACCTTAATAATGTTGTTTAAGAGAGAGATTTTTGTGTGTACATACACAATAGCAAAATCTGATATTTGAAGACCAGACTTCCAAAAACATTGGAAACATCACTGGAACAATGTTAAAACTCATAAGGAGAGAAGTAATGGATTATACTGAAATTTATTCCCAAACATTTTACACACAAAATGATATCCCTTGCATGACCGCAATCCTTTTTCACAGCACTTTACTACTGCTGGGTCTCATAGATTCATGAGCGGTGCAGGGCTTGTGAAAATAAGATTCACATATTGTTCAGCAGCAGCTGTTAAAAGAAAAGAAGTGGTGGGATGTATTAAAAAATATAGAATGGAAAAGCATTTTGACCCTTCCCATTATCCCTTTCAAATAAATAGATATTAGTGATTTTGCTTTGTGACTGTGAAGTCTGTGGAGGATCTTCACATAATCCAATGAAATCATGAGATTTGGCATGTCAGTTTTCTGAGGGAAAATGAGAACTGCATAGAAAATCTACTTTTATCTGTTATGAATTTTCCTTTCTGTCTGTTTATTTCTTCTGTTTGTTCTAAAAGTTGTCAGATTGGAGAGAAGATCCTAAATTCTTGATTGTAATGAATTTTTCATTAGTTATAGACTTTTCTACATTTGAATATTTCTAACTGAATTGGTGCCAGATAGTCCCTGCCATAAAAACCTTATATATATTTTTCAGTACTGCATTTACATAAGAAATAAATGATTGGTAAACCAAAGACCTATGTATAGCTTGGAAATGTCATGGTTTTAGCCACCTTTGTTTCATAACATTCATGTGTATCAAGTCCATAGTTTAGTTAAGAGACTCAGAGGTAAGCCACAAATGAAAAGTGTTTATGCAAATCGCTTCAACTTACTAAAGCAACACAACCAGGTATCAGAATGGGGTGGGAAAAGTAAGCGTTCTCAGCTTTAACTCTATCCACAATGGTGGATATTTCTGCTTTTAAAAAAATCAGTGGTGAAATATTTTTATTTTGTATAAGTACCTTCTCAGGGAGAAATACCTGGTCTCTTTAAATAGTCTCTTTAATCTTGCGGAAAAAGGCATAACAAGAACCAATGGCTGGAAGTAAAAGACAGACAAATTCAAATTAGTAATAAGGCACACATTTTTCAAGAGTGAGGCTGGGTAACCAGTGGAACAAATTACAGAGGAAAATGGTCGCCATTTCTTGAAATCTTCAAATCAAAACTGGAAGGATTTCTGGAAGATATTGGTCTCAATACACGGGTAACAAGATGAAATTATATGGCCTGGTTTATGCAGATCTCAAACTAGATGATCTAATGGTCCCATCTGGACTTAAAATCTATTAATATTATAGCTGAGAAAATAGTTTAGAGTTCACACCCTACTGAGCTGAATGGAGCAATTCACATTGTTCGTAGGCTTATTTCAGTCTGTCTGCGGAGCCAATATGTCACCATTATAGGGTTCATAGAATGCATTGTTCATAACTATGAGTGTGTGTTTATGTGTGTGTTTATATATAAATTGCCTACCTAGAGAATTAGATTGTTGGATATCACAAATGTAAACAAAGGAGGAGATTTGCAAATGTGAAAATGGCAGTTAAGTGCACAATTTTCTTTGAAAGTCAATAGGAGTTGTCTTACCCCATTTACACATTTCCTTAAAATAAATAAATATACCTAAGGGCTAGAAACGTTAAACTGTATTTTGAAATAAAAGGTTAAATTCTGCAGAGAAATTCTATAGCCACTGGAGATGAGCTGTTGCTCAGCACCCACACACTAAATACCCTTCAATCTGACCACTTAGTATGTCTGTATGTTTGGAAGGTGTCTTGTACTTTTTGGGCATTACCTCAATCTCAATGAATAATAATACTTTTAGTAGACTTCATGCATAGTACAGAATGTTTTATAGAGAGCATCTCATTTGTAAGCTTAAAGAGAAAAGGAAGGTTTTAAGATTCATAGTATTAGGGCTAGAAAAGGCCATTCAAGTCCTCCAGTTTGATCCAATTTCCTTCATTTGGCAGGACTACTCCCTATATCATTCCCCTGACTGTTTTACATAATCTGCTTTTGAATTAGTGGGCATGATATAGGGAGTTGTTTTGCCAAAAGCAGGGAGTCAGATCAATCTATAGGACTTTAGTGGCCTTTTTTAGACCTGCTATCTATAAATCTTTAAAATTTCCTTTTTAGTTTTTGATTGATTCTTCTCTCTCTCTCTCTCTCTCTCTCTCTCCAATATCAAGGATATTATACACTGCATTACATTTTAGCATTCTGTATATGGAGTGTTGTAGCAACAATTTGATATGCACCTATACATTTCTCAGTCTGTGAGATCGATTTATTTTCTTTCCTGTGTCAATGGACTTTATGTTGACATAATAAAGGTAAATATTTTAGAATGCTTGCAGCTAAAGGTATACCAAGCTTTCTCTAATACTTCAATTTTCTAACATCAGACTTGTTACATAGGTTTGTTTATGCTAAGGTGGTTGTGCTTAAAGGAGCTGGTATTCTTTGAGACAACATGGGTATCCAGGAAATAATGGATATAAAAGATCGCTCCATAACGCTTGTCACTAAGAGTGATTGGTGATCGGCTGGAGTTTAATGAGGTTGGAGTTCAGAAGTTAAAAAACTTGCCCCAGCTTTTCAACAGCCAGTCTAACCTTTGAGCTTGGGTTAGACAGACATCTGCTCCAGCTTTGGAAGATTTAGTTATCATGGGACTGAAATTAGCCTAGAGGCTTAGTTTGGAGAGAGTCCTACTCCAGTGTTGGAAGGTTTAGATAGAGGGGGACTAAACTTGCCTTGGGAGAATAGTTTAGGCAGAGGCCTGTTCCAGCCTTGAAAAACTGTCTTGATCCTGGAGGCCTGGCAGAGGCTGTCAGTTTGGAAATATTTTTCTTCAGGCTATAGAAAAGCTTGTCCTAACTCGAGGGATTTTCAACTGGGAACTAAATTTTTACAAGCTAACTGTGGGAATTTTTATAATTTTTAAATTATTCTAGGTCCTATAGGACCTAAAATTACAAGAACATTTTTAATGCTTCTGATTCCCCTCCCCCCCACTTTCACAGCATTTGCATCTACAACCCACAGTTCACATGGTAGATAGCTATGTGACAATAAGTGGTTACTTTTCTATGTAGCTATAGAAATCCCAATTGCTGATAAGACTAAAAAAGGCAAGGGTGCTGGAACTAGGAGTGATAGAGGTGCATCAGCACCCCCTGGCTTGAAGTGGTTTCCATCATATACAGGGTTTACAGTTTTGTTCAATGGCTTTCAGCACCCCCACTATACAAATTGTTCCAACACCACTGGCAAAAGGACAATTTTTCTATAGTGAGGTGATTATGGATAATCTGTTGTTGGAGAGTGATGAAAGCGGGGAAGAGGTGCTTGATAAAAGCCTAATTGTGGATCAAGGATATATTTCAATTCAGGAATGATCACCATTATGCCTTCTTCCGCACCTAAAATCATAGAAATTCTTAAAAGAAAGGATGTCCTATAGATGTGTGGGGGAATGGCACTGAAAAAATAGAACTGCACTTGAGTGCTAAGTCTCATTAGGTTATTGTGATATTAGACAATCTGAGTGTTTTTCACGTTGTTCATGTTTGAGAGGAGTGTTGAAGCCTGATCAGTGTTCTCTATAGGGGTGTGGTTACTGTAGCAGTGTGGCATGGAGGAATTGGAAAGGGAGGGCAGTTCCTAGGGGACACCATGATATATCATTCTTTTTGGGGGGGGGGGACAAAGGGTGAACTTTGTGGATACCAGGCTGATATCTTTGTACTTCTTTCAAGAGAATAGTGTTAGATTCTTATCACTGTGCAAGAGCTTCTCGGTGGAAAAGACCATTCTTAAGGCAGGTTGCTGCTATGTATCTGTTCACTTCAGCCAGCTCTTCTTTAAAATAGATAAGAAAATAACATACTTGATAAATTCACAGAAGATGTTTTCAGTAACTTCACAGTATTAATCAAATAGTCAGATGAGAGATACTTAGTTGTCTTGTTGCAGGCATTTTTGCCTCTTACAATGGTGCCATGACAATTGTTTGTTTCACAAGTGTTTCACTTTCAGAACTAGAGTACTGCACATAAGAAAAGTGGAGGATCTAAAATTGTTACTGAATGTTGCCTGCAGAAACTTGATGAGATCTAAGAGGGATACTGAGATGAAGGGATTCATCTAATAATGTACTGTTCTTTCTAATGCCCGCTTTCCCATCTTATTGGTTGCCAAGCATTCTCTTGGGTTTTTTTTTACTTTTTATTTTACACTAAAGTGGGTTCTCTCCCTGGTCATGATCCAGAGCCAACTGGAGTCAATATACACCTTTCTATTGACTTCAGTGGGCTTTTGATTAGGTCTCCCAAGAAACTAAAGTTCACAATGGCTTTACTATCCTATTGTCTAACACTTTCATGACAGAGAGTAGCCATCAATAACATCCAGAAGGCACTATAAACTTGTGCACATCACAATGTAAATGGTGAAACTCAACATGTTGCTAATGGAATCTCTTTGCTAATATGTCAGGTGGCTTTGAGAATGGTTACATCAGTCAGGAAATCCTTGAGGATGGCACTCTATACTGGTATCAGTTTGATAAGTATTAGCAGCACACTATTTCTTAGTTAGTTAGTCTCTAAGGTGCCAAAAGTACTCCTCTACTATTTCTAATGTTTCAGAGTAGCAGCTGTGTTAGTCTGTATTCGCAAAAAGAAAAGGAGTACTTGTGGCACCTTAGAGACTAACAAATTTATTAGAGCATAAGCTTTCGTGAGCTACAGCTCACTTCATCCCTTGCTTGTCACCATGAAAGGTTTTCCTCCTTTTCCCCCCCTGCTGCTGGTGATGGCTTATCTTAAGTGATCACTCTCCTTACAGTGTGTATGATAAACCCATTGTTTCATGTTAGTCTGTATTCGCAAAAAGAAAAGGAGTACTTGTGGCACCTTAGAGACTAACAAATTTATTAGAGCATAAGCTTTCGTGAGCTACAGCTCACTTCATCGGATGCATCCGATGCATGCATCCGATGAAGTGAGCTGTAGCTCACGAAAGCTTATGCTCTAATAAATTTGTTAGTCTCTAAGGTGCCACAAGTACTCCTTTTCTTTTTACTATTTCTAATGGCTTTCTAAAAGCCTCCAAGTCTGAGTAAATAGACCTTGAAAATCACTATTCATTCAGAGCTATTTTTTTGGCTCTTGTTTTTTTACTGCACCTAGCAAAGTGTCAGAGGTGGTAGCAGATGGAAGACTGGCATAAGAATTATGCACACAAAAAACTTCTTAAAACAAGGAGAAACTAAATTCCTCAAATGGTCTGTATGTGGGTCTGTATAGACTAATATGTCTATAATGTTTCCCAGTGCAGGGCATTTGAGACACACATTTAAAAAAAACAATAAAGCACACATATTTTAAAGATGGGTTCATAGACAGAAGAGAGCATTCAAGTTAGAGCAATTCTCCCATTAGAGATATTTACACTGGAATGTGTAAATTAGTTTAATTCATTGGTGGTGGGAGCTCTGAAGTCATGAGCAATATGTAACTGATTATGGAGAGCAACCTTGTTGTTTATTTACTTAGGTCTTTATTAAATATATAACAAATAACTGTAACAGCTTAAAGACCTGATTCTGTAAGATACCAAGTGCGCTGAATTCCTGCTGAACTTGGTGAAAGTTGAGGATACTAGCAGAAATATGTCCCTGAGTGCAGTTTGTTCCCTTATGTTTCTCTTTTGCCTCTCAACGTTTCTCAGATGAAGTTACATATTAAAAATTGATGGACGAATGTGGTTCACAGCAAGTTTTTCCTGTTGTAACCTTGTGAAAATTGTGCAGGCGGGAAGTTTTGGTTTGATTAGATGAACAAATGGCATACACTCTGTAAATAGCTTGAGCACCTGGAAGGTATTCATTGCACAACAATTGCCTGTGGTCTGCATGCTGTGGCAAAAATGTGGGGCCTAGGTGCTGAAGTTGGATTATGTAAATAGAAATGTCCTGATTTGCAGAGGATGCTGATCAGTGGGAGTCCCTGGGAGCTGCAAGTTCACTTTGAAAATCAAATGCCTAACCATAGATTTAGGATCTGATTTAAAAGTCACCTAAGTGACTCAGGAGAACAAGTTCCTATAAAAATCAGTGAGAAATGTGTTCTTAAGTGACTTAAACAATTAAGGGTAAATTTTTCAGAGTGTCTAAATTTGGATGCCAAGATCTGTAAATTTGAAAATTTAGCCTTGGATTTTAAGAAGAGATTTTTATGAATTATGGACCTTATCTAAACATTTTATATTGTATTTTATAACATTATATACATCACAATCATAGTCAAACAAAATGTTACCTTATTGAAATGAAGTGAAATGAACCCTAACTTGCTCTTGAAAATTTCATTAAAATCTATACATTTGCACAAATCATTTTTAGTTTGTTGCATCGGCATTCCTGGTGGAAAATTGTTCCCTTTGAAAATTTTCAACCAGTTCTAATCTGTCCCTTTCAAAATACTATTCCTTACCATTTGAAAAACTACCCTTTTCTTTTTACTGAAAGTGCTAGGGTAGAGTTTCAAAGGCACTTAGGCACTTAAATTCCCTTCAGAAGTCAGTGATATTTGGCTATAAGGACAGTTAGGTAGATTTTGAAAGTACCAGACTCAATCCTTAGCATTTAAAACAAGGGTTCACCCAGTATTGCTGAAACATATTGTTTAATTTGAAATCTGATGGATACAAAAGTATGAAGTATTCATGTAGACCCTACAATACATACACTATTTACAAAAAACAAAACAAAACAATCTACTTTTGAATGTAATTATAAGACTAAGAATCATGTATTAATACTGTGTCTTCATATAAGTTTACTTAGGGTTACTTAGCCATTTCTCTTCCATTAAAAATGAATAAATGGCAATTTAGTGAATTTCCAATAATCTAACATTAATAGCCCCTGGGATGTTATTTCTAACATTGCTGGCTGTATTTGATTCTTGCTAATTCCTGAGTGCTTATCAGCATAATAAAGCATCATATGACTTTAATTCTCAATATCTTTTTGGTTTAGGTTTTCAAATGGTGAGATATTATCTTGGACTCTTCAATTTAGTGTTCCTGGTAGAAGGGAGTCCATCATTCATTTGAATTGTATGTGTCTGATCATGCAAAGTGCTGAGTGCCTCCTGCACTGTACTGAGTTCCATTAGTACCCAATAAAGGGATCAGGCCTTAAAATAGCTTTGCCCTTAATCGGCATCCCAGTTTGTAGTTCTTTCTTCTCAGTAAATAAGCATGCATGGAAAGGCATTGATTACTGCTTACTTCTGTAGGAGAGTTTTCATTCTCCTTTGCTTGACTATTTCTTTTGTTTCTATTTCCTTTAGAGTTTTAGGCTAAAATTTTCAAATTTTGAGTGTCTAAAGTTAGGCACCCTAAAGCCATATTTGGGCACCTAAATACAAGCCGACTGATTTTTCAGCTAATCTCTTGCAGATGGAGCTGAACTCAATGGGAAATGTGAGTGCTGAGCATCTCTGAAAATCAGTTCTCATGTATTTAGATGCTTACAAATGGATTTCAGTTTGTAACTGTCGAGACTCATATGGAAAATATTATTCTTAATCTGCTATGTTTGTTCTTTGCATGGAACAACTTCCTAATAATGTACCTGAAGCCCCTAAAGCTCTATATATTTCAACTATTCCATATACTCCACTTATTTTGATCACCCACACATGCAATGCAAAACCAAAGATATTGTTCCATGTTGAACCAACTTTTGCTCTTTTTGAAACACCATCCAAAAAAGTCAAAACATTTCACTTCAACATTTTCTAAATAAACATTTTGACTTTTTGATTTGAAATTTCCTTCCATTTTTATGAATTTTATTTAAAAAAAAATTAAAATATTAAATATTTGGAATGGAAAGAAGATGTTTTCTTTGACCTGAAATAATAATTCCCAACTTTTTGATCTGCTGAAAAGTTCAAAAATATTCATGTTCGAGTTGATCCAAAACAATTTTTTTAATTGTCAGTGAACCAAAAAATACATCTCTTGTCCAGATCTACTCCTTGCACACAAGCTTTATCATGAAGCTTTATCATGTTTTTGAGGGAGACCCATGTTAAAACACTGGCACAACATCAGCTTCCATCTTCAGTTCAGTGAATCTGACCACCTTTACCAAGTCGTAAATACAACTTAAAAATAAATGCACACTACACAGTATAAATTACTTTAATTTACGGGGACTGATTAACTGGAATTTTCAAGGCAATTGATGGTTTCAAGGCAAAAGAGTGGTTATGATCTCATAAGCTTCACATATTTGGCTGAGAAGTTTGGGTGTCTTGTCTTGAATGGCAAATGTTTGTCAGTTGCCAGTATCTTAATTCTAGCAAATCCCAGCAATTGACATTTAAGTTGCTGTTGGAGGAAGTGAGTGAGGAGAATTTGAGTAGGATGGGTAACTTGGTGCATTTGGTATATCCCAGTATATCTCACACTTCTGGGAAGCATGATCCTGGGCATAGGTCACAAAGAAAGCAAAGTACGCTGCATACAGAAATATTGCTAAAATAAAAGACTGCTTGCCTGCACTAAATGAGAATAACTGACCTGAAAACCCAAGACCAAATACTGCACTTTGTGTACTGTGTATAAGTTTTCACTAGAGAATATGAGTTTTCAAACTGTCAGAGAAATTTCCGTTCAGGATATTCCCGAAGGAGCCAGTGGTTTAAACTTAGACTTCATGATGGCACTGACTACAGCTGAACTGGCAGATGTCAGAGCATGTGACAAGAGAGACCAGGCAGAACTGCAGGAGAGCATCACTTATAAGGCACAGAAGGAGGCTAGATTATCTGTTTACAAAAAAAATAGAATAGAAATAGATCCGTGAATCAAAGTTGTGTACATGCTTTCTATATTAGACATAATTGGATGCATTATATTAAACTACTCTCAAGA
Source organism: Dermochelys coriacea (assembly GCF_009764565.3). NCBI lineage: Eukaryota > Metazoa > Chordata > Testudines > Dermochelyidae > Dermochelys > Dermochelys coriacea. The sequence goes on from NC_050068.2 coordinate 177,362,945, forward strand.
AGGACTAATTCAATGTATAAAATGCTTCTTTTTCCTGATGATTTATAAAACTATCTCTGAATAAACAATCTGTACGGAGTAAAGGAAAAAAAAATTAAAACAAATTCACCAGATACTTCCTTACTTTGCTTACTAGAGTGCTACTTGAGCCTCATTGCACACTGCTTTGTGTGCTACTGGATAGAGTCAGATCTGCTAATTGGTTTATAGGGAGCATGTAAGAGTCTGTTTAATAAAGAAAAAAACCACATGAGCAAATCCTTAGGGAGCATCATGATGACACAACATATGTCTAGACTGAAAGGACTGAAAATGCAAGCAAGTTTAAAATGTATGATATATAATTCATGACTAAGAAATCTGTAAAGTTTAAGAGGAATGACTGAATCATAATAAATTACTTCATTGTGTTCATCACATTGAAATTTTGGGTACAGCGTTAGACTGACAGACTGAACATGACAATTCTAGTTCTCATTCCAGCATGGTCTCATTTTAAAATAGTAAACATAAACTTCTTAATTCAAGATATAGAGCCAGATCATCCAACCCTTATTTGTGTGATTAATTCCAAATTACTAAATAGGACTACTCACATGAATAAAGATTGCTGGATTGAGGCTTTATATAAAAATATTTTTATCTGCAATGGAAAAATTGACATATTCTGAAATTCGGAATTATAAATTTACAATTAGTGATGCAGAATTCAATGCCAGGGAAATTTGCAGCAATGGGGAAAATAAATAAGGGAACAGTAGCAATTTATGTAGCAAATGGCCTTTTTAGACCTAAAGGCAATTGCAGCCATAACTCATGTACAAAATGATTTTTTTCTACATATAACAGATGAAAAGGTAATATATCTGTATACTGTATGTGTGATCTAGCTAAATACTGGGAATTGTTTCTGTTGTGTAGTTGTTTGTTCACTGTGTAACTTTGGATAACTTTTGTTATCTTTTTTTAATGTCCTTTTGATCTTTGCATATCACGTCCTGAAGGCTCATATCAGGGTTTTGTAAACATAGGTCTAGAATTTGTAATGTTCAGTTTTCTTGTTAATTAGAGACCACGTCCTACAAGATATTAGGTATCCTTTCCTGATGCTGAGACCCCCCTCAACAAAACAGGACAGCCTACTGGAGACATTTATAGAATGTTTACTGCCATACTTATCTAAGTCACCGGTTCTTGGTAACATGTTATAATACTCCACAAAAATCATCATGAATTCCTAATACTGCAACCATTTTGGTTTATCTGAAATAGAAAAATAAACACTGTTGCTTATCATGGGACCAATTCAACATAAGAACAGCCATACTGGGTCAGACCAAAGGTCCATTTAGCCCAGTATCCTCTCTTCCAACAGTGGCCAATGTTAGGTGTTCCAGAGGGAATAAAAACAGAACAAGTAATCATCAAATGATCCATCTCCTGTCGCCCATTCCTAGCTTATGGCAAACAGAGGCCAGGGACACCATCCGTGCCTTTCTTGGCTAATAGTCATTGATGGATCTATCCTCCATGAATTTATCTACTTCTTTTTTGAACCCAGTTATAGTTTGGGCCTTCACAATATCCTCTGGCAAAGAGTTCCACAGGTTGGCTGTGTGTTGTGTGAAAAATATTTCCTTTTGTTTGTTTTAAACCAGCTGCCTATTAATTTCATTTGTTGATCCCTAGTTCTTGTGTTATGAGAAGGAGTAAATAACACTTCCTATTTACATTCTCCACACCAATCATGATTGTATAAACCTCTATCATATTCTCCCTTAGTTGTCTCTTTTCCAAGCTGAAAAATCCCAGTCTTATTAATCTCTCCTGATATGGAAGCTCTCCCGTACTCCTAATCATTTTTGTTGCTCTTTTCTGTACAGACAGAAGCTCTTTTAAATGTATGTTGTAAACATTTTTCAAAGCCTCAATTCCTTTGTTCCTAAAATATCACATAAATACAGTAAATGTGCAGCATTGAAGTCAGTGAGAGTTTTGCCCTTTACCTCTAAGGAGTAGATTTGGTACTTGGTTATTCTTCACATTATTTGTGGTATGAAAAATCATAGAGTAGGGTGCTGCTATAGAGACTTCTTGGGTGGTGTGTGCAGGGAGATGCAAACTTGAATCTTACAGGTGTCATATATGGGCTTTCAGATCTCCCTCTCCAGTTGCCAGAAAAGGAATCTAAACACTAAACATAACCACAGAAAAGGGCAAATAACTCCAGAATTTTTAATAATTCTATTTACTGAATTTGTCCAACCATAACCATACATTAGGGTATATATCAATGTAACAACAGGTGTTATATAAAAACTACTAAGGCACCTTTCCTTGTAAAGCAATAAAGCCCCACTAAAAAGTTATAAGAAAAAGAGCAAGAGTTGGTATTAAAAACAAAATCTCACTCTCTTTCTGAGTCACCAGTGGTTCTGATTGATTAGCAGAAAATTTGCATTTTCACACAACTCATAAATCTCTGACAAAGTCCATCCTAGTCTATCTTGGTCCTGGTAGTCTGGCACTTTTTTCTTAGTTTTTCTACAGATCTTCCTTTAAAAAAAAAAGGAGGGGGGTGATTCAGACTAGGGCAGAAATTGGCCAGTTTTTTGTACTTCATAGAAAATAGTGTGGAACAACTACAAAAGTTTTATAGTTTTAAATAACTTCCCTCATCAATATTTGGATGCTTTATCAAACACTTAACTAAACATTCTGAAGTCCTCATTTACCTTTCCATTTTTCTAATGTCATCTACTGTCTCTCTTCTCCAAACCAAAATAAATCATTTACCTTTCCTCAGACTGTACTTACTGTCAGATCCTCCACATTGGCTCCACTTCCTAATATAGTCAGCAATTAGCACACAGAAAATAACAGAGACAATCTTAATATGGAGCTCTCTGGTTTGTGTGTTACATCTGGCATATCTGTATTACTGGAAGTTTCTAATGTAACTGCATGTATAATACCTACTTAAGAGAAAAGTGTCACCATCCTATTATAGGTGCAAGAAGCCCACAAACAATGGTGCAGTTGAAGTTCTACAGCACCAGAAGGAAAGGATTCTACTAACTAAAGAGGTCAGACTGTTGGACATCACTTCAGATACCCCTGTTTACAAAACAGTATTGGGATGATTTGGGGACAGCGGCCAGTGGATCTGCAATTATGCATATGTATGAGAAATCTTGTGGAGAGGCCCCACTGGGGTCTCACCCTACAACAGGAAGTGAGCTGTTATAATGGCTCTTTCACCATTCTACACCCTGTCCACTGGCTGTTGGACATGGATTTTAAACCCTCATCTCTTGGTATACCTCCATGCAAGGGCCATTTAGTTAAGCTTTGCCTCTCTGTGTGCAGTATTTCACAATAAGCTAGTATACAGTATAACTGTGCATACCGTTTATTAATGTAGTAGCGATAATATAGTTACTGTAGTTTCTGAGCTTTTAAAATTACACACCATGTCTGTAGGACTGCAAAACAGTCACATTGACCCAATTACAAGCAAGAAGGAGGTTTCAGTGGAAAACAGCAGTGAAACATGCTAAAAGCTCTATGGTGAAGTACATAAATACTTAATAACTTTGGGTAAAGACTTCTGTTTTCCCAGAGAAAGCAAAAGCTTCTGGTTTTAAGCATGAAGTTTCCAATATTATTTTCCAAGGTTTGCTCAAATTACCAAAGATTAACTGAGCATGCACTGAATAGTGTAAGCTAGTATTCAGTTTTATTTTAGAGACGCCGTGTGGTTATTTAATTGTACTTTGTTCCAGCAATGATAAAGTGGGAGAGACCCACTGATTGAGATTTAGGATATTAATAAACTATAAAAAAGGTTATATCGTGGATATTGACTACCCATTTATTAAGAATCATTTTCTCCCACAAGTCCACTTACTCTGTGTACCATGCATCCAATGTTTGCTTTTGAATCTTAGGTTTATATTATTGTAAATAAAGTATAGTCTAGTAAACCTTTTTCTTTCTATTTATCTTATTTATAAAAGTAATAAATTATTTCTTAAGGCAGGGATATTTTCTGTTTTGAAGATTCAGAAGACATGTACAAATAGGAATGGTAGAGAAACCTTTTAAAGGAGAGCCTTGCCATTAATCTCTTTTTCCTTTCCCTTCTGTCACTATATATAAAATAAAAATATAGATATATTAAAATAGATGTACTTAGTATCAGGAGACCGTATCAGGAGAATAAGACCCTGCATGCAAAATTTAGTTTCATTTTTCATGGGTTCAAAGGTTAAGAGAAAATGTCTCCTATGGTTCGGAATATTTCTTGTCTTTTAAAGACTGCTGTACTGCTTGCAGTCTAATTTATATACACCTTTTCTTCTCTTGACAATTACATGAATCTGTACAATCCTGGTAATGGCCAGGAAACCTTCCATCACAGAAAGTGGGGCTTATCTCTATGGAAGAAAAAAATGATCCAGCCCACAGAACTTAAGATACACTAGGGCAGACACTCCCTGGGACACAGAGTCTGTAGCCTCTGCATCAGTTCTTCTTGTCCTAAATTTCTATTCTGCATCCAGGGACTCCTCAGCCAACACCTGCCCTGGAAACCCCTCTTCAAACCAGTCCTAGACTAGAGGACGGGAGACCTCCAAACAAAAAAAGTAATACAGACACCCGTTGTTTGTGATGGGTAAAATGAGGGAAGAATGCATGCTCTTCTCTGGCCCTCCTCTGCCCTCCACACTTTCACATCCCCAGACATAAAGGGAGCACAGTGTCAGGTGTGGGTATGATTGGGGTTTGGAGTTGCTGACGTTCCTTCCATGTGGACAAAAGGAAGTCTGAGTACAGCAATGGAGACCTCTGTGTCTTCTCCTGTTCTGAGCCCCTCAAGCTCTACTGGCTGCAACACCTCCACAGCTTGCCCACACTGCAGTGCAAGCCTCGCCCAACATCTTTTCAGAACTGACCTTTACAGAAGTTCCCTGGACACAGCCTGGTTAATTGTAATGAAAGAGTTGCTGGCATGATTTACCTGCTTCTCCCATGATGCAGGGCACTTTGCATAGGCTTGTTGTGGTCAGTCCATTGCAAACACATAAGGCTCACTGGTGGTGTGTTTACAGCTCTGTAGTCAGAAGATAATAGAAGGGTTAATGCTGACTCACTGAGCTGCTGCAAGTTTCAGAATAGCAGCCATGTTAGTCTGTATCCGCAAAAAGAAAAGGAGGACTTGTGGCACCTTAGAGACTAACACATTTATTTGAGCATAAGCTTTTGTGGGCTACAGCTCACTTCTCATGAAAGCTTATGCTCAAATAAATTTGTTAGTCTCTAAGGTGCCACAAGTCCTCCTGTTCTTCTTTGAGCTGCTGCAGTACGCCAAGGGAGCTTGATTCCATTTTCTCTGGAGTTGACCGGAGAGTCTTGGGATAGAGGCGACAAAGGAAGTTGGCCTATGGCAATGTGGGATACTTTTTAGAGGATTCCCAGGACCTGAGTCAAGAGTGGCTGCATCTACACTGCAAAACAATAAGGCTTGAATCCTGGGACATGGTTTCATTAGGATTAGGACTCAGACCTACAGGGTCCTGGGTTTCTGAGTCCAAGCCCTGGGCTAGCGCTATTTATGCATTGACAGAAGAGTTAGGCTTGAGTCTGATCCCAGGTTTACATTGCAGTGTACACATATCCTGAGAGTAAAGGTGGGTTGTTTCCGTCTCACCTATTATCACCAATAATACAGGTTCTGCAGGCCATGTTGGTTCTTCAGTTTCAGCTAGAGTGACCAGGTGTCCAGTTTTCGACCGGAAGACCTGCTCAAAAAGGGACCCTGGCAACTCCGGTTAGCATAGCCAACCAGGCCATTAAAAGTCTAGTTGGTGGCGCTAAGGGAGGTTAATCCCTACCTGTCCTGGGTGGCACCGCGCTGCACGTGCCCTGGAAGCAGCCAGCTGGTCCGGCTCATAGGCATGGGGGTCACAGGGCTCCACATGCTGCCCCCATACTGAGCACTGGCTCCGCACTCCCATTGGTTGCTGGCCAATGGGAACAGGGTGGGGGTGCCTGCAGGTGAGAGCAGCGTGTGGAGCTTCCTGGCCCCCCTGCCTAGGAGCCGGACCTGATGGCTGCTTACAGGGCACGCACAGCACGGTGACAGGATAGGCAAGCAGTCTTCCTTAGTCTGCACCACTGACCAGGAGCCAATGTAAGCCCGATCCCCCTACCCCAGCCCTGAGCCCCCACAAACCTGGAGCACGCTCCTGCATCCCAAACCGTTGCCCCAGCCCAGAGTTCCCTCTCACACCCTGAATCCCTCATCCCTGACCCTACCCCAGAGCCTGTACCCCCAGCCCAGAGCCCTCACCCTTCCTGCATCCCAACCCCCTGTCTCAACCCACAGCCACTTTCCACACTCTGAATCCCTCGGCCCTGATCCCCAGCCTGGAGTCCTCTCCTGCACCTCAAACCCCTCATCCCTGGCCCCACACCAGAGCCAGCACCCCCAGCTCTGAGCCCTCACCCCCTCCCACACACCAACCCCCTGCCTCAAGCCACAGCCACCTCCCACACTCCAAATCCCTCGCCCCCCTGCCTGGATCCCCCTCCAAACCCTTCATCCCCAGAGCCCACACCTCTTCCCATACCCCAACTCCCTGCCTCAGCCCAGAGCCCCCTCCAAAACCCTGAACCCGTCATTTCAGGCCCCACCATGGAGCCCACACCCCCAGTCAGAGCCCTCACCCCCCTCCCACACCTCAACCCCCTGCCCCAGCTCCATGAAAGTCAGTGAGGGTGGAGGAGAGTGAGCCTCTGTGGGAAGGGGAATATAGTGAGCGGGAGGTGGGGCCTTGGGGAAGGGGCGGGGCTAGGGTATTCGATTTTGTGTGACTAGAAAGTTGGCAACCCTAGTTTCAGCTGTATAACCCACTGCCTTTTCAGAATTTCTGACTTTGGGCCCTGAACACCTTGATGACTTGCATGTATAAGCCCAACATGATGGAGCCCTTAATTTATTGTTTTGGGAGAGTTATTTAAGTTATTTAAGACCAGATCCAAAGCCCCTTGAAATCAATGGCTTTTGTGTCAGGCCCTTAATTGTGGAACTGGAGGGTAATGGAAGAGTCAGAGGTTCAGAAGGATGGTCCAGTGTTTGGGGAGCTAGCCTGGGATGCCACAGTTCTCCTTTGTGACCTTGGGCAAGTCACTTAGACCAAGATCCTCAAAGTTATTTAGGCATGTAGCTCCCACTGAAATGAGTGGAAAACTAGTTCTCACTGAAACCAGTGGGAGATTGATGCCTCACTACTTTTGAGCATCTGGATCTTGGTCTCTCTGAGTCTCAGTTGACAATCTGCAAAATGGGGATAGTAGCACTTCCCTACCTCACTGAGTCCACAGATGTTATGAGGGTAACTGCATTAAAAATCAGAGGTGCTCATAAACTGTGGTTATGAGGGCAATATAAATAGGATACATAGAAATTACCCTGCATGATATTTTAACTTCATAGAACTTTAATGAAAATGTAAAATACATTAAACATTTCTGAATATATTAATATTCCTTTGTTTTTCAGCCATCTTTTTAAATGGCGAGTACAGCATCGCAAACAGATTAACAGATTTTAATGCTAGAAGCATCCACTATGATAATCTTTTCTGTTCTCCTGTAAAAGACAGGACATAGAATTATACCAAGGTGATTCCTCCATCAAGCCTAATAACGAATTGAACTAGAGCATATGTTTTAGAGAAGCATTTAATCTTAATATAGAGACTTCAAGTATGCTTTGCAACATTTCCTATTTCTTTCAACATGGAAACCCATCACTTCAATATAGGACATAGATTCCCCATAAGTAAGTAAATCTGTTTATGTGCTTAAATAGTCACTCACACAACCTTGCTTCACTTCCTTTTTTTTGCTTCATCATTTTGGGGCATACAGTAAACACTACACTACTACATGGCACTGCTTTGGGATGCTGCAATGTACTTAACTGCAGTTAATCTTCAAGCAGGTGAGCAACTTTTTGTGTGTGCACAACCTGGGGGCTTCATTTTAAAAAGTTAGTCATTTAAAAGAGTTAGTCCTATAAGTCAGTGGAACACATCTTTAACAGTTACTAAGCATGTTGGAAAGACATATAATTGCCTGTACAGATTTTTCTGATTTATCAGCTTTTCTTTTACCTAAAACACTGACATTTTCCTTCATGTTATTGTCTCTTCCAATCTACCTTGGACAGATGCAATTGAAGAAAAACAATAACATGAAGCTGATGGTTGCTTTCATGAAAAGACAAAAACAGACCTTATTTCTATAAGCCCTAGGTTTTCTGTATTCCAAAGGAATCACTATATGGAGAGAACAGAAGTTTCTCCACACTTCTTACATAATAATCAAGAACCATATTCAGATATTCAGTTGAAATCTAAATGTTAATAATTTGAATTCATTTTTTTAGATGGTCACTAAATTGCAGTTTTTCTCCATAATTTTGTTAGGAAGATTGAAAACAAAAATGACTGCATGCTCATTAAATATGTTTTCATTTCTGCATAGGTTTATACATAATTAGCAAGAATATCCATTGCATTAATAATGCAAATCTTAATTACATGTTAAAAAATTGATGTTACCTCCTCTAAGCCAGTGGTTCTCAAAGCTGGTCCGTCACTTCTGCAGGGAAAGCCCCTGCCGGGCTGGACCGGTTTGTTTACTTGCCGAATCCGCAGGTTCAGCCGATTGCGGCTCCCACTGTCCGCGGTTCGCCGCTCCAGGCCAATGGGGGCTGCGGGAAGTGGCAGCCAGCACGTCCCTTGGCCTGCGCTGCTTCCCGCAGCTCCCATTGGCCTGGAGCGGCGAACCACGGCCAGTGGGAGCCGCGATCGGCTGAACCTGCGGACGCGGCTGGTAAACAAACCAGGCTGGCCCGGCCCGGCCCCCCAGGGGCTTTCCCTGAACAAGCAGCAGGCCATCTTTGAGAACCACTGCTCTAAGCTTAATTATTGTATAGGCTTTCTCTAGAGCAAGTTTATTTGAGTAGCAATCTCTTGAGAATCTCCAATTTTGTGTTGTAAGTTTTCCAAAGCTATGTGGTTTATGAACTCATTTTTTGTGCCAGGGTGAATAATAAACTTGACTGGCTTATTAATAATGAATGCTGTTTAGACACCTGTACAAATCTTTTTATTTGGAAGGGCAATGGAGTTTATGCTTATTAATAACTCTAGAAATAAATTTCTTAACCATTATACACTGACAAACATTTCATTCTCCCTTTCCTTTTCTTATTAGAAAAATGAGAAACATGCATGTGTGCAAATTAAGGTGAGAGTAAAAGCGTGAAAACCCTATTAATACTTCCTAATTTTAGGCTATTTGGATTGTAGACTTCTCTTATTAAACATCCAAACCAACATGTAAGAACCTGTTCAACAATATTAGAAATAACCTCTTTTCTTTCCTTATTAATCATTATTGCACATGCTTTGAAGTGCCTGTTGGTGTACTACCTGTAAGTTTTCATTATTTTTCTACAACTATTTTCTAACCAAACTCTTTGCTACCTGGAAGGGGGAAAAAAAGAGTTCTGGCTTATATACATGATATTGGTCCTCAGGCCTATCAGCCTAGAATCTTTCATTACAAGCATTACTTCATTTTGAAAAACAGACCAAAGTAAAGTGTTAAAAAGAATTCTGGCTTCCTCACTTTTACCTTAGTTGCTGCAGAATGACTATGATATTACATTAATCTTCTTTATTAAGCGCTGAAAGATTTATTGATAAAAATTCCCATATAAGAGCTAGGTATTACTATTTTTTGTTATTAGAGAGAACAATTAGAATGTGAAACCCTTATGAATAAAAGTTTCATTGGGGAATTTCATTAAAATGTATTCTAAATGGGACAATGTCAAGTTTTGTCCGTCATGTGTTTTGATAGAAAAGTGGTATTTGTGACATGGTGGGTGACTTTGCAGATAGCTGTGTACAGCAAACAACCCTTTGTGACAAGTAGGAGCAAATTTACTCTGAAATGAGATTTTGCTAAGCACTGGAGGACCTAGCAAATAATTCACAATGTTTAGTTTATTTGATGAATTTCACTTCCCTCTGCTTGTGAAATCACTAGTACCAGTTGATAATCCTCTCTAATTAATTTGTTCAAAATTATTTGCCAATTTTATGGAAATAAAAATCTTGCTATCATGCTTGCATGCAGGTCATTGTAAAACGTCAGTATTTGAATTTTGAGCTGTTCTCACAGGACACAGGTTGTACATTACCATTATATTTTTTGACTGCACGTGGGTAACTCCTAAGAATATTGGTTCTTCTGTGAAGACTCATGATTTTCAAACTGAAAATTCACTTTCAGCTAATATTTTCCAATATTTGTGAAATCAATGGGAGTTAGGCACCTAACCTATTCACCTGCTTTTCTGAATCCCACTGGACACCTATCTTCATTCTTAGGTGCCTAAATATCTTTGAAATCTGGCCCGGTGCTCTTTTAGCTGTTGTTTCCTTAAGTAGTCAGTGTCTTGATGCTATTGTGCAAATGCTTATCTGAGCAAAGAGCAAAGTTAATAGAGAATCTTAACTGTAGTAGATCATTGAAAAAATGGAATTAAGCACTTTTCTGGACTAAATGAGTCCACAATGAGTCTGAGAATCTGAGTAGTTGCTTGTTGTGCTCCCCAAACTCGGATAATTTGAGTATTTGAATGATTGCACCCCAACTTTTGAAAGCACATAGCTAAGAGCAGTTATGGTTCTCCACAGAGTTGTGTGATGAGAACTGGTGAATACGGTTCCAGTTCCATCTCTAATGGCAGGAGCAAACCATGAAGATTTTCAGTAGTGAGGTTTTTCAGTCCTTTAGGGTAGGATTTTGAAAAAGTGCTCAGTGCTGACCTAATTCTGCTCTTGTTGTCTTCAGTGGGAGCAGAGTCAGGCCAATACTGAGCAATTTTGAAAATTGTGCCCTTACATTTTTTATTTTTCTAATGTACAAACACATGTTTCAATGTATTAAAAAGAGAAGGTAAAAAGTTTTTTTAAAGCAATTAAACCAGCTTAAATAAGTGAAGTTGATTTGCTATGCAGTGGTGGAGAGAGGTCACAAACTGAATTTCTCTCTCATATTGAAAGATACCAAACATATGTTATATAATTGCACTGAGGCAATATGAGGTAATCATGATTTTTCTACTTGTGATTTAATGAAATGTTCACTGGCAAAATGTCAAATCTCCATTTAAAATGAAACACTGAAATGTGTAAAGCTTATAGAAATTTAAAACTACAGAGATTTCTCATTAAAATCTTATTGATTTAACTTAATTTAGTTTAATTACTATGTAATACTTTAAAACTTAAAAGTGATGAGTTTGGAAGAATGCAATGTATTGCACAGTGGTAAAAATGTCAAATGCTTTTTGTTTTGTTTTTTAATAGAAGACTTACTAATGTCACTGGCTGTTTCATGACCCTTTACAGCCTTGTTTCAGTATATTGTGTGCAGGGCTTATAAAACAGCATACTATAACAGAACATCAGCAGGTTGTGGCAGACTTTATTTTAATCCAGGCAATAAAAGAAATCCACAGTGGTGCGCAGCAGTTTCACTAGTACTTAGATACAGCCTGGTAAGCAACTGCACTATAGTAATGTTATTAATAGTAATAGAAATATCGGGTGAGTGGATGGGTGAACCGGTCTAAATAAAATGTCACTATTTCTAAGCAGTCATGTCAGGAAGATTTGGATTCTGATCTCAGGGATTTTAACTGCATTGGCTTCAGTGAAGCTTACACCACGTTAAAATAACATAAAAAAGAAGCTTACAAGAAGTGGAAGGTTGGACATATGACCAGGGAAGAGTATAAAAATATTGCTCGGGCATGTAGGAAAGATATCAGGAGGGCCAAATCGCACCTGGAGCTGCAGCTAGCAAGAGATGTCAAGAGTAACAAGAAGGGTTTCTTCAGGTATGTTGGCAACAAGAAGAAAGCCAAGGAAAGTGTGGGCCCCTTACTGAATGAGGGAGGCAAGCTAGTGACAGAGGATGTGGAAAAAGCTAATGTACTCAATGCTTTTTTTGCCTCTGTTTCCACTAACAAGGTCAGCTCCCAGACTGCTGTGCTGGGCAACACAAAATGGGGAAGAGATGGCCAGCCCTCTGTAGAGATTGAGGTGGTTAGGGACTATTTAGAAAAGCTGGACGTGCACAAGTCCATGGGGCCGGACGAATTGCATCCGAGAGTGCTGAAGGAATTGGCGGCTGTGATTGCAGAGCCCTTGGCCATTATCTTTGAAAACTCGTGGCGAACGGGGGAAGTCCCGGATGACTGGAAAAAGGCTAATGTAGTGCCCATCTTTAAAAAAGGGAAGAAGGAGGATCCTGGGAACTACAGGCCGGTCAGCCTCACCTCAGTCCCTGGAAAAATCATGGAGCAGGTCCTCAAAGAATCAATCCTGAAGCACTTAGAGGAGAGGAAAGTGATCAGGAACAGTCAGCATGGATTCACCAAGGGAAGGTCATGCCTGACTAATCTAATCGCCTTTTATGATGAGATTACTGGTTCTGTGGATGAAGGGAAAGCAGTGGATGTATTGTTTCTTGACTTTAGCAAAGCTTTTGACACGGTCTCCCACTGCATTCTTGTCAGCAAGTTAAGGAAGTATGGGCTGGATGAATGCACTATAAGGTGGGTAGAAAGCTGGCTAGATTGTCGGGCTCAACGGGTAGTGATCAATGGCTCCATGTCTAGTTGGCAGCCGGTGTCAAGTGGAGTGCCCCAGGGGTCGGTCCTGGGGCCCGTTTTGTTCAATATCTTCATAAATGATCTGGAAGATGGTGTGGATTGCACTCTCAGCAAATTTGCGGATGATACTAAACTGGGAGGAGTGGTAGATACGCTGGAGGGGAGGGATAGGATACAGAAGGACCTAGACAAATTGGAGGATTGGGCCAAAAGAAATCTAATGAGGTTCAATAAGGATAAGTGCAGGGTCCTGCACTTAGGATGGAAGAATCCAATGCACCGCTACAGACTAGGGACCGAATGGCTCAGCAGCAGTTCCGCGGAAAAGGACCTAGGGGTGACAGTGGACGAGAAGCTGGATATGAGTCAGCAGTGTGCCCTTGTTGCCAAGAAGGCCAATGGCATTTTGGGATGTATAAGTAGGGGCATAGCGAGCAGATCGAGGGACGTGATCGTTCCCCTCTATTCGACACTGGTGAGGCCTCATCTGGAGTACTGTGTCCAGTTTTGGGCCCCACACTACAGGAAGGATGTGGATAAATTGGAAAGAGTACAACGAAGGGCAACGAAAATGATTAGGGGTCTAGAGCACATGACTTATGAGGAGAGGCTGAGGGAGCTGGGATTGTTTAGTCTGCAGAAGAGAAGAATGAGGGGGGATTTGATAGCTGCTTTCAACTACCTGAAAGGGGGTTTCAAAGAGGATGGCTCTAGACTGTTCTCAATGGTAGCAGATGACAGAACGAGGAGTAATGGTCTCAAGTTGCAATGGGGGAGGTTTAGATTGGATATTAGGAAAAACTTTTTCACTAAGAGGGTGGTGAAACACTGGAATGCGTTACCTAGGGAGGTGGTAGAATCTCCTTCCTTAGGGGTTTTTAAGGTCAGGCTTGACAAAGCCCTGGCTGGGATGATTTAACTGGGACTTGGTCCTGCTTTGAGCAGGGGGTTGGACTAGATGACCTTCTGGGGTCCCTTCCAACCCTGATATTCTATGAAAATCAGGATTAAGTGAGATAAGAATTAGGCCTCAAGACTGGATGATTCCACTGATAGCTAGGAGAGAAGTTAGTGAACACAGGCTGATGATTAATACATGATGACATAGTAATCAATTTTATTTTCAATCTTTGAACTGATACTGAATATCAAAAATATAACAAATCACAGATATTCAAGTGCAAAACACAAACGAGTCTGGAAACCTGATGTGTTCAGATTAGAAATAGGCAAAGCCAAGACTTTGTTTTGGTTGTGCAAAACTCATACCTTGTTTGTATGTTTTATACTTATAATATGCCATAGAGTATTGTATTACAACCATGCTGCAGAGATGGCAGAGGTACAAAGCTAATTGAACAGCTGTACAGGTGATTTTTTTTTTGTAATGGTAACAAGTTCATTTTTTTCCCAATAAAAGTGTCTCACAGAGTCACATTGTCTTCCTGGCATTTAGTGTTGTATTTATTCATCTCCCATCCTCTCCCCTCCCTGCCCCCATGCTTCAGATTTGAAAATTTTGCCATTTTGGATTTTCCTACTATTTTGTAAAGTGAACAGTTACTGAGGTAGGATTGGTCTGAAAGACATGATGATAAGTTGGAGTTCAGCACCCTGTTGGGGATTTTCATTAGTAATGGAACATAAAATATCTTAAATCTTGAATTTTAGTATTTTAGGACTCCGGGCATATATATAAAGACTGAGATTTTTCAAAACCAGCTCAGAGATTTCCAGTTATGGAAATCAGCCATTGTTGGGACCTCAGAGGATCAGTACTACCTTTCACAAGCTGTCTTTTAGTGTCGCCTCAAGTGATAAATAAATAGGAGAACAGAGGTTTACGTTTGAAAGAAATCTATAGATAAACAGAAGGAATGAAAACTATCAGATGCAGTAAGAAAGAATAAATGCTTTTTTATTATTGAGGCTCAAATCTTGGTCCTATTGAGGACAATGGCAAAGGCCTCATTGACTATCTTGAGAGCAGATTTGGTCCAAACAGAGTACATGATTTTTTATTAAATTCCATGGGACAAATCTTGCTCTCCATAGAAAACTGGTGGGCAGAGAATTATCTACAGAAAATTCTGTGAGGTCAGAGTACAAGAATTTCTGCTGCATCCTCTGAAATAAGGGATGGCTTTGAATTCCTATTGAGAATTTAGCAAGCATCCAAGCCCCAGAGAGCCTGAGGACTGTAGGTAAATCCAATGCCATGGGTTATGTTCACAGCATACGCAGAAAGAAGTTAGATAAAAACAAATACACTTGCTTGAAGATTTCAGGGTAACACTACTTTATTTCTTAGAAATCAAAATGGTAACACGCAAGAACCCCAAACCAGAAAGAAACAAAGCAGGCTTCTCCCTAAAGCAGAGAGGCACAACTCACTACACCTTACTATAGGCTGGCTGGTTGCTGACCCAGCTTGCAGGCTTCCCAGGCAACCGCCTGAAATGTCAAGTGTCAGTGTACAATTTTAGCACAGTTTAATAATACACCATACTAAAGAGCTCCTCATGCTGCTCCTCTGGTAGGGATGTGGTGAGGCCTGCCACTCAGGTGTCATGGTTAGAAATTAACACTTTATTTTCTAATGCCAGTCAGACGACCAGAATGGATAGTACCCTTGTCACCTAGCTACTCTTCTAATATAGCTCCTGCATAAGTGGTTCACCAGCTGGCTTAACCATGCATGTGGTTAATCTATTGCATTTTCTTCCCAAAAGACTGAAAGTCAACTTCTCAAATATAGATTGTCCAGTGGCTTCAATTAGATTTGCACCTGCTTATGCCAGGGCTGCATTTGGCCCACAATCCTGACTTTCCATTTATTTTCTTTCATCTTGCAGCAGTCAATTTACATTCAAAAACAGATTAAATGAAGCTCAATTCAGTGGCTCAAAATTAATCATGGTATGCACTGTTCAGAGGGTGCCATTCTAGAGGGTGTGCCAGATTCAAGATTTCTAAGCTTCATCCGGTAAACTGAAATAGAAGTGGGATACAGAGTGCAAATGATGCAGTGTTTTGAAGAAAGCACTCTCTTTATGCTAGGCACATTTCAGGCGATTGTCTGGAACAGCTGAGTCACTATCAATGTTTCACTTCACTGTGTGGTGCCTAATACGTCCAGTATGAGCACTTTGCTTTATGTTCTACTGTGCAGTCTTCATTTGTGGGCATTTTTATTCTTCCTTTCATCCCTGGTGATTGTATATTGAACTAGGCAGCAATCTTTCTCTCTTCCCTAATACAGAATTTGGTAGCCAAGTGTCCCTAGAGCAAGTTTTTTTCCGCTTTAATCTTTATGATGAGGGGTTTTGCACACACTGGAAAGAAAGCTTGATCACGAAAAATGTTCCTTGGAAGACTGTTAGAGATTTGCTGTATTTAAAGGGAAGGTTAAACAGAGGAGTTTTTTTCTTTTCCGGCAGCCTGTACTGCACTCCTGTTGTGCTATCAGTGTAGAAGGAAATAGCATGATTTTCTTAGTCCAAATTTCTAAAGACTTTGAATTGTGATTCTACTTTCTCCAGTATTATCTCAGAAAAATTAAAGCATCTTGCCTCCTGCCTCACCCCACACAATAACACCTGCCTGAACCGTGGGATGGGTAGCATTCTGTCCAGGACCAGCAACATATTTGCTGTGCATAAAAAAGATAGCATATTTAATCTTGTAGCCCTAGAAATGGGAATTTTCTACCAATGGAAATGGGAAGCTTCCTATATTTCCAAAGAGTCTTATTCTAGCCCCTGGGGAAGTCCTGGGATCTCAGACTTTATATTAGTGATTTTTAAGAAAAATGCTATTTAAGTTATTTTTACCTTATTTTATGGCTTGTCTGAGTCCTGTTCAGTTGGATGCATGCTATCAAAGGCATCTGCCCTTACATGTGAAAATAGCAATATGTGATAGATATATATTGCTATATATATATAGAATACATGATAGTATGGTGTGGTAGAAAGGTATTAGAAGCAGGAGTTTCAGATGACCTGTATAATTCACTCCTGGCACTGTATATCTTAGTGGTGACTGGCATCATGGGGGTGCCCAAGATAAGGAGAGAGTCCAAAAAGCCTTCCCTCTTATACTGTCCTGGGGCACCCTTAGTGCAAGGACTGTATGCAGTTAGAGTCACTATCATCACTTGCCTGCCCAAAGAGTCAGGAAAGGACAAAAGCAGGGAATACTCTATTTTTCTCTTCAGTGCAGGGAGGTGTACAAACTGTTTATTTTTAAAGGATGTACCGGGGGCATCCTCACACTCGCTTTCCCCAGTAAGCGCACAGGCTTTTGCCTGATCTCCAGAAGCTCCTCCCAACAACATCTTTATGTGCACCCTACCATGACTGTGGCTAATCTTATAGAATCTTGGCCATAAAGTGTGTGTAATTTATACATAATATATGGATATAAATTATGCATATGTATACTTTTTGTGTTCATGGAAGGGTTAGTATAGGTGTATGTGCACACTATTATTCCATTCCAGGAAAACCTTTTACTCTGCATTTTATAATAATATATGCATAAAATAGCTAACTGATAACAGAGTTTACATAGTTGCCAAATCTCACAATTTTATCTCAAGTCTTGTGATATTTGGTGGGGTTTGTTTTTTGGGAGGTGGGTAATGGAGAGGAGTTGGTATTTTTTAAGACTCAGTACCTGGAATCAAGAGATTGCATGAGAATCTCAGCTTTCTTTTTCTTTTTTTTTTTTTAAGTGTTTTTCTAGCCCTTCTGATTGTGGAGAAAATCTTGAAAACTTGCACACATATACTGATAACGGTCAGGAATCAGAGGGCAAATAAAACTAATCCAAAATTCACGATTTAAAAAAACACATGATTTTTGGTACTGGATTCATGATTTTTGAGAGCTTGGGGTTGGCATTATTGGATCTAGCGTGAGTGCTTTGCACCTTCCCATTATTACCTGACTTAGGCCTGGTCTACACTAAATGGTTAAGTCAACAGAAGGCAGCTTACGTCGACCGAGGTGTAGATGTGTCTACACTTAAATTTTGCTCTCCCCAATGATGACTGCCTCACTATGCTGAGTTAATAACACCATCTCCCTGAGCGGTGTACAGTCATGGTCAATATAGTTAGGTCAATGCAGTGTCACTATAGAGACTCTGTGTGACTTATGTTGACTCTTACTGGCCTCCAGGGGCCATCCCCACAGTGCATGACACTGACATCTGCATTGATACAAATGCTTCTAGTGAGGTCGTGCACCACGGGAGTACAATGTGCAAAGGCACAAGCAATGTAACAACTGCGGCAGCTGTATGCCAATATAATTTAAGTTGACATAATTTTGTAGTGTAGAAGTGGCCGAATACCCTTTGTTTGTGTTCTGCAATATTTCAGCTTTGGGGCATTTGGGACTTCGCTGAGCAGTTAGCTTTAATTGTTTCAGCTAGTAAAAATTTTAATATGAAAGAATGTCCACCAAGGCAAGAACATGCCTACAGTAAATGTAGACCTCCAAACTCATTCTAGATGAGACCATAGCCAGATTTTACAAATTCAGATTTTCAGTGTTTAATTCAGCATATGTCACCTTATACTGTCTCATATCATGTCTTTGTGCTCACTCCACCTTTCTAGACCATGCCTCTCTGTACAAGAAGAGGGATACAGGTATTAGAGCAGGGATTGGCAACCTTCGGCCCACAGCCTGCCAGCCTAAGCCCCCTGGCGGGCTGGGCTCGTTTGTTTACTTGCTGCATCTGCAGGTTTGGCCGATCGCAGCTCCCACTGGCCGCAGTTTGCTGTTCCAGGCCAATGGGGGTTGCAGGAAGTGGCATAGGCTGAGGGATGTGCTAGCCGCTGCTTCCCACAGCCCCCATTGGCACTGCCAGTGGGAGCAGCGATCAGCCGAACCTGCAGATGCAGCAAGTAAACAAACCGGCCCAGCCCGCCAGGGGGCTTAGCCTGGCGGGCCGCGGGCCAAAGGTTGCTGATCCCTGTATTAGAGGTTAGCCTATATTGGTCAATTTTTTCAGAAGAAAACATCTCCAAGGAGGTGAGATAACTAAGCATGGTGAGGTGAGATATCCGCCTATGCTCCTGAATCTACTCATTGCTGAACAATACCTGGTTAACTTCCTGTTCAGAGAGTACCCATGCTGTGATGCCTCAGACATCACAGTGGTGATAGAAAGATAAATAATGGAAAGAATACTTGCTAAGAAGCTTAACTAAAACAGTTTTCTGAGCATGATAGAGGACATAAGGGGGCAGGACGATCATGTCTATACTGTCTTTAGGAGATCAAACAAGTATTTAATAGGACTGTGGAACTTTCAACCTGGATTTGACTAGTTCTGTAGACTCTCATAGTATTTTCTGATGCTAGGCACTGATGATGATTATAGCTAATTGTAGGAGTGATATAATTTCTCAAAGTTTTATATTGTAAAGGCTTCAGTTCTGTAAAATGTGTCACAACCATCTATTGTATTACACACCTGCAGTCAGACAGATAGTTGGGGCTACCTGTGAGTGACAGCAGGACACAGAATTTTCCAACTTGTTCATTTCCAGCAAGTGAAGCATGAACACATCATTAAGCTTGGTGATAAGTACGCAGTGCTTTTGAGCAAATGTCTGTAATGTTCATTACTCACCCAAACCGTGACTCCCTGTCTATTCCTTTTTGGAAGTGTGTTTTCCCACTGCCTCCCCACTGACGTAGCCCTTCCCTACCACAGTGAAAGACTCAAGAGTGCGGGAAAGCTCCTGCTACTCCCTAATGCTGGAGTTTTTCCCCATGGCAGGGAAAGAATAAGGTAGTGGAGAAAGTCTCTGGTGGGGGGCAGGTGGTGGCTGAGCCTTTTCCTGATGCTTCCCCTCTGCCAGAGACTTTCCCTGATACATTTAGCTACACTCAGCATCATGGACACAGCCTGCTTTTTACTACAGCATATAGATAGTACATGTACACTGTTGTCAGTCGTGGTGTGTAGTGTAGATGTAGCCTCAGACACCTAAACAATAATCCAGATTTTCAATGATCCGCTTGCATTTAAGCACCTGAATAAGTGGCCAGATTTTCAAAAAGTGCTGACCACTTGAGAACAGAAGGAACTGCTCAGTGCTGAGGAATTTTGATCTCTCCCTTATAATCCCTTACATATTCCCAAACAAACTTTGTTCAGGTGAATTTAAAGCTGGGAATATCTCTCAGTAACTAAACAATTACATTTTAAAAAATTACAGGAATACTGTAGTTAGCAAGACCATAAAAAAAGACAGGCAATTCAGAGTTAAGGTTAAACTTGAAAAGAAGCCAAACATTAAAAATAAATCAGGGACCCAAATTAACTTAACTCTGCCCCCTTTGAGATTACAGCCACCCATCTTTCCTTCTTTGGAGATGAGTATGAAAATATGGACCAAAAATATTGGTTTTGTACTTGATTTCATGATATTTCATCACCATGGTACCCTTTTACCTTTTAATGTAAGCACTAGGTTTGCATATGCTGTCTCTGTGCCTGTGACACTTCAAAAATAGGCTGGAATCTGGTGCTGTGAGATGCTTCCAAGTACCCTCTGAAGCTAAAGGGAGACACAATACTCAACCCCCTGATAATCAAGCCATTGGGCATAGTTTGGAAACCTTACTTTTAGGCACCTACGTTTGAAAAAGTTGGCTTCACGTTTTATGGTGTCATTTTTACAATGTCCTCTCTGTGTACCATAAGTGTTGTGAAGATGGTCACCTTACAGGAAACCTGAAAAACTGAAATACTGAGTAGTTCAGTTTTGCATAGGTAATGTTTCATATCATTTTGAGGGTAAACAGATTTTGGTTCTGACTCCTTTTTAGACCTGTGAAGTCAGCAATCATGCAATGACTGTAACCCTGGGAATGGCTATTTACATACACCTCTTGACCTCATAATGGCAACTATTAGTACACCTACTCTCCCTCCACTGTAGATTTTACTGATCGACATAGGAATATGTGTAAAGGGCTATCGCCACCTGGTATATAGGTGCAACAATAACACATTTTTGGAGCTAATGGGCATCTGCAGCTCATGTAAATTGGCGTAACTCCATTGACTCTATTAGAGATAAATTGATTTATACCAATTGGGAATACTCAAGTCAACAGAGTTCTGCTGATTTGCCACCAGTTAAGAATCTGAGGATTAGACACAGTTCTTGAGATGACAGCACTTGTATAAAAAAAGCAATG
Source organism: Dermochelys coriacea (assembly GCF_009764565.3). Classification (NCBI taxonomy): domain Eukaryota; kingdom Metazoa; phylum Chordata; order Testudines; family Dermochelyidae; genus Dermochelys; species Dermochelys coriacea. The sequence continues at coordinate 177,383,945 of NC_050068.2, forward strand.
GTTCACATGGTGATGAAGTATCCCTCCTATAGTGCACCTATTTGGGCTGGCAAAATTGAGCAGTGATAAAAATTTGGCCCCATAATTTGAAATGAATGAATTAGACCAGTTACAACAATGATCCATTAGGCATGTGGAGGCAGAAACGGGCTATGGAGATCCCCAGGGAGGTGAGGTTGTTGGGTGACTCCATCACCTATCTGTCATGTGATGTGTGTGTGACAAATTATATATATATATATATATATATATATAAAATTTGTCATTTCCCTAAATTTGGCTGGATGAACTGTGAGTAAGGTGGGAAAGAGGGGTAGGAAAGCACATGGAAAAATGGGAAATCACAGCTGGCTGAATGTCACTGGGCTCAGTGGTTTGGGTAGGTGCTGTAGGCATACTAGCAGGTAACTGATGTTTCCCTGAGGAAAGTCACTTAATCTGTCTGTATCTCAGTTTCCACATTTGTAAAATACATCCAAAAAATTCCCAATCCATTTGTAAGCTTATATTTTTGGCCTCACAAATTTCTGTGGCAGTGAGTTCCACAATTGAATTATATATTGTGTGAAAATGTATTTCCTGTTTTAAGTTTTGAATATTCTATATTTTAATTCCGTTGAATAGCTCTTTGTTTTTGTGTTATGAAACAGGCGGAACAGAAGTTCTCTAGACCAATTTACTTTCTCTAGACCATTCACTATTTTGACACTTTTATTATATAACAATCCCAGTCTTTTGAATCTTTTCATATGAAAATTTTTCCAGGCCCTATATCATTCTAATGCTCTCTCTCTTTAATCCCTGCTACTTAATCAATGACCTTTTTGTGATGGGGTGGCCAGTACTGCACACAGAATTCCAGATGAGACTGCACAGTTGATTATATAAAACACATTATAATGTTCTCCACATTATTCACCTTCCCATTCCTTCTACAACCTAGCGTTTGGTTTGCTTTTTTGAACACAGCTGCACATAAAGTTGAAGTCTTCATTGAGTTTTCTACAGTGATATCCAGGACCCTTTCCTATGCTGATACAGTTAATTTAGAACCCTGTAAGGTGGACATGTAGTTTTAATTTTTCCCCTCCCGTGAACTAGTAACAGGGATTTTATAGCTAACTGGCTGGCTGGGTATCCGTAAAAGGGAGATACCCCCCACCCCCCTTCATTTATCACACCTCCAATGTGCATTACTTTTTATTTATTGAAATTGAACTTCATTTACCCATTCCCCTAGCTGGTTTAATCTCTATGAAGTTCCTCATAGTCCTATCCAATGCTGATTAATCTAAATAACTTTGTGTCATCTGCAAATTCTGCTACCTCATTATTCACTCCCTTTTGCAGATCATTAATAAATATATTAACTCTGAACTTAGTACAGAATTTTGAGGAGCCCCCTCTTAACTTTTTCTATTATGAAAATTGGCCATTTAATCCTGTTGTTTGCTTTCTGTCTCCTAGCCAATTTTTGATCCATGACATATGCTTTGCCTCTTACATCATTACAATTTATCTTATGTAGTTAAGCCTCTTGTGCAGGTCTTTGTCAAGGGTCTTTTGGAAGTCTACGTAAATTATGTCAACCAATTCTCCTTTACATCCACCACCATGTATTTGCAATTTGACCCACTTGGGAAGATGTATCAGACAGGAAAGAGTTACACCCAGTACTATTAATAAAGACCAACCACTTTCTGAATGTATCTTCAAGCACCATAACTGAAAGTGGAACTTTCCAGATCACTTTAAATTAAATTGATTAATAATACATCATGTTAAAATGAATTTTTCATGGTTTGGGAGCTAATGTTCTCAATTATTTAGCAATGCAAAATGTAGGAAATTCGCATACAAACAGTATGCAGGAGTTGATCCGTGAATCCTTCCTTTACAAACAAAATGATAAATAGGCTGTTTTTATTTTTTGTAGTTTTTTTGTTTCAGTTTTTTGGAGTCCTTTATCATGCTGAAATGTTGTTGTTTTTTTCTGTTCTAAAAACATTTTATCACCAAAAAAAAAAAACCAAACAAAAAAATCCAGGCCAAACAGTGAAAAACGCTTACCATTTACCAAGAAAATATATTAATTAGCTAGAAAATATTCTAAATTTTCTCACAATTGAAGTGTGTTTTATGCTGGTATAAATCTGCTCTTTTAATTGTAAATTTCATAGTTTTCCAATATCACCCTAGGTTCTAAAGTAGAACTGAAAGATATGGCGGTATCCTTTGAAAATCTTTGGGAGCTTAACTTCCAGTATTGATACTGTATCTTTTAGTGTATTCTCTGAAACGTTAGTCACCATAGGAAGTAATATCTAAATATTTTATTATATAATAGCATATAGAATCTAATGCAATGTATCATTTGGACTGTGTGTCATGTTTTGGAAACTAAACGATCCTTGATCCTCAACATATGTGGCAAAAATATATACTTTTTTAAAAAAAAAAACCCCACATAAACTCATTTTGGATTAAAAAATGTCATGCTACTTCATATGTGAACAATCAATAGACTTGATTCTGATCTCACTTACACCAGGGTAAATCTGGAATTACCCTCCCTCAAGTTAAAGCATTGAGGAATTATGAGAAAAGAACTAAATCCATTGTGTGTTTTACTTTACTGATTGTCATTTTTCATAGGCTCATCAGACCAGAAGATAAGAGCTGAACACCTATAACTCATTGACTACAAGTGCTCAGCAGGTGTGCAGTAATTTTCAGGATTAGTCCATGAAAATCCAGACATGGGAAAGACCTGGGAGGTCATCTAAAACATGTTCCTGCTAACGCAGGGTAGTTCCTTCCAGTATATTTTCTAGGGTCTGATCCTGCGCTCATTTTATGTACAGAACTCCCATTGATTTCAATGGGAGTTGTGAATATAGAGGGCTAGCAAGAGTGCTCCCGCAACTCCATTGTGGCACTCAGTGCAGTTTTTAATGTCTCAGGAGCTCAGGAGAGGGTGCTTCCACTTATTCTATTGACAGACTATTGAACAGCCTCATGGGTGGTAGCTTATTTTTCTAACAGTCTAAATGACTTTTAAATACATAATACACAGGGAAGGCCTGAGTCTATCACTTTTATTCGTGTTGAATAACACCTTGCTACATGAGTAATTCTAATGAGATCGCTGGGATTGTTGGTGTGGTAAAGTATTATATGATGGCTAATCCTGCAAATTGTTCTATATGGGAAGACTCCTTTGCTAGTGCAGAGCCCCATTAAAGTCAATGGATTTACATGGGAGTTCAGGGGTCCACTTGTGGAACTAGATGCAATTTCAGGGCCAAGGTATGGCAGAATTGGGCCCTAAATACTGTGTATGTAAAATAATTGCTTCTCATACTAAAATAAGCTGATTCTCATCTTAAGTGATCACTCTCCTTTCAGTAAAAAGAAAAGGAGTACTTGTGGCACCTTAGAGACTAACAAATTTATTAGAGCATAAGCTTTCAGACACAAACACAGAGAACATGTTTCTCTGGGTGTGTATTTAAATCTCCCCTCTGTTTTTTCCACCAAATGCATCCGATGAAGTGAGCTGTAGCTCACGAAAGCTTATGCTCTAATAAATTTGTTAGTCTCTAAGGTGCCACAAGTAGTCCTTTTCTTTTTGCGAATACAGACTAACACGGCTGCTACTCTGAAACCTCTCCTTACAGTGTGTATGATAAAACCCATTGTTTCATGTTCTCTGTGTGTGTATATAAATCTCCCCACTGTATTTTCCACCAAATGCATCCGATGAAGTGAGCTGTAGCTCATGAAAGCTTATGCTCAAATAAATTTGTTAGTCTCTAAGGTGCCACAAGTACTCCTTTTCTTTTCTCAATTTTTAGTCATTTTCCCCCTTTCCTAAAAAATCAAGGAATGATATTCAGGAGAATTCACTACACCTGAGCTACTTACTGTATTTTCTGTATACCGCTGTGTTGTTTTGCCATCCAGAAGCTGCCATGTTCACTACCATATATCCCTATAAATGGATTTTGTTTGTTTGTTAGTTCTCTGAGCATTGTGAAGTTATTTGGGAGATGGGCAACTTTGGCAAAATCTGCTTAAATTCCAGAAGGTATATTTATGGTTTTTTGCATACAAAATTAGTGAGGGTTGATATTGGTTATAGAAAGTATGACTTTCTCTAAAAAGGGGAAGACAGGAAGACCCCTGGTATAGTAACTTATCCTGTGTGGTTGATGGAGAAATTATTACTAATGGTATCCTTTTTACTTTAGCAAATGAATTAATTTGCCTCAGAAGTGTTTGATGGCAAATTATTAGCTATGGCCATGTATCTGAAGTACAGGAATGACACTTAGGAGGTTTGGATTCTATTACTGGCTCTGTTTCTGGTTTCCTGAATGGCCAAATGAAAATGACTATATCATTCTTCACTTCAATTTCCTTTTGTAAAATGGGGATAAACTAAGATGGTTGATCATCCTCCAAGGGGTGTTTTAAGGCTTCAGTTATTAATGTGCAGAAAGCCCTATAAGATCTTTGATGGAAAATAAGTGCAAAGTTAGTTTTTGGTTATCTATGAGATGGTATCCATGTTGACTGAAGATATTCAAAGAGGCCAGCAAAAGCACATTCAAAACAACACATAAAGAGGCTCTACTGAGTATTATTTTGTGGGGGTGAAAGTAAAGGATGAGAAAAAGCTGAAACATCAAAGTTAGATTTTTGGTGGGTGAGTGTTGTTGTCTTCTAGACAAACTTGTAAGCAGTGAAGTATTCTATGTGTGTTTTCTCTCTCAGTATCTAATATATAAAAGAGCAAATACCTTTCTATTTCAACACCTCACACATTGACTAGGCATATTATATAGCAAACAAAATTTAGTATATGATGAGATATCAAAATAACCTGGTGACTAACTGTTCTCCATAGGGTGTTTGGATCCTATCTATTTAAGGTACCTAGATGGTCTCCATTATCACAGTTTCTGAACTCACAATCTATAATGGATTTATCCTCTCCATAATGTTATAAGGTAGGGAAGTGTTCTTATACCCATTTTAGAGGTGGACAATTTAGGCACAGAGAGATTAAATTACTTGCCCAAGATCACACAGGAAATCTGTGGAGGAACATGGACCTTGATCTTCTGAGTTCCAGACCAGCACTCTAGCCCCTGGACTATCTTTCATCTCATCATATTGATCTTTCTTCTTCCTCTTATGTTTCACTAACATGTTACAACTGCTTTGTCCACTTCTATATGCCAAATAATCTTGACTATATTATAGCTCAGTCCCAAACTTGGGGTGGGGGGTGGGGGAAATGAATCACAATAGAGAGAACTAGCCACACTTAGAATTTATCTTGGAGAAGACCGGTATGTTTGATAACATTAGTCAAGCTTCTGTTGGAAGTGTATAACAGAGCAGCCATTTCTCTTTTGTCAGTATGAACATTTCTTGGAGAACTGTAAACCAAGAGAAGCCTACTTGGAGAAGAGCACGGAGTCAGAACTGAGAAACCAGGAGCATTACTGAACATTACCAAAAGTGATGTACCCTTTTCCTAAGGCCCTGACAGGTTCACCTTAAAACAAAGCCAGAGAATGTAAGAACTGGAGTATGATGATTGAAGGGTGAATTGGGCCTCTCCATAACCTTTAATCAAGGTGCATGGATGGAGTCATCGGAAATCTTTATTACAAGGTATCTTTTCCAAGTTTCAAAGCCAGGTGACCTTTAAGCAAAATCCTAGTTAAGCAAAGTGATTAATGTACTATGTTCATGGTATAATCAAATGTATTATTTATTATAAATGGGGATTAAAAATAAAATAAAGTTAAATGGTAATGCAGCCTTTTAAAATAGACAAACAAGATGATTCTGTTATATTCATAGTTCTACTTGTTAGGTTTAGGACAATAAATATGTACCACATAACCGTTGAGAATATACTTGTGGGAGGGGGGAGAGCTGGTGCTTATGGGAATCCTGTACGAAGAAAGATTATATTAAATTACTCAGAAATACAATAATATTTATTGTATAATATTGTATTGTATAATACAACAATGTTGCAAGACAAAGTATAAACCATTAACTCCTAAGGTGTAACTATTCACTGTGATTCAGCCACACAAATCCTATTAAAGAAAGTGGGCATCACACAGCTAAATCCCTGTAAATTGCAATGAACAGTTACCACTAGTGTCCTGTGACGATCTTAATATTGGGGCCAACATTTCATAGTCATTGTAGTTCTGCTGGTTGTAATGGACTCATTGATTGTTAATGTGGTTGTAATGCAGTACGAAAAGACCTGTTGCAGAATGAGCAAGAAAAGGACTTTGCAGTGGAAATACCTCAGTTAGAGTCAGATCAATATTTCCCTGCTGTGCTCTGCAATATTATTATAGAGGATGTTAAAGGATACTCGTGGTGCATCTTCAGCAAACACACAGGCAAATAGATATTGTGAACAGATGACATTGAAGCCATGTTTGAATCCTTAATCTTCCACACGAAAACATTAAAATCATAATACATTACTATAGATCATTATCTATCATCATTACTGTTACAGGGGCCAAATTCCAGCTTTGGTAGTAGGCATAAGGCTCCAGGTGACTAGAATGGAAGCTGTGTGTGGGCATTGAAAGGCAGAGTTTGAACTTTGGAATATATCTGTTTACACTGTTGTCATCCATTTTAATGCAACTCAACATCATATTAGCCTTTCGTGCTGCTTTATAAATTTAAGGTCTGTCTGTACATTCCAGATGATTTTCCTATGCTCTATTGACTAATTCAATGCACTTTTAATATTTGCCCTTTCTACTTACCTTGGTAATTATTCCAACCTAACTGCATCACTTTTAATTAACTGCAACACTTTTAATTAATTCCTAGTGAAACTCCTTTTACTTCAAGCAACTTCAAAAGGATGACACATTAAAGAGGTCAATTAAATTTTATATCCCACTTCAGCGTACCCAGATGTTTGTGATGTTTTCTTCTTTCCAGTGGTACTATCTTTTCCCTCGTTCCCTAATATGCGGTGTAGTTTTGCACTACTATCTATTCAGGCCTGCGTCTAGAGGCTCCTCATGTTTTTCTTCTTGTGTACCAAAGATACAATAGCTCTAAAGAAAGTTCCAAGCAACACTATCTTAGATGCTGCCAGTTAACGAATTAAAACCATTATCTTTATCCCAACTCTACTTATTTGGTCTTTTTAAGATGTTTTCAGATTTTTGGAGCCTCAGTAAATATCCTTCTGGGCATAGAGGTTATTGTCCAGAGCTTCCTGTAGAAGGCTCTCCTTTGACCTTTTCCACTTACTTGGTCCCTTTAGGCATTGAGCTGTATTTTCTTTTTTTAGTCATTTGGACGAGTTGGTAGAACATTAGTTAAATTTACTAAAACAGAGCCATGCTGGTATCAGTAGAACTACTACTAGCTGAGGATCTGACCCTTTTGTCTGATCTTTTGGTGGAAACAATCCATTTCAGGCACGTCAGAGACACTCTGTGCACATTTCACTGATGAAGAACTCTGTTTTTCTCTTTTCATTTTTAGTTTGCAGGCTGTTGACTATGATCATACTGGTCTTCTGGATTTAAGACTGACTAATTGATGAAGTTGTTGTGTGAACCCCGTGAAAAAAAATTTTGTTTCCTTGATCCTAAGAAAGAAAGGGACACAATTTCTTTCTCCTTTACCCTTTTTCTTTACTTTTTCCCAGTAATGCTGTAACAGAGAAAACTGGCTGTTTCAGAATAGCAAACTTTTCAGTTTTACCCACATTGGGATAAGATGGATGAAGATCTACTATTACCATTTTCTCAATGCTAAGCTCCAACACATGACTTAGTACTTTCTTCTATGTAATCAGTGTACCTGTATTGAAAAGTACAGTATTCTATTCATTTAAATTCTTTGGGCCAGATCTCAGCTGCTTTAATTCCACATAGCTGCATAGAAGTCAGTCCTGCAACAACTACAGCTCCCATTCTGCAAGATGCTGAACACCACTGAAGTCAGTGACTGTGGTTACTAGAGAAGTGGATGAATAGGTCACAGAAGTAGCATTGGTGTTAAAGTGAGAGGGGGGTGGAGAAGGGAAACATAATAAGACACAAGGTCAGCTAAGCAGGGAGGAGCAGAATTGTGCAGAGCCTTGAAGATGAAGAACATAAATTTAAACATGAAGTGCTGGAGAAGGCTCAGAGAGTAAATGAATCCAAAAGGAGGTGGCGGGGGGGGGGGAGGAGAGGGGAAGGGTGAAATGACCCAGGGAGATGACTTAGGAGATGCATTTTTCTATGGAATGAAGAGCAACTGACCTAACAAGGCGTTGTTTCTGCACTGGTCACTGGAGACTATTCAGTAGAAATGTTGTGCTCTGAAAGGTCATATTTAGATTCTGCTGATCCGCAGCACGCATTGCAACTGAAGAGCATAGGTCCCACTTGCAGAGAGCCAAAACATGTACAGACGTCTTTATAATAGATTTATTTTCTTCCTTTCTTGAAAATTCAGAGCCAAAAATCTGCCTTAGATTGCTGCAGTCTTTTTAAAGCAACCCTTCCTTTTGTGACCGGCGAGGATCGTGGTGAGTGAGTAGTGAATCTTGGTCAGGTTATAAACAAATCTCTCATTTAGTGCATTTCAGTGACTGGCAATAATTTTTTCATCTTTGCAGCTTAGGTAGTTTTTGTACTTGAGCAGCAAGATGGTCTGACTAGCACCACCTGACCAAAGATGACAGCAGCAGCAGCCTGAAGAAGATTGAGGGGCTTGGGGCAGAAAGCGTACATGTACCCCCACATTGTAACTTATGGCTTGGATATAGGGGACAAAGTAATGTACCCCATCCTAAAGTAATCTGTTAATTGGAATGGGAAAGTATCATCTGGACTTGGGCATGGATTGGTTGACAGATGCTGAAGCCAGCTGTTGCTGAGTTCCCTCATTGTCCCCTGTAAGTACAGCAACCCTTTAGAGCACAGGACAGACAGATAAAAGTATATATTTTTAAAAAGCATTGTTCAGATCTTCACTGCATATAATTCAGCATAGCTCCACTGAAGTCAATGAAGCTTCATTGATTTACATCAACTGGTGTTGTAGTGCATATATTTAATGGAAGATTTTTCAAAAATCTGTATTTCAAAATATTCCATAACAATAAATTAAATATGAAACCATTTTTGTCTGTCATTGCATCTAGGTGCTGCTATATGTAATCCTGTAAGTATCCAGAGGGTAACTAAAAATATAAGTCACTCTCCATTTTAAATTCAGGAAATTTGAGCTAGTATAGCAATGTTATATCCCTGTAACCTTAAAAGTTAAACATTCTGCAAAAGCTGCTCTTTCAACATTCCTGGACAGAAAACATTCCCAAACATTGACTCACATCCTTCTTCTCTTTCATGTTGCAGAGACCAAAAAATATAGCTAAATACATTTTAAATGTATTTTAAATAGAAAGCAGATGGGAAAAAAATAGTATCTGTGCTGGTGGTAGATCATGTGAATTTATGCACAGAGTTGTTGTACATTGTTTTAGCCTGTCCCGGAGACTCCAAGAAAACTGAGGACCAATGGAACAGTCTTCCTAATGGACTTGATATTTTGGTGGTCAATATGTTACTCTCTTCTTCATCTTTCCTAGTTGTTGAGGGGTGATAGGTCTTTCTCTCCAATGATTGGTTGGGAGAAGCAATGACTTTCATATCTTCCTCTTCATATCTCCTCAGTATTTAAGGGCTGTGATCCTCTCGTTCCCTCTACCAAGACCTTATCTAGATTAAATAACAAGTCATGTTTAAAAATATATTAGCTAACACATTTCAGCTAATACTTTTTTAAACACAAGTGTATTCAGGATTTAAAGTCGTAAAATGTGTAGCTGGTCATGGCTAGGTTTCCCACTAGGGTCAAGTATAATTCACTGAATCATTTTAAAAGATGACAGATTTCAGAGTAGCAGCTGTGTTAGTCTGTATCCGTAAAAAGAAAAGGAGTACTTGTGGCACCTTAGAGACTAACAAATTTATTTGAGCGTAAGCTTTCATGAGCTACAGCATCCGATGAAGTGAGCTGTAGCTCACAAAAACTTATGCTCAAATAAATTTGTTAGTCTCTAAGGTGCCACAAGTACTCCTTTTCATTTTAAAAGATGTTAACCTGTTTGCACTCAGTTCAAAAATATGTTAGCTAATAGACTAGACTTGACCCAAGAGGGTTCTAATGTTTAAAATGTGTTTTTGGTAAAACACAGGGCGATGATGATCAAACAAGCAAGCAGAGTGCTTGATAATGTTCAGTGATAGTGAACAACACCTTCATTTTCTTCACAGAAAGTACTTTTGCAAGGTTTCTTTTGCAAGGTTTGCTTTATGTTACTACTAGATAGAATTCAGAGAGTCATGGCAGGGCTTAAATTCAGCCAGAGCCATCCAGAGTAAAGCTCTGATAAATATTTTCAAACCCATGGGAGCCCTGGTGAGTCCCATGAGGCTGAAAGCCTGAGCCCCAGGGTGCTCTTGCGGGGCAGAAACCCCGAGCCCTGATGCCCCACCCCCTGCAGGGCTAAAGCCCTGAGACACCCTGCCATGCAGCTGAAGCCTGGAGCCCTGAATGGAGGGGTATGTGGGGAAAGGCTTACTCTTTCCGCTCAAATGTCACATTAGGCTTTACATGGACTCAGGCCCAAGTGTCCACTGGTCTTCAATTAAAAACAAACATACAAAACAAAGCCTGGTGATAGTATGTTGGAAAAAAAACATGTAGTTTCTGGGAATTAGGAGGATTTACATTGCCATTTTAGGCTCTCTAATGCTAACATAAGAAGTTGGTCAAGTCATCAGCTGGCTAAAAACAATAAAAGTAACTCATAGCTAATTGTCCTTTTTCATTTAAAGAATGTGTTATATGGCTATGAAAAATAAGGGAAAGGCTGGGGAAAAAAGCTTTTATAGAATCATAAGCCTGGAAGGGAACTGAAGAGATCATCTAGTCAAGTCTCCTGCACTCATGACAGGACCAAGTAATATCTAGACCATCTCTGGTGTACACAATATGTGCTGGAATTATTTTTATTTATGAGCTGTAATGTTAGATGAGTTTGTTTAGATTATTAATCAATGAGATGTCAAATAATCAAGCTCAACTGTTTTTTATTAAATCATATTGCTGTAACTACAGACAAAATAGCACAACAAAAAGTTGATATTCATCAATCCAGGGTCCAGAGGCTGCAGCTCCAGCTGATCTGAACAGGTTTACAGTACATGTCCCTCTTCCTTCTCAGCCATCTCTGAATGAGCTGGGCTGCCTCCTTTTATCTGGCTCTTCCACCTGGAGCATGTGTAGCGGGGGAAAGGGACGTGATTGGTCCATCCCAAGGTGGATACGCACCATCACTGTGCTAAAGTCTGTCATTGTCTCTTTCTCTGATTTTTTCCATTGTGTGCAACTGGGGTATTGCTAGAATGAACAGAGGCAGCTTTACAATAAAAAATTGTTTGAGAGCAGGTCTTTAAAATAACCTGCTTGAGCAGGTGGCTGGTATAGAAAAGGATGCGATTGGAAAGGCAGAGTGTTAATAAGAGTCTTGGTATCATTTGTAAATATATAATGCTGGATTTTTCTGAGCTGCAGTGTTTTTCGTTGTTTAAGAGATTTCTTATCCAGTCTCCTGATTAACAGGCAATTAAATTCATATTAAAAAAGGCTGTGTCCAGAAAACAGCTGGGCCGGGCCAACATAGAGATTGAACCTGTACAAGAGGTATCCTTGCATTGAGCACAGTAGAAACCAGATGTGGATCCACCCATGTTGCTTGTTCTCCACCAAACAATACGAATTTGAGTGTGTGAATGTGTAATTACATAAACCCAAAGCCTCTCTCTAGTGTGCAGTTTAGCTTGGCTCTCTAACTGCTGAAGAACAGAATTGTATCAGTTCTGATGCATGAAAATGACTCACCCATATTGTTGGAAGAGAGGGCAGGATTTTCCTAATAATTACAACCACTATGAATTTCTCAGGATACAAAGTACATCAGGCAATACAAAAACAAGAAGTTGAGCTGGCAAAATAAGTAATTGTGAATTAATTCACAGCATAGTTTAGAGTAGTTATAAAAATAAAGAACCTGAGTATGCATTAAAATATTTTTAAATAAATGTCCCAAGTGGGAGTGAACATACAGGGAAGTTTTATCTTTTTTAGTGAAGCAGATATTTGAGAAAGTTGATTGAAACATGGCTTCCACATGGTTCTTCAGCAAGCCATTTGTGGCAGGCCTTGAAGCAGTGGACTCCCAGTCAGATGGCTTTGTTTTGGAGAATAGTTTTGTTGGATGTTCGACTAATAAGTGAAGCCCATAAAAAGGGCCTGATTCATATGCTGGGAAGTAGTGTTAATCCTTCATGAGCTGGAAACCTGCAGGGTTCATCTTATAATGAAAGATTCAAAGAGCTACATATATGCATCTTGGCCAAGGCATGACAAAGTGGTCAGGATATGATAAGAGATTATAACTATTTAAAAGGTATAAACAGGGATGGATTTCCCATTAGGCAGAGTAGGCACGTGCCTAGGGGTGCCAGCATTCTAGGGACACTTCAAAGTTTAAAAGTGGGTTCAAAGTTTTATTTTTATAGAAAACACAAAGATCAGCTGTAGGCAGAGGAGGTACTGAAGATGCTGTGCGAGGGGCGTGTAAGGTTTAAATTCAGCCCTAGGTATAAACACCAAGAAGAAAAAGGAATTACTTATTGTATACCAAGAGGTTCATCGTAGGAATAATGGCATGAAATTAAGAACTGAATAATATAGGGTGAATATCAGTAAGAACTTTCTGACAAGTAGAAGTATTAGACTCTGGGATAGTCTCTCAAGGGAAATAGTGGCAGCCTCATCACTGTGGCATCTAAAATTAAACTGCGTAAAATGCTGGAAAATTCACTGTATGGAACAATCCTTTGTTGGCAGGGAGATGGATGAAATGACCCAACAGTCGTTTCCATCTCTAAAATATCATTATAACTGTAGTTCTCTCAGCATATCTCTAACATTTGTTGACTTCAGTAGCATTATACCTGAAATAAATTCAGCTGTTTTATCTAATAAGTGCATGCATTTGAAAAGATGTGTGTTGGCAAAGAAAAAAACATCCTCAAAGTCTGCTATATCCTTTTGTCTATGCCAGTGCTGAGATCTATTTATATGTCTGCATGTAACTTTATTCAGCATGGAGTACAATGTATATTATTCCAGTGGTTATGGAGACTGATTGATGGATGTGACATCATTTATTATGCACATTACAGATGAAGTCACTAGATTCACTGTATTGATGTATACAGTTCTACAGATCCTTTGTTGGATCAGTACACATTGTATAAGTATATGTTTATAGTACAAGCTATTACATTTTAATAAAGGCACAAAACGGAGTTACTAATTGGTAGCTGGTTGAAAAGTTTTTAATACGACGTTTTTCAGTAGAAAAACATTGGTTTTGATGAAAACGTTGTCACAAAGATTTACTCAGGTCCAGGCTGGAATTTCGTGTGTGTGTGTGTGTGAGAGAGAGAGAGAGACTTTTGTAGAGGTCCAATTGAGTATGTATTTTAACTTTTCTATAGATGACTTCACAATAGTGAACAGTTGTAACTATTCATTTTGATTTATTTAGGTGAGATGCACTCCCTTGGTCCCCACTGAGGGGAAAGTCTTATTGTATGTACTGGCAATGATGCAAGCCACTCAGTCCTGAATTTACCAGGAAGAGTGAAGTTGGCCAGCATGTCTGGGTGGGGCTTTCTGAATTGGTAGGGCCTATTTATTGTATCTGATGAGCAATCCCACCTGTGCAAATTAAAGCTGTCTTACCCTCATTGAGGTGTCAGTGGAGGGATACTTGCCCTCTCCTGGTGCTTACTTGCTCTTTTGGAAAAACAGCTCTGATTAATACTTGTATTTTGGTAGTTCCTAGAGGCCTCAAGATTAGGGACCTATTGTGCTAGTCATACCCACACAAAATAAGATAATCCCTTCCTCAAAAACCTTAATAGATAAGACAGACAAAGGAAGGAGGGGGAACAAAAGAGCTACACCGGAGCTAGAAGGTGTAATTTCCAGCCCGAATAGACATACCTGTGCTAGCTCTTAGTGAGCTAGTACACTAAAAAAAGAAGTGTAACCACTGTAAATATCTGAAACTCTAGATACATACTCTAGCAGCATAGCTCCACTTTTGTTTTTAGCAGGCTAGCTTGTTTACCACTAGCGCATCATTATCTGCTCGAGCTGGAAATTACACCTTCCAGCTCTGGAATAGACATACCCATAGAGACGTGCAGTTTAGTGACAGAACCAGGTATAGAATCCAAGTTCCAGATGTTTGCCTTATTTGCTAGGCCACACTGCCTCTATCTTCCTGTTATAGGGGAGTGCAAACTGCCCCCATCCTGTGATGAATCAAGCCCTCTCATCTATTAGCATGTTTCTAAGCAATTTTTTTCACAGAAAAAGGGTCCAAATCCAACTAAATTAGTAAGTGCTGTTCTGTGTTTTTGTGTGCTTACTCCTTCTGATAGATTCCCTTGCGTTAAATACTGTTTGTCAAGAATGAAGCATTTTTATTTCATATATGGATCCATTCCTACTCCCATGAAGTCAATAGGAGCAGGAGAAGGCATTATGTTTTCTAATTTTACTAGTTGCCGCTATTGATGTCAGTTGGTTTTTAATGACAACTTCTGACTGCAGTTAATCATTTATTTAATGCCTGGACTCTAGTCTGTTGCCAAGTGGTGAAGTGTATGTTACCTTGAAGGTGAAATGAGAGCGGAACAGAGAACAGAGTGCCATTTGACTTGCACTGAATAGTAATCCCAAGAGACTATTGCTTTAAAGACAGCAGTCAAATTTCATAACTGTAGGTTGGATTGTTAATCATCATTCTAATGAGCTCATTCTAAGTGCATGTCAAGCTGTATTGTAAAGAGCATTTTCATAGACCAGAAATCTACACAGAGCAGATTGCTTTTTGCTGGATTATGTCATGTTCTTGAATAATTTTGCCACACATCCAAAGGAGGTATAACCCCCTCTCAGTAAGTGCATGTATTTTGTACTGATTGTAAAGGAAATTAAACACACAGACACACTATGAGGGAAATATACCTCAAAGATGCAGTTTTCAGAATCTATTTCTGCTCAAACGAGGAAAGTTGAAATTGGCCCTGTCCCCTGTAGTTTGCCTGTAATTGGGTTTTATTCTGCTAATTTAATCAATGTGCTGGAAATCAGCATGATTCTAAAATAAGCATGAGAATAGTATAGTTGATGTATAGTTGTCTGCACCTCTTAATCTATTAAAGATCAGATCTATGAAACTTGGTCGTCTATACAGCTGAAATAGAGAAAGGCAATGCAAAAGATTGGAGTGTAACATTGAGTAGTGATGAGCAATTTTCATACACCTTAGTGACTTCGTTTAGAGAGGCATCTGATACATTGGATGATTAGCCAAAGGTCTTTGGGCTAGAAATTTGATGTGGCAATTCCAAAAAAGCAAACTTTGTTTTGAGACTTCTAGAACATTTTACTTCTGGTCAGATCTGAAAAACAAGTGCAATTTGGAGGAAGCATTCCCTTGGCTAGGGTTAGGGTTATAGGAAATAGGCCTTCCCGATCTATAGTTAGAGTTATTTGAGGTAGGCCTCCCTGGGCTAGAGTTAGGGTTCAAGGAGGTAGGAATCCCCTGGCTAGCTTTAGGGTTCTAGATGGTTGAAGACACCACAGTAGGTAGAGGTTGGTAGTGGATTGGTATTTTCAGACTAGGATTAGGACCGGAGGTAGGAAACCATGGGTGGGTTAGAGTTAGGGTTCTTGGAGATAGGACTGCCAGGGCTAAGGCTAGCAATGTAGGAGGTAGGCCTTCCTGGGGAAAAGTTAGAGTGCTAGAAGTTAGGACTCCTTAAGCTATGTTTGGGGTTCTAGGAGATAAGACTCCCTGACCTATATTTAGGGTTCTAGGAGGTAGGTGATAGGTGTCCCTGGGTTAGGATAAGCATTCTTGAAGTTTGGACTACCCAGGATAGAGTGAAGTAGACCTCCCCGGACTAAGGTTAGGGTTCCAGAAGGTAGGCTTCTGTGAGCTAGGGTCAGGGTTCCAAGATGATAGGGCTCCCTGAGTTAAGGTAAAGATTTCATGAGGTAGGACTCCCAGGGCTGGAGTTAGAGTTCTAGAAGGGTGGCCTTCTCAAGCTAGCTTAGGGTTCCAGAAGGTAGGAGTCCCTTAGCTAGCACTTGGGTCTTAGGAGTTTGGTGAACCTCCATTAGGCTGACAGTTTTAGAAGGTT
Source organism: Dermochelys coriacea (assembly GCF_009764565.3). Taxonomy (NCBI): domain Eukaryota; kingdom Metazoa; phylum Chordata; order Testudines; family Dermochelyidae; genus Dermochelys; species Dermochelys coriacea. The sequence goes on from NC_050068.2 coordinate 177,400,315, forward strand.
GTTATTGCACGACTAGGGTTAGGAATTTAGGGGTAGGAATCCATGGACTGAGGTTAGGTTGTAGGAGGTAGACAGTGGTGAAGTAGGGTTAGGTTTCTAAGTAGTGGACCAACTCGGGTTAGTTGTAGGGCTGGAAGAGATAGGTTTCTTTGGAATAGGGATATAACAGGTTATTTCATGCTACAGTTAGGGTTATTGGATGTAGCCTTTCCTAAACAGCACTTAGGGTTCCAGCGCCTTGGCATCTCCCATCTAGGATTACTGGAAAAGTGCTCCCTGGGCTAGGGTTAGGGCTCCTCAAGGTAGGACTCCCACTGCTAGGGTTAAATTTATAGGAGATTGGCCTCCCTGGGCTAGGGTTAGGGGCAGAGAAGGTAAATATCTGTGGACTGGGATTAGGGTTGGTTTAGATTTGAAGGTGGTAGAGCAATTTGGGTTAGTGGTAGGGTTGTAAGAGGTAGGCTTCTACAATTTAGGGGTAGTGTTTTAGGATTTAGGCCTCCTTGAAATAGGGGTAGGATTCATAGAAATAGGACTCCCATGGCTAAGGTGAGGGATATACAAGTAGGACTCCATATACTGGGGCTAGGGTTATAGGAGGTAGGACAGCCAGCGCTAAGGTTAATGATATAGGATGTAGGCCTTCCTGGGAAAGAGTTAGGATTCTAGGAAGTAAGACTCACTGAGCTAAGGTTACAGTTTTAGGAGGTAGGTTTCACTGGGCTACGGTTAGGGTTCTATGAGGTAGATTTCCCCATCTTAGGGTGAGAGGTTTTGGAGGTAGTTTTCCCTGGGTGAGAGTAAGGGGTTTTTGGAGGTAGGACTCCCCAGGCTAGGGTTGGGTTTATTTGGAGGTAGACATCCCATGGCTGTGGTTAGGATTCAATGAGGTAGGTGACCCCTCATTAAGGTTAGGGTGGTAGGAGGCTGAGATTCTCAGGCTAGATTAGGATTGGAGAAGGTAGAAATTCCTAGGATGGGTTTACAGTTTTAGAAGTTAGATATTTGTGAAGTAGGGTGAAGTTTGAATGTGATAGACCAACTCAGGTTAGTGGTTGCTGAACTAGGGTTAGGGATGGAGGAAATAGGCATCTATAGTTTGGGGTTAGGGTTGTTAAGAGGTCCAGATCCCCGAACTAAGGTTAGTTTTGTAGATCGTATGCCAACTCTGGCTAATATTAGGCATGTAAGAAGTCAGTATCTCTGGGTTATGGTTGTAAAATATAGGCTACTTCGGGCTAGGGTTGCAGGAGGTAGATCTCCACGAGCTAGAATTAGGTTTATGGTAGGTAGTCTTTCCTGATCAATAGTTAGGGTTCCATGGCATAGGCTTCTACAGTCTAGGATTAGGATTTCAGGGCATAATTCTCCCTAAACTGGGATTAGAGTTTTTGGAGCTAGGTCTTCCTGAGCTAAGGTTAAGAGTTATTCTTCCCCGAGCAACAGTTAGGGATCCCAGGACTAGGGTTACGGTTTCTGGAGGTAGGAGTGCTTGGGTTAGGGATAGGGCTTTTCTAGTTAGGACTGCCACTGCTAGGGTTAGAGTTAAAGGAGGTTGGTCTCCCCGAGCTACGTTAAGTGATTGGGGAGGTAAGTATCTATGAACTGGGATTTCAATTGTAAGAGGTAAACATCACCAAACTTGGTTTAAGTTTGTAGGTGTCGAGCAACTCAGGTTAGTGGCAGGGTTGTAAGAGGTAGGTTTCTTTGGGTTATGATTGTAAGAGAGAGCATATTTTTTCTCAGGATATGCTTGTAGGTGGTAGGCTTCCCTAAGATAGGGTTAGGCTTCTAGGAGTTAGTCCGCCATGAGCAACAGTTAGGCTTCCAGGAAGTAGGCATCCCTGGGTTAGGGTTTCTAGAGGAAGGACTCCCATGGCTAGAATGAGGGATACAGGAGGTTGTTGTCCACATGCTGGGGTTAAGATTCTAGAAGATGGGACTCCCAGGGCTAAGGTTAGCAATGTAGAATGTAGGCCTTCCTCATGTAGGGTTTGTGTACTAGGATGTAGGTGTCACTGGGCTAGGGTTAAGATTTTAGGAGGTAGGTGTCCTCGGGATAGGGTTTTTGGAGGTAGGAGTCCCTGGGCTAGGGTGAGGGTTCTAGAAGTTTGGCCTCCCTGAGCTACAGAAAGACATGCAGGAGGTAGGTCTCCCCAAGCCAGAGTTTGGGTTCCAGGGCTTAGGCCTCACTGGCTAAGGTTAAGGTTCAGGAGGAAGGAATCCCCTGGTTAGGGTTAGGGTTCCAGGAGGTCGGTGAGCCCTCATATTGTTTAGGGTTGTAGGAGTTTGATATTGCCAGGCTAGGGTCAGGAATGGAGGAGGTAGGTATCAATGGGCTGGGATTAGGGTTGTAGGAGATAGATATTCCTGAAATAGGATTATATTTGTAGGTGGTAGATCAACTTGGGTTAGTTGTAGATTTGTGAAAAGTAGGTTTCTTTGGATTAGGGTTTTAACAGGTTGGGTGTTTCATGCTGAGGTTACTGTTATAGGAGATAAAATTTCCCAAGTAACTGTTAGGGTTCCAGGGCATAGGGATCTTGGATCTTGGGGTAGTGTTGCAGGAGATAATCCTTTCTGGGCTAGATTTAGGGACATTGGAGGTAGGACTTTCTGGGCTGGGTTCAGGTTTTTCGAGAGTGGACTTACTTAGCAGGTTCTTGGAAGCAGGACTCCCACGGCTTGGGGTAGGCTAATCGGAAATAGGTCTTCCCAGGTTGGGGAAGTGATATAAGAAGTAAGGCTTGATGTGCTGTTGTTAGGATTCTAGGATATAGGCTTCCTCATACTAGGAATAGGATTGTTGAAGGTAGGACTTCCTTAGATAGGGTTGGATTTTCAGGAGGTTAGACTCTCTGAGCGAGATTTAGGTTTCTAGGACATAGGAGTCCCATAGGATTTGGGTTCTTGGAAGTAGGACTCCATGGGCTAAGATTAGGGCTTTTAGAGGTACTGTAGTACTCCCACTATTAGGGTTAAATTTGTAGGAGTTCCCCTGCCCGGGCTAGGATAAGGGATGGAGGTATATATAAGTATCTATAGACTGGGTGATGTATGAGTATCTATAGACTGGGATAAGGGTTGTAGGAGGCAGACATTCTCAAAGTAGGGTTAGGCTTGTAGGTGGTAGACCAACTCAGGGTTGGGTTGGGTTGCAAGAGATGCTTGTTTGGATTATGATTTTTAAGAGGTAAGATTCTTCGGTCTGGGCATATGCTTGTGGGAGGTATGCCTCCCTGAGATAGGGTTAAGGATGGAGGAGGTAGGACTCACTGGGCTAGAATTTGGGTTGTAGGAACTAAGCACCCTCTTTTTAGAATTAGGGATGGAAGAGGTAGGAATCCATTGGCTGGATTTAGGGTTGTAGGAGGTAGACATCCCCATGTTAGGTTAGGTTTGTAGGCAGTTGACTAACTCAGGATAATAGTAGGGTTTTATGAGGTAAGTTTCTTCAGATTTAGGTTGTAAGAAGTAGACTACTTGGGGATAGGATAGGATTGCAGGAGGTAAACCTCCCACAGCTAGGGTAAGGGATATAGGACATAGGTGTCCATATGCTGAGATCACAGTTTTTCGAGATAGGACTCCCAGAGCTAAAGTTAGCAATGTAGCAGAATCATGAGGAAGGGTTAGTTTTCTAGGAGGTAGGACTCCCTGATCTAGGGTTATAGTTCTAGGAGATAATTGTCCCCTGGTTAGGGTTAGGGTTCTTGGAAGTATGTGTCCCTAGGCTAGGATTAGGGTTATGGGAGGTAAGCCTTCCTAGGCTATGATTAAGGTTACAGGAGGTAGGACTCTCTGGGTTAGGGTTCCAGCAGACAGACCACCCAGGGCTATGGTTAAGGTTCCAGAAGGCAGGAATTCCTTGGCTAGTGTTAGGATTCTAGGAGGTTGGTCACCCCACATTAGATTTATTGTTTTAGGAGGCTGATATTGCCGGACTATAGTCAGGAGGAGGTAGGAATCCATGGGCTGGGGTTAGGGTGGTAGGACACAGACATTCCCAAAGAAGGGTTAGGTTTGTATGTAGTAGACCAACTTGGGTTAGTTATAGGGTTGTAAGATGTAGGTTTCTTTGGATTAGGTTTGTAACAGGTAGGAAATTTCATGCTAGGGTTAGAGTTATAGGAAGGAGCCTTTCCAAAGCCATAGATAGTGTTCCAGGGCATAGACATCATTGTTCTAGGGTTAGTGTTCCAGAGGTTTATGGGTCTATTATGGGAGTAGATGGTTGATGTTCTGTGGCCTGCAGAATACAGGAGGTCAGCCTTAAATGATCATGATGGTCTCTTCTGGCCTTAAAGTCTATGAGTCTTCCCATTTACCCCATATGCTATTTTTAAAATTACTTAGATGTAAAGATTATTCTAAAGTTTTGAAATTAAAAATATTTTACAGCAAGGAAACTAATGAGCATACAAAAATCTATGGTAGGCACTGAAGTTTGTGTCACTGAAGTGCATTGGGGAAGAATAAGTTTATACCTCTGTTGCTACTTTTGTACAGCATACTGGTTGTCTCAAATGACTGGCAAGGACTGAATGAAAGCATAGTCTGAGCTACTTGCTTTTTAAAGGAAAGATTGAGCTACTATAGTGTTGCTCGGATATAGTGGTAGTGGTTGCTATATAAAAGCCTATGAAGATGAACAGATTTGGTGCCCAGTTCTTCTCTTGGTTACATTAGCATAGCACCTCTGACTTCAATGGAGTTGCACTGGAATAAATGAAACGAGAACTTGGCTCTTTGAAATCAAGCACAGTTCACAAAACACTTGTACAGTGTCTTAAAGCTCCTCAGTAGTGCTTGTTCTTTTTGGTAATTGAAAGTTTATCCTGGGAGGGGAAGTGTACTAGTTATAAGTGCTAAGATTTTTCAGAACAGAATGTTGTTAAGTGCAGCAAACTTGAGCAGAGGTTAGGATCTCAGTACGAAGAAGAAATTTGTTGCAATCCTTCATCATATAAACTATTCTAGTTTATCTTTTCTGGTGGCATTTTTTTTCTCTCCAGAAGAGCAAGCTAATAGGGCAACTACGTTATTTGAGTTGTTCATTTGTTTGCAAGTTGTACTTTAACATTTGTAATACCATTGTACAAAGTTTTATGTTATCTCTTCTATGTGATTATCTTAGTCAACATATACTATAAGCAAACTGCAATTAAGATGAAAAGCATACTGAATAATGTATACTTCAGCACATGTGCAGAGATATACAGCAGTTATCAAGACAATATATAGATGGATGATGCTAATTTTAATGGTGTCTTTGAGCAAGTAACATTTCGACTGTTCATCAGATTGAAGGGCCATCATTTTAATATAGTCTTCTTTATGCTATCACAGTCTTTCCAATCCATTTCACAGGGAAATTGTCCATTGTTAGAAAGATATTGTTTCATTGGTTTGGTACATCACTGACACACTATTAACCTTCAACTGTTATGCCTATAATTGACATACAGGGAAATAATCAAATCAAGACACTTTCACTTAGTTTTGTTGTCTAGAAGACATACATTAAATAAAGTGTTTTAATTTGATTGAGAACAGACAGATGACCTGATACTCATATATTACAGAAATATCATTTTCAGGGAATTTTAAAAGATGCCAGTGTTGGAAAGGATTTTTCCTTTGGTCTGATTTTCTTAAATACACTAACAAATGTATGCTAACTCATGCACTAACTGAGGTGGAAAAAATGATATTCAGATATGTTGGCTGTAATACTAATTCACTTCAATAAGGATCATTGCTTGCCTTGGTGAAACTGCACAGGCTAGGTACTGTCATTTCCATCACATTCTTTCATAAGTTAAATTAAATATTAATTTAAACACTAGTAATATCCCCATTCGTTATAGCAAAAGTGGCGGCTATTGTTATCGGGATAAAGCACGTTTAATTTAAAGTGTATGTAGGCTTTCTAAAAGGTACATCTCTGTTCAAATAAAAACTGTATAATCCCAATCCATTGTAAGAATTGATTTGATTGTTTTATTTTTTAGGAATCAGAGTCTTTCTAAGATCCGTAGAGAGGAAATTGTGCATAGTGGTGATTAGAGAAACTAGCTTTAACACAGAACTACCCCCTCCCCAAATATTTTTTCTCAATGGTTTTCCATTTTTTAGTCTAATATTAGAGTGAAAGGTGAATTTTTTCTTATATTTTCTTGGTTTAATTTTTTAGTGAATATCACAGTTTTTCTAGCCTTCTAGTCTGCTACCTGATCTGCACAGGCATATATCTGAATGAAGACTTTGCTCATTCTGCACTGGTTAGTGAGGATGATTTGCCTCTTCTGGGGTTCCTCACCTTCTTTCTTTCCCCCACAACAAAAAAGACCCTTCCATAAATTTACTGCTGTTGGTTATCCCCCTAACTCCCTTCTCTCTGTAATAATGTGATCACTGGGAAGACATTTCTCCCCCAGCATCTTATGGCAGGTGAGCCTCCCTTTCTCCTCCTGCCTGCATCTAGCCATTGGCTAGCCTAGGCTCCATGCCAGTAGCTCTCCTCCTAAGGCTTTTCTGCTGCATTCAAGCCTGAATGTGGGCATGTAAACAAACAGCTGGGGGAGGTGAAGCTGTTCAGAAGTCAGGCCAGAAAAGAAGAGGAGTTTTTATCAGGTACGGCAAGGTGAAATATGAATCCAAGCCTCCCATGCTAGAGACCCTCCATTCTCAAAATAGTGCTTTTCTAGTGGCTCCCCCATTCCTTGAAACTAACCCTCAAGTGATCCCAGACTGGGGATTAATTAGTTACCAAATTGTTACAGAAGGTCTGTGGTGGCCTGAAGCACTTACATGATAGGTTCTTCCTCATATAGGTACATACTGAGGGTTGTTGTTTTTTTGAGGGGTGAGGTTAAAGAGTAACACAGAGAGAAGGAGTTTTCAGTACGACATAACTATTGTAACTGTCAACATTTTTAAATGGGGTGTGGGGTTGTGGCATAAAGCGTATGAAGGGTACCTAAACCCAGGTTGTGGGTTGCTGTTGACTTATACAGTTCTGTTTAATCTGAGTTATTTATATACTTCTAAAGGAAACTTATAAAAATTGTATTGCTAGCTCTCAGTTAAATATTTATGTAAGTTTGTAAAACTGTTTCAGCTGGTAAGCAAGCTACCTGTTATAATATGAGAGAACAAAGAACCTTGAAAGGCGTCAAATTAAGGTCACAGGTCAGCACTGAGGCAAAATAGAGCTGAGCTACCAAATGATTTCCTGTTATTAAGCCAATAAATCAGGGAGATGTTGATAGATGCAAGCACTGGGGCAGTGTGTCAGCCTCATGAAAAAATTGTTTAACAGATTCAGGTGATCAGTGCTGTCAGAGTTCTGTATGTGAAAAATAAGGTGACAGATAAAGCTGTGAGAAGATGACAGTGAAGATTATTACATGCATCAAAGACAAACACACACACACCCCGCCACAAAATTTTAGCTCTATCTTAAGAGGAAAGGAGTAAAAAATGAATAAATAAAATCATGTGTCTATCCACTTGCGTCCCTTGAAAAAGAGCATGAGTGAGAGAAGAGGCTAATGGATTTTCAGAGTGAATGCAACCACTGCATAAGCTCTGATTGAAGAGCTCTGACGGGGAAGAAAATAGATAATGTGATTATTGAATTATTAATGGTCTTTATGAAAGTGGTCTAATTAGATCTAAAAAGGTGTCACTTTTTACTAATAGGATGATGAAAACAAAGATAATCCATCACAAGTTATCATGAAAGAAATTCTGTTAATAATAAGGACCATTCATGGCTAAATATCACTTGACTGTATTTACCTTCTGGAAGCATTGTTTTTTGAACATACTATATATAGCAACAAAACCTACAGTTTTTGGGGGTTTTTTAATGACGTAAGCGGAGAGGACTTTGGGGCTTGTGACAGCTGTGACCATGGGTTTTCGCAGTTTGAAGGGACCTAGAACTGTAAGATGGAATCTCAATCTCCATTTTTAAAAATGTAACTGTCTAACTATTTTTTTTTGTTAACATAAATCAGTGGAAACTGAACGTTTGGGTTCAAAGCCTGTTCAATTTTTCATACAGATCACAGGTTAATCATAATATCATCCAGCGATGTCCTTTGAGTCCATGAAAGCCATGGCCAAGGAACCTTTGATCTGATTTGATTGGAAGACCTCCAAATCAGCTAGAAGCTGAGGGGAAACACCACTCCAGCTATTGCTGCAAGCAGTAGGTCCACTGCAAGCTCCACACCAGCTGACTACCTGCAGCTGTGACCTCTCCTCTGCTGTTCATCCTCTGATTCCTGACCACTAGGAGGAGCAGTTTGAATATTGGTGATTGGAGCAGGGTGTAGTCACAGTGGATTAAGCAAGGGATTGAAAATCAAGTATAATTTTCATCCCTGCTCTAGCACTGATTCCTTCATGACTTTGATCAAGGTATGTAATTTTTTTGTTGAAGTTACCCTCTCTGAAATATTGGTGTTAATAATATTTACCTACCTCACACAGGGTAGGTTGTAAAGTGCTATACAGGTGCTAAAATTCACCAGAAAACAAACGTATCCTTCCCGCAGTGGCTCACCAAGCCCTAGTTTATTGGAAAAGTATCCCTTGCAAAAGGTTTTTGAAATGTTACTAGTTATGCCCTGATTCAGCACACCCAGCTGAGCTTCATTTGTACAGCTGGAGTACAGAGAGGGATGAGAGGTAACTAAAGATTATACCCACCCACATTCTTCAAAATAAAATAATGTAGTTTGGCATGCATGCATATTAAACCTAAGAATCATCTCACTGTTACTGTTCATAGTGAGCAAGGTGAACAAGCAGAAAAAAGTAGTTTCCTCTGCGATCTCCAAGAACAATGGTGTACATAAGCTTTATAGACAAAAAACAAAAAGACATGTTGAGAGTCAATGGAATGGATGTGCTTAAAAGATTCTTCACTTTTGATAGATTCCTTATACATTTAGTCCATAATTTTCCAAAGTAGCTGATTCTGAGTGTCTCAGATGGGATCCCAAAACATGAAATAGCCCAAAATCAATGACCACTTTGGAAAATGTTGGCCAGATTGGGAAATACAACTGCAATCAGCAGAAATGATCACAAAGGATGGAGTATATAAATTGATCTAATAGTGTGTCTAATGACTTGACACAAATACACCTTGCTCAAGTCAGCCTTGCCTTCTCTTTTAAATTCAGAGTAGGCTAGATTCAACAGACTTTATATAATCAAAATAATCATTAGAGAATTCGCTCAACAAAACATATCTTATTGAGGTGTGAGAGAGAAACAAAAATAGGGAGTACAGGTAAAAAGACAACTGTAGTAAAGGTAAAAAGTTAAATGCCCACCTCTTCTACTTCACAGTCATCTACACAAACAATCATGAAATATTACAGTGCTCCTAAAATCCTGTTGTCATGGCTGTCTGTGTGGTACAGCTAACTTGAAATGAGTGCAGTATTTGTATAATAACCCCATGTCTTGTTATGAGAGGATGTCCCCATCCCCTGCTCATGCAATTTATCTATCCCATATGCAGCAAGTGGAATTTCTACAGGCATTATTCACACAATTACCATTGCTGAGGTGCTAATACTGTTTGTGGCATACTCCTGGAATGGCATTTTGTGGTTGTATGCATAAGCTGTTCCATCACACATCTGTCATCCAGCTGTGTCTTTTATTTGTTGCACAATGCTGTTGGGCTATTTAAGGCACAGTCTATTTTCTTTTCATTTTCTAAAGAAAAAACCCAATAAGAATGGGTAGATAGAATCAATGTGTTAATATTATACATACCCATAAAATATTGCTTCCCTTGCAACCTTGTATAAATGTACAAGCATCATAAATCTGTTTGTGCAGTTAATAATTTCAAGAAATTTTGTGCATCAGGAAACTGCACAAATACTGCATAAACAGTACCATTTGCTACACTGAAGTAATGATTTGTTTCTGTGAGTTCTAAAGTTATACTATAAGGTATTATTTGTTTTATTAAGCCCCATGATCTTTGCAGCAGAAATGTGCAAACCTGGGGCCATGGAAGTTAGGATTCACCTACAGCTCCATGGCCTGTTTCCCCTAGTTCTAGAGAAGCTTCTCTGCTCCAGATCTGTGAGGTTGTGTTTCCACAGGTTGGGAAGCAGCATGTCAGGGCAGAATGGAGCACATTTGATTATTTTTCTCTAATTTCTTGGTGATACTTATTGGCTTCTTAAAACCATGACACATTTTGGTTTATATTTTAATCTCTGCTCAAAAATGTATAAAATTAATAGACAATAAATGAAATATACTGGGGAAAGTTGCATATCATCCCATCATATTGTATTAAAAGTCTCTCTGGCCAGTGCTTTGTACTTTCAGCACTGAGTTCTCTTACAACATGGTTGAGTCATGAATTATCTGATTTCTGGGGCATACAAAGTCATGTAATTATGCTTCCAGTGTAACCTTGAATTTACACATAATATGATCCTAATCTAGGCCAACATTATCTAAAGAACAGTTATAGTGGACCTTTTTCACTATTACTGTAAGGTCCCTTTATGACACACTGGAAGCATGAAGCAGTTGGAAATTGCCTCTTGATCAGGTGGCGGAGGTGGTGCACTGGCTTTGTTACCCGGGGTTCTTTCAACCCAAAGCTCTTGGTAACTTTTACTCTGTGCGAGGTGGTGTCAGGAAATAAATCAGGGGAGACACAGTCATCCGACCGATAGATGGCTGGCACAAACAGGACAACACAAGAGTGCTTTCACTTAAAGCTAAACTTTACTTAGTCTCAAGCACTTATACACATGTCTGCAACAGGTTAGTTAAACACCCCAACCCTTGATAATTCCAAAGCTGAGTGTGGCTCTCGAGTGGCACAGCGGCAGCCCATCTGCCAGTGGGAAACACAAGATGCATCCAGAGGGAGAATCCAGTACTGAAGAGTCCCCCTACCTCAAACTTTCCCCCCTTATTTATACATTAGTAATAGAATGACATGTCCCTTAAAGAAAACTTGTTAAGAAAGCAGTTTCAATGGACAAGCAAGAGGCTCCTTCTGATTATCGATTAACCAGGTGTGGGTTTTTCCAGAGTTTGTAGCCTTGAGGCCTCAGTAGACATTCCTGGGGCACATCCTACTCTTCTAAGATGCATGTATCAGCAACTTCAACACAATTCTTATCAGGAAGGATGCGGGGTCAAGCTGCCCTTTCTGTGGCATCCAACCCCTGCCCCCCTTGCCTTGGTTAAGCTAAGCTGGCTGACTTGGCTAATTTACAGCCTGCTGACTTGGCTGCTTTTAGCAATAAGCCATAGTGGTTTCAGGCACTTTGCTGGTTTGCCAAAGTGCCCCCGTACAGCTTGTGCAGAGGTTGTGTAAAGGTTCTATCCACAACCTCTAGTGTAGGTGGGGGGAAGGATCAGAAGCATAGAGGGGGTGTGGCTATGGTACACTGCAATACAGCAATTCCTCACTTCCCATAAAGGATTCTGGAAAGAAGAGCATATTTACATTATGGACTGGTCAGAGCCCCAACATGGCTCCAGAATGAAGGGAGCCCGAAAGCTGCTTAAAGCCAGGCATCCCTGCCCAAAAAGCGGGGACAGAGCAACTGAGGACCAGGTCCAGCATGCTGAAACATCAGGGTCATGAAACATAATCCAAAAGGCTTAGAATTGAGCCTGAATTAGAATTCAATAACCTTTGGGAGCAGTTCAGAACTCTAACTGGGATTTGGATCCTAATTTTGCAAAAGGCAAACTAACAGTATGGACCAAACCAAATAATTATAATAAACCAAAGGCCAGATGAAAACTTAGAGGTATTCAAAATCTGTATCTAAATTTTATGATTTGTACCTATATTTGATGTTCCATAATGGAGCATCCCCAAAAAAAGATTTTCTGGAAATGACACCCATCACAAAAGTGTCATGTAATTCTTCTGCCAGGCCATCTGTCAAGTCATGTCTACTCTTACAGGAAGGTAAAGTTTTGAAAGAACACTATGCTTTGTAAAAAGAAAAGGAGTACTTGTGGCACCTTAGAGACTAACAAATTTATTTGAGCATAAGCTTTCGTGAGCTACAGCTCACTTCATCTAGCATTCTGTGACATATGGTATTGGATATGCATGTCAGTAAACTAAAAGGCATTTCACACACCTGCTTTTCAGCTGTAACATGCTATTTGTCATGAAAGGCAGTGGTTGTTTTATTTTTGATAAACAATTTCTGTCCTTTCACATGTAAGGTTCAAAGCAGATAGCAGGAAACTTTTGTTCATTCTAGAATTATGTGGTTTCAAAATATGATGCTAAATAGATTATTATAAACACTTTGAGCCTGAGTCTCATTTTACACTAAAGCCCCTTTGTACTTCCCAAGAAATGAAGAGCCTTAACATAGGTGTAAATTATCCACATCCTTTAAAGAGCATGAAATATTGAGAGCAGGATTATATCTTGAACTAAATCATCCAGATATTGTTTCAAATTTATGCAATGTGCTTGAATGCTAACATTTGGCTTGGGAATGAGTGCTAAAATGTGCCTAATACCATGATGCAATAGAAATATATAGCTAGCTGGATATATGTATTTTCTGTCTAATCTTATCTATCTCCCTCCTGGCTCCACATGTAAGGAGCTGCTGCATGTCAGTTATGCCACCTAAAGGCTGAAATTTCTTGGTTCTTTTTCTAGTTTTAAACTGGTGCCAGCAAGGGTGAATTTGACCTAACCCCTGCCTTCCATCTACTTCCGTGGTGCACAGCAGGGTACATAAGTTGTTCCCTCCATTGCAAGTATGTGTGGGCCCATGCAAGTAGGGGTGCAAGGCATGTGTCAAGGTTCCTTCCCCACTCTGAACTCTAGGCTACAGATGTGGGGACCTGCATGAAAACCCCCTAAGCTTATTTTTACCAGCTTAGGTTAAAAATTCCCCAAGGTACAAACTATTTTACCTTTTGCCCTTAGACTTTATTGCTGCCACCACCAAGCATATAACAAATATATAACAGGCAAAGAGCCCGCTTCGAAATGTCTTTCCCCCACAAATCCTTCCCAAACCCTACACCCCCTTTCCTGGGGAAGGCTTGATAAAAATCCTCACCAATTTGCATAAGTGAACACAGACCCAAACCCTTGGATCTTAAGAACAATGAAAAAGCAATCAGGTTCTTAAAAGAAGAATTTTAATTGAAGAAAAATAAAAGAATCACCTCTGTAAAATCAGGATGGTAAATACCTTATAGGGTAATCAGATTCAAAACATAGAGAATCCCTCTAGGCAAAACCTTAAGTTATAAAAAGACACAAAAACAGGAATATACATTCCATTCAGCACAGCTTATTTTATCAGCCATTTAAACAAAACACAATCTAACGCATATCTAGCTAGATTACTTACTAAGTTCTAAGACTCCATTCCTTTTCTGTTCGCGGCAAAAGCCTCACACAAACAGAGAGAACCTTTGTTTCTCCTCCCCTCCAGCTTTGAAAGTATCTTGTCTCCTCATTGGTCATTCTGGTCAGGTGCCAGCAAGGTTATCCTAGCTTCTTAACCGTTTACAGGTGAAAGGGTTTTTCCTCTGGCCAGGAGGGATTTTAAAGGTGTTTACCCTTCCCTTTATATTTATGACAACATGGTTCTCCACACAGAGTGGAATAAAGTTGCAAACACTTTGCATTGTCACTCCCTAACTCACAGGTATCTGGGGTAAATAGGAAAGAGTTGGATCATGAGCAGAGACTGGGTGCAACTGAGACACAGACTTATGTATATACAAGGTATGTATAAGACTAACAAAACACTGAACGCATTCCCTTGTTAAGCCTAACCCCTGCTATTAGACACGAGTGATTTGGTGGCTGCATAATAGTACTCATAAATGCAGAATGGAGTTCCACTATGCTCTCTTTCCTGCTCCTTGCTTTTTACCTTGAGCTTGTTTGTGCAGCACTACAAGCCTGCACTGTGCAGGATTAACACCTCAGTGCAATGTAGTAAAAGGCACCATGGAACTGATCCTCTGTTGGTACAAATCAGAATAGCTCCACTGATTTGGTTATGGACCCATGTTGTGAATAGTTAGCTCTTGTCTATCAGAAAACAGTTTTTAGGATGTGGGGAAAATCTAGGTTATTCAGGTGTATGGTACAGTATAGTACAAGGTGTAATTGTGTGCTGTGCCTCTTGGAGTCTGTGCAACCCAGGAGAAGAGGGAGGCTTAGGTTGCTGTAAGACAATGGTGGGCAACCTGCAGCCATCAAGGTAATCCTCTGGCGGCCGCCAGACAGTGTTTACATTTGCACGGTTGCCTGCAACTCCCAGTGGCCACGATTCGCCATTCCCATCCAATGGGATGTGCAGGAAGTGGCGAAGGCCACAAGGACGTGCTGGCCTGTGGGCCGCATGTTGCCCACCACTGCTATTAGACCAGTGTGACCCCTGGTGCAATTTAACCAGTCTTGGAGGGCTATCTAAGTTACAGCAAACTGTTCCAGAATCTTCTCAGTGCTATGTGCTGTGACCTCACTACAGCCCATTGCTGATATGTCCTTCCAACTCCTGGATTTTCCTCCCCCACATGTTTCCCCTATGCCTGAGCTCGTAAGGGGTCCATTGTAAGGCCGCTACAGTGTCTGTGCCAGGAGAATTCTGGTCTTTTTACAATGCTGCAGCAGTATACAGGGGCTGCACAAGCCAGAAAATCTCTCCCATACTTCAGTGAAGTCCTTCATATTAGATCTACCTTAAAAATTCCCCTATGTAAGGCTGTTATAATGATCAGATCTATAAGATGGTGTAGCTAAAAAATAAAATAACATGATTTCTTCAGCTAACAAATGTGGAATCTACCACTCTTTTTTTTTTTAAAGAAACAGGTTTTTGATTTGGCTGGTTCTTGGTAGATTATCACATTGGTAGATGCGCAGGTAAACAGAGTTGGCAACGGGCTTTGTTGCAAGGAGAGGTCCCTGGGTTAGTGGTTTTAGTTGGGGGCTGAACGTGATGGCTAGTGGCGTTCTGTTATTTTCTTTGTTGGGCCTGTCCTGTAGTAGGTGACTTCTGGGTACTCTTCTGGCTCTGTCAATCTAACCAGCCCCCAACTAAAACCTCTCCAACGCATCATCAAGGATCTACAACCTATCCTGAAGGACGACCCATCACTCTCACAGATCTTGGGAGACAGGCCAGTCCTTGCTTACAGACAGCCCCCCAACCTGAAGCAAATACTCACCAGCAACCACACACCATACAACAGAACCACTAACCGAGGAACCTATCCTTGCAACAAAGCCCGTTGCCAACTCTGTCCACATATTTATTCAGGGGACACCATCATAGGGCCTAATCTCATCAGCTACACTATCAGAAGCTCGTTCACCTGCGCATCTACCAATGTGATATATGCCATCATGTGCCAGCAATGCCCCTCTGCCATGTACATTGGTCAAACTGGACAGTCTCTATGTAAAAGAATAAATGGACACAAATCAGACGTCAAGAATTATAACATTCAAAAACCAGTTGGAGAACACTTCAATCTCTCCGGTCACTCGATTACAGACCTGAGGGTGGCTATCCTTCAACAAAAAAACTTCAAAAACAGATTCCAACGAGAGACTGCTGAATTGGAATTAATTTGCAAACTGGATACAATTACCTTAGGCTTGAATAGAGACGGGGAATGGATGAGTCATTACACAAAGTAAAACTATTTCCCCATGTTATTTCTCCCCCCCACCCCAGCCCCCACTATTCCTCAGATGTTCTTGTTAACTGCTGGAAATAGCCTACCTTGCTTGTCACCATGAAAGGTTTTCCTCCTTCCCCCCCCCCCCCCTCTGCTGGTGATGGCTCATCTTAAGTGATCACTCTCCTTACAGTGTGTATGATAAAACCCATTGTTTCATGTTCTCTGTGTGTGTATATAAATCTCCCCACTGTATTTTCCACCAAATGCATCCGATGAAGTGAGCTGTAACTCACGAAAGCTTATGCTCAAATAAATTGGTTAGTCTCTAAGGTGCCACAAGTACTCCTTTTCTTTTTGCGAATACAGACTAACACGGCTGCTACTCTGATAACTGTGTTCTGTGAAGCTCTGGGTGGTCCATGAAGAGCTGTTTGCTGTCAGCTGGTTATTTTCAGCTGGTAAATCAAAATAAACAAAGCTAAAATGCATAAAATGCTTCTCTAATATAATTTTTTCCAGTACACAATTGCTAGGGTTACCATTAACATCCTATTCAATCACCAATGGGAGGAGAGGAGGTCCAAGTGATTGTGAATGGGGGAGAGTAGGTGGGTCAATAAGGCTATCTGTTAAGATGGAACCCACACAGTGAAAAAGTCTGAGAAACTTCTTTAGGTTAGATAGTTCTTAGTTTCCCTTAGAAACAAGATGATAAAGTTCTCATTATAAAATTTCACAATGGATCTACCATATAGCTGACAATGTAACCAGGTATTGTGATATTTGTATATGGAATATACATACTTTTTATTACTGGAGTTAAGTTTATGGTCTATTGTAAGTGCCACCTTTATAAAAGTAAAAGTCTTTTAATGACTCATTCAGTCATGTCTGTGGCTTAGTTGTTACCATTCTGACCAAGGTGGTTTGGGTCACCAATCAGAAATTATATTCATATACAATTGCAACACTATGGAGATGATGAGACATTAAACTAGAATCTATTTAAGTTCATATTTAAGATCATGCCTAGGAGAAATTTAGAGAGACAAGGTGGGTGAGGTAATATCTTTTATTGGACCAACTTGTGTTGGTCAGAGAGACAAGAAAGCTAAAAAGTCAAAGAGGTTATTTGAAAAGAGATGGCAGAATAACCACAATGTCCAGGCCAACGTTCTCTCACTCAGTAAAGCTGGTGTGCTCATGTATTTGATTACACATTTGATGCCTTAATCGGTAATTCATTAGAATTATGGGTTAAAATATGGCAGAAAAAAATTATAAATGAGATAGGAGACACCTAGGTTAGAAGATAAGAGAGGAGCATGGAGAGGAAAAAAAGAAAATTAAATTAAGATGAACCAAGAGGGCAACTTATTGAGTTTATAAAGCAACTTTTATCCAGAAGCCTGAATCACTCTCCAAACGTTGTCTTCACTGTCTGAAACTACTTATATGCCTAAATTTAAGCATGTCCTTATGTGCTTTGCTTAATCAGGGCTTAAAGAGTCAAGGGATGGCAATAAAACCCTGGAGGCCTACAGTTACTCACAATAATCTGTTACTCCCAATCATCTGTTGTCACAGTACTATGGGAAGGCTAATAGTAATGTGGTAGCTAACGTTTGAAAGGTGATATATATTTAAAGTAGTTATACAGTAGATTTTCAAATTTTCTGGTTTTCTCCAAATGACTTTAAGACAAATTTAGAACCATGACATTTTCTCCTTTGGGTCTGAATTGGGGTATCTCTTCAGTTTACAAGCATCTTCTACTCTGCCTCACTCCATAAATAGAATGGATCACTAATGGTTTTGCTTACACTTGTCACTAGCAATATTTCAGGGGCAGATAGTCTTGTTTAAAATTAATTTCTTTCCTGCTAATATTCTCTAATATTTGCTTAAAATTTTACTGTTTAGGTAAACATTCCTGACATTAACTTCACTCACCAGAACATCTGAGAAGAACAAACAAAAAAGAGATGTAAAGCCAAACAAACCCATATTTTTTAATTACTTAAACTAATATTTCAAGATGATTTTCTAAGATTATTCACACAGCTCTGCCTGTGTGTGTGGCAGAGTACCAGTATGAGCAGTCTGAATACAGGAACTAGCAATCCATATTAACAGAGGAATGGTTTTCCAATTTTCTTTCATTAAGTTCAATGTCCTTGGTCTACCGCTGGACTAAATGATTTTTTGCATTATCAAAGGGTCAGTTGATCTCTTGGTTAGCAACTTCTGGGATCTTTGGTTAGTATAGCACACAGAATGGTTTCTAAATGGTTCATGAAAGGTTCCCACTTGGTTATGCAGATCATGAGTTGGTTAACCAGATTTTTATTTGCTATCCTATTATATTTTATTTGCAATGGGAGGCAGTGTTGTCTGGTGGATAGACCACTGAACTGAGTTGTTGGGAACCTTGGGCAAGTCACTTAATCTTTCTCTGCCTTGGTTTCCCTATCTGTAAAATGAAGATAATGAGACTGACCTCCTTTGTAAAGTACTTTGAGATCCACTGATGATAAAGCCTAGGATTATGATAATATCAATATCCAACAGAAAACTAGCTAGTATTGCATCAGGCAAATTCAAAGCAATGGGCCTGAAGCATCTTAGGGTATGTCTACACTACCCGTTGGATTGGCGGGCAGCGATCAATCCAATGGGGGGGAGTCTAGTCTAGACACGTTAAATCGATCCCTGAGCGCTCGCCCATCAACTCCTGTACTCCACTGCCACAAGAGGCGCAGGCAGAGTCGATGGGGAGCAGCAGCAGTCAACTCACCACGGTGAAGACACCATGGTAATTCGATCTAAGTACAAACCCTTCAGTTACATTATTCATGTAGCTGAAGTTGTGTAACTTAGATTGATTCCCGCTCCCCCCCACAATTGTAGATTAGGGCTTAGTTATTAACCCAACAAGCCTCATACACTCTAGTAATAAGCAAGTATTCATGTCTAAAATTGCCAGTATACTTATAAACGCAACCCTTGTTGGGGATTTTACCATTACAGTTTCATTGGGAGTAATACTTTTAACACACTCCCTCAATTGCACTTGCAGTGTTAGGCTTTGGTCCAAACTACTTTGAAAAAATATTTCTTTTCTATTTCAAAACAACCCTATACCCATTTTGTTTGTTTGTTTTTCACAGCATTCCAGAGTAATCAATCTGTAGATGAAGTAGTGTCTTTCGAAAGGAGTTCAAGGAACTGGGCAAATATGTTGACTGGGTATTCTATTTGGATATATTACAGGACATCACACATATTTATGTGCTGTACATTCTGTTCCTGAGGGGTTGAGCAAGTGATATAACCATCAAACAGGCTTCTGATATCTTAGTCAATGGAAGAAAAATATTATCTGCACACATGCTACTAAATTTATGGTTCATTGAAAGTGACAGATGGATGAAAGAGTGAATAAAAATGATGTAGAATATGCATCATTACAGGAATTTATAGCATTTCATCTTGTGTACGCAAATGCAAGTAATGCTTCTGTACTGTAGATGATCCAGTTGCTAATATTGAATCATAAAGTATTATTGTTAAGGCATGCCCACAGATGGGAACAAATAAAATTCTAGTTGGTGTAACAGTGTGCTCATTTTTGAACTAAAGTTTTTAAATGCCTTTACATAAAATGTGCTGCTTTATTGTTGCTTTTATCTTTTAAGTTCAATAATGTACAGGATTTTTTTTGTATTTTACTTTTAATACTGCCTAAAAGAAAAGAGGAAGAGGAAGAAGCTGACAGTATTGTGAAACTAACTTGAAAGTTAAAGTCTTTCAAATGACTGGTCTTGTCATTGATAAATCTTTTTTTTTTTCTTTTCCACTCTCTGAAGCATTTCACAGTAATTTGGAACAAGTTTCAAAAGTTTTACAATAATAAATACAGCTCTGCTAAAAGGATACATTATATAAGCACTAATTTGAAACTACTCATGACATCAATTATATTTTGTCATGATGAAATATATAACACATTATACTTGATCAGCACAATGAAGAGAGACATTCCAGAATCATAAAGGTGGAAATCACAATGGTTTTTCCTCTTCCTAATGGCTTTAATTGCAGGGTACAATAGAATCAGTTTGCTCCTTTATTTAAAAATTCATTTTATCAACTGTCTATAACCTGTCACATGATGCCCAGTGCATGACAGTTATATCATCCTATCCAGTTCCACCTCAACAGATTTGTGACAATATACTGTCTGATTAGGTTTTTTTATTTTATTTTATTTCTCAGTCCAGAAATGTGTAAGTTCTGCATATTGCAGCTTTACTGAATGCTCTCTAAACTCCATTATGAACAAGAATCAGTCACCTCTATAGATACTATGCTGTGATTTATAAACAATTATACAGCAGTGACCTCATGGTAAAAACACACCTATTCAAATATAAGCATTATAATAATGCATTAGGTACTATCATATTGAATGTTTGTATATATACAGAATGGATGTGTGTATGTATGTGTAACATCGACAGACCCCGATCGTCAGCAGGTGAGATAGAACCTGGGGCCTCTGGAGCTTAGTGCATGAGCTGTTATTGCATGAGCTAAAAGCCACCTGGTTGTTAGCTAAGGCTGTAGCAGATTCATTAATCTCTAAGTGGTCTTGGTGCCACTACATGAGACAGAGCACCACACCCATGAGGTGTGTGGGTTACATATGCACATGCATTATATCCATATTTTGGAAAGTGCCAGGCTCTACTCCCTGAGCACACTTGAGGAATTTTCACTATATGTATGCATACAACTAACAGACGTGCACACACACATGTCTGAAAACACATATGACGTATGTGTACTGTGTATCCTATACTATAATGCAGAAATGCAACTTAATAAAACACTAAGGGCCAAATTATGACTTATGGCTGCCCTGGGTGGGTGTGCTGGAGTTGCGGGAGAGGGCGGAGGGAGACAACTTCTTCTCTAGTCTACACATACAATGGGCAATCATAAGTAAAATGGATTCACCAAATGGTCAGATTTAGGGTAACTCATTCTACTGGGTAATATTTTCAAAAGCTTCTGAGTCACTTAGGAGTTTAAAATCCATTTTCAAAAGTGTCTAAAATCATTTTGGCGCCTAAGTTGCATTGACTTTGAAAGTCAGGTGGACTGAGGCTCATTAGTGGCTTAGGCACTTTTAATAATGTTAGCCACTGGCTATACAAGTCATCCCCAGGGACGGGGCACTTGTGTGGCAGCAAAGCCAGGTCTCCTTCCAATCCAATTTGAGTAGCTCCATTGGAGGAAGTTCTGGCTTTTGCAAATGCTAATCTATCATGCCTCTGCAGCATCTGTGGAGGAAGAGTACTTTTCAATGCCACAATGTCTCCAGGCACTGGCCTGAAGGAAGTGCACATCTCCTTTTCCCTAACTATTCTCTGACTACAAAGATCCATAAATGAGCCTCAGAAGAACACAGTTAAAAACACAGAAAATGGTATAACAAACACTGAGAGATACAGTTACACACTTGGACCAATTGCTCTCCAAGATGAGGGCTATTAGAACACTTTCATCACTATTACAGTGCTGTGTCTGGGAAGGAATGGGGACCAGCATGGCACAGTGATATACTACATAATATGATAACAGATAGAAAATAATGTCAAACAGAGGAGAATGAAATCAGTACCCTAGCAGAATACATGGTAGGAATAAACAAGGCGATAAACTTCCTGTCTATGTGGTTATGAAAGAGTAAACAAGATAGTGTCCTAAATGTATTATCTATGACTCCGGTCTCAATCAAATGATATAAATATTAGTTCTGTAATAAGGTTATAGGCATGACAAAAGGCATTCTTGGAGACCAGGTACCCTGAGGACAGAGAGAGATTTTGTAATGTGATGAAGAAATCTAAAATGTAAACTAATGTCAAATAGAAGAAATGTAATTAGTTTGGCATCCACAAAACAGGGATATTATACAGGGCAATGGTCTTGAGACTTGTATGGCCTTTGATCTTTGTCAGAACCTGTGTTGCCTATATTTCCCTTGTATGACTGGAAATAATCAAAATCAATGGGAAGCCATAATGACTCTGAAAAATACATTTGTTCCCAGATATATGAATAATAAATAATCATCAATTCTCAGGATGTATAATTACTTTTTTGAGTGAGAGATAGCAAAAGATTCATCTAACAAGTTTGCAGAGAACAACTTAATTACAGCTTTTCCTTCAGAGAAACAGTCACAATGGCGTTAATTGACTCCAGTGATTGAACTTATTACATAAGCTTAGCCAGTCAGGAAACCTGGAACGCTGGAATGAAGAGTGACCAATCCCAAGTAACCCAGAATAAAACTTGAATATACACACAAAAACATCTATAATATTTTTATGAGCATCCAGAAAGGGGAAAAATTCCATGATCAACTTCAGCAATGTGTTGACTAACATAAAAACTTGATTTACCCCAGGGTGAAGCTGGTCTATTGCATTGGTGAATCGTGTCCTACATTTTTGCAGTATCACTATAGATTTAAAAAGCTGGACATTTTCATTTTTCTTTTTGGATTTACTAGAAATATTTTTCCACAATTCTAAAATATAACCAAAAGCCAAGATCCAATCTCTGTGAACATGATGGCATAGGCAACCATATATATATATTGGGTCATACTTTATGTTAAAGTTCCATTTATGTATAGTTTCAAAAGGTTTAATAAATGATAGATGTTTTAATAAATTATTAATCAGTTGTTATAGAGTGTGACAGGTCAAAAGTTTACTTTATTACTAACATAATAATTAATAACACTTTCTTCTAATGTGCTTATAACCATCTCTAGTACACGGTACTCGTGTCTGTAACATGCTTATTACATGTACTAATAGGTTATTAATTCTTTGTAAACCATTTCTGAAAGGAACCTTAATTTAAAGTGTGACCAAATTTTATGTCTTGGGTCCACCTTTAATATAAAGCATATAGAATCTTACTTCATTTGCTGTACTCATGGAACAAAATTTGATGTTGACTTGCACCCTATTCAATTAAGTTAGAACAGAGTTTAACAAATATATATATATATATATATATATATATATATATATATATAGGATACTACATAGCACAGGCAGCAAATGCCATTAAGTATAGGAAATGCCTAAAATACTGCATTCATATTAATTAATTTCAAATAGTAAATGTCAACATTGTAATGATGTCTACTGCATAGAATAGTTGGAGAACTATGTTTTTTGTTTAAAAACAAACAAACCTGCATGACTGTATTGACTCTACTGCACTATTTACTATATTTTGACTGTATATACTGTAGTGAGGTATTTGTATTATACTGCAGTAAATGTTTACTTCTGAATGGCACCCATGGTCTAGACCAGTGGTGGGCACTGTGCGGCCCATCAAGGTAATCCACTGGCGGGCCGCCAGACAGTTTGCTTATACTTGCATGGCTGCCCACAGGCCCCGGTTCATTGTTCCTGGCCAAGGGGAGCTTCGAGAAGTAGTAGGCCAGCACATCCCTGCGTAGCCCATGCCACGTCTTGCAGTGGATTACCCTGACAGGCCTCAGGTTACCCACCTCTGGTCTAGACCTCTTTAATTTCTATTAGCAGTGGACTTTACATAGTATAGTGTAATGCTGAGCAGAACTTCTATATTTTATGAATGAATATATTAAAGTGAGGAAGAGATTTTAAATTGAAGGTTACACTACATACTACTAAAATCACAACCAATCTATTAACAGTTACTCTAAGAGTTTATTTTGTAGTCCACTTCAATGGAAAGGAGGGAAAATATTTTCACTTCAATAAAAAGTGTATCAATGAGAGGATTTCTCAGGAATATATTTTGGTGTCTTCCAGGAAAGAAAAAACCCAGTAAAAATAATAGGAACCTGATGCAGTGTCCACTAAAGTCAATGGCAGCCCTTCTGTTACTTCAGTGGGTTTTGAATTAGTCCCCTAATAAACAGTGTTTTAGAATAACATATAGAACTTTTGTTATGTTTAAAAATCAGTGTTCTGGGATTTTTTTCTTTTTCTTTTTCTTACTAATAAAAATGTTTTAGATGGTTTGAGACCATTATGGTGCCAGTTCCAAGTGCCAATTTTGGGGCTAACTTCAAACTTTTCTTCTTTATTTTTGGTGAAAAGAAGCCAAGCGTGGAATGTTTAATGTGCTCGCTCACAGGTCCATTTTTGTAGAAAGAAGTGGTGCTTTTAAATAACTAAGACAAATTTTCAATCAGGCCTCAGTGCATTTCACCTTTAAGGGGACACATGTTTTACCCATACAATTAGCCCAAATTTTGTTATGCCCGCAAATTACTTTTGAGTACAAATTGGTCCCATATCAGGTAGTTACCTATCTAACTAGTAATAGTGGGTCAAAAAATTATGGGTATAATGTTTGGGTTCTTGTTGTGCTCCTTAAAAGGTAGGCTGGGTTTTGGAAAATAACCCTTAATCTATTTTTTTTCCTCTAGTTCCATATGCAAAATAACTTGCTACAGAAGAGAGTCATCTCCTCAATAAATCATAATTATGCCAACTGGAGCTAAGAATGCTCCAGATCTTTGCAAAACAGGCTGCTTACTGAGGTGCCTCTTTATGTATTTATATGTCTAACTTGAGGTGTCTTTGCTTGAAAATGTCCTTGTGTAAAATGTTGACAGGATTTTTTTCTGTATTTTGCTGCGCTTCCAAAACTCCCAAATAGTGAGTAGCATTCCTGGCAATTTATCTAAATGTTTTGTTTTTCACAGTGAGTATGAAAGCTACATTACTCCCTGGAGTGTCTTTCTCTGACCTTCATGTTTTCATCTCTTACGACCTTACATGCATTATTTTACTGTGGCCTGTCACACACACAAACATACACTGAACAAATTGCATTACAACTGTCCTTGACACCTAGAGAGAAACAATTCACAAACTACTACTCGGTGGGAGAATGATAACTATGTACAAGTATTTGAAAGGAGTACAGACCAAGGAGAGAAAAAAATTGTTTAGAGTGCTATAAAAAATTCTGACAAAGAGTGATGGGATAAAATTAAGCAAAGGAGAATAGAGTCTGAACATAGGAAACTTTTTCTAACAGTGAGTTCCAGTAGACTGTGGAGCCATTGCCCAGGGGACATGGTGTAAACCCGATTGATTGAATAATTTAAAATTAGAGAAGTGTCCAAACCCCAAATTTGGATCTAGACTTCAAATGCTCAAAATGGGGAGGATTTGGATCTAGGATACTGGTTTAAAAACATATATTTGATCAACAGTTGAATGCATAAAGCACTAGAATATATATTCTCAGGAAGAGTACTGAACTGGCTCCTGAAAGATGGATGAATTGATGTCTTAGGCCTTTCCATCAGTAACTCCTGTGATTTTTTCCCATACCCTGCTTATGATGCTGCTCAAGGACATACACTTTCCTCTCCCCTTTACCTCTAAAATAGCTTGACACATTTTCACTGGCTTTTAATTCCCTTTTGTGACATTCACTATCCCTAACACTTTAAAACCATTTCTCCTTTTAATGTGAAATTTTCATTTCAGTTAATGGACAAAATTCTGTGTTGAAGTACATACATACCTACAGCCACATTAGCTCCAATTGGATTGCATTCAGTACAAGTAAGCACATAACTGTTGTCTGTATCCAATTTTTTTGTTAGCATACTCTTGCACTGTTGGTTCGAGTGGTGAGCCAATATTCTGGGCCTTTCTAGGTTGTTCCTGTTAGGATGAAAAATGGATGATACGAGTCAGATATATTCTTTAGTGCACCTTTGCGTATTTACAATGTACACAAAATCCTGTTTCCCTGAACAAAGTAGAAACAACAGCAGGCAATTTTTCACGATTGAAACACTTGCTCATGATTGAAACGCTTTCTTGGAGTCACTGTGTTATGCCCCTGCTTCAGTGAGAGGGAGCCTTTCTTGTGGTAGCTGGGTGTCAGCTCCCTTGTGCTGCCATTGAGCACATTCAAGCATTTTCCTCAAGACTCTGCCAGTCCTACTTTGCCTTTCAGGTAAATAGTTGAGGTACCCCAATCCCTGAATGTGTCAAAAGCATCCCCCTGTAGTGTTCAGTCCCTGTCACAGGACACTCACAGTAATTATCAGCTTCGCTACTACCAGCTTATTTGATTCAACTGAGTATCAGCTCCAAAATAATAACTCAGCTCTGTAATCTATTTATAGTGAAAACAAATGTAAGTTTATTAACAAAGGTAAAAATGTAAGAGATAGTCAGCAAGGATAATGAGAACAGGTTACAAATAAAAGAAAATGTGTAACACACTTCTACTAGATTTCAGAGTAGCAGCCATGTTAATCTGTATCCGCAAAAAGAAAAGGAGTATTTATGGCACCTTAGAGACGAACAAATTTATTTGAGCATAAGCTTTCGTGAGCTACAGCTCACTTCATTGGCTGCATTCTACTAGACTATGTCTTTACTTTAACAGGCTAACCTTATCTAAAGCAATTTCTCACCTAAGTGTTTTCTTGCAGTATTTCAAGGGAGGATGGTTGAGATTCTGTTTTCCTGGCTATAACCACATTGGCCTGTTACCACCTCAAGTGCAGGATAAAAGAGGTATCCTGGTGCCTCCCTCTTATGCCCAAAGTCAATTGTTTTGTTGCCAAACTCAGGTGACTCCCTATAGTTTCCTGTCTAGGGTGCTGGCTCCAAGGTGTCTTCAAGTTCCCATACTCCTGTTTGTTTCACATTCCCTTGGACCTTTTTTTCCTGTTGAATTTCACATGTAAATGGGGCCTCCTTGGTGTTGGCTTTACAATGTTTAATTTATATATGAACTGAGGCAGGTGATTCCACATCCCTTTGTCTCGCAAAACCAATTTGTCAATCTGTCTGGGACCTAGATTCTACAACGTATCTTCAATACACACAACTTCTTAAATATCACCAGTACTTACATCACTAAAAGGTTATGAGAATCAGTAATACGTAAGCTTCCATTAGACATCTCACACAACCTTTTTTGGGTAAGTACTATGAAAGCAGTGTGTTAAGGGTAGTGAATCTTAGACTTGATAGGAGTTGCTGTTACAGAAAAATGAACCCTTTGCCAGATGGGACTGAGAGATTCTTAAGGTTACAACAATTTCCAAGCCTGTCTCTCCAGTGAATTCTGCACCCCAAGGAGCTCTGTGCCTCTGCTTCTTCTTTCTTAGAGCTATGCTCTTGATGGTTTCTCTTACTTTGAGCTGGCTTTCTTGGCTTTCTACCTCTCTCAGCTTGCCAAAGAAACCCTGACCTCTGCATTTGTAATAAGGGAAGCACCCAGCCCACATGCTTACCTTCTCATCAGGCCATTGCTAGGGGAGGTTCCTTCTACTGTTTCCAGCTATCACCATGTAAAATGGGCTTGCTCCCTCCATTTAGCATGAAAGGAGGGTGCTTAACATACCCATTGGCTTTAACCAGCTCTGTCATTGTCTTTAGATCAAAGTCCAAACTGATAGCAATAATTAACATCTTCCAGTATAACAGGACCCTTAGATTCTCTTATGACATGATCCAAAGTTGCTATTAAAGTCAATGGGAGTTGTTCCTTTCACTTCAGCAGAGTTTGGGTTAGCCCTGCCTGGTCTGCACTACAAACTTATGTTGGTATAACTACATTGCTCAGGGGTATGAAAAAATCCACATCCCTGAACAAAGTAGTTATACTGACCTAACACCGAAGTGAAGACAGCACTATGTCAAGAGGAGGGCTTATCCTGTCAACATAGCTACCTCCTCTTGGGAAGGTAGAATACCTACGCTGAGGAGAGAAGCTCTTGTGTCAGCCTAGGTAGCACCTTTACTAAGCCCTACAATGGTGCAGCTCCAATGTAGACAAGACCTTACAATCTTAATGACCTTTTCAAATTCCAGTGGCTGATACAAAATTATTATATCCAGAGTGCATTAAGCGTTTGCATGAGCTCTCCTGGACATTCCTGTGGTCCGTACAACTTATTTCCATTTCTTAGTCACTGCCACAACATCTTTGTTTTTACACATAGTTTTAAAATATCTTTCTGCCTTTCTACACTACAAAGTTTTGACTATAAAAGGCAGCCTTTGTCGACAAACCACTGGATGCGTACACACTATGATGTGATTTTGGCAGCAAAAATGCCTTGTTTTGGTGACAAAATAAAACCACCCCGACGAGAGACATAAAGCTTTTTGTGCAAAATTTTTGTTGACAAAGTGCTAGTGTAGACACTATGCCTGATTTTATCACTTTAATTGGCCTCTAGGAGGTGTTCCACAATGCCCATCATGACCACTCTGGTCAACAGTTTGAACTCCACTGTCCTGCAGACAGGTAAACAACCATCTGCCTCCCCCCCTAGAAGCCCTGGGAATTTTTGAAATTCCATTTCCTGTTTGCTCGGTGAGGAGAGGTTTCATTGCATCTTTCCAGGTGTCCATGGCAGCTTATCACAGCAAATGCTCTCCTGCTTGGACCATTGTGGATCTGCTGGATCTGCTCAGTATATGGGGAGAGGAGGCTGTGAGTCCCAGTTGGTCTTGAGCCGTAGGAATTTTGATACCTATGGGCACATTTCTTGAGGCTTGTGCAAAAAGGGCTATGAAGGGGACACACTGTAGTGCAGAGTGAAGATAAAGGAGCAGAGGCATGCGTACCATATGGCGAGGGAAGCAAACAGTGCTGCACCTAAGACCTGCTGGTTCTATAAGGAACTGGATTCTATTCTCAGTGGCAATCCCACCTCCACCACCAAGAGCCCCATGGATACTTCACCTAGAGGTGGCGGAAAGACAAAGTCATTGAGGAAGAAGTGAAGTCAGACGATGATGTGGAGCTCCCGGTGGGGTGGGCAGCCAGGAACTGTTCACCACTCTGGAGGTGTCTAACCAGTCTCAGCAGTTGCTCTCCAGCGAACAAGAAGCAGGAGAGAAGACACCTGGTAAGTGGCTGTGGTTTGTGTAGTGCGGAGGTGGGTTCAGGGTATAGAAATGTAAGGCTGGCTGTGTTTCTGTGAGCTGGACATTTCTCTGTGTAGCTAATCAGTATGGTGGAACAGGGTGTTGATGCACGCCGAGATCTCACAGTAATCCTCCAGAGAGATCTCTAGGAAAGTTTCCGGGAGGTACTCAGTAATCCTCTGCCAAAGGTTCCTTGGCAGAGCTGCTTTGTTCCTTGCCCCATTGTAGGA
The DNA here is from genome assembly GCF_009764565.3 of Dermochelys coriacea. Classification (NCBI taxonomy): domain Eukaryota; kingdom Metazoa; phylum Chordata; order Testudines; family Dermochelyidae; genus Dermochelys; species Dermochelys coriacea. The sequence goes on from NC_050068.2 coordinate 177,429,263, forward strand.
AATTTTCCCTCGCCATTCACTTGTGCAGGAACAAAAGTGGCATACAGGCGAGCAACATGGGTTCCAGGGCAGAAGCCACAAGCATGTAGTAGATGTACCCTCATTTTCCTGCTTACCCTCAGCAGTGAGATATCTGCTAAATGACCCCTGCCTGTGGAAAAGTGTGGAAGAATTTTAGAATTTTTTCCCTAGTCGGCTGCATCTCAACGCTTGCAGAATGCTCTTTTCGCCATGTAGAGTGCTCCCTCCCACAGCCAGCACTCACCATGCTTTGGCTGTTTGCAGAGATGTGTGTTTGCCCAAGGGTCAGTGAGAAAGTGATTGCTATGTTACAAAAAGTGTATTTTACTGAAATGTTTCAATGTGGTGCGTGAATTTAACAATCATGCTTCTGTGCACTGTTTTGTCTGCTTTGCCAGATGTGGCCTTCAGAAACACCACACACACACTGGCCGAGCATCTCCATCAGATAAGAAAGCATCCAAGATGGAGCAAAGAAGACATGTTCTGGGAGGTACTGCACTTATCCAATGCAGAGAAAAGGGAACACAAGGATGGAGGGAAGCCGAATGTCAGGACAGGAAAGAGAACCAGAAGTTTAAAGATGCTACTGAGTGAATGTTTAAAGTAGTGGAGGAGCAAACGCAGATGCTGAAGTCCTTAATAATGTTGCAGTCCTTAAGACTGAGCAGATATGTGCCCGCCCTCCCCTGCAGTACAGTACATTCAGAGCTCTTTTCCGTGCCCCCCAAACTCCACCCTTCTTTTCCGCACAGTCCTTTCCACCTTCTGGGATTTCTCGGTTTCCCTCCATCTCCTCGGACAACTTTCAAAATGATAGCTGGACCTACACACAGCTCTGAAAGTCTTCCCTTCCCTGATACCTCCTTTCCTACCAAGCATCTTTGTGTGTGTTTCTTGTTTTTCTTTTTGTTTTTATTGTGCAATAAAAGCAAAGTTTTTGAATGGTAACTCATATTTATTTGTTTCCTACAAATTGAGATAGCAGGCACTACCAATACATACACAGGCAGTTTAATCATTTGCTTACTGTAATGTAAATCTCTAAATCTCACCATTGCTTCCTAGGAAAACTACATGTAATGTAACATTGCAGCACCAGTCACAGAGAGACATTACTAGTTGTCACTTTCAAAATGTTGTCTCAAAGCCTCCCTGATTTGAATTGTCCCTCCTTTGGGGCCTTCTGATAGCCCTAGTATCTGGCTGCTCAAAATCAGCAGCCAAGTTGTCTGCCTCAACACTTCACCCATGAGCAAAGCTTTCTCTTAGCTTCAAAAAGATGATGCAACATACAACACATGACTATGACCATGGGAATATTATCCTCATTCAGGTCTAACCTGCCATAAAGGCATCACCAGTGCACCTTTAATTTGCCAAAGGCACATTCCACTGTCATCCGGCACCTACTCAGTCTGTTGTTGAACAGTTCCTTACTGCTGTCCAGATTTCCTGGGCAAGGTTTCATGAGCCAGGGCTATAAGGGGTATGCCGGGTCTCCCAGGATCACTGTGTGCATTTCAACGTCCCCCACTGTAATTGTCTAGTCTGGAAAGAGAGTCCCCGCTTGTAGCTTTCTATACAGGCTGGTGTTCCTAAAGGTGCAAGCATCAGGCACCTTCCCGGACCACCTCGGGTTGATGTCAGTGAAATGCCCACAGTGATGCACAAGCACCTGTGACACTGTGGAGAAGTACCCCTTTTTACTGATGTAGTCTGTCACACGGTGGTCTGCTGCCAAAACTGGAGTATGCGTGTCATCTATAGCCCCACACAGTTAGGGAAACCCATTTCTGCAAAGCAGTCCACTATTTCACATACATTTCCCAGTATCACGGTCCTTCATAGAAAGTTGTGATTAATTGCCCTGCACACATGCATTAACACAGCCCGAATGGTTGACTTCCCGACTCCAAATTTATTTGCAACCAACCGGTAGCAGTCTGGAGTCACCAGCTTCCACACAGCGATTGCCACACTCTTCTCTACTGTTACAAACTATCGCGAATTATACCTGATCGGTCACGCACGGTTCGAGTTTTAGGCTGAGGCATCAAAAACCAGATCCAGATCTGCAGAGTCTAGTAAATTGTTTAATGCATTACGCTCGAGCGTGGTGCCCCCCTGCTAGTCAGGAGGGGACCCTGTATACAGGTTAGACAAAGCTTATATACCCTCTAACATCGCATGCTGTCCTCGTGCATCGGCACTCTTAACCAATGAATTCCGTCCCCACCCCATCCTTAGCCACTCTCTGATGAGTGCTTTCTCGTGTTCTAACAACAACTTTATCATTGAGACACACTGTAAAAACAGGAAGGAGGTCATGGCCGAGATAGTTGAACAAGAAACAGCGGCATACATGCGATTTGTCACAGCATAATACAAAACAGGAAGGACACAGTTCAAGGCCCATCACGATTCCCCAAATGCGCTGCGGTCTGTGCTGCACAGAGACAGGGTCTGGGGCCAAAAAGGGGTCAGCTCTGTATATAATGGCTTTTCCCTCAACAGTCCTCCCTTTTTTTTTGTACGTCAGTTAACACTATATAGGGGCTGAGTAACTACGATGAAGGGTTAATAATTGTGAACAACACACTTTACAGCATTGGAGACATACAAACAACACAGCAAAGAAAACAGCAATTAACATGAACATGTACAGAGCACGTCTTCCCCAGACCCCGAGATCCGGCATCCATGATGTGAGCCAATTCCATACCTCCTGCAATCCCGTGTTGGTATCATCAAGACTGATATGATGAAATAAAGTCGCCTGTTGTTTGAGGATATGGATATCAGTCTCTACCCTATGGTGCTGATTTATAAAAACACAACAACTGGAGTTAACTAAAGCACATACCCCACCTTGATTAGCGAGGAGGTAATCTAATGCTAAGCGATTTTGCAGGGCTGTCTGAGATAAATGTGTGACTTCAGTTTGAAGGGCAGATAAAGCATCTGCAGTGGCATTAGCCATTTGCTCTAAGGCAGCAGAAATATTAACTATAGCTTTTTCTAGCTCACTTACTCCTAACCATGGCAAAAACCAGCGTGCAAAAGAATGAAAACCCGTGGGCCGCGTGACGAGGGGATTTAAAGGGATACTTCGCCGATCCCTCCATACTATGTTGCGAATTTCTTTTCGTGTTAGACTCCGATAAACTGTCACAGCAGGGATTATTGCTCCCAGGGTGCAGGTACCATACCATCCTACTGGAAGAACTTTATAGGCTGTGTGGTTACACAACCAATACCACCCTGATCCCTCAGGGACTGGCCAAGGGGCTTTTGAATAATTTGAAACGGTTGCCACCCCAGAACTAATTCTTATAGTGCGGTTGCACCCCATAAAAGTTCCTACAAAATTTCCATTTTTAAAATTCTTATTTCTCTGAGCTATACATATCGCATAATCGCCCTGGGCCACCATGTCTATAGACCATGTTTGAATAGTGATATTCCAATAAAAGGTAGTATTGGCCCATGATGTAGATAAGCGCGTTTCATTGGTAGGAATAGGGACCCCCACCAATGGAATTCCCTGACTAATATATGTGGGGGTATGGATGCATATCCAACATTGCGTTTGATTTATATTTTGCGTAATAGCCCGAGTCAAATTCAAAAAACTATTACCCGCCCACCCTTGTACTGGATTCGGGAATAGGGGGAAGAACCCCCAGGCCAGCCATACCAATAATGACATTCTCCCCGGTACCACGTGAAAATCCCTATTCCCAATATACAAGTCCAAAAGAGAAATACAAGAAGTCCAGGTGGGCTGTGAAGATTCCAGTAATTGGAGGATTCGGTCCACGGGTTGATTGTAATATTCATCCGTGGAATGGCTCGTACGCCAGGTCACTCGGGTCCTGGGGAGGCGCTGTCGCTGCTTTGACGTAGTTGTGGTGGATCCACGAGTTCTTTCTTGCAACCTTTAAAGCAGAATAAGTACATAACAGGACTTGATATGGCCCCTCCCACCTAGGTTCCAAGGGGTCCGTGCGGGGAATTCTTTTTACCATAACCCAATCCCCTGGCTTAAATGAGTGAATTTGCAATCCCAATGGTGCAGTTTGACACAATTGAGCTTTAAATTGATTATCAATTAGCTCCTTTTGTAACCTAGCAACATACTTGGCCAGAGTTTCGTCACCATCCAAGAGACTAGCATGTGCAGGAACATAGGTTCCTGGAATTAAAGCGGGTCTCCCAAATAACACCTCGAACGGAGACAGACCTAGGGGCATGCGCGGTGTCCGCCCTATGTGCCATAAGACGATTTGGCAGGATTTCCGGCCACTTAAGTCCAGTTTCCTTGCAGAACTTTGCTATCATTGTCTTTACTGTTCGGTTCATGCGTTCCACCTGACCAGCAGACTGAGGGTGATACGGAGTATGTAATTGTCGAATGATTCCTAAGCACCTATACAGTTCCTCCAAAATTTTCGCAGTAAAGTGCGAGCCTCGATCTGTATCTATAACTTCAGGAACACCAAACCTAGGTACAATATCCTTCATTAGAAACTTAACTACAGACCTTGCATCTGCTTTCCTCGTCGGTACCGCTTCAGGCCACCCAGATAACTGGTCCACTATAACGAGGAGATGTTGGAATCCTGAACACTTAGGCATGTCTGCATAATCCATTTGCAGACGTTGAAATGGGAAATTTGCCCAAGGTCTACCCCCCCACGAACTGGCATCAGACCGAGTCCTAGCGGAGAAAGCTAAACAAGTTGAACAGGATCCCAGTATACGCTTCACCGCGGGATAAATGTATGGTGCCGCCCAGGATTGGAGTATGGCTGCCACCGTACCTTGAATACCAGCATGGCCCAGAGAATGAAAATAATGAGCAGCTGCCAGTAAATAACGACGGGGAAGAATAGGCTTGTCCCCGATTCGCCATACTTTGTCCGCGCCTTCCACACCCTCCCAACGTTTCCACTCGCCCAATTCTTCCATGGATACATCAGTGTACATTAATGTCCAATCTGCCTGTGGGAAAGACTCATCCAAGGGGAGGGTAACCGATATAGAAAGAGGCTGTAAAGCTGCCATTTTTGCGGCTGAATCGGCCAACGAGTTACCTTGAGAAACAGCGTCATCAGAGCGCTTGTGCGCGTAACAGTATACCACTGCCACCTGGCGTGGAGCTAAAATTGCTTCCAACAGCGCGGCAATCAAGGGACCATTAGCGACTTTTGCACCCGACGAAGTCAGAAATCCACGCTGTTTCCAAAGCTGGCCCGCAGCATGACAAACTCCGAAAGCATATCTCGAGTCGGTGTAAATGGTTACAATCTTTCCCGCGGATAATAAGCAAGCTCTCGTAAGCGCATACAATTCTGCACCCTGGGCGCTAAATGATGGTGGTAGGGGAGCGGCTTCTGTAACATCGGTCTGGGAAGTCACTGAATACCCCGAAACCCGACAGCCACCCATATAATAGGAGGACCCATCTGTGAAAAGAAGCAGATCAGACTCCATTAAAGGAGAATCTGCTAAATCCGGGCGGGGCTTACCATTCTGGGTGACGATGTCCATACACACATGATGAGGGGTGCCATCCTCTGGGAGGGGTAACAAAGTTGCTGGATTAAGAGTGTTGCAGCGGCGCAGAGTAATATTATCAGCGGCTAACAGAATTAATTCATATTTATGAGCTCGTTGTGGAGACAGCGCCTGGGTAGAATGTTGTTTTAAGAGAATTTCAACCTCGTGGGGGACCCAAACAGTCAGGGGATGTCCCAAAACTATGGGTCGTGAACGCTCGACCATGATCGCCGCTGCGGCAATTGACCGCACACAGGAAACAGAGCCCCGGACAACAGGGTCCAACTGTACTGAATAATAAGCTACGGGGCGTGGGCGGTCTCCAAGATATTGTAGGAGGACTCCACTAGCCACTCCCCGCTGTTCATGACTAAAAAGGTAAAATTGTTTACCGTAGTCTGGGAATCCCAGGGCGGGCGCCGTAGCCAAAGCCCTTTTAACCGCTGCAAAGGCAATCTCCCTCTCCGTAGTCCAGGAAATTGGGTCAGGGGTTGATGACGTGGTAGCTTGGACCAGAGGTTTTACCAGTTCTCCAAATCCCACGATCCAAGGTCGACAAAAGCCGGCAGCCCCTAGGAAAGCTCGCAACTGTCTTTTTGTTGTTGGGCGCGGGTAGTCCTGGATTGCCCGTACTCTATTGGGAGATAATAAACGCTCCCCAGGCTGAATTACAAAGCCCAAATAAATTACCTGATTTAGGCACAGCTGGAACTTGGATGGGGACGCACGATGACCTTTATTCGCTAATGCAGTAAGTAAAACTACAGAATCAGTTAAACATGTGTTATAGTCCAAAGAGGCAATTAACAAATCATCTACATACTGAACCAGAACTGAAGAACCGGGCAAAACAATATCCTTCAAATCTGCCGTGAGAATGCGAGAAAAGATAGTGGGGGATCCAGAGAACCCCTGGGGAAGCCACGTCCATGTTAATTGCTGACCCTTCCAGGTAAAGGCAAATAGATATTGGGAATCCGGGTGCAAAGGGATGCTAAAAAACGCGGCACACAAATCGACTACAGTAAAACAAGTGGCCGAGTGGGGGATCAATGTTAAAATAGTACTCGGGTCAGGAACGACTGGATGCGGGGCTATAACATAATCATTAATAGCACGTAAATCCTGAACAAACCGATAAACCGGATGTCCGTCAGGTCCCGGTTTAGGTTTTCTTACCGGAAGGATGGGCGTATTACAGGGTGAACTACAAGGTACCAGAATTCCTTGTGCCAAGTAGCTGTCAATAGTACGTGAAATACTCTCCTCCGCTTCCCTTGGCAGGGGATACTGCTTCACGGAAGGGGGCGGCCCGTCTTTAGTTGTTAGGCTCACCGGGACCGCAGATTTGAGGAGACCCACATCAGTGGAATTTGTACTCCATAAAAAATGGAGAACACTAGACAGTTCAAAGGGTACACTGGGAACGGGCGTAGTCAGGACCATAAGAGAGGCGACTGTCGAGTCTGGAACAATCAGGCGAAGTCCCTCAGGGGCACAATATATATGTGCTCCTAATTTGCCCAGCACGTCTCGTCCCAAAAGGTTTGCCGGGCCCCTCGGCATTATAACAAACCTATGGGATAGCTTTAGAGTCCCAAGCTTAATGGGGATAGGGTAAGATAACGGAGCCGGGCAGGGGTTTCCTTTTATACCTTGCACCCACACCTTAGTATTGGACACGGGCCCTGGCAGGAACGTTATAGTGGAAAGGGTGGCTCCTGTATCTACCAAGAAAGGCACTAAACGTTCCCCGATTTGCAGATAAATTTGTGATTGCATTCCCAGGTCCCACTCCAACTCTCCCAAGGTCCCCAAAATCTCTGCCTCCAGTCACTGAGGGTCAATTTGGTCCAAAGGGTTGGTGGGAAGATACCCTTGAGAAGGCTGGGAAAAACCGGACTGGCCATTGCGCACTGACCCCTGCCAAGGGGCCCCCTTTGGGCGAAGGGGACACTCTCTTTTCCAGTGTCCTGGTTGTTTGCAGTAGTTACAAGTGCCAAATTTCGTATTTACCCAATTTCCTCTTGACTCTGTTCGTCCCCGCCCCCTTCCTCTCACTCCGCCATGCTCCCGCCAATTCTGACCCCCAACTGGGACCTGCAACGCGGCTGCCAACATACTTACTTCTTCTTTCTTCTGTTTACGCTTTTCCTTAGTTTTCTCCTCGTCCCTGCCATTAAACACGAAAGTGGCCAAACGGACTACCTCCTGGAGGGGTTTCCCTGGCCAATCAGGCACATGCTTAGAAAAATATTTTCTAATATCGGGGGCTGCTTGATCGACATAAAAGGAAACCATCATTGGACGGTTTGTCTCCGCTTCTGGGTTGACGCCGCCGCCGTATATGCGGACTCGTTTCGACAAGCGGGCTAGGAAAGCAGAGGGATGCTCAGTGACCTCCTGCTGGCACTCACGAATTTTAGACCAATTAGCTGACTTACTACCTGCTTTACGCACCGCCTCTAAGAGACCGTCCCTGCCTGCTCTAAGGAGGTCCATTTGGGCCGAAACATTAGGGTTCCAACCAGGATCAACAAGGGGCCAGGCCGTACGGGCATTATCTTCTCCTGCCCAGCGCCTATTGGCATCCAAAATGGAATACTTCTCATCAGGAGTAAAAAGTGTGTCCAAAATTACCTGGACATCCCCCCACGCAGGATTAAAAGCAGTAAACACAGATCGAACGGTTTGTAATACCTGTTCCGGATCATCACGCAAGCGAGGCATCTGCTGTTGCCATGTTATTAAATCGCCTGGGCCAAAAGGGCGGTGCACATAAGGGAAAACAACTTGTTCGCCTCCGTCCACCGTATGGGAGACAAGAGGTTGTTGAATAAGAGGGGCTTGTAGAGCAATCGGTGGATCCAGAATGGGTCCACAGAGACAGGAAGGCGACTGGGAGGATTGCAGACAGGAATCAGAAGGCTGAGAATAAGCTGGAGGAGAGGGAGAAGAAGCAGGCAGAGGATAGGGCGGGGCCGAAGACCCCTGGGACAGATAAGAAAAAGATGAAGTAAGAGGACGTCCTTTCGCACGCGCATAAGCCCAGTTATCCCATATATACCAGTAATCTATTTGGGCTGGCGCCTTATCCTCCAGCCTCTTTCTCAAGGCAGTCAATAATTCCCCTGTAAATGACCCGTCAGGCGGCCACTGCATAGGTGCTTGAGAAAGGCCATGAATTGTTGGCCATTCTACCTTACATAAGACAATAGCCTTTTTCTTACCCAGCCCATGGGTGCCCGAAATATTCGTCCAATTTTCTAGAATTTCCGCCAACGGAGTCCCCTTTTTAATACTCTGCCTAGAGCCCATAATGGGCAACCGAGGGGACACCTAATGTGCCACCTTATCGTCCAAGCGTCTGTTCGCGCTTCCCCTCTCAGCGGAACGCTCCAAGGTAAATGCACCTTCTGCCGGCTAGAGCCGTCCGGGGAGGGGGGGGCGCGACCTCAATACGCCGTTTTGCGATGAGCCTAAGGTCCCATCTGGGTCGCCAAAACTGTTACAAACTATCGCGAATTATACCTGATCAGTCACGCACGGTTCGAGTTTTAGGCTGAGGCACCAAAAACCAGATCCAGATCTGCAGAGCCTAGTAAATTGTTTAATGCATTACGCTCGAGCGTGGTGCCCCCCTGCTAGTCAGGAGGGGACCCTGTATACAGGTTAGACAAAGCTTATATACCCTCTAACATCGCATGCTGTCCTCGTGCATCGGCACTCTTAACCAATGAATTCCGTCCCACCCCATCCTTAGCCACTCTCTGGTGAGTGCTTTCTCGTGTTCTAACAACAACTTTATCATTGAGACACACTGCAAAAACAGGAAGGAGGTCATGGCTGAGATAGTTGAACAAGAAACAGCGGCATACATGCGATTTGTCACAGCATAATACAAAACAGGAAGGACACAGTTCAAGGCCCATCACGATTCCCCAAATGCGCTGCGGTCTGTGCTGCACAGAGACAGGGTCTGGGGCCAAAAAGGGGTCAGCTCTGTATATAATGGCTTTTCCCTCAACACTACCAAGAGGGCAGCTCTCATTCTGGTGTCCTTGCACCACAGTGCTGGGGCAAGCTCCGCACACAGTTCCAGGAAGATGGCTTTCTGCATCTGCCACTGCTGATCATCCCACACCTGCATGACAATATGATCCCACCATTCAGTGCTTGTTTCCTGAGCCCAAAAGCAATGGTCCACCTTCTGCAGCTGTTCTGTGAATGCCAAAAGCCAGTGGCTGCAAGAAAGTGTTTAAATTGACCATCCGCAGCCATGGCTGTCCGCAGCTCCCAGTGGCCAGGGTTCACCATTCCCAGCCAATGGGTGCTGTGGGAAGTGGTGCAGGCCACATGGATGTGCTGGCAGCCGCTTCCCGCAGCATCTCATTGGCCGCAAATGGTGAACCGCTGCCACTGGAAGCTGCAGGAGGCCATGCCTGTGGACAGTCAATGTAAACACTGTGTCGTGACCCACCAGCGGATTACCCTGACAGGCCGCAGGTTGCCCTCCACTGCCAAAAGCAATCTAAGGATGCTCCGATCCATATCACACAACACGTTAGGCAACTGGGAGTCTTCTTCAGTTAGCAACTTTGTGATAAACTTCACTGCCATCTGCGATGTCTTCATGACAGTAATCAGAGCATATGAGAGCAGTAAGGGATCCATCCCTTCTCACAAAGATGTCAGGGTGCACAGCAAAATGCAGTGAAAGAAAGCCAGAAACCGATGGAATGCTGGGACAGAAAGCAATGCATCATGGGATATTGTGCCTGGTCCCAAGATGTGCCGCGATCCACTCTGCCTTCCCACAAGACCTAGCATCAGAAAGTGTCAAGCTGGACTGTGGGATAGGTACCCACAGTGCACTGCTCACACTGTCAATGCTAGTGCCTCTGTTGATAGAGGGAGTGAGTATAAACATGCAATACCGATTTTTATTATAGCGCTTTTTCAGTGTCAACAAATCTGTAGCATAGACAAGGCCTTAATGTAGTGGTTACTGTTGATTTATGTAACACAAGAGAGTGATGACTTTGTCATGGCTGAGATGAGTACAGTTAAGAAATGAGAGCAGATTCAATAGCTGTGTTTGCCATGTTCTCTTTTTAGGCCTGTATTTGAAATAATTCAGCACCTGTTTAACTTCAGGCAAGTAGTTATGCCCTTTTGATATTATGCTTAAATTTAAACATGTGCTTAAGTGTTTTGCTGAAAAGGGATGGACCTAAGTATGGGTTTAAAATGCTTTTCTGAATGGGGGGTCTTACAGAGGAAACTGAAGGACTTGGCAAACTTTTTTTTCTCCTTATATTTAACTAGCTTACCAATGTTTTCACCACCATCTCTCTCTCCCATTTTTCTCTTCATTGTATACTTCCTTTCCATTAGTTTCTCACCCACTTTCTCTTCTTCAATAACATTATGTAGTTTTTATACTTAACGTGCTCCAGTGATGGAAATATGGAGGGAGCAGGAATTCCCTTGGTATTTTTAAGGCATGTAAAGAACTAATATTTAAATATTGGGGACTTTACACTGAATAATATATAAAAAGTAGTCACTGAGCCACAGGCTGGAAGGCTTTTGTTTCCTATGCCACTTGTGGTTTTCACTGTCTTTTAAGTTGCCAGGAAGGATGCTGTCTCCTTTGAATGAAATGATGTGCAACATTTAAAATACAAATCAGCTGGCACTGTGATTTTTATACAGCTCTCATGAGTGACATGAACATGCTGATATCTGGAGTGTTTCCCAGGTAGGCAGATATTATAGGAGGCTCTGTGGCTCCCTGCAGGTAATTTGCCGGCTGTCTCATTTCTGAATCTTTGTCAAATCCAGATTCTGTATTACTGCTTGCAAAATGTGATGGTGCTGTAATTGTTGAATGATTTCTAATATACACAAAAGAGCAAGGTGGCAGGAATAGCTTTATGTGCTAATTATTCTCTATATTGAGCATTCTGTGATGGGACTACAGAGTTTACTTTTTATTGAAGCCTGATTGATATTAATTTCATTTAAATAGGGAAGTGTGTAAATACACATTTCAGGGAGGGGACCTATGTCCTATATGTTTGTAAGAATAAAGTCAGATAGCCTTTGGCAGATCACTGTCTAATCCCTGGTTATATTATACAAAAATTTGAAACAGTAAATAAGAAAATGCTAAACCATTGATAAATTCCATGCCAAGAAAAAATTGCAGAAGTAGTTCTACATGCAGTACAAAATATATGGATGCTTTTGACATCCTTTCAAAATATTGTTGAATCAAAAACTTTTATGGTCAAAGCATTTGCACCATTTCCTTTACCTCTAGTATAACCCAAGCAAATAAAAAAAACATTTATGGGGAAATAACTAGTTTTACAGTAATGTCTAAATGAAAAAATGCTATTGAAAAATAGTTTGTAAGATGCCACTGGGAGAAAAGCTGTTACAATTCTGCAGTTTATAAAAGACATTTTTGACTCTAAGGATGCTTCAAAGAACATTTTTTCCCCATCAATTCTCAAAGTGAATTTCAAAAGTTGTAAGCTCTAAAACAGATGTATTTTTTTCAGGCTTACATCAAGGTTAATGCAATACAGCCTATGCAGGGTATTCAAATGTTTTCCCTTTTATTTAAAATAATAACATTTTGTAGCACTTTTATCTTCAAAATGCTTTACAAGCCTTAACTTATTAATACTCAGGGTACCTGAATTTCTGCCTTCACTATACTGAAATATAGAAGTGAAGTGACTTGGCCAAGTGGAGGGAATGTGGGATGGAGTTGGGAGAGAATAAAATCAGAGTAGGTAGTCTGTTTTTCCCACAAGTACTTTCACACATTCTCCCTTATTTCTGCCAACACACATGAAAAAATTTCCCATCCAAATTTGTAAGGCTGTCACCTCATCCTCTTTTGAATTCTTCCTTAAAACAACATAAACTAGGCTGATGGCCACCTGCAATTAATAGTAATAATATAAGTAGAATACCTAACTCTTTTCATCTATAGCTCTCAAAGTCCTTACAAGTAAGTCAGTATCATGACTATCAAGACTATTAATTTATGCAAACATTCCTATCTTTACTGTTTCTTTGCTCCTCAACCCACTAGCCTGTTTATCCATCTGTTGTACCTAAAGTGTGAGCATTCTGGGGAGGGACTGTCTTTGGGTTTTGTACCTGCACAATCTGGGGCCCTGATTCCTAACTGGGGCCTCCAAGCGTTACCACAGTATATGATGCTAATTCTCTTATGCCCTGCCTACTCAGCATCACTTTGTCTGTACTAGACTTTTCCCTTAAAATTTCCCACTGTTTCAATTACTAGTGTAGCTCCACCTGTTGTAGGAATGGGAGGAGCATTGAATTGATGTAAACAAGTGCTGTAGCTAGTGACTTCCTGATGCATTTAGGTGGTGTGTAAATGCCAGCAGCTGCTGGCACATTTTTACACTGGCACTCCCACGGTTCCTTCCACCAGTGCTAGCAAATGTTGGAAATTTTTAGAAAAAAGCTAAAATTGATAAAGTCCTAGATAAAGCACTGTACTTAGATTGTGACATTCTCAGCTCATCAACAACTTTTACCAAACAAACAAAATTGAGTTACTTCCACACTGGAGGGATTTTGTTTGTCATTTCCCACCCACAGTCCTAGTTCATCTTGTAGACTAAGCTGCTGCTTGCAAAAGAGCTTGGAGAGCCTGTTGCAAAAGTAATGAGATTAAATGGCTGTTCCCAAAGGTAAAATTTAAGACCTAGTTATGGAAATAGCAAACAAGAGACAGGCCAAGCAAGGATCTGATGCAGAAAGAGATCTTATCAAAAAGATTTTTGAATGATAATGTAACAGAACTGGTTGCTTCCTGTTAATGTGCCAGTCATAGTAATTAAGCAATATGCAATTCATTGGACAATTAGTTCATTTGCTAACTGATGGGACTAGGGAAAGAGCTTGAGGTGTTCAGAGTGCTTTTCCCAAAGGAGACTGGCATGTTTTCATAGAAGCTTTGTGTTCTTGCCACTTAAATGGTAATTACTTAAGTTTTTGCATCCCAGATAGACTAACATCTTGAAACTTTGGACTTAGGGAAAATAAATAATGAAGGAAAGTGTGTTCATTGTGTGTTTCAATAGTTGTTTCATATATTCAAGGTTTTCTAAAAAGGGTCACTTTGTAATTTATGCATGAAGGCGAAATCATTTGTTCTTAAATCTCTGTGTAGGTTATTACAGACTCAGCCATCCCTTGTTGGAAATGGTTTTTATGTATTTCTGCCAATAATGGCGTATTCTTTTTTTGCCATGGATTTAAATTACTTTATATCTGTCTAGAATTGTTAGCTCAGGATTTAATCATAATTGGGTTGGCTTTATTTATTGCTTTACATTTGCTGTCATTACTTATCATGTGAGATTAGCTAGTTTGTGATCTGTTGAAATAAATCCTGGGCCAGGGCACAACCCCTTATACAAACTAGGTGATGTGGAACACTTTAAAAAATATCAACACCTAAAAGTTTCAAGTATCTAAGTGTGATGTTACCAAACAGCCTTCATACTGTTACACTCCTGTTTCTTTATAATTTCAGTAATAAAAACTATGCATTTGAGAATCCTGCTTCTTGTTATCTACTCCAGTTTAGCTAGAGGTTACTTTATCATTCCATCTGGATACAGATGTTTAGGATTGACCTTATATTGACATTTAACAAAGTTGATGGCTGCAATATGACATAAGCCTCTAGACTGCAGGCAGATGGAGCCATTATGTTTTCATCACTATAGGTGAGAGTCCGGGACTGAGTGGGAGTAAGAGAGATGGAGTGAGAGGGTTAGAAGCTGGCATCTGGAGCAAAGAGAGAGAAACAATAACATTAGGAGACCAGTCAGAGGATATTGTGCAGACAACTGGGAGGTGGGGAAAGGGAAAGGCTAGCAATTCTATGAGGGTATGCAAAAGAAACAGAGGCAGAGACAGAGGTGAGGGAGAAAGAGTGAGCAAGGAAATGAGCATGGTGATATGCCTTGAAGCAGAGAATGTTTCCTTTACTGATGCCTGAAAAGCAGAAGAGAGAGAGAACCAAGGGCAAGAAGCACCACCATCCAGGATTTTAATTTGAGTAACATTTAAGCTGGGAGCATCAGTCAGAGACATTCAGGTAAAGGGGTGCTAATTATTTTTACATATTTTTTTCCAAGCCTCAAGATCTGAAGGAATCAACATTTTGTTCCTTGTATCTTCTCTAAATTCTTCTGAAAATCATTGGAAATCTTTCACCTTCATAACATCTGTGACCAGTTCTTCCATGCCCAGCTGGCTCTCGCACTCCTCCCAGTGCACACACACCACCCCAGAAAGGTTTCAGAGTAGCAGCCGTGTTAGTCTGTATTCGCAAAAAGAAAAGGAGTACTTGTAGCACCTTAGAGACTAACAAATTTATTTGAGCATAAGCTTTCGTGAGCTACAGCTCACTTCATCGGATGCATTTGGTGGAAAATGCAGAAAGATGACTCTGACATTACTTAATAGTAGAAAAGGGTTGAACACTGCTTATTATTGACAACTCCGGCCTGCCCTCTCCTACACCCCAAAATGCAGAGCAATACATTAATCTCACAACCCTACTAAGGCCCAATCCTTCAAGTGAGCCAAAATCTGTTGGCCATACAGAACCCCATTGGCTTCAATGGGGCATCACAAGGGCCCAACTGCACAGAGCTCATTGCAGGATCAGGATCTAAGTACCAAATTCTGCATACACTTATATGTGCAAGTAGTCCCATTGTAGCAAATGGGATTACTCATGGGAGTAAGGCTTTATGGGGTCAAATCCTATGTTAAAAAATGCTTCCAGTGGTTTTCCAACCACCTTGCCAGTCCTTTCTCTGCTATTTTAATAACATTCTCTAGAAGGGGCACTTGGCTAATGTTATCTCTTCTACACAGACTAAAATTAGGATTAGCTGAAGTGTTTTACTTAATTTTACAGTAGTTCTTGTGTACAGCACTCATATCTTAAATATAATTAACAATGTATAGCTCCCATTAGTGTTTTTAAGCTCTTAAAATATACCAAAATGACCATAGCTAAAATTGTCATTAAAGGGCCATGGATATTTATTATGCTCATAAAGTAGATACTTTGCTACAGAAAAATATATAGTTGGGTTCCCTTTAGAAAGCAGTAAAGACAGCAGCATTAGTTATGGCACCCTTGGGATTAAAGAATTGCTTTAAATTGATCCCTTCTTATTCCATTCAGAAGTCAATAGGGAAGTCTAAAAGCAGGTGAGAAATCACTTGCATTGCACAGGATAATTCTGATTAGCTGAATTACAGTTTTTTTTTAAACCACTAGTTGTTTCTGTAGATGCTCTACGTTATATCCTGTTGTCGTGTATTTGGCTTAATTACTGAGTATTTCATAGTTTAGTTTTATTATATTTCATCTTACTTGCTATGTTGTTTTTAGGCCATTATAACTGAAAATCATTTTATAACCTCTTCTTCATTATACTTGGGAAAGAGTCCAGATGTGTTATTAATACACTGATATCACACAATTATTTTGCTTCCACTCTTGTGAAGTGTCTTTTCTCATGGCCACTGCTTCTTTTTCTCCCTCTCAGTGATTACATTATACAGAGACTTCATCTGTCACATTTTTACATTTGCAATAATGTGCAGCTCCCTCACTTTCATTGCTCCTTCCCTACATAAGAAATCTTTCTTGCCAACCTCAGGGAAGGGATACACTTTAGTCACAGTCCAACTGTTGGAACAAAACGTGAACCAGTTATAGCAGTAAACAATTATCACTGAAATGAGATAACAATTTAATGGTCTTGCATCATTAATGTCCTACATAAATTCTTTATGACATAGAATTGAAAAACACTGTATGAATGTATAATGGGAAGTCAACAGAATGTCTCACCTTTGATTTGTTTCTAAGGAAACAGGCCTTGCAATCAGGGCTTTCGTAATGATCAGGGACTCATAAAAGTACCATATACTGTCCTTCATAAATTAAAATTCCAAAGGTACATTCATGTGTATTTTGGCCTTGCATGCAAGCGATTAGTCCAGTTAATAGCATCCATTTTCATTTTTTGTGATCCAAGGCCAGCATTTCCAAATGTGGGTTCCTAAATTCAGGTACCGCCATCTACAGCTAAACATCTAAATAAGTGACCTAATCTTTCTAAATGCTAAGTACCCACAGCCAGTGATGAGCTGCCAAAATCTTAACAACCAGTTCCCTATAAAAAGTTCTGATTTAAGGATGTGCCCCAGTATGTATTTTTTGTACCAATAGGGTTACCATACTTTTCCCGGGAGGAATTTTTTTTTCCCCTGGGATGTGCTAGGGTAACCAGATGTCCCGATTTTATAGGGACAGTCCCGATTTTGGGGTCTTTTCTATATAGGCCCCTATTACCCCCCCACCCCCGTCCTGATTTTTCACACTTGCTGTCTGGTCACCCTAGGGTGTATGCACGTGTATGGGTCCCAGCAGCTCCCTGCCCCCCTCATTGAAGCAGGTGTGCAGGGTTACTGCCCTGGGAACTGCAGGGCACCAGTGGACATGGGACCAGCTGCAGACAGAGGCATGGGGCAGGGCTAGTTGGAAGCAGGGGGTGCAGGGCTGGCTGCGGGCAGGCACGGGGTGTGGGGCTGGCTGGAGACAGGGCAGGGGTTGACTGGAGGCAAGGGGGTGTAGGGCTGGCTGGAGACTGGGCAGGGGTTGACTGGAGGTGGGGGCTGGCTGCAGGCAGGGCAGGGGGTGCGCCAGGGGCTGGCTGCAGGCAGGGCAGGGGGTGTGTGCGCCAGAGGCTGGCTGCAGGCTGGGGGTGGGGGATGGCTGGAGACAGGCTGGCTGTAGGCAGGGGGTGCGGCAGGGGCTGGCTGCAAGCAAGGGGTGCGGGGGTGGCTGGAGACAGGGGCTGGCTGTGGGCAGGACAGGGGGTGAGCCAGGGGCTGGCTGCAGGCAGGGGGTGCTGTGGTGGCTGGAGGCAGGGCAGGGGGTGGCTGGAGACGGGCTGGCTGTGGGCAGGGCAAGGGGTGGCTGGAGGCAGGGGCTGGCTCTGGGCAGGGCAGGGGGTGTGGCAGGGGCTGGCTGCAGGCAGGGTGGTGGGTGCTCACGGGGAGAGCAGCAGGACACAGCCCAGGCCCAGCAGAGCAGCCGGGGACCCACCAGGCAGCATTGGGAGCCCCAGGGCCAGGGGAGCAGCAGTAGCAACAGGGCTCGTGCCCAGGGCTAGGCGGCAGCCCCCTTGGCTCCCACAGCAAAGCACCCCCGGTGGCCAGAGGAGGAATTACATCACTTCTCGGCCGAAGCCCATCAAAGTCTCAGCGCCCCCTGCAGGGAAGCAGGTTAGCAAGCGGTTCTAAAACTGCTTCAAAATTTAACAACCGGTTCGCGTGAACCGGTGCGAACCGGCTCCAGCTCACCACTGCCCACAGCTCTTGCTGACTTCAAGAGTCGTAAGTCTTTCTGCATCTCTGAAAATCAGGCCACTTAGTTTGAAGTACCCAAATATGAATTTAATCCATTGATTTTCAAAAACAGGAGTATGACGTTAGGATCCTAAAATCATATGGAAACACTTTAAAAAGTGCCCACAATTTAAAAAGTCATTTTGATCTGAAATCAGTAGAAGGTATTTAGTGCCTAGAATTTTTGAAAATCATGACACTATTTTAAGGTGGCTATGTATATTATGGAGCTTATGTTTAGATTCATGTTTTGGAAATCTAGGGCCTGGTGTCCAATATATGCAACAAAGTTTGAAAATATTGGCCCCTGATCATATCATTATATATGCATTTTTCATGACCTTGTATAACTTTGAAAAGCTTCATGGAAAGTATAGTTGATATTCCAATGTATCTCCTCGTATCTTTTCCAAATATTTAATCATTTTGCTTTAATAGAATCTGTGGACCATTTGGAGCAAAGAATTGCAATATGTATAAGATGAAATGTTCAAGCTGGGTTCTAAACTAATGTTAGTATAGTGTATCTATTAATGATTATCGAGTGCATGCATGCAATAAAGTTTTTATTAAAGGGTTAATGTTGCCCATTATGTACTATTTCCCTTAGCCAGGTGTCATGCTGTCTAGAATACCTCACAAGTATGAGTGGCTACCTCAGGGCAGACTATCAAAAAACAGGGCAGTCACCACAAATTGGTAGTATGTTCTATAATTAGATTTCACCAAGTCAGTAACAACTGTGAACTCCTGGATCACTATACCAGTCTTACCATGGAGTCAGAGACAGTCCCCTTGGACTCTCGAGACTATCTTGCCACCCAGACAAACTGGACTTTGTGATAAAAGGTTACTTAAAGCTAAAATCACATTACATCAGCTTTCTCTCAGACCCAAGGGACCGGTCACTTACCCCAGATCAATTGGTACTCCAGATCTGACACCAAAGACAATGCTGGCAGCCACTTCTATAGTAAACTAACTACAGGTTTATTAGCGAAGAAAAAGAGGTATTGAGAGGTTAAAGCAGGTAAAATATATATACAGGTGAGTCACAGTCTATAATTCCAAAAGGTAGCAGAGATGTAGTAATTTGCCAGTTTCCCAAGAGTCTCTCGGGGCTACCCGGAATAACTCAGGGGATCTCCAACTTCTCATTCAGTTATTCTGCCCTGTTAGAATCCAAACAGTCCAGAGAAAAAGGCTTTTTCTTTGAATACATATTTATATATTCTCACAGAAGACAGTCTCTCTATCCCCATGGACTCTTCCTTTGATGACTATGAGTGAGGAGTGCACTTAGCCTTCTGACCTCCAGTCATCCTGCATAATAGCCACTTGCTTTGAAATTAGCATTTTTGTTAAAGTCCTTAAGTTCTTCATTAGCATTTCACAAGATTTCTTTGATGGGTTATTTAGTTATAGGGGTATACACAATGCACATGTTTGCTATTACATGATAACAGGAACAGATAAGTGAAAACAATACAAGTAACATTCCACTAGTTTTCATGAAGTTTAAACATCTGAATACACACTTATACATTAAACACTTTGATCTGTACGAACACACAAGTGAATTGACCTGAATACATCTGGCTAGCCAGCGTTTCACCACGTTAAGGTTATTAGTGCATAAAGCCTCAATGTATGTATCCAGAAATAAGGTATTTAATATGTCAGTCTATTTTGGTATCAGGTTTCCTACTATCACTTAGGAAGAAATGGCTGTGGATAAAGCAAGAATAAGGCTTCAAAACACTCCGAAGACTGCATTACAAGATGGGATCTGTATGTCGTGGGATAGACTGCTATAGGCTTTGTAAAATTTCCTATTATTTTGAAATATTTTCTATAAACTAGGGCTGTCAGCAATTAAAATAATTAATCACAATTAATCATACAATTAAAAAGAATTGTGATTAATCATGTTGTTAAACAATAATTGAATACCATTTATTTAAATATTTTGGATGTTTTCTACATTTCCAAATATTAATTTCAATTACAACACAGAATACACAGTGTACAGTGCTCACTTTATGTTTATTATTGATTACAAATATTTGCACTATAAAAAACAGACTAGTATTTTTCAGTTCACCTAATACAAGTACTGTAGTGCAATCTCTTTATCCTTAAAGTTGAACTTACTAATGTAGAATTATGTATAAAAAATAACTGCATTCAAAAATAAAACAAAGTAAAACTCTAGAGCCTACATGTCCACTCACTCCTACTTCAGCCAATCACTCAGACAAACAAGTCTGTTTACATTTGCAGGAGATAATGCTGCCCACTTCTTGTTTACAATGTCACCTGAAAGTAAGAACAGACATTTGCATGGCACTGTTGTAGCTTCAGAGTAGCAGCCATGTTAGTCTGTATTCGCAAAAAGAAAAGGAATACTTGTGGCACCTTAGAGACTAACAAATTTATTTGATGCATCCTATGAAGTGAGCTGTAGCTCACGAAAGCTTATGCTCAAATAAATTTGTTAGTCTGTAAGGTGCCACAAGTACTCCTTTCCTGTTGTAGCTGTGGATGCAAGATATTTACGTGCCAGATGCACTAAAGATTCATGTGTCCCTTCATAGTTCAACCACCATTCCAGAGGACATGCTGAAATCAATATATTTGAAACTGTAGAAAACATCCAAAAATATTTCATAAATTTCAATTGGTATTCTATTGTTTAACAGTGTGATTAATCACAATTAATTTTTTTAGTTAATCACCTGAGTTAACTGCGATTAATCGACAGGCCTACTATAAACATAAATAATTTTTTTTCATACAGTATCATTGTGTATTGTTGTGCAATTTACAAGTGTAATGGTGCCTGTGTGGCCATGTGCCTGTTCACTAACTCATTGTACTCAATGGAAAGCCCATCACTCACTTCCATGGGCTTTGGAGCAAGCTCCAGCAGCACCAGTCTGGCATGTTTGTTCTTTCACAGTGCTCGGTCTGCTCTATGCCTTGCTACTAAAGTGCCCTGCTCTGTCTGATTCATGTGTATTACTCAGAGTTCCAGGTGCTGACAAGCCTTTGTTGGTGAAATGTTCATAGCAATGCTTTTCTTTTTTGAAATTTGCTAGATTTCAGGTTTGTAAAATGTCCACAGAATCAGATTGATGTTTAATAATTTTGAATAATAGGGTTTGTTTTATATTGATATCACTGAAAATTTTCACATGACAGTTTTCAGTTTTGATGGGATGGATTATTTATGATTGATCATATTGCATTGGATCTAGTTCTGTCATTAGCCGAGCCAAACCCTGTGAGATTAGAAGCAGTCAATGGGACTTCTCAGACAGCACAACTGCATTTTATGACCTCTCTCTGAGACATTTAGGAGCAAAAGCTTGAGAAGAAATGTCAGTGCATGCCGTATTACTTATTTGTGTTGTGCAGGACAAGTTACCGAGGTGCAATCTGGACTGTTGAACAGCTGTCATCCCTTAATTCTGTAGCCTGGGGTGGTTTTTACAGTGCTTTGCTGTCAGAACATCTACTCCTGCCTGTTCACACAGCCTTCAGCAAGCAAAATCATCCCAGCTCTGTCACATGAATGCACCGACCAGTCACTCATAAATTATACAGAGCAAAAGCCACAAATTCCTAGTCCCAGCCTTGTCCCCCAAAATATGCACCCTGTGCTACTCAGTTCCCTCCTGAACAATACAAGTTCATAGAAAGACTGTCATTTCATCAAAGGAAAATGATATACACCACCAGTCTTGTTATCCCAAATTGAGTTTCCCCATACATGTTAACACAAACACACTGGTTAAAGTAAAACAATAGGATAAGTTTATTAACTACAGACATAGATTGTAAATGATTACAAGTAATGGTGCATTAAAATCAGGATTGATTAGGAAAGAAATAAAAGATAAAACAAGCTACTATCTAACTTAACAAGTATCAGAGGGGTAGCCAAGTTAGTCTATATCCACAAAAACAATGAGGAATCTGGTGACACCTTAAAGACTAACAGATTTATTAGGACATAAGCTTTCGTAGATAAAAAATCCACTTTTTCAGATGCATGGAGTGAAAATTACAGAAACAGGAATAAATATATATTAGTACATGAAGAGAAGGGAGTTATCTTGTAAGTGGAGAACCAGTGTTGAAGGCCAATTCAGTTAGGGTGGATGCAGTCCACTCCCAATAATTGATGAAGAGGTATCAATACCAAGAGAGGAAAAATTGCTTTTGTAGTGGGCCAACTCCCAGTCCCTATTCAAACCCAAATTGATGGTGTTAAGTTTGCAAATGAATTGTAATTCAGCAGTTTCTCTTTGCAGTCTGGTTTTGAATTTTTTTTTTTGTTGAAGAGTGGCTATTTTTAAATCTGTTATTGAGTGTCGAGGGAGATTGAAGTGTTCTCCTACTGGTTTTTGAATGTTACCATTCCTGATGTCTGATTTGTGTCTATTTATCCTTTTACGTAGAGACTGTCTGGTTTGGCCAAGGTACATGTCAGAGCGGCATTCTGGCACATGATGGCATATATCACATTAGTAGATGTGCAGGTAAATGAGCCTCTGATGGTGTAGCTGGTGTGGTTCGGTCTTGTGATGGTGTTGCTAGAGTAGATTTGGGGACAGAGAAGGCAACGGGGTTTGTTACAGGGGATTGATTCCTGGATTAGTGTTTCTATGGTGTGGTGTGTAGCTGCTGATGGGTATTTGCGTCAGGTTGGGGGGCTGTCTGTAAGCAAGGATTGGCCTGCCTCCGAAGGCCTGTGAGAGTGGGGGATCATTTTCCAGGATAGGTTGTAGATCACTGATGATGTACTGGAGAGGTTTTAGCTGGGGGCTGTACGTGATGGCCAGTGGTGTTTGTTATTTTCCTTTTTGGGCCTGTCCTGTAGTAAGTGACTTTTGGGTACCCATCTTGCTCTGTGAATCAGTTTCCTCACTTCCCCAGGTGGGTATTGTAGTTGTAAGAATTCTTGATAGAGATCTTGTAGGTATTTGTCTCTGTCTGAGGGATTGGAGCAAATGTAATTTTATCTTAGGGCTTGGCTATAGACAATGAATCATGTGATGTGCCCTGGATGGAAGCTGGAGGCATGTAGATAAGTATAGCGGTCAGTAGGTTTCCAGTATAGGGTGGTGATTATGTCACCATCACTTATTTGCACTGTAATGTCCACTTGTGTGGACTGGTCCAGGCTGAGGTTGATGGTGGGATGGAAATTGTTGAAATCCAGGTGGAATTCTTCAAGGGCCTCCTTCCCGTGGGTCCATATGATGAAAATGGCATCAAAGTAGCGTAAGTAACAGAGGGGCATTAGGGGACGAGAGCCAAGGAAGCATTATTCTAAGTCAGTCATAAAAATGTTGCCATACTAAGGGGCCATGCAGCAGCTGTGCCGCTGACTTGAAGATATAAATTGTCCCCAAATCTGAAATGGTTGTGTGTGAGGACAAAGTCACAAAGCTCAGCCACCAGGTGTGCTGTGGCCTCATCAGGGATACTGTTCCTGACAGCTTGTACTCCATCCTCATGTGGAATATTGGTGTAAAGAGCTTCTACATCCATGGTGGCCAGGATGGTGTTTTCAGGAAGATCACCAATGCATTGTAGTTTCTTCAGGAAGTCAGTGGTGTCTTGAAGGTAGCTAGGAGTGCTGGTAGCATAGGGTCTAAAGAGAGAGTCCAAATAGCCAGATAATCCTGCTGTAATAGTGCCGATGCCTGAGATGATGGGGTGTCCAGGATTTCCAGGTTTATGGATCTTGGGTAGCAGATAAAATACCGCTGGTCGGGGCTCTAGGGGTGTGTCTGAATAGATTTGTTCCTGTGCTATAGCAGGGAGTTTCTTGAGCAGTGTCGATAGTGTCGATTCTTTTGGTACTTCTTAGTGGGATCAGAGGATGGTGGCCTGTAGAATGTGGTCTGGCAGCCTCCTGTTCATAATCCAACCTGTTCATGATGACTACAGCACCTTCTTTATCAGCCCTTTTGATTATAATGTCAGAGTTGTTTCTGAGGCTGTGGATGGTGTTGAGTTCTGTACAGCTGAGGTGTAGGCAAGTGATGAGGCAAGTGGTAGTGTTTGTTCACAATTTCAGCCAGTGCATGTCTGTGGAAGCACTTTATATAGAAGTCAGGCTGTTATTTTGACCATCAGGAGGAGTCCATGCAGAATTCTTCTTCTTGTAGTGTTGGTAGGAGGGTTCCTGTAGGTCAGTGTGCTACTCAGTGGTGTATTGAAAATATTCCTTGAGTCGGAGATGGCGCAAGTAGGCTTCCAGATCACTGCAGAACCGTATCATGGCGGTGGTGGGACAGAAAGAGAGTCCCCGAGATAGAACAGACTCTTCTGTGGGGCTAAGTGTGTGGTTGCATATATTAGCAATATTGTTGGGTAAATTTAGGGTACCACTGTTGTAGCCTCCTGTTGCATGTAGATGTTTAGAGAGTTTGCTGTCCTTTTTCCTCTGTAGAGAAATAAAGTGTGTTTTGTAAATGGCTTGTCTTGTTTTTGTAAAGTCCAACCATGTGGAAGTTTGTGTGGAACGTTGGTTTTGTATGAGAATCTCCAGTTTTGAGAACTCATTCTTGATCTTCTTCTGTTTGCTGTACAGGATGCTGATCAGATGGTTCCTCAGTTTCTATGAGAGTGTGTGGCACAATCTCAATAGTCGGTGTAGTATGTTGATTGCAATGGATTTTTTACCTTTAGTCCATTTGATATGATGTCTGTCTGTTTGCACATGGATAGGAAGATGACATCTGTCTATATCTGTGCAAGTTTTTTCATGAAGTTGATGGATTTCCACTTCATATGGCTAAATTCAGTGTCTTGCATGGTACCAATTATCAGAGGGGTAGCCGTGTTAGTCTGTATCCACAAGAACAATGAGGAGTCAGTTAACAAGCTAATTGAATTTAAAAGCAAAAAGGTTTTGTCTAACCATAAGCTACAGTAATCTGCACTAGCTGAAAACCTTTCCAGCCAGGACCACCAGCCTTCCCCTATTTCCTGATACTTTCTTTGTCTTTCAAGCCTGGTAGGTGCCATGAGTAGAGATGCAGGAAGAGAGAGGCAAGTTGGAGGCCACTGTTTCATTCTTATACCACTCCCCTCTCTTTGAGGATTACCCCCAGCTGGGGTGAAGGCAACAAGTAGTCTCTTGTGGACATGAGGTGGGAACTATCCCTGTGATGAAATGAAAATGTATTGTTCACACCTTTCCTCTGCCAGAGAATGGCCACTTAAGCAGGTGATAGCCCTTTAGCACCTGGATGGAGTGCCAGTGTGTCTTTGTCTCTGGTTTGGGCCTGCTTTTCCTAACCTTGGAGCATGTTATAACAATGTTATAAAATAGAGTCTGGTAACTTTACATATAATGTTTCCATACACATTTTACCAGGACAATAATGTTCAGCAGATTATGACTTTTCAAATGATACCTCACAAGGCATACCTTGTGCAAAATTTATCATAGTCTTGCAAAAGTGGTGAACTGATATAGACTGATTATGGTATAGACTGTCACACCACTGTGAGCCATTTAGAGGCAGAATCTTGAGAAGTGACAGTGTATGCCATATTATTTATTTATTTGTGTTGCAGTGCAGGACAAGTAGTGTGGCCTACTGAATAGGATACTGGACTGGAACTCAGGACTCTTAGACCTTCATTCCCCATTCTGTCACTGGCCTGATGGGTGACCTTCAACAAGTCATTTCACCTCTCTGTCTCCCCTTCTGTAACAAAGGGACAATGATACTGACCCACTTTGTAAAGTGCCTTGAGATCCACTATTGAAAAGTTGTGTATAAGAGGTAGGTGGTATTATTGCAATAGCACCTAGAGACCTCAACAGAGATCAGGGGCCTTGTGATGGGGTGTCCACCCCACACATGGCCTGAAGGGGTTAAGGTGGCTAGGTGGACCAATTAACCACCTAGGCTGCACCTAAAGGAGGAACCAGGGAGCAAGGACTAATTAGAGATGAGGCTCAGCAGCACAGGAACAGGAGAGGCCTGAAAAAAGAACAGTACCTGAGAACAGAAGGTGGCTGCAGTCACTCTCAGGGTGAGATAAGGTAAGGTAGGAAGTAGCTCATGATACCGCTGTAAGGGATAGGACTGTGCAGACCTTGACTGCTTCTTTTAAGGTCCCTGGACTGGAACCCATTGTAGAGGGTGGGCCTCGGTTCACCTACCAGCCACTGAGGAAGTGGCACTGTTAAGGGGACATGAAATAGAAGACATCTGGGTACAGTGGGTCCTGAGAGACTGATGCACGCAATTTCTCTGGAATGGGAAAACCACATTGACCTGGCTGGAGGGCCAAGGCATGAAGCAGGAGGGGGCGAGACTGAGACAGTGACAGAGTGCAGTTGCGAGAAGGGGCATCAGCCAGACACATCTAATCCCCAGACATGGCCAGAAGCAGTCCCCCCTACAGGTGAGTAGAGCATCCTGTGACAGGGCTCCTGTACGAGGCTCAGTACAAATGCAAAGTGTGAGACACTCTTCCCCAAAGAGCTTACTGTCTAAATAAAAATGACAAATGGTGGGAAGGGAAATGGAGGCACAGAGAGATGAAACTACTACCCAAGGTCCCTAAGCAGAGCCAGGAAGAGAGCCCAGCTATTCTGATGCCTAATTCAGTACCCTGTTCACTAGACTGTGCTGTCTCCCTCCTCCGTGTAGCTCAGTACTCCTTCCTGATGCAGTATAGGGGGACAGCTGTGTATCACATCCACCATAGATCATCCAATTTTCAAAGGGTGGGGTGACTCCAACAACTGTTATAGTAAATGAACATTATCAGGGCAGGAACAGCGAAAGGGTCTGTTAGATGCAGTGGATTATTTGGGGACACAGGGTGGACTTCCTCCACCTGAGCTCAGATGAATTTTATAAACATGCAAATCACATGAATACATTTGAGATTCTCCCATCAATGTTCATGTTTATTTGTTTATAAACCATCAGCCAGCTTTTTGGTCCTGCTATAGCACCTGTCCAGTGGCTTGAAGGGCCATAAGATTAGCTAAACTAGTCAGTTGAGGAGAAATCCCCAGCTGGTTTAGGGTTGGTGTAAACAATATGTAGTGGATGTGGCAGGCCAACAGGAGGCAGGACAAGTGCTCTCTTACTCTCCAGGTATCCCCAGTTGCTGGAATGGCCACTTAGGACCATGGGCAGACATACATGTAGAGCAGCCTGAATCCTCTCAAGTACGTGGAGGAGTGGGATTGATGTGGGGGGATGCAAAGGTGTCTAAAAAGCTACCTTTCTTCAATTACAATCTGCTTTATTGGTCCTGGTTATTTGTATGGTGAGGCTGGCATCCTGAACAGAATAAAGATGAAAAATACACCTATAGCATACATGAGAAAAGATGCCACAAATCCCTGAAATGGCAGAAGGAGTTGGCATAGCTGTAGTCACTTAAAAAAAATCCAGCCAAACAAACTTTAAAAACCCTCAAATTAATTCATGAATATAAACCAATGAAACTTTTACCCAGTTTGTCCTCAGACATGGATGTGTCTGCCTTCTAAAATGTCCCAGGATTTTTAATTAGAACCAATTCAGCGGGGGTGTCCCAGAGGCAAGATCTTTTGGTAGACAGACAATATTATATACCAATGGCATTTAAGAGGTTCACAACCCTAGATTAACTAAACAAATCACTGAGATGTTTGATACTTTAATTGTTTTTTTAGCTCTAGAGAGTTGTAATTATTACATTACATAGTTGAACAGTAATCACAGTCATATTGTACTGGTAAATCTTTCTCTTTCTTTCTTTCTTCTTTTCTTTCTTTCTTTTTCTTCCTTTCTACTTTCTTTTTCTTTCTTTTATCTCTTCTTTTATCTTTCTTTCTCTTTCTTTGTCTTGCTGTTGTGCTTGGCACCATTTCTTAATGATTTCTCTCAGAAGTAAAATAGAGACCAATAAAAAAAAGGTTAATGGATCATTTATAAACTAGCCCCATTGAAGCCTTCCTTCTTAAAGAGAAAAAATAGGAATACCTATACTCTATTTATAGCCTACCATTAGGAAATAAACACATAAATATAACCACAAGTTATAACAAAAAGGTTTATAGCCTGCCCCTTTCTAGAGTGTTGTATAAGGGAGACAGTGTTTTATCATTCTATTTGCATTTATTAGGTAATGAGTAGAGCTAGTCAAATCGCCAAATATTTTTTTGGACAGAAACGAAATGTGGTTTCTGCACAATTGAAATGGGGGTAAATGTTGATTTTGGCAAATACATCCTCATGCACCAACCACTTTGTTTAGTTTGATGGAAGTGTTATTAATATGTAATGGAGAGATTGGAAAGCTAGATGCTGGGCTTTGGGATGGTGCTGCTGGCCATGTAGTATCCCTTACACAGGTTGGTTATTAAGGGCCTGATCCTGTGCCATTGAAGTCAGTGATTGTTTCATTGGTGGCAGAGTCACACCTGAGTTTCTGGGCTCCATGAAGCCAACGACCCTTGTGCTGGACAGCTGGCTTCCCAGTCTTGCATAGCTCCCCTAGGGGTTTGACCTTTCCAGAGAGCCTCCGCCCTGCTGGGGAAGTTAGGCATTCCAGGAGTAAGCCAAAAAATTCAGTTTCCATTCTCCCAAACAAAATGGATTTTTTTCAGTCTTTAGCACCTAGGCCATTTAAAATTTTTTACCTGTTGTCCTTATTAAAAGGCAGAAGGAACGACTGTTTCTGACCAGCTCTAGTTGTAAGCTTCCTTCCCTGTTGCAGTTTCTCTAGCACTGCATGTGAGGCAGCCATTTTATCAACTATAGCTTTGCAAGAAAATAATAAACTCTTTGTAACAGTTTATGCAGATTTTCCATCACACTGCAGACAGTGTACATCATCATCTCATTCCATTCTTCTTCTTACAGTTGGAAGTCAGAAGCTCTTTCTTTCTTGTCCCTATGGCTCATTTTATATATTCAAACTACATGAGCCTACTTATAATCCCTTTCCTTTCAGAGTCCAGGAATAAAACTGATTCTAAATCAGTCATTCTACGAGTTTGTCTTACATTGTTTGGCCACAGGAAAAAAAAAACACCTGAAATCTAGGTGCAAGGAGAAACCAATAAATTACTTCCAGTTTCTTAAATTATTCAATGTAATAAAATCTCCAGTCTTAAAAAGGTTATTATAATATTTTATGCAATCTATAGCCCTACTAAGAGGCTTTACCAGTTATTTAAATGCTCCAGAGCAAGTTCAGTAATTAGGGTGACTAGAGTTACCTTATGTTTTATCCTTATTTTCTCTTCCATATAAAGTCCATGTGTGAAGTTCTGGCTCCATTGAAGAATGGCAAAGCTCCCATTGACTTCAGTGGGAACAAGATTTCACTCCATACCTCTAATATGCCATAATGAAGGAACATTATTTAAGGAGGGGATTTGCAAAAATGCTCAGTGTTGGCCTAACTCTCCTCCTATTGATTTTAGTGGGGAGGAGCAGAGTTAGGCCAACACTGAAGCCTTTTTGAAATATCGTCCTAGTATATATTATCTGTTCCTGGCCAATGAAAGAATATAGGAAGATTTAAATTATATACTCTCTTCTTGCATCTGAATTTAATGATGGTCATGTTTTCCATTATTTCAGCGGCAGTTCTTAAGTTAGCTCCCTGATAATATTAATTAAAATTTGGGAATCCAATGCCTCACGTTTTTGTGACTATATAGAATAAATACATGTAGAATTTTCTCTTTAATTCAAAGTTCTTAACAGATTCATAAGAATCTTTTAGCAGTGTGTTTTTGCTTGTTTGTTTTAAATTATAAAAATCTTAAGCATTGAGGACAGGTGAAAAACATAAGGCAGCCAATTCTGATATATAGCTAGAGCATGTTATAGTACCTATAGCACCTCTCCCTAAAAAGGAGAATGAAGACAACCCAGGGAATTACAGACCAATCAGCTAACTTTAGTACCCAGATTAGATAATAGAGCAAATAATCAATTTGTAAGCACCTAGAAGGAAAGCAGTAATAAGTAACAGTCAACATGGATTTGTCAAAAACAAATCATGTCAAACCAACCTGATATCCTTCTTTGACAGTATAACAAGCATTGTGGATAGAGGGGAGGCAGTAGACATAAAGCGATATCTCTGGTTAGTAAGTTTTTTGATACTGTCTCACATGGCCTTCTCATAAGCAAACCTAGAGAAATATAGCTTAGACAAACCTTCTATAAGATGGATGTACAACTGGCAGGAAAACCATACTCAGAGAATAGTTATCAATGGCCCAGAATTTGAGCTGGAAGAGAATATTAAGTGGGGTGCCACAAGGATCTGTCCTGGGTCTGGTTCTATTCAGTATCTTCATTAAATTATTTGGATAATGGCATAGATAGTACACTTATAAGGGATGGGTTACAAATGCTTTGGAGGATAGGTTTAAAATTCAAAATGAACTAGACAAACTGGAGAAATGGTCTTAACTAAATAGAATGAAATTCAATGAGGACAAATGCAAAGTACTCCACTTAGGGAGGAACAGCCAATTGCACAAATACAAAACAGCAAATGACTGCCTACAAAGGAGTACTGCAGAAAGGGGATTGTAGTGGATCACAAGCTAAATATGGGTCAACAATGTAGTACTGTTGCAAAAAAAAGCAAACGTCATTCGGGATGTATTAGAACGAGTGTTGTAAGCAAGACACAAGTAGTAATTCTTCCACTCTACTCAGCACTGATAAGGCCTCAACTGGGGTATTGTGTCCAGTTCTGGGCACCACACTTCAGGAAAGATGTGGACAAACTGTCAAAAGTCCAGAGGAAAGCAAGAAAAAGATTAAAGGTCTAGAAAATGTGACCTACGGAGAAACATTGGAAACATTGGGCTTGATATATAAGCAGATATATTGGTGACAATTTTTGTTCAGTCAAAATCCCATTTTTCTCTTGAATAACAATCTTGATGGAAAATTTTCAACCAGCCCTACATATATTCCATCATTTATCAAACTAACTTACATGGGCTTTATTTTAGGCTCCAGTTGGGATAGTGAGAGGCAGAGGAGGAGTCAATGAATTTGGGTGCCTAACTCCCTTTGGTTCCTTTGACAATTCCTGCATCTGGCTTCCTCCTCTATGTTTTGCGGGAGAGAAAGGCAGTTAACCTTGTAAACTGAGTTTGTTGTATCAATTGCATATGCACATAAAGAAAAGGAGTATTTGTGGCACCTTAGAGAATAACAAATTTATTAAGGTGCCAAAAGTCCTCCTTTTCTTTTTGCGGATACAGACTAACATGGCTGCTACTCTGAAACCTGTCAATATGCACATAAGTAGCTTATTTTTGTGGGTGCCTTTGAGAAATTATATGAAGTTTTGTGATTCATAGTTACTTGCCTCTTTAGTGTAAGAAATAACTTTTTAAAATATTTTAATTTGACTGTAAACCTGGCCAAAGCTAGCTTACCTCCTGATGGGCTGTAAATACCAAAGATAAAAGTGGTATAAAACTTACATATAATAATATGCCATCCTTATACAACGAGCACCAACATTAGAATCTTGTTTAGCACTGCATCTGTAGAAAAGTGGAACTGATAAGACACATATGTTGGTGACTCCAATTATGGATAAAATGTGGATCTTCAGTTTCCCCTTGGTAACTGCTTCTACCTGGGGGAAGATACACTGGAATCCATTACCATCCTATACTGCACTCTCCTTTTTCCTGTCATAGACCCAACATCTATAGCAGGGATCGGCAACCTTTGGCACACAGCCCATCAAGGAAATCCACTGGCAGACCAGGACGGTTTCTTTACCTGCAGCGTCCGCAGGTTCGGCCGATCGCAGCTCCGACTGGCCTCAGTTCACCATTCCAGGTCAATGGGGTCCACAGGAAATGGCATGGGTCAGGGGATGTGCTGGCTGCCGTCTCTTGCAGCCCTCATTGTCCTGGAACAGCGAACCGCAGCCAGTGGAGCTGCGATTGTCCGAACCTGCGGATGCTATAGGTAAACAAACTATAGTAAAGAGTCCAAAATGAACTAACCATGAGGACTAAAATCATATATTCTGCATGAAAGTGTCACAAATGAAAATATACTCATATTTTCCAATAGAAAGTTTAATCTACCCATTTGCCCACTATTTCAAATGGCACAAATTGAGCCCTGTGTCACAATCCCAACAAGGGCAGTCATGGCCAAGAGTCAAAGCAGGGGAAAACCTGAGGCTGGGAGTAGCAGAGGAGTTTGTAGTCGGATTCCAAGCCAGGGTTGATATCAAGGGTCAGAATCAGGTTTCAGGGTCCAAGTCAGGAAGCGAAGTTCAGATCAAGCCGAGGTCAAAGCTACAAAGTCAGGTAAAGGGAATAGTCATGGTAGCTATGGGTTGCTTACTAGATGCTTGGGTTTATATAGGGCAGGGAGCCAATCAGGAACCATGATGTTTCAGCCTGTGAAACCCTTGAGGAAGAACTTCCCATGATCTGTGTCCACTGCAGGTCGTGGGAAGTGGAGGATAAGCTGGTGGAAGCCTGGCAATGTCAGCTGCCTGGTAGCTCTGCGGGCTTATGTTCTAGACCTGGGAGGCCTTACATGTTGTATAGTATGATTAATATGTTCAGCGTAGTTTTCGGGAGCAAAGAATAAACAATTCTTGCTAGATGCAGTATCACTTTTTTACTGTTATAAAATGTTGGACCAATATTTCTAATGCATTAGAGCAGCTTTGTACTGCTCTGCCAGTAGACATCTGCACTAAAGCTGGCTATCTGGCCAAAATATTATCCTTGGTAGTGCAAAGTGATTTAGAAAGAAGGTGTAAGATAAAGTGATTTCACAGTAAGCAGTATGGTATAAATAAGTAAGTAGATAATTATATAGACAGAGATAGCAAGCGTGGCTGGTTGAGGCAATTTCTTTATCTTAGGCTGGCCTATTAATTCCTTTTCTTGCTGTAACCCCAAGCTTTTGCTCTCTCAAGGTATATTTACATTGCAGCTGGAGGTATGTGTTTGTTTATTGAGATTTATACAAGATACATTAAAAAAAGTCCATCCCAGGGTCTGTGCACCCTTGACAAACCCTTAAAGTCCAGTTCAAACCTAAGATTCATCAACTGATAAGCTGAGAACATTATCCTGTCACAGGGTGTATAACACTGTTATCTCTTGCTGGGGCTTTTCAATAAATGCTTGCACCTTTTAAGAATTGGATTATGACTCGATGTCTGGCCAATTCTGTGATCAGAGCAAACATCCATTTTTATATCAGTGATCCTTGGATTATATGTACAAATAAGAAATTTCGAATCTGGAATTTAGATTACTTTTTTGTCTATTGGTAAACTTTTTTCTTTGGGCTTGCCATAGGTAAATGTTTAAAGCACAGGCAGATTTAGCATGATCCATATAACTGCAGGACTGAGTTGTCGTTAAAGACTTCATTGAAACTGCAGAGCACTGTTGTATACAGAGACACTCAATGTGCAGGAGAGGCTGCCCTCAGTCAAAGTAAACATATATTCATGTTCTTGCCACTGAATTTATTTACTGTGTCAATCATGGCAAATCTTTCATTCTGTCAAATTAGACTGTCCCTCCGGCATGTCACAATAGCTTTGGCAGACATTATCAATATTTTTAAAAGGTCATCCATCAGACAGTGCATGTTGCAGGTAATGAGTGAGGAGGGAAAGAAGATTGTTTTGTACACTGAGAGAAGCAAAAATGCAATAAAGAGCTGACATACCCTAAATACGAGAGTTTGATTTACCACATTCTGCAATTGTCACCAACTGCACAATTCTAATCTTTCAAAATAACACTGTCTTTCTGTAATTCAAATCAATGGGAGTTTGTCACAGACTTCAATGGGACCAGGGTTAGTTTCTTATTCAGGAAGAAGGAATTCAAAAAATTGGAGCATTTTAGAAGAATAATATATATATATAAATAAATTTAGAAGTGTTTATTCAAATAAGTAGCTTTAGTTGAAAGAATACACATTTATTTATCTGGAAGAGATCCAGTTATTTTGCTTTGTTTGCTTTAAACTATTGTGGTGGTGGAAAAATCTGTATTGTACATCTGCTAGAAGATCACATACTTTTATTGTTTATAGAGCAGCAACACGTGCATGGTGCTTTATAGATTAATGATACCAGGTATGGGTCTCAAGGAGCTTACAGTTTAAACTTGAGAGTTTGGCTTTACATAATAAATATCAGCTCTTTAATTTACCCTATTTTTTAAATGTTACAATTAAACCACTCGTTTGAAGCATACATAATCAAGAATAAAATATAAAAAGAATCACTTCTTATTTTCCATTTAAAGATTAAATTCACTGAATGTAGAAAGTGTGTATTCTTATTTTCCTTTACTGGAAAATGGCACACAACTCTGACCTTAACAAAAGGGTTCTCTTCTTTTGGTGTACTGCAGACAAAGAAAATTCATGAATTCTATGGTATATGAAAAAGTGGAAGCCCTGTTTAGGTCTGACTTTTCTAGACGTTTTAGGAAAGACATGTCTTTTCTATTCTGGTGTTGAGCAAACTATATCTGAAATTGATAACACTGTGAGCAAGGACAAGGTGGGTCCTAGGTTTTGTGAGGATCTAAGGAAAGTATGGAAGACCCTGTCTGGCTAACTTCGTATTACTAACTGAATTCCCACCAAAAATCCACCTCCACATACCCAAGACACTCTCACATATAGGCTCGACAGTCCTGCTTGATTCAAAATGTCTTTAAGATATAGTGACTCCTGCTTGTTTGGGAGTCCATGGTCCCTAGTGACCCTTGATATGAACCAGAAAGCCTGGGGATACAGACAAAGTAAGGTTTTAAGACTGGGGAGGGAAAGGATAATGTGGAAATTCAGGGTTTGTGTACACTACAAAATTAGGTCGATTTTATAGAAGTCAATTTTTAGAAATTGATTTTATACAGTTGATTGTATATGTCCCCATAAGTGCATTAAGTCGGCAGAGTGTGTCCTCAATACCGTAGCTAGCATCGACTTATGGAGCGGTGCAATGTGGGTAGCTATCCCACAGTTCCCGCAGTCTCCACTGCCCATTGGAATTCTGGGTTAAGCTAGCAATGCCTGATGGGGCAAAAACATTGTGGCGGGTGGTTTTGGGTACATGTCATCAGTCATCCCTCCCTACCTCCCTCTCTCCATGAAAGCAATGGAGACAATCGTTTCATGCTTTTTTTCCTGGGTTACCCATGCAGACGCCATACCGTGGCAAGCAGGAAGCCCGCTCAGCTCACCACTGCTGTTGTGAGCATTGTAAACACCTCACGCTTTATCCTGGAGTATGTGCAGAACCGGGCTAAGAGACACTAGCACGAGGACGATTGTGATGAGGACATGAACACAGATGTTTCTGAAAGCATGGGATGTAGAAATTGGTACATTATAGTGGCAGTGGGACTGGTTGATACAGTGGAATGCCGATTCTGGTCCCAGAAAACAAGCACAGACTAGTGGGATCGCATAGTGTTGCAGGGATGATTCACAGTGGCTACAAAACTTCCGCATGCATAAGGCCACTTTCCTTGAACTTTGTGAGTTGCTTTCCCCCACCCTGAAGTGCAGGAATACCAAGATAAGAGCTGCCCTGACAGTTGAGAAGCGAGTGGCGATAGCCCTGTGGAAGCTTGCAACACCAGACAGCGACCGGTCAGTTGGGAACCAATTTAGCATGGGCAAGACTATTGTGGGGACTGCTGTGATCCAAGTAGCCAATGCAATCACTGACGTTCTGCTATCAAGGGTAGTGACTCTGGGAAATGTTCAGGTCATACTGGATGGCTTTGCTGCAATGGGGTTCCCTAACTGTGGTGGAGCGATAGACGGAACGCATATCCCTATTTTGGCACCAGACCACCTTGCCAACCAGTACGTAAACCACAAAGGGTACTTCTCAATGGTGTTGCGAGCACTGGTGGATCACTAGGGACATTTCACCAACATCAACGTGGGATGGCCGGGAAAAGTTCATGATGCTCGCATCTTTAGGTTTTCCGGGCTGTTCAAGCAGTTGCAAGAAGGGACTTACTTCCCAGACTAGAAAATTACCATTGGGGATGTTGAAATGCCAATAGTCATCCTTGGAGAATGCAGCCTACCCCTTACTCTCATGGCTCATGAAGCCGTACACAGGCAGCCTGGACAGTGGTAAGAAGCAGTTCAACTACAGGCTAAGCAAGTGCAGAATGGTGGTAGAATGTGCCTTTGGTTGTTTAAAAGCTCGCTGGCGCTGTTTGCTGACTAGGTTAGACCTCAGTGCAACCAACATTCCCATTGTTATTGCTGCTTGCTGTGTGCTCCATCATATCTGTGAGAGTAAGGGGGAGACATTTATGGTGGGAGGTTGAGGCAAATCACCTGGCGGCCGATTAGAAGAGCACAGCTAGGCATGCTGCACATCAGAGAGGCCTTGAAAACCAGTTTCATGACTGGCCAGGCTACCGTGTGACAGTTGTATGTGTTTCTCCTTGCTGCAAACCTGCCCCCTTTGTTGATTTTAATTCCCTGTAAGCCAACCACCCTCCCTCCTTCGATCACAGCTGGCAAAGGAAGTAAAGTATCTATTGTTTTGAAACCATGAATTCTTTCTTTATTAATTTTTTTAAAAAAGTAAGATAACTTACAAGATAGCCTTGGTGGGGTGGGGTGCGGGAGGAGGGAAGGACAAGGCCACATTCCTTATTGTAGCCACACTACAAATCAAAATTGTTTGAATAACAGCCTTCTGTTGCTTGGGCCATCCTCTGGAGTGGAGTGGCTGGGTGCCAGGAGCCTTCTCCTGCCCCTGCATTCTTGGGCGTCTGGGTGAGGAGGATGTGGAATTTGGGGAAAAGGGCAGGTGGTTATACAATGGATGCAGCAGGTGGTCTGTGCTCTTGTTGGCTTTCCTGCAGCTCCAACAGACACTTCATCATATCCGTTTGTTCCTCCATTAGCCTCAGCATTGCCTCCTGCCTCTGCTGTTCGCGATCACTTAGTGCTTTCCTGGCCTCTGCCACTGAATGCCTCCATGCATTAAGCTGTGCTCTATCAGTGCATGAGCTCGGAAAACATGTCATTGCGAGTGTGTTTTTTCATCTTCTAATCTGCAATAACCTCAGTGACGGAGATGATAAAGGGAGCATAGAAACATTTACACCTTGGGGGAGATAAAAAGGGAGAATAAAATTTAAGATGATACATTTCTGAGAACAAAAGGGAGACACTTTCACAGTGAATCAAGCAATTCACAGCAGACATGTGCTTTAGGTTCAAGGTCACATTTTGCCTTTTATATTGAGCGCCTGCCAGTATGGTGACACATCACAAATGGCTGGGCAACAGAATTCAGTTTCCAGGCAGCCATGGTAAGCCTTTTGGTATGTAGGGTTGGCTTCTTACACCTTTATAATATGTGGGAATGGTTTCAAACTGCAGCGCCATCCTTTCCCATAGCAAGCAATGCCAGTTGGGTTTCACATTTAAAAGGAGGGGCTGCAGTTTTGGGGTGGATGTGCAGCATACACCTGCCCCACCTCACCGCATGACTATTCTCTGGGATGATCCCTTCACCCCTCCCCCCGCCACGTGGCTATTCTCCGGGATAATCCCTTTTAGCGAAACACAAACAACCCATCATAAATGGGGTCCTTTTACTGTTCCCTTATCAAAATTCCCCTATTTCAACCAGGTGACCATGAATGATATCATTCTCCTGAGGCTAACACAGAAAGATATAGACCTCATGTTGCTTGAATGCGAACAAAATCCAGGTCCATTCGCTGCCATGTTTTGTGCTGCTATGATTCCAGACTACTTGCTACTGGCTTGGCATGGTAAAGTGTCCTACCATGGAGGACAAAATAAGGCAACCCTCCCCAGAAACCTTCTGCAAAGGCCTTCAGAGTACCTCCAGGAGCGCTTCATGGAGATGTCCCTGGAGGATTCCCGCTCCATCCCCAGACACGTTAACTGACTTTTCCAGTAGCTGTACTGGCCGCAAATGCATACCAATTCTTCAGGGCAAATCAAACATTAAACACTATAGCTTTTAAACCCTGTATTGTAGTTACAAATGTGCACTCACCAGAGCTGCCTTCTCTGGTTTCAGGGTTGGGGATCCCGCCTTGGGAAGGTATTGGCTCCAGGGTGATGAAAAGGTCCTGGCTGCTGGGGAGAACGGATTCATTGCTTGCCTACTGCGCATTCTCCTCCTCCTCCTCTTCCTCATCCACAAAATCCTCCTCCCTGTTGCATGAGACTCCCCCCTTGCAGGTGTCCACGGACAGTAGTGAGGTAGTGGTAGGGTCCCCCCCTAGAATGCCATGCAACTGATCATAGAAGCGGTATGTATGGGGCTCTGAACCAGAGCGACCGTTTGCCTCCTTTGTCTTTTGGTAGGCTTGCCTGAGCAACTTAACTTTCACTCTGCACTGCTGTGTGTCCCTGTTGTAGCCCCTCTTCACCATGCCCTGTGCAATTTTGGAATATATATTAACATTTCTTCTTTTTGATCGGAGTTCGTCCTGCACAGATTCTTCTCCTCATACAGCAATCAGATCCAGTGTCTCCCTTTCGGTCCATGCTGGAGCTCATTTGCGATTCTGGGGGGACTGCATGGTCACCTGTGCTGCTGAGCTCGCTACACTAACCAAACAGGAAATGAAATTCAAAATTTCCCAGGGCTTTTCCTGTGTACCTGACTAGTGTATCGGAGTTCAAAGTGCTGTCCGGAGCCATCACATTGGAGCACTGTGGGATAGCTCCCAGAGGCCAATACCGTCAAATTGCATCTGCACTACCGCAAATTCAACCCAGCAAGGTCGAGTTTAGTGCTACTCCCTTCACTGGGGAGAAGTACAGAAGTCGATTTTAAGAGCCCTTTAGCTTGACAGAACGGAATTGGTTGTGTAGATGCATTCATTTTAAAATCGACCTAATGGGACTAAATTTGACCTGACCCGGTAGTGTAGACCAATGTTCAATCTCTGCCATGGTCATTGGTGCAAGAGGCAGAATGTATCACTCACAGCAGGTCTGGGTATGAACAAACCTTGGAAGAGTGGGCAGACCCATGTGCCAGTCCTAAGGCTGTTACTGACTAAGTATTTTAATTATAAGTTTGTTTTAAGCTACAGTGATGGTTTTCATGAACAAAGAGTAGTCCCCATGGCAGCATGCTGATTGTTCTCATGTAATGGGGATGAAGTGCCTCAGCACAATTTGATTATGTTTAGATTCTTTACTAACATCCAAAATTCTGTGCTCCCCATTTCCTTTGGTTTTGGCACTGTTTCATACTGGGGGCCTGATCTAAAGCCCCTTGAATATTTCCATTGAACTCAGTAAGCTTTGGGTCAACCTTTGTCAGGGAAGAGAGGACAAACACTGGATCATCATATGCTAACATACAGAAATTTTAATTCCAAAAAGATGAAATTATTGGAGCAGAAAGTGAAAGTAATGAAATAGCATTAGTTGCTCCAAGGCACTAGAATGGTGAAGAGGAATTTAAAAGACTCATTCAGATTTGGGATTGAAGCAATACTGTATTGATCATTCTCATGGATTTACCCTCTGTGAATGGACTCTGCCATTAATGGAGAGAAAATTCAGCTATCACTGATGCTGTATAAGTCTTTGTTCATGAAGAGAGACTATATGGTGTTAGTGTTACATATTAATGCTACCATCACTCTCTCATGAAAATAAGCTAGCATACCAGAAGTCTGGATAAGGGACAGAAAACAATGAGCAGGAGTAAACTGTCTGTTTTCAACAAGGCAAAACATTGGCTATGGTGTAATATTAGGATTAGTGTTATTCACATTAATGATCAGAAGAAGGGGGTGAACAGTGAGATGCAGATGACACAAAATTATTAAGGCTTGTCAAAAATAGAGAACCCTGTGAGGAACTTCAGTGGGACAGACTAAAGCAGACTAAAGGTGAATGGGCACTATGATGAAGTGTAAAACTCACTGTTGACAAATGTAAGATAATTCACATTGGAAGGAACAACTTAAACTACATGGTCATGCGTTTTACTTGGTTCTAAATTAACTGGTTTCAGAGTAGCAGCTGTGTTAGTCTGTATCTGCAAAAAGAACAGGAGTGCTTGTGGCACCTTAGAGACTAACAAATTAATTGATCAGGAAAAATGACCTTGGTGGTTTACTGGAAGAAAGATGCATGTAATAAAGCATTCTAATGGTAAATCTCATAACTATCAGATTTTTTAATAAAAGTTCACAATCAATTATACATTATAATAAGCATACACAAGAGTAACTTTCTATTCATTCTGTGTATCAGGCGCAAATATGTTTTCTACAGCATTAAAAGGTTTTCCTTCAAGCAATATCATGGTCACTGTCTTCAGCCTTGCAGTGTTTAGTAGTGTCATCCAGTCAATCATTCTAGACATGTACTTCGTTTCCCCTTTTCATGGAGTTCTGAAGCAGTGTGGTGTCAATTGTGTTTTACCCCAGAACTTGCTGCATTTCAGTTGACGAATCTGTTTTGCTGAAACCTAATAGGCATGGAGCACTTCCTGTCTTTCTAACTAAGTGTTCCCTAGTACACTCTCTTTTGAACACTCCTCAAATGTGACCCTTTTACTGCAGCCACTGTATTCTGCTGCCACAGATGATGATTTCTGAAGAACTTTTGCTTATCGATTAAGTCAACTTTCTCAAATGTAAGCGCTGCCAAAGTCGTTCTGTTACAAATGTGGTTGAAGCTGCAGATGCTAGCTAATTAGAATTGTTCAGGGTACCTTAAATTTAATTATTTGAAAGGGTCTTGAATTCTGCATCCAAGGAGGCTTCTTATATTCCCATTATTAATATGGTTTTCAATTATATAGAAGAACCTGAGTCTTGCATAAATCTTCCAGCTGATCATTTCATAAAATTCCCAGGGTGTTTACTTTTTATTTATACATATATTTCTATGAGAAGTGTATAAGGTATTTATTTATATGGAGATCATAGTATATTAAATTTTGAACAGCTCTCAAAAGTCTTCATATTTAATTTCTTATTCAACATACTGTTTATGATTTGCTCTTCTATTCAGTGCTGTGTCTTCTTTTAAGACTGTGCTTAAGGCCAAACATTTCTCACGTTAAAGATGGAAGCCTATAATAACTTCCATAACTTCCGGATCAAGAACGTAAGAATTTTATCAAAGGAAACTACTGCACATTTTTTATCTGTGCATACTAGAATTTAATCTGGTTTCAAATGGGAAATTTAAATTAATAAAATGAAAAATGCATTTTTGGATGCAGTATCAGCTTTATATATTTGGAACTGCTCAGTTTGTACATAATGCTGTAAATTAACCACAGTGGGTTGTAAAAGGGCTGCAATCAATAAGGCAGCTTATTATCTATGATACTTATAATTACCCTGACACTAGTACTAACGCTTTGGTTTAACCAGTGCATATTAACAAAATGTGCTAACAGGACATCTCTTTATCATCCTAATTTCTGCTCTGGAGTTTTATTGGAAAATCATGCTACTCATCTGAACTGCCACAACAGCAGCATTATCCCTAGGGCATTTTTTTTTCATATCAAGGTTAATTTAAAGTGATTAGCATAAGCACTACAGATGTTGCTATGGGGATAGGAACCTCATATCTACTATGATGGACATCATATGATTGCTGTTACAGCTCCGGTATGATTGGATTATTTGTTTTAATGCCATGTGAAACAAGTCACGTGGTAAAGATCAGAATCTTCCTAATAGCATTTCATATTCCTGAAATCAATCACCTTTTCTGTTTCTCGGTGATAAAAATGCCTGAACAGTGCACAGACAGATGTACTTGGTTTTTATTGTTGTTTGTATACGATTATCTCTTTCTTGGTAAAATCTACTGTTATGTGAGTTTGAAAGACATAAATTGGAAACCAAATTATAAAAAATACTGGACAATTAAGATTAAGATTTTAGAGAAAATTTGAATTCATCACAAAATGTTGGAATAAATTAAATGAGACTGGATTTCAGGGAAATAGATTTGAATGAATGTGTACACATGCACTAAGCCCATTAGATGGGAAATCTACCATTGAGCTGAATGGGTTTTGGATCAAGTCCTTAAAGCTACTGCCATTGAGTTCCCCATTTTCAGTCTGAACCAAAAGAGTATTTCCTAATCTGGAAGTACTCGTAGAGAGAAGGGGAAAAGCTCTTCCTGTAAACACAAGAAGGGCAGTGATTTAAAATATAGAAATATGATGTAGTTTCTCAGCAATGTAAATTTTAATTTACTTCTTAATAACCTCTTACAACCATAACTATTGTCATTAGCAATGTCATACTGGTGGTGCTTTTAGTGGCTATTTTTTATGGACTTGTGTGTCTGTCTGTCTTCCCCATTCTAATTTTTCAGGTTGAACCACAAACATTTCATTGTGAAAACTACTATGACTACTCGCTGTATTTTCTGGGAGATCATTTTATTTCATTAATAAAATGACTTAGTTTTGTGCATATCAATATAATTCCACATGTTGAGAAAAATAAATAAAATGACATTATCTGAGCATGTTTGGAATGCCAGAGAATATTTTAAATTTATAAGGTTGTTTTGTGCTTGAACATTA
Organism: Dermochelys coriacea; assembly: GCF_009764565.3. Taxonomy (NCBI): domain Eukaryota; kingdom Metazoa; phylum Chordata; order Testudines; family Dermochelyidae; genus Dermochelys; species Dermochelys coriacea. The sequence goes on from NC_050068.2 coordinate 177,471,998, forward strand.
ATTCCCACAACTCCCACTTCTGCTCCTTTAATATAGCTCCTTTCACAGTTAACATATCTCAGAGCACTTCACAAAGTAATTAAAATGTGATATTGTTATACTCTAATGATGCATGACTGGCAATTTTGGCAGTTGTTGTGTTCATCCATAGCTCACCAAAGCCGCCTTCAGAGGAAATGGGTTTGTTCAGAATGCCAGTGTTAGCCAATATGCTGATATTATACCTTTCTCTTTTCATTTGGGTCTTTAACTGCCAGGGCAGGGCAAGAGTTCAGTTTGATGAGTCATTCAAAAGACAGGATTCCCCCCACTGAGCAGTCATATCAGCAATGTGTCCTAGCACAGATCATTGTATGGATTTTGTCTCTGACTTACCAGCTCACAAGCAAGTGAAGTAATAAATGAGCCATCCTTCTTTTTCTTTCTTTCTTTTTTTAATAGAATATAGCACACTTTTTAAAAGGTAAAAGGCTACCAAATCAGAATTGCCCTCTCCCTCTGGGGTTTTCACTCACTATCTCAGGAGTAAATGATGACACCTAGTGAAAGGGCTGTTGTCATACTCATTAAGGCATGGAGAGCTTCTATTTATCATTTACTTTCTTTTTATTTAAATATTACATAATTCTAACACAACAGCAAGCAGAGCCTGGTGCTGACTGCAGTTCTCCATGGTCCTGAGACATACCTTCAGAAACATTTACTCTCTGAATCCATATCCTTACATAACAATTGCAGCTGTTCCACACACAAGGCAATGAAGAAACAGGTCCAAGATCTGTTTTACCTCCTAAGACTCTGAGTTGAAGATCTTGTGTTTCTCACAAACATTTGATAAACTTTTAACATAGAGAGTTGCATTCTGTGTCACCAACAGTAAACACAGAGCACTAACCTCATGTCTTGGTATGGAAGAAAAGAAGGAACCATTTTTCAAAATATTTAATTTTACATTTATTCACTTCTCACTGTGCATGTATAATTTATTATTGATACAGGATCTAAAGCAATTTTTAAGCATTTCAATTAACTTGTAACCATAAACAGGATAATATTCTACCCCTCTTTCAATGAGATGTACTTTGAGCATGATTCATCTTTGTACTAGTCCAGTTTTTACCCCTTTCTCCCCTCCCTCCCCCCCGTGGAATTCCATTTAATGGAGTTATATCAGCAACCTAGTGGTGAATCAGGCCCCTTGTATTGAAACAAAATATGGATGCTATGGATAACAGTTTTCATAAGAATACAGTAAACATTTGGGAAGCTTTACATGAAAGGGGCAAAATTCAGAGACATATTTTTATTAATGAAGTCTTTATTGGTGAACCCGTTCAGAAATATAAATGTGAACCCAATCTTTTCACTTTGAAAAGATTTAATTTTGTTTTCACTTTTGAGTCTCTGTGCACTTCTGGTTGGTGCTGGAAGGATAAATACAATAAACTGATTCCACAAGAGAGATTATTTTTTGAATTAGTTCAGACCTAGCCAGATCCAAGATCAAAAGGAGGTCTTGTAAAATTCTCAGGCCCCTTTCTGAAGCAAAAAGTTTTGGACAGTTTATTATGACCTTTTGACTAAGCTTTTGAGTGTATATTCTAACCAAATCTTCAGCAATTCATTACAGCAGTCAAAATCATTCTTTCTTTCAATTAAGTTTCCTGTGCCCCACTTTGCTGCCATACATACATTTTATATCTAAGCACAAACATTTGTAATGAGTAAAAAATGCTTATGTAAATCTTTCTTAGGGCATGTCTACACTTGCCATTTAAAGCTGGCAAACCTTTTTGCATAAAAATCATGGGAGTGTCTACACTTGCCAATGACTTCTAAGTTTCACCGCAAAAAGAAAACCACCTCCACAAGAGGCTTACAGCTCTTACTAGTGAAGCTTTTGCGGTGATGTGCAAGTGAAGACATGTTCTTACTGTTTACACAGGTTTTAGCCTCCTGAGGATATTCCACAGTGCCTAGATGAGCACTCTCGCCAGCAGCCAGGTAAATAGACATCCACCCCTCCCCCTGTAGGAAACTCCCTTTCCTGTTTTCTTGGCAAGTGCTCACTTATCATCTGGCCAGGTGACAATGCCTGCTCCATGGAGCAAAGATCCCCTGCTTGGAGCAATGCTGAGCTACTGGAGCTGATCAGTGTTTGAGGAGTGTTTGTGCAGAGACACAAGGTGCCTCGTGATCACCCTTCCCCCCCAGGGTGACCAGATGTCCCGATTTTATAGGGACAGTCTCGATATTTGGGGATTTGTGTTACATAGGCGCCTATTACCCTCCACTCCGTGTCCCGATTTTTCATACTTGCTGTCTGGACACCCTACCCACCACCCCCTTCCCACAAGACCCATCATCAAAATGGGGATAGCTGCCCTAGAGTGCTGCTCTCATCAGCGTTGGAAGTGCTGTTAATGTAAACACACTCTGATGCCTGAGGAAGTAAGTGAGTACACAAACCAACACTTTACTTTCACCGGTTCCCTACCACTGGTGAAATTTATAGCTCAAAAACTCTGCAAGTTTAGAACTGGCAGGTGGTCTCAATTTAATTTTAGCACAACTGACAAGACCCAGTTATCTTCTGTAAAGAGCCCTCTGTTTAACTTTGACTATATTAAATGCCAGATTCTCAGTGGGTGCCAGCTGAGGATCTGGGCCAAAATATATAGCTTGTTTAATTTCTTCAGCTAAATGGACAAAAGACCAAATTGTATTCTTCCTACTCCCACAAGAAGACCTGTTGTTTTCAGTGGAACTATTTGCATGAGTGAGGTGAATGCAGTTTGGTCAATGTGGTTTCACTAAAATATTTCATGAAACTGGAATTAATCTAAGAATGGGATTTTTAAAAGCACGCAGCATTGTCTCAGTTCTGCTTCCATGAAATCCAATGGAAGTTTTACCTTAACGTCAATGGGAGCAATTAGGCCAGCACTGAGTCCCACTTTAAATACATAATTGCCAGTCAACATGGTTAAAATTTTATTTTATCAAGCATAATGTCTCTCGCTGGAGAGACTGAATTTTTCCTACACTACAGGACTTCTCAACATGTTTTAACATAGGTGCATTGCCTTGGGATTTGGGGTTAGCATTAGAATAATCAGATTTTGTAACAACAGCAGATTATGATGGAATCTACACTGAGCTTTAAAAGGTGTTTACAATAGCAATGGTAAATTTGTTATATGGCAGGGGCATGTGAGCTTTCAAAGCTGAAGTCTGGGAAAAGATGTATGGATGAGTCACCCTAACAGCACATGCCAAACAGAACTCTTCTATTATTGTGAATAGCCCAAATGAAGACTTTAGAACCTTCTTCAGCTTTTGGGAGTTGACTAGTTTGTCACAGCTCACGCTCAACTATGGAAGGAGTGTGATGGGGTGTCCATGCCACACAAGGCAGAGCAAGTTAAATTAGGTTAATTAACCTGATAGGCTGCACCTTGGGGAGAACCAGGGCATGAAAGGCTGATGATGGAGCCCAGCTGAGATGGAACAAGCAGGGCTGGTATAAAGACAGGAGGCTGGCAGCAGAAAGGCTGCAGGGGAAGTAGTCTGCATCATTCCCTGGGAGACAGGAGTTTGGGCTGGTAAACTTGGAGAGTGGGGAGCCAGAAGATGTAGGAAGGACTCCAGGAACATAGGAATAGCATCTGGGAGCAAGCAAAGCATAGCTGCTAGACATAAGGTTTGTGGACTGGAACATGGAGTAAAGGGAGTGTCTGGATTCCGCTACCAGCCACTGGGCCAGTAGCATAGACTGGGCAGCTAAGGGAAGACTGCCATTTTGGATGGAGAGACTTTTATAATCCTGGAAAGGGAAAACATATACTCATGCAAACAGTCCTGAAGAAGGACAGCGGGATAAGGGCCACAGTTTTGCTTTTAATATTACCATCCTAAATGAAGCTGTTAGTGGCTTACCTATTTCCATTTATGAAGAAGAGAATTTATTAGGATTCTCTCTCCAAATTTCCTAATACTAAATTACACATGAAAGGGTGGGTGGGTGGGTGATGATCCCTCCCCCCACCCCCACTCACACTTTCCTTAGATACCATTTGTTTCCCAAAAGAAATTACATTATCAGCTTGATAAAGGCTCCTGGTAATTTTGTTAAGAAATTTTACAAAAAGAGCAGAGTAGCTTAACAACCTAAGAGAATTGTCTATGGAGTCTACTGCACTCCAAAGAGCAATATTGCCCATTAGGAATTCTAACCACTGTAATTAGCAGCAAGTTTCCCTATCTCTGTATGTTAAGGGAATTCAGCTTCAGTTTGTTTCCTGCCTGATATATGAAGAAAAGTGCAGGGAAAAAAATCTGCATGACCTTGCATTACTGATTCTGTATGGTTGGAATAAGCAGTATTAGCTGTACTGACAAGAAGCAAAAGCACAGTGAATAAGTTAAATTCTGCTCTTATTTAGAACCTGTGCTACCTTATTGAATCAATGGAGAGGTCTGAATGGTAATTCAGAGAGGAATTTGGCCCTTAAAACGTGCATATAGACATATAATATCCTGATGGGTGAATTGTCAGTTTAGGGACAAGGTTGTTTTAAAAACAAATAATACGCAGAGTCCAGGTCCGTAGCTACCATGCTAACAAAACTACTATAACTTCAGTGAGTTTTAAGTACCTGCAGTATCAGATCCTGTGTAGCTATTATATGCCTGTGATAGATATGGCAATTTCCTGCAATCCTTGAAAATGCGACTGACTTAAAGTTTACATATCTTTGGAGTCCATTTTATTAAATGCAGAGGCTATTTACTATTGTGAGCCCTGGGAAGTGTTATGAAATTCAAAGGGACCGTATTGAACAATGGGCCAGACAAGAATGGACTTTTGGAAACTCGGGGGGAGGGCGGATGGATTCCCACCTATGGTTATGCAAAAACCCAGCTCTGAAGAGGGGACCATTCCTGTTCCCAGATTCTGAAGATCAAAGGTCCACTCTGTATAAAGGAAAGACTAACTCATTCATGGGTGTGCTTGTTCTGAGCTAAAGCTGGTATGAACTTGTAACCATAGAAAAACCCCTTTGTGGGGCTTGAAGTATAGACTCCTACCAGTACCCTTGCTGGAGTTGGGAGTGATGTCTGGTAAGCGTATTAGCATGTGTGTAGATCATTTTATTGTTTTTAATGTTTTCTCAGTAATGTGCTTGCTTAGGAAAAGCTGTCAGGTAGTCCATAACTGCTGACAATTACATTGTTCATAGCCTCTCAACAGTAAGCAAAGCGCAGATGCTTAGGCAGGCTAGCTTCTACCGGGGAATAATATAATGTCTAGTGGGAGCTGTGCAGCCTGGAAAAACCTTACTCAGGAAGGAGGTAGAAAGACACAGGTCTCCACGCAAGAGAAGTGACAGCTCAGAGGCAGAAGGCTGAAGGTGGGTGCCCATGCTGGACAACGAGTGTGGGAATATAGATGCAGATGACCTGAACGGTGACAATACCAACAGAAGAGTATTGGGAAATCATGTGAGGGAGATGGTTAGTAATATGCATGTTGATTAAGAATTGATACTATTGCATGCCACAATTGTCCCCAATAACTGTGGGACCAATTCCTTATTACTGAAAGGAAATCTTATAAAGATTGGGCTGAAATACAGTAATATACATGTGTTCTTAGAATACTAAATCTGAATGCTAACACAATAAATAGTCAAAGAGTTTAAGGCCTGAAAAGGACCATCAGTCTGACCTGCACAACACAGCCAATTAAACACCACTAAGTTACCCTGGTATTAAGCCCAATAACCTGGGTTAGACTAAAGCATTACAGCCCTCAGGAGCCTAAACTATTGTATGCTACAGTTAGAGAATAGGAGGGACTGAGGTGCACCAATGCCTGAAGCTCCTGCAATGCCAGAGAATTGATTTGGGGAGAGATATGCAGATAAATAATTCCTCCTGGTATGTTTACATTTTCTGATTTCTTGTGTCTTTTTAAAAATAAGTTACTAATATTACAAATTCAGTGTACATTTTTATGTTGTACCTTCAACATACTTTATTTTACCTTAAATGTTAACTGTACTTCATGTGTTATGTTGTGCTAGTCATTTAAGAATGGAGGGTCACATGTTCACTCTGACTTAAAAGGAAGGTGAAAAGTAAATTATAAGCTGTTTGTACAGAGTTACTTATCAGTTCGTTTAAAAAAAGTATTAGAATATATCACAATTTCATGTTTTCTATTACTTTTTTTGTTCAAAAGATGCTATTAAGTGTGTGAAATTAATTTATAATTAAGCATATACAAACCACTTTGAATGAAATAAGAATTGATCACAACCTACATGGAAAAATTGGAACTTAACCTTTTCTGAAGTTCCAAAAATATTTAATTAATATTTTTCCCCATATTTTTTATTTTCATGAGCCTTAATGCTTCCAAGTTCAAGATCTGCTGTGAAGTAGAAGTGCAGAATATTGCCAGATACTGTTCTTATTTATTTCTAGCCTGAACAGAAGCAGAAAGTACCAGAAATCTCACAAAAAAGTGCATTCTCACAACATTTTCAAGTAGTCAGATGGTTTGTGTAATGAAACTTTTGTGTAGTCAGCTGTATAATTTATTTGTACTTAAAATATTGGATCCAAAGCCCCTTCAAGTCAATGGAAAGACTTCCTGTCTTTCTGCTGATGATCTCAAAGCACTTTACTGAAGAGGCTTAATTATATAAAGTAGGAAGCTAGGTGACAAGAACCAGAGTTCTGAACCCTTTAAGTAGAAATGAACCAAAATAAAACTCTGGTTATACATATCTGCACAAATTGAGGAGCAAAAGGCTATTTGTTACTATTTGATTTTTAACCTGGATCTGAATTTCATAACTTTTCCCTATTCTTTTAATGGACATAACCACAATGCTATATCTTAACATATTTTATCTTAATTTTGTATTTAAGTGAAATTAAAAACCAGATCCAAAGTTGGTAGCTGAGGTTCAGCCACCACTAATTTAACTAACAACTAAGCTAAAGCTACATTTTGAATTATGAAAAAAAATTACCCTTACCTCCTCCTGCAATCCTTCTTCCTCCCGAGTGGTACCAACAACAGTGGCAGAATGTACAACAGTAATCAGCAACTTACCATACAGTCCATCATGCACATATCTGAATCTACCTAATACTTAAAACAGCAAAGCAAAGAGGAATGTTTTACATTTGGCATTCCATTTTCACATAAAAACTAAGCATCTAATTACTTTGGTGTCAAAAGCTTTACTATTACTACAGTATTTTGCATATTTTTTTGTTGTGCACCCAAGGTAATTTCAGCCTATGTTAAAACACTTATCTTAAAGGCCTGGGCTCTCCTGAGTAGAAAAATGTGATGAAGACCATAATCAGCACTTTTGATGTGTACACAGAAGAAAACTAGAGTGTCTGATCTTTGACAAAGTATCCCTTGGATGTTAACGTTCCACCTGACCTTTATTTTCTTCATATTTATGTTGCTTATAAATTTTTAAAGAAAATGGCAGTCATCATGCCATGGGGAAGGCACAAAGATGAAAAACGTAATTCAGAATAACATGCCATAATTAGCAGATAATAAATTACCAATGGCTATGATGAACCTGCAGCTTCTCTGAAAGAGTCTGCAGAATGTAGTGTGCTGAAAAAAGAATATCATGAGCAAAGAAAAAGTATTCTTACCTGATATTCTCCTTCACCCCACTACTCTCATGGTGTTATCTCATGGAAACCATCTGTATTAATCCAATACCATGGTTAAACATATCTCAAATGCTGAAATTCAGCGCATACTGTAGTGAGCCCCCCAATTTTTTAAGGCTCCCAGAAGAAGCTGAGGGCATGGGATTTTGGGTGGAGAGGGACAGGGGTTGCTGCTTTTTCTGTCATCTGGTATTTTGTAGAGGACAGATGGTGTATTTTCATTTATTGTAATTTAATTACTTTTAGGGAGCCTAAATTACATGTCTAATATGGGCAATTATTTTTATTATATCAGCTAAAAATGATAGAAGTCGTAAGTAAAACATGGTTTCTTTTAATTTTCTTTGACCCAGTTTTCCTTATTTCTATTTTTCTTATATATTTTACTAACTAGCACCATTGTGATACCTTCTGTTTGACTTATGGAACAGATAACTAACTAACATTAATTAGTGCCATTGATTTGAATGTAAGTATTTGCTTTGAAAGAGTAGTGTGTATGATAGACTCCTCCACAAGACAGACAGCCAAATTAATCTATAAGTCTGTCCTTTGCCCAGTGCATAATAGAGTTTATAGGGGCTGCACTGGACTGTACCCAAGCTATGGCAATCCTCCCAGAGTCAAGATTCCAATCTATTTGATTCATATGATCATGACAGCCCAAAACTGTGTGAAGTGCCAAGGTCATATGGCCTTGTACACACATGTAGTACAGCACATTAGGCTGTACCTCAGACTCCTTCAGACATGGCTTGCCTCAGCATATTTGCCAAGCCATCTGCACTTGGACATTGTGCTCCAAGTATTTTTGCAGATTTTAATTTCTTGAATTGGTGGTTGAAGCCTCTCAATATTTGTGTGGGTATTCCCTTCCTCCTCCCTCAACCATTGATGACTCCGATCTAGGTGGGAAACTCTTGGGTGGGAAGCTCACTTGTGGCCCAAACTCAGGGTCTTTGGTCCTTGACTCAGCTCGCCCTTCATATGAATATCCAAGAGCTCCAGATGATTTCTTTTGCCTCTCAGGTTTTTCTACCTCATTTTGGGAAGAAACCTGTCTGTCAGATGCATTTTTCAGTAGTGGGGGACTCTCCGAATAAATAGATATACTTGTGAACAAGTACAACAGAAAATGTCACCAATTCTGCTCCCTACAAGGCCACTGGCCAGGTTCTATCTCAGATGCCTTCATGCTACCCTGGATAGGAAAACTTTATTATGCTTTTCCCCCAGTCCAACTGCTACACAGAGTGCTACTAAAGATCAAATGGAGCCACACCTGGGTTATAGTAATAGCCCCAATATGGCCATGCCAATTTATGGCTTTGCGCTCTACTGGATCTCTGTGACAACTCCACCCAAACCTCTGATCTATTCATTTGATGGCCTGGAAGCTTCATGTTAATTCACAAAGAGCAGGCTTGCTCTGAGCAAGTTCATCACGTCTTACTAGGTGCAGAAAGTCCTCCACCAGGGACACCTGTCTGTGAAAATGGAAACAGTTCTCTATATGGGCTTGTCAAATCAGTGTCTCACCGATACATTTGTCCATCCCAACTTTCTAGTGCACCTGAAATAGCAAAGTGTAGCAATTTCTTCTATCAAGGTTCACCTGGCAGAAATATCAGCTTTTAACCCTCACATGGATAACTGTTCTAATGACAGCAAAATTAAATTCCTTTAAGGCCTGGAAATATTGGGATTGTAACTTAGTTTTGTGTAATCTTGGGAGCACCATTTGAGCCTCTAGCAATGTATTCCTTACTGCACCTTTCCTGAAGGGGGTTTTCCTAATTGTTGTCTCTTCTCCCAGAAGGGCCTCCCAACTGTGCACCTTCATATCTTAACCACCGTACACTGTCTTCTTTTCAAGATAAAGTGTTCTTACACCCTCATGTGAGGTTTCTCCCTAAGGTATTTGCAAATTTTCATATCAATGTTTCAATTTACTTGTCTTTATTTTATCCCAAATTTCACACAAATAGGGACAAGCAATGACAAAACGCATTGAATGTTAGACGAGCACTGGCGATCTTCATAGACAGGACCAAACCGTTCTGGTGAGCCACTCAACTCTTCATGGCTATAGTGGACAGAATGAAAGGTCTTTCAATCTCCTGACAGAGAATTTCATGTTAGATAACTTCTTGTATGTAGGCATGTTATGATCTGGCAAGCATCTCTCCTACATACAAGCTGACTGCCCACTCCACAAGATCACAAGCATCCCCTGCAGCATTTCTAGCACAGATACCTATCCTTGAGGCTTGCAAAGCACCAGCCTGGTCATTGGTGCATACTTTCTCCTCCCATTATACCACCACTCAAGGGATGATGCCAACTTTGGTTGAACTGTACTGCAATCAGCGTGTACAAGAATTCTGATCCCTTTGCCTGTTTAACTGCTTGGGAGTCACCAAAAGTGGAATGCATGTGTGTAATCACTCAAAGGAGAAAAAACTGTTTTCTTCAAAATGTGTTACACATGTCCATTCCATGACCTGTGGTCCTACCCCTCTGCATTAGAGTTTCTGGGAAAAAGGAACTGAGGTGGCTTGGGGTTTGGCTGGGCCCTTGACATCAATGCCAGTGACACATGGCAGCACTGAATGAAAAATTTCCAGTGACTTGGTGTGCATGCACCCTGCGCACAGAGTGGAATGGACATGTGCAACACATCACAAAGAACAACAGTCATAAAAGGTTAGTAACCATTCTTTTTTCACCGTTTGAGTGGCAAATCAGGCCCAATATGGTCATTTTTCTGGAAGGAATAAGAGTTTTTATTTTATAGCAAAAAGTCACGTTTTAAGACTACCTTTATTTTCTATCTGTGTTTTGCCCTTCCAACTTCACTGGGGCTCCCCACCTGGCTCCCTGGCAATATGGTCCCAATGCAGCATGCTACTGGGAATAATCCCACCTCTTGTTTTCTCTTGAACCCCAATCTATCTCCACTGAGCCAGCCTCGACTGCCATGTCCTCTTTACATGTGCAGAGCCATGACCCTCCATCTGGATTGAAGACACAGGAGAGAATGCTGCAGAGATGGAATGTTCTCCCTGCACACATTCTCCATGGATGCACAAAGGGGAGCCTTCTCCTGCTGATCTCACTGGACACAATTAGGTGCTGAGTGATGGTGTTAGAATCTGCCCATTATATTTGTAAAAAACTTAAAAATAAAAATACTTTTTCAGTAATTTGTGTGTAGACATGTTAATCCAATATATTCTCCATGACACATGTCATGTATTTAATGAGATCTTAGCACTGGAGCAGGGGCAAAGAGTCAGAAATAGGGCCTTAATGAAAGAAACTGCAGAGGAATATAGGGTATACTATCCAACTGTGCTGTAGCTTTCTATTTGCCACTGGTTGTCGACAAATATTTTGATGGACTATCACTTGGAAAGATTAATTGTGATGCTCAGGAAAGGAATGACTCTCCTATTTCTCTGGAAGAAATTGAAGTAGCTATTAAGTCACTGCCCTCTGTTAAATCCCTCAGACAAGATAGTCTTTTCTATGGAATTTGAAAAAAAGACACATACACGCATATCTCTGTCCAGTTATCCAACTGTATAATTCCACTGAAATCAATGGATACATGTCAATTTATACCAGTTGAAGATCTGGCCCATAACATGTGGGTGTGTGTTTGTGTGTATCTATATTTATCACTATCCAGTCTTGAGTAATTATTTTGGCTTTTTACTTTATTTTATCTATTAATTTTAAAGAAGTAAAGGTAATTGAGATGTGTGAATATTGTGCTCGTTCTTTACATAGTGACATGCAACATCCAGTTAATTCCTGCTTGTCCTGATACTTTAAATTACTCCTCTAAATCCATTCATAATTTGGATTTCTTCGTAGACATCACTCATCAGAAAATGTATTCAAGGGCCTCATTTTTTAAATGATGGATTGTTGTGGGGTGGGGTGAGCTAAATAAACACTAATATGATCATTAGCAAAGTTGAACCCTGTTTTACTTATGCTCTGTTTTGTGCTTGAAAAATTATAATCCAAGATATCTTCAATTGTTTGGGTTTTTTGCATTTTCCTGGAATTAATTAATAGATGAAAGTAATGTAAATAAATGGAGTAAAGGTTTTCATCTTTGTGTTTCTCCATATCTGGTTGATAGTCCTTCACGGACTTTTCAGTTTTTAAATGCTGGTGTGTTAACATCAATTAACTTACAGCTTGAATATGTTAACTGTAGATCAGCTTGAACATATATATCTATACCAAAGGTCCCATACTACCAGTTTCTCCACATGGGTGACTTTTCTTTAGCTACAAAGAGAACTGTAATGAGGCCATTAAACAATATAGAGTACATTCTTTTTAAATCAAAAGGAAGCAAACTACTCTATATGCAACTCTAATATTTTTTCCTAATATACAAAAATGAGAACATGAGAGAGAAATAGGGGCTAGTGTGTCTATAACCAAAACCAGAAGTGCTAAATATTGTCTGCAAGAATACACCTTCTGCATCAACCAATGGAGGAGATTAGCTGGAGAGTGGAGAACTTCTACATTAGTTGTAGAAAGGAGTACATTGATTTCAATATAATTATAATTATTTATCCCAGTCACAGATCTGCCCCTCCCTATCCATTCCACCCTTGGCTTTGGTAGTGTTACTGCCACCATAGGCATCATTTGCAATGATGATTTTTGTGATGTGAATGTCTTCTATGAACTAGACCAAGTTCACTAAATGATTTCAGGTGGACAACCAAACAGCAATCAGAAATTACTTTTGTTAACTACTTCCCTGGACTGGATTTGAACCAATGACCTAGAGGAAAAAGGCGCCCATTCCAATATGTAAAATATCTTTTTAAAAAAAAAAGACAACAAACATTCTCAACAAAGCAAATATTTTGGCAAAGAAAGCTCTTGTTTTGGGCCTATGATTTTATTTTCCATTTGGAATTTGTTCCTAAGTTCTAAGTAGTATAAAATACATATGTATATCAGTACCAAACATTAAGAAACCCATTTTCAAAAAAAGCATCTACAGTCTGAAACTCAAATCTCCAGGGCAGCAATATACAGATGAGGAAAACATTGATGCTGGCACTTTTAAAAATATTTTACTAAAGTATATTGGGTTTTCTACAGCAGGTAGCAAATCATGAAAGTACTAAAACCCAACTACCTTAAAACTAATTTATTAAAAGAGTTATCTTCAGACATATCAATGAAAAAATTAAATCAGCTACTTTAAAATGTATTAAACTAATTTATTTTACTCCACAGAGCAGGAGAAAATATATATAAAGCTGCCAGTGATAACAAATAAAACACACCACAGCAGGGAAGAGAAGAAATAGACACAAAAAGATTGAAAGCAGTCCATCATAAAGAGTACTGTGTGGAATGTGACAGCTCCAGTCAAAATAGGTGTTCCCTTAAAATAATATGTGCATGTTTTCATGAAAACTATTTTCATTTGGATTCAACAATCGTATCACATATTTAAACATACTAATGCATGAAGATCAGTTTTTTAACTCCTTGAACATTTTTCAGAGAGTCATTTGTACAGCATCTTTTATGCAAACAAAAACCACAACAGCACTGGGCAAAACCCTATCCTGAGATGCATTCTGTGCAACCCTACTGGTTTCTATGAAGTTACAAGTCCAAGCAAAAAAAAAAAAATTCTGGCTTTCTAGGATCAAACTCTGCAGTACTCATTTGAGTGAAATCCCCATTGTTTTCAAAGGGAGTTTTTACCAAGTTAGGATTGCAAGATTTGGCCTATAAGGCAAACACGTTGGCAGGTGCTCCCATGCAGCAGGAGGTATTAGTGTGCAGAATAGCGCATACATTCCTGAAGAATAGTGGTTTTGTACCAGAAAGAACTTTCTCTTAGAGAAACCGTTTGGCTGCTTAAAAAAAGGGGAAGGGAGGGCTTGGAGAAATATACCTTTCAAATATTTTTCTAAAATGTTGACATTTTTGGTGTGCACATGTGCATGCATGCACCCTTTTAGCACAATAAGCAAGCAGTGGAAAAATGAATTAGATTCTACTGTATTTCAACAGATTCTACTACTACTACTTTTAACACTAATCATAGAAATATAGGACTAGACGGGACCTCAATAGATCATCTGTCCAGTCCTCTGTGCTCAAGGTAGGACTACATAATAACTAGACCATTCCTGACAGGTGTTTTCTAACCTGTTCTTAAAAACCTCCAATGACAGAGATTCCACAACCTCCCTAGTCAATTTGTTCCAGTGCTTAACCATCTTGATAGTTAGGAAGTTTTTTCTAATGTCCAACGTAAACCTCCCTTGCTGCAATTTAAGCCCATTGCTTCTTATCCTAGCTTCAGAGGTTAAGGAAAACAATTTTTCACCCTCCTACTTATAATCACCATTATGTTCTTGAAAACTGTCTTTCCTCAGTCTTCTCTTCTCCAGAGTAAACAAACCTATTTTTTCAATCTTTCTCTTAGATCCTGTTTTCTAGACCTTTAATCATTTTTCTTCATTTTCTTTGGACTTTCTCCAATTCCTTTACATCTTTCCTGAAATGTGGCACCCGGAACTGGACACAATACTCCAGCTGAGGCCTTATTAGCACAGAGTAGATTGGAAGAATTACTTGCTTACAACACTCCTACTAATACATCCCAGAATGATGTTTGCTTTTTTTGCAATAGTGTTACACTGTTGACTCATATTTAGCTTGTGATCCACTATAACCCTCAGGTCCCTTTCTGCAATACTCCTTCCTATGCAGTCATTTACTATTTTGTATTTGTGCAATTGATTATTCCTTCCAAAATGAAGTACTGCATTTGTCCTTATTAAATTTTATCCAATTTACTTCAGACCATTTCTCCAGTTTGTCCAGTTCATTTTGAATTTTAATTCTATCCTCCAAAATACTTGCAACCCCTCCCAAGCATGTCATCCACACACATTATAAGTGTACTCTTTATACCATTATCTAAATTAGAAGTGGGCAAACTACGGCCCACAGGCCCCTCCTGCCTGGCACCTGAGCTCATGGCCTGGGAGGCTCACCCCCAGTCCCTCCACTGCTGTTCCCCCTCCCCCCCGCAGCCTCAGCGCGCTGCACCACCACTGCAACACTCTGGGCGGCCGGGCAGCACAGTTGCAGAGCCGCGGCCTGACCCGGTGCTCTGGGCGGCGCGGCTATAGCACCGCCAGCCACCGGTGCTCCAGGCAGCACAGTAAGGGGGTCGGGGAGGGTGTTGGATAGAAGGCAGGGGAGGTCAGGGATGTGGATAGGGGTTGGGGTGGTCAGAGAGCAGGTAATGGAGGTTAATGGGGCAGTCAGGAATGAGGGGGGGTGGATGGGGCAGAGGTTGAGGGGAAGCAGTCAGGAATGTGACCGGAGGGCGGGTTAGATGGGGCAGCAGGGGCAGTAAGGGATGGGGGGGTCTGGGTGTGGTCAGGGGACAGGGAGCAGGGGGTGGTGGATGGGACAGGAATCCCTGGGGGGCTGTCAGAGGACAGGGAACAGCGGGGTTGATTGGGGCAGTAGTCCCGGGGGAGCCATCAGGGGCAAGAAGCGTGGGGGTCAGATAGGGAGGCGGGGACTGGGCCACACTTGGCTGTTTGCAGAGACACAGCCTCCCTTAACTGGCCCTCCATACAATTTTGGAAATCCGATGTGGCCCTCAAGCCAAAAAGTTTGCCCACCCCTAGTTTAAATCATTTATGAAGGTATTGAACAGAATTGGATTCAGGACCGATCCCTGTGGGACCCCACTTGATATGCCCTTGCAGCTTCACTGATAACTGCTCTCTGGGAATGGTTTTCCAATGAGTTATGCACACATCTTATAGTAGCATCATCTAGCCTGTATTCTGTAGTTTGTTCATGAGGTCATGTGAGACATTATTAAAAGCCTTACTAAACATCAAGATATACCACATCTACAGCTTCCTCTCTATCCACAAGGCTTGTTAGCCTATCAAAGAAATCTCTTAGGTTGGTTTGACACAGTTTGTTCTTGACAAATCCATGTTGACTATTTAATTACCTTATTATCTTCTAGATGTTCACAATCTGATTGCTTGATTATTTGCTTCATTATCTTTCCGGTACTGAAGTTAAACTGGCTGATCCATAATTCCCTGGATTGTCCTTATTCCCCTTTTTATAGATTGGCACTCTATTTGTCTTCTTACAGACTTCTGGAATCTCTCCTATTTTCCATGAGTTTTTGAAGATAATTGCTAATGACTCAGATATCTGCTTAGTCAGCTCCTTGAGTATTCTAGGAGTTATTTCATCAGTCTCTGCTGACTTGAAGATATTTAACTTGTCTAAGTAATTTTTAACTTGTTCTTTCCCTATTTTACCTCATTTTCACTGGCATTCACTATATTAAAGGTCCAATCACTATTAACTTTTGTGGTGAAAACTGAAACAAAAAAGTCATTTACCTCTTCTGTCACTTCCACATTTTTGTTATTGTCTTCCCCCTTCCCCTTCATTGAGTAATGGGCCTACCCTGTCCTTGGTTTTCCTCTTGCTTCTAATGTATTTGTAGAATGTTTTCTTGTTGCCCATTATGTCTCTAGCTAGTTTAATCTCATTTTGTGCCTTGACCTTGCTAATTTTGTCCCCGTGTCTGTGTCATTGTTTTATATTTATCCTTCGTAATTTGCTTAGCTTCCACTTTTTGTAGAACTCCCTTTTTTTTTATTTTTATTTTTTTGAGTTTCAGATCACTTAAGATGTCCTGTTTAAGCAAGGGTGGTCTCCTGCTGTACTTAATGTAGTAGAAAGAGAGAGCCTGAGACACAAGCCCTGGTATAAGGGGTCTAAAGCATAAGGCCTGAACAAAAGTCAAGTCCTGCTGAAATAAAGCAAAGTTATTAAGAGTCAAACTATAAGAAAGAGTCAGGTCCTGTTACAAAGGAGATGCCTGCTTTCAGGTTCACTATCTGGTACATGAACGGGTCTGGTGTTGCAAAACACAAGCAATCCTAGGCACTAAGTATACACGTAAACGCATCCCAGAAGTTTAGTATCAGAACACCCTGTTATAAGATTACTGTGTAAACACACTCCCCAAAGAGGATACAAGAACTGACTCATCTTAAAGATAAAGTGAAGCTAACAGGGTAATGAATAACAATGTTTTGAGCAAGCCAACATGTACAAGGTAAAGGGTGGTAACTAACCACATCAAAAGGGCAATATGTAACTTGTTTGAATCGGTGTATTAAAAAAATGGTTACGGGGGGGAGTCTTTGTCTGGCCCAGCGAGGTCCTGCCACTGACTAAGCTGAGTCCATTGTGATGGGCATACATATGCTAGTGTAACTGCAGACATTGATCCAAGGAGCTAGGACTGTGCTTCATTAACAATAAACCTGGCCAAGTGCCTTTGCCATTGAACCAAGCCTGTGGTCTTCTTGGGCAGTTCAATCAAAGTCTGCTGTATGGGCTATCTGGCCAGAGCCAGTGTGGCATAAAGAGAGAACACACAGCCAGCCAACAACTGACAACAAGTCCTATCTTTACTACACAGTGAGACAGTTTACTCTTGTGCCCTTAATATGTCTCTTTGAAAAACTGCCAACTCTCTCAAACTGTTTTCCCCCTTAGAATTTCTTTCCATAGGATCTTACCTGCCAACTCCCTGAGTTTGCTAAAGTCTGCCTTCTTGAAATCCATGATCTTCATTCTGCTGTTTTCCCTCCTACCATTCTGTAGAATCATGAACTCTACCATTTCATGATCACTTTCACCCAAGCTGCCTTCCACCTTCAAATTCTCAACCAGTTCCTCCCTATTCTCAAAATCAAATCTAGAACAGCCTTTTCCTTTGTAGCTGTCTCCACCTTCTGAAATAAAAAATGGTCTCCAATACATTCCAAGAACATGTTGGACAATCTGTGCCCTGCTGTGTTATTTTCCCAACAGATGTCTGGGTAGTTGAAGTCCCCCATCACCACCAAGTCCTGTGCTTTGGATGATTTGTTTTTAAAAAAGCCTCATCCACCTCTTCTTCCTGGTTAGGTGTGTATAGTAGACCCCTATCATGACATCACCCTTGGTTTTACCCCTTTTATTTTTACCCAGAGATGTTCAACAAGTCTGTCTCCTATGTCCATCTCAACCTCAGTCCAAATGTATGCATCTTTGATATACAAGGTAACACCTCCTCCCTATTTTCACTGCCTGTCCTTCATGAGCCAGCCTTTCTATACCAATATTCCAGTCATGTATTATCCCATCAAGTCAGTCTGTGATGCCACCTATGTCATAGTTGTGTTTATTCACTAGTATTTCTAGTTCTTCCTGTTTATTCCCCTTACTTCTTGCATTAGTATACAGACATCTAAGATACTGATTTGATTTCTCCTCTATGTTCCTGCTTGTCTCTCCCTTGTCCCTGCTATAATTGCCAATGCTCCCCCCGAGATTCCAACCCTAATGGCAGCAGATATATTGTTTCATTCTCCCCTTTTCCTTATTCTTTCTAGATACCCCTATAGTGCCTCAAAATATGTATTTACTGACTTATTAGCAGTATTAAAATTACATTGTACTAAAATGTCATCTGACTGCTATGTGTTGACCTAACATCATGAGATGGTGAGGAAAGAATTTTTATTATCCAGAAAACATAGGGCCAATTTCTGAGTAGTATTTCACTCCATGAGTATCCTCATTAATTCCAATTACATTATTCAAAAAAAGCCAGAATCCAATATCTCTAAGCATGTTGAATTGAGCCTTACACCATGATTAGTTCCAGTGGAGTCAACAAAGAATCAGGCTCTAGGAAGGTGTGACTGATCTGGATTGGCAGATAGTTTGGGCTGCTGCTTATTTTTTCTAGATCATTTCTTCTATCACTCTTGACTCCATGTGGCAGGACCCCTGTCATTCACATGGAGCCCCATTAATTTTAGTGGGTTTCTGTTCAGTCACAAGGGTCTGGTTGTGTGGAGTCAGTTGTAGGATCCGGTCCTAAATTAGTTAATTTACAGTTTTTTAGAGTGGGGATGAGTACAATAAGCATTGGAATATTTAATACATTTTTAAAAGGCTGTGAATTAGAGCTAGTTTTATCAAGCTATGGAAGACAACAAAAGCTTTAAAAATTACATAAATTTTATAGAATTTTCAAAGAAGAAAATGCCTCCTAAGAGGAACTTACATGTTTCTAAATAAAGAAAAGACGTATCTTGTGATTGTCAAGTTAAAATATTCTCCCATCTTTTTAAGAACAGAGAATACTGATGAGGAATTTATTGGCCAGTTAAGTTAGCTTAGGGATGGGAAGAAAATATTGGAAATGATTTGTGATGGAAAAAATATACAGGACAAGAGTTTGTTAAATGCATGAATCAACATCCATTCAGAAAGAGGTTACTGTTAGTTTACAAGTAATTTCAAAGATGTGTGATTTAAAAAGTATGCAGGTGACAATATTTAGATTTGGCAAGGGAATTTTTGAAGATTCCTAAAGACGGGGAGAAAGGAGGAAGCCTTGTTGCTATTATAGGAAAAATAACAAAGGGAATAAAAAATGCATTGGCAAGAGGAAGCAGAGAGTTACGATTAATGAATATACTCAAATAGGAAGTCACAAATGGCAATACCACAGGGATTAGTTTTAGGGCCACTAGCGTTTCTTATAAATGACTTAGAAGAGGGGATCAAAAGCAGAATATCAATTTGCTGGTGACATGAAATGAGTTTAAGATCAAACAATCCAAATGACATTGGAAGAATTCAGTAGGATTTGTACAGATTAGGGAGCTAGGATATGAGAGAGAGAAATATATGCTACATATATAACAAATGGGAATACATGACATTGATACATTTTGTCACTTTGGATCTAAATAGTGTAACTTGTAAAATGTCATATTCCCTTCGTCTATTTTTCTAATAAACTTTATATTGCTTTACACTGTCTTCATCTCACCTAATTTATGTGCATAATAAACTGGGTTTGTGTCTGTGAGGTAATTGTTTCATAATACAACATATTTATTGGTAAATGTACATGGTTGTGAAATTCATGTGACCCTATATGAAGTAATTACCCTGGGGGAAATACAGTTCCCACCCCAAACTATACCTAGGCACCAGCACCCAAAAGGTTGCTGTCCAGTGAAGATCTGCTGCTGAGAGAGAATGAAATACATGGATTCCACATTTCCTGTTCATATGGGCCTAATCAACCCCAGTGAGCAATGAGTGCTGCGATAGGATGGCTAGTAATTTTCAATTCCATGGACCCAATTTACCCATTATTTCATTCTCCCCTCAACCGCTCCCTGCCATGGATCAGTGTGCGACCATTTGTGGGTGCTACTGCAGGCTTTACAAAATCTCTGCTGTTACTCTTCTGTAGTCTGGGGAGGACCCTTCCCTTCCCCACCACTTTCTTCAATACCAAAGCAGTGGGAGAGAGTCAACATTTTGTTCTTTGTTCATTACATGATCATAGGTGTATAATGCTTTCAGTTTTTGATCTGTGTAAATGTTATTGTTTGGAATCATTTTATTATATTGCAAGGCAGAAACTATGTAATCATGGTGTTACAATTGTCCATGTAATTGCCAGGGATACTTACCAAGTAGTTGCAGAGTAATTATCTGGTGGTTTTATCTTCCAAACCAGAGTGAAACTGAGATCTAATAATTGCAAGTTACATGTGACATGGTGTCCACCAAATCCTTTGATGTCACAGGAAATTAAGGACTAGCAGTTCAGGCCCTGGTCCTTCAAACACACACACTTAACTTTAAGCATGTGAGTAACCCCAATGAAGTCAATGGAAGTACTCATAGTACTCAAAAGACAAGGACCTGCTCTGGGTGTTTGGGATTTGGGCTGAGGGTAGGAGGTAAGTCATGGGGTTGTGATTCAGGCTTGATGAGTGACTTTGAGGAGGTAGTAACTGGAGGAGAGAAACTCAGACTGGCTGTAAAGGAGGTGGGGCTATGGGGATAGAATTTGGACTGGAGTATACGAGAATATGCTGAGAGGCCAAGACAGTGTTTGATGAAGATTGTGGCACTATTTGTACCTGTAGTGTTCGATAACTGAAATGCTAGGATGCTGACTGTGCCAGCTGGGAGAGGGCCAGGGTGCATAAGAGTTACAAGGATACCCTGGATCTGGCATGTACATGCTAGTCATTAAGGGTGTCATATAACCAGTCATGACCAGTGTGAAAACCTGTGTCACACTGGTCATCATGATCTTTGCTAAATGTATGTGTAGATAATATATAAGGAGATGTGTATATGTGGATGCACATACATTGGGAATTATGTTCTTAAAACCTTGCAGTTAAAGGCAGGTCACCCAGAGATGGTATGCTGTAAGACAGGTTCCCCTAGACAGGAATTAGGAGACAGTCATCGCACTTATTGTGTAATGTGTGTCTTATAATAGAAGTCCATTTCCATACTGAGTTAAATGCTAATGAAGAGCTTGCAGGGATTTCAGGAGAAGAAATTAACAGGAAGAGATGAACAGAAGGAGCGGGAACCCTTTTACAGGTAATGAACTGATCTTGTATATCTAGCGGTGCAGAAAGATGTCCTGGCATCCTTCATCAGGGGATACAAGCTGCCACAGAGCTTGGTCTTACGAAAAGAGAGTCTCAGCCATCCAGGTTGAAAAACACAGTGAAGAGGATTTGGGGTAAGCAGTACCTTATCAGACAAAAGGGCATCTTGTTAGTTAAGTTTAGGTTTTAGAATATGTCTTATGCTTTTATTTTATATGTAATCTTGGGTTTCCAATATTTCTGCTTGTTATTGTTGAATGTCTGTTCTTTGTTAAATAAACTTACACTTGCTTTCTCTATTAACAAATCTATGTGCTGGATCCGATGGTATAACTGATATGCTGTGGTGTACTGTTCCTCTGGGAACAGAGGATCTGGAAATTCTGAGAGTATCTAGTGGACTGGGGGCTCGGCTCTCCAGGGAAATGCTCAGAGGACTCAGGGGTTGGAGTGTTTCAATTATTTATCTGAAGATGGACAGCAGGGCCTGCATGGGCTGTGAGATGAGTGTGAGTTTGTGTTGCTTGAGGCTGGTGGAGTCAGAGTGCTGACCCTTGGCAAGCACAGACATGGCTTCCTCATGGCAAGATGCATCACAACCCTGATTACCCCCAGGAAGCATCACACCAGAAGGTCTAAAGGGTGGAGTAAAAACAAGACTTGAAGCAAGAAGGTTAACATTTTTGAGGGGGTGAATGTAGATGTGTGTGGGTGGAAGATGCAAGATAATGATCCACCTGGTCCCTGGCGTGAGAGGGTCAGGAGCATAACATCATTAGTTATTTGGCATTAGTATGGTACAGGTCTTGCTTAGCAGTTACAATGTTACATATATCCTGTTAAATACAGTGTTTCTGGGTTCACATCTAGCATACTATGGATCAGTCTTTCATGTAACAACTGATTTATCAGTGATACAATGTTGTCACCATCATCTATTTGAAGAGACAAGAGACAAGAATGCGATCACATATATCAAGGGTGGCTGAATGTACTGACCCTCTGAGTTGCATGCAATAATTTTCAGCAGTTCAAGAGCAGGCCTGCATGCTGGGGCTTCTGCCCCATGCAGGAGGTGCTTGCTGGGGTCAGGGCTTCTGCCCCATGCGGGAGGCACCTGCCCAACTCCTGATGGAGCCCTGAGCCTTGCAGGCCTGCCCTGCTTCTGCTAAAGCCCTGAGCCCTGGCAGGTGCTCCCCATGGGCTGAAGCCCTGAGACACCCCCCACCCCGGGCAGAAGCCCTAGCCCCACCATCCCACTGCAGGGCAAAAGCCCCAAGCTTTACCCTCCCCTCCCAGTCTGGTAGGTGGAGAATGGGGGCCAAGGGGAGCTCTGCAAGATACACTTTAACTCTCAAAGCTGCATGTGGCTCGTGAGTCACGGTTTGGCCACGCCTGACATATAATCTTTAAGTCCAATAAAAGTATTCAGTTTTAATCTAATTTTATTAGCTCTGTAGAACATCCTTGTATATTGCTGAAGCACAAACAGTATTAGAATGCATGTATGTTGGTGTTATACTAGAACATAGTTTCATGATGCTAGGTAGACTGTAAACTGGAAGAGAGAGCTCAAAGACTGTCAGTTTTACTATGACACTCTATGCAACTCTATTCTGTGAATCTTGTGAAATCCAAAGGCAGATGTTGTGTTGCTGGGTTCCATCCTAAGTTTTCTGGAGGCTGGAGGAAAAAGGGGAAGATTTATCATTCGTGGGAAGTGAAAGGGTATTTCCCATTTATGATTGCTTTTTCTCTCAGACAAAAAGGGTACTGAACAAAAGTCACCCCTTGTGTAACTCAGTTGACATTTGGATAATAGAAATGAATTAGGTCTATTCAATCCAAGTGAAGTCATCACACAGATTTCTACAAATAAAATAAACACACACTTTACAAATAAGTAGGAGTAAGGAAACCATTGTTTTTTTTCCTCCAAGTGTGAGGTAAACAGTAAAAGTGTAAATGAGTAAAGGAAACTTCCACCAAAACCATGAAGAAGTGCTGGAATTCAGGAATAAACATTACAATGAATGGTTGTCTGAGAATACATTGCAGAATATAGAAGAGAGATATAAAATTAAATTGAAAATAAGGCAAGCAAAAATAAGAAAACAGAAACAGCGACTCCAGGAGTAATGGAGTACTTGTGGCACCTTAGAGACTAACAAATTTATTAGAGCATAAGCTTTCGTGAGCTACAGCTCACTTCATCGGATGCATTTGGTGGAAAAAACAGAGGGGAGATTGATATACACACAGAGAGAACATGAAACAATGGGTTTATCATTCACACTGTAAGGAGAGATCACTTAAGATAAGCCATCCTCAGCAGCAGGGGGGGGAAGGAGGAAAACTTTCATGGTGACAAGCAAGGTAGGCTATTTCCAGCAGTTAACAAGAATATCTGAGGAACAGTGGGGGTGAGGTGGGGGGGGGAAAATAACATGGGGAAATAGTTTTACTTTGTGTAATGACTCATCCATTCCCAGTCTCTATTCAAGCCTAAGTTAATTGTATCCAGTTTGCAAATTAATTCCAATTCAGCAGTCTCTCGTTGGAGTCTGTTTTTGAAGCTTTTTTGTTGAAGGATAGCCACTCTTAGGTCTGTAATCGAGTGACCAGACAGATTGAAGTGTTCTCCAACTGGTTTTTGAATGTTATAATTCTTGACATCTGATTTGTGTCCATTCATTCTTTTACGTAGAGACTGTCCAGTTTGACCAATGTACATGGCAGAGGGGCATTGCTGGCACATGATGGCATATCACATTGGTAGATGCGCAGGTGAACGAGCCTCTGATAGTGTGGCTGATGTGATTAGGCCCTATGATGGTGTCCCCTGAATAGATATGTGGACAGAGTTGGCAACGGGCTTTGTTGCAAGGATAGGTTCCTGGTTGGTGGTTCTGTGTGTGGTGTGTGGTTGCTGGTGAGTATTTGCTTCAGATTGGGGGGCTGTCCGTAAGCAAGGACTGGTCTGTCTCCCAAGATCTGTGAGAGTGATGGGTCGTCCTTCAGGATAGGTTGTAGATCCTTGATGATGCGTTGGAGAGGTTTTAGTTGGGGGCTGAAGGTGATGGCTAGTGGCGTTCTGTTATTTTCTTTGTTGAGCCTGTCCTATAGTAGGTGACTTCTGGGTACTCTTCTGGCTCAGTCAATCTGTTTCTTCACTTCAGCAGGTGGGTACTGTAGTTGTAGGAATGCATGATAGAGATCTTGTAGATGTTTGTCTCTGTCTGAGGGGTTGGAGCAAACGTGGTTATATTGTAGAGCTTGGCTGTAGACAATGGATCGTGTGGTACGATCTGGATGAAAGCTAGAGGCATGTAGGTAGGATAGCGGTCAGTAGGTTTCCGATATAGGGTGGTGTTTATGTGACCATCGCTTATTAGCACCGTAGCGTTCAGGAAGTGGATCTCTTGTGTGGACTGGTCCAGGCTGAGGTTGATGGTGGGATGGAAATTGTTGAAATCCTGGTGGAATTCCTCAAGGGCTTCTTTTCCAGGGGTCCAGATGATGAAGATGTCATCAATGTAGCACAAGTAGAGTAGGGGCATTAGGAGACGAGAGCTGAGGAAGCGTTGTTCTAAGTCAGCCATAAAAATGTTGGCATACTGTGGGGCCATGCGGGTACCCATTGCAGTGCCACTGATTTGAAGGTATACATTGTCCCCAAATGTGAAATAGTTATGGGTGAGGACAAAGTCACAAAGTTCAGCCACCAGGTTAGCCGTGACATTATCGGGGATACTGTTCCTGACGGCTTGTAGCCCATCTTTGTGTGGAATGTTGGTGTAGAGGGCTTCTACATCCATAGTGGCTAGTATGGTGTTTTTAGGAAGATCACCAATGGACTGTAGGTTCCTCAGGAAGTCAGTGGTGTCTCGAAGATAGCTGGGAGTGCTGGTAACATAGGGCCTGAGGAGGGAGTCTACATAGCCAGACAATCCTGCTGTCAGGGTGCCAATGCCTGAGATGATGGGGCGTCCAGGATTTCCAGGTTTATGGATCTTGGGTAGCAGATAGAATACCCCAGGTCGGAGTTCTAGGGGTTTGTCTGTGCGGATTTGTTCTTGTGCTTTTTCAGGGAGTTTCTTGAGCAAATGCTGTAGTTTCTTTGGTAACTCTCAGTGGGATCAGAGGGTAATGGCTTGTAGAAAGTGGTGTTGGAAAGCTGCCTAGTAGCCTCTTGTTCATACTCCGACCTATTCATGATGCGACAGCACCTCCTTTGTCAGCCTTTTTGAATGTGCTGCAAAGAACAAAGAGGTCAAAAAAATGCCAGTGTAACACTGACAAACCCTGATCGTCGTCGGGCGGGATCGAACTGGGACCTCTGACGCTTAGTACATGAGCCTCTACTGCATGAGCTAAAAGCCAGCTGACTGTTAGCTAAGCCTGTAGAGCAGACTTATTTTATCTTTCTCTAAGTGGTCTTAGTGCCACTAGATGGGACAGAACACCACACCCAGGAGGTGTGTGGGTTACATCAGGAAAGACCAACAATATTTTATAGACAAAATGGCAACAGATGCACAGACTGCTGCAGCACAAATTGACATGAACACACTGTACAATATCACTAGGCAGTGGTCAGGAAAAGGAGTAAACAACATATTATTCCAAAGCACTGAGGGTAATTTAACAACAGAAACATCAGAACAATTAAATATATGGAGGCAATACTTTAGTCAAGTACTGAATGGTGAGCCAATAATCAACCCCTCCAAACCTTATTTATCTAAACTGCAAGTTTTTATAAAACACCTGATCCTCAACGTGAGGTTGACAGAAAAAAAATCACAAATGAAGAGCTTTGGAGGATGACAAAACAGAAACTGATAGGAGTGAAAATTATGGAATGAAAATGGGGATGGCCAGGACACACACAGAGGAAAGAACCAAACAACATAAAACCTGTTGTGGACTGAAATTCCCAGGGCAAGAAGTGATGAGGTAGACCAAAAACAATCTGGAAATGCCCAACAGAAGCAAAACTAAAAGCTGTCAAAATGACATGGGAAGAAGCTAAGTCTGCAGCAAGAGACTGCCAAAGAGGCAAGATGATGGTGAAGGCTCTATGTTCTGCATGGACTAAAGAGGCATAAGTCAAACAGTAAAGTCCATACTTTGTGATTTTAGTGTGAGATTTCATTTGTGCTCAGCTATGAAGAATAGGATGCTACAAATACTGCCTCATCTACAAAACATCCTATTTATGGCCAATTAAAAATCTGGATTTCTTCCACAATCTTCAGACTGTTGTACCAGTCTATGAGGTTGCAAGAGCACTTGGGATAAATTCCAGTTTTCTGATGTATCTCTTTTCTGACCTTTGTGTTTGTTACCCGTAGCTTCTATTTTGTCAGAGTAACACTCAGGTCTCTGGTCTCCCATTGTGAGAAGGTCTTAATTTTCCCGCTGAGGTTGTTGTAGTAGAGTGGATGCTTTTAGAAATAGTTATTTTGATTTTCTGTAGGAGTTGTATGAATAAATCATTCATACATTAATGGAGGAGTCTATGGCTATAAGATTCAGGACAGGTGGAAAAGTCACTGTGAGTGTTTACAACTTGAGGCCCCAATCCTGTACTGGGTTCCATGCGTGGACAGACCTCTGCACATCAAGTTAACTGAAGTCAGTGGAGCTCTGCATGGAGTCCATTACAGAAACAGAATTTAACTGAGATAATTCATGAGTGGATAGGTCTTTTATAATCAATGTATTTCAGTGGCCAAATTTCACAACAGGCCATCTGCTTTTTTCTTGTGCTGGATCACCCTCCAGAAGAAGGTGGTGTATGAATTACATTCATGAGGATTTTAAATACTCTTCTGACAATTTGTAAAAATCCAGGACACACAATAACTAGAAAATAGCACTAAGCCTGACTTGTTAGAATTGTTGAGCATCCACAACTCCATCCAAAACCAATGGCAGTTGTGAGTTCACAACACTACTGAAAATTAGCCCTGAGATTTTCAGTCCTACTCTGAGTAATTATTTTTTTGCTGAGATTAGTAAATGCATTTAAAAATTAAAGATTCACCTTTACCATTTCACTTAACCCTGCAAGATAGTAAAGTTTCAATATGACTGCTTGCATGTGTCAGACAAGCAGCCTAAGGCATATGTTCTATATTTAGAGAAGCACCACTATTCAGTGGCATTACCACAGAGTTCATCCAAGGGAGATCCAGAACTGCTTTACAAACGTCAATGAATTTTCAGCATGCTGCTGTGTAGTAAGCTAATATTCCTATTACATTGATGTGGAAACTGAGGTACAGGAAGATTAAGTGACTTGCCCAAGGACACAGGAAGTTTGTAGCAGGCTGGAATGGAACCCAGATTTCTAGATATTTTTTCACTGCTGTATCTTAGCCACATGATCATCCATTCTTTTTCTTAGAGAAGATTAGCCTACGTGCTGTAGCATGACATTTGAGTAACTTTATAAGATTACGTAGCTTGGAAGTATCCTGAAATGATCAAATCCTTTTTAGGAATCTACCTGCAGTTAGTTTTGAGGACCTTCAAGGTCCCTTCCCAGTTTTCATGAGTATTTACTAATGTTTCAATGTCAGTTCCAAATTATTGCAAAATGTAAGAACTTTAAATTTTCTGTGATGAAATAATATACCTAAAGCCAGCAGCAACTAACAAACAAACAATCAAACAAAACCCTGATTCTCCTTGATCTTTTATTCAAAACTGTCCATCTCTTTACATTTTCCTGTCATTTTCGGTGCACAACTTTTCAGCACCACTTACCAGTTAAAATAAGGTAGCATGTTACAACATACAAAGTTGTGGCATAACTTGACACGAGTCCACAAAACCTGCTGCAATGTGTTAGAAAAACAATTTTTTTAAAATAGGTTCCTAGGATTTTTAAAGATGATTACATAACAACCCACATGGCTCACCCCTTATTTGTGTCTGCTTTGGGACTAGAGTTCATAAAGGTGCTCAAGGGAATAATTTGTCTGTGAAATCCCTAGTGCTGGCTAGAGTGGAAAAAGGGTGAATAACTTTAGTATAACCTGTTATGTTACCATAGGAAGCAATCCTGCATTGGCAGATGAATGGACTAGATGACCTAATCGGTATTTTTCGCTATAATTTCAGTGTAGTTTATATTGATTATCCAGTCCACTGTTTTCTTACCTTAGTTGCAGGTGGTTTTGCCCCTCAAGTTTGTAAGAGTTCTTCTGTCAACAAACAAACAGAAATTTACCTTCAGTAAGACAAGTTCAATTTCTATGGAGTAAGTGATGTCTACAGTTTGTCTTTGGGGAGTGTTACAGGTTGTTTGGTAGGGCAGCTGGATGTACCAAGAAAAAGGAATTTGCACCACCTGTGTTGATCCTGTTGGAAAAAAGTTTGCTGTCTCCAGAATCCAAACGTATGTCACCTGGGATTATTTTTTTTTTGGAAGCTGTGTTCAACAGTTCAGGGTTAGGACCAATTTCACCTCAGAAACTAAGTAGCAAAAGTCTAACAAATATTTCTAGAAGCCTTTTCTGTTTCTGATCCTTCTCCCTGCACCCCTCCCCCAGCTTCTTCTCCCCCAGCTTCATGGTATCCTTTTGCATTTTATTTTTCCCTGTCGGTGTTTGCACTAAATCATCATCTGGCTCAGTGACATTTCCATACTGAACATTTGTAGGGCGACCTTGTGGTCATCCATCCACTTATGGACCATTATGCTATTACCACATTTTCAAGAGTGGACACAAGCCTCAGAAGGGTAGTGCTGCAATCCCTATTACAGTAGACTCCAAGCCCCACCTCCGGATTGGGGTACTGCTCATGAGTCACCTAAGTGGAATACCCATCTGCATCTCCTTGAAGAAACAGTTATTTATTTTAACTGTGGTTCTTCGAGATGTGATACAAATGTGTGTTCTGCCGTCCATCCTCTCTGCATCAGAGTCTCCTTCTCAAGGGCATTCATTGCAAAAGAAATTAAGGTGATTGGGGCAGCACCGTCTCATGTAGCTAGAAGAGGTGCCATAGCCATGAGTAAGGCTAAGATTTAGTCAAGCGTATTTTTAGTAAAAGTCATGGACAGGTTACATAAACATAAATTCATGGCCCATAACCTGTCCATGACTTTTACTATAAATACCCATTACTAAATCTCTGCGCCTGGGCCCTGCTGGTGCATGTCCTCACGAGGAGCACTGATATTGATTTGTATTGTCAGTGTGGGGCATTGTGGTACGGCTCATGAAAGCCAGTAACAGTCAACCTAAGCAATGTAGTGTCTACACTGACCCTGCATCAACCTAATTACATTGAGCATGACTTTACACCGCTTAGATACTACATTGGCGCTTACATCACCGGGAGCCAAATTTAAGAAGACACTTCCACAGCTAGGTTGATGCAAGGCAGCTTGAGTTGAACTAACCCTGTAGATAGACCATGCCCTAGTTTCTGCCTCCCTCCTCCCAGTGCCACCCCTTATCAAACGTCTCTTAATTGCTGTTGCTTACATAGGTAGCAAATTGCCTTGAACTCCTGTTAAACATTTATTCATGTAAAACAATGGGGCCACATCATAAACTAATTTAACTCAGTGTAGCATCTCTGATGCCAGTGGAGCTGTGCTGATTTACACCAGCTGAAGATTTGTCCCTTTGTAGGAAATTGTGAATATTTGCCTCTTTTAAAATGAGGCTGAAGAAAGGAAAATACCATCTTTACTGAACTGGATTTTAATTTAGGACATAATCGAGGAAGTGATTCTCATCAATAATTTAAATTCCAATTTCCAGGGTTTCATGGTCTCAGTGAGCTAACAGATGAGGAACCCCCCCCCAGTGAAGTGATGTGTGTTTGTTTTATCATAAAGAAAGCTAATCTGTGCTCCTTGTCTACCAAGGCAGCTGCTGACTGAACCTGTCGTTTTGAATCTGCAATTTTTGCACTTGACTGTCTGTTAAAACCAAGCATTTTTATTGCCTGCGCTGACCACCTGCATTATTTTAAGATGTTTAATATAACACTATTAAGTAATTTTTATAGCTTGAATTTTGTTTTTTTACTATCTGGATTAAAAGTTTACAGATATTTCTCTCCCTATCCATATTGTCCTTTTCTATTTACTAAGCCACTGATTTAGTTCCCCCTATGTTTCTTAATAAGGGTTTTGCCAGCATTTCTTTCTTTACTTCTTTGTGTAACATTGTGATTGATAGCTGGGAAGAATATTCAAGGTTGTGAAATTTACTATGGAGAAAGCAATCTAATACAAAATAATGAATTCTGGACTGGAAAAACAATCAGTGATAAAAAATCTAATTCTTTTTAGAGTTTTTTTCCCTCCTGAACAGTGTTTGAATTCAGATCAAGGGGTGCCAATTTTCATGTAGCCTGAAATCCCTTTAGCAAAGCTTATCTCCAATATGTGTACATCTGTTTACGTGTAGAGTTTCATCAATGTACATGGCACTTTACAGATAAATAAACCACAAGGCTTCCTGATCCTACTTTGAGCCCAGCAGTGTAAAGGGACCACAAGAGCCCTTAGGAGAATTCCCCTGTCATAGGCACAGTTTGCAATTTTAGGTTACCCTTCCTTGCATCCACTGGCATGACGGCAGTGCGGTTGGGGCAGGAAAGAAGTGGATGAGTTCTGGCAAGGCTCTTAGGAGTAATCCATTGGAGCTATGGAGAAGCTACCACAAGAAGCAGCACTGGGGGCCATTCTAACTGCCTGAAAAGGGGATCAGCCATATAACATAATAATTATTTTCCATTTCTAGTATGATTCTGTGCTTTGATTTATTGGATCACAGCCTTGGCAGGTGCTGGCATAATACCAGTGATGGTCACGGTTGTGTGTTTCACAATAAGGACTGTAGTCATACAGGTAGAGTTCAATTACTATTCATGTTCAGAAGAGGAACGCTAAGAAAACCAGCTGAAAATGATTCCCATTATTTTCTGAAAATATATGCCTTAACACAGTCTATAATTCATCAGTTATTGTAATCTGATTGCATAATCTCTGACTACAGAAGTTACTGTCACTTAGTTAATTCCTATGTGAAGTCAGCAGAAGGCACATTAGACAAAGGCTTGTGTTTATGTAGGTATAATATTTCTATAATAAAGGCCATTATTTTGTGGTTTGAACACTAGTTGGCCATAACAGTGTTACTTGTATCTTTTTGGAGATGCTATACAGAATTTGGGCTTGATTCTCCACTCTTGCACCATGTACAATCACTTACATCTGTGCAAAGTGGGTGCAAAATCAGTATGAGTAGAGAATTCTGAATCATGGTGTTTTACATCAACTTCCCACAGGTATAAATGATGGCACAAAGGCAAGATCAAGATGAATCCAGTCCATTTGGCTATAAAGCCTTATTCTGGGCACTTCAGTAATAGAGAGATGGAGAGCAGTTGTAAGGAATTCAAGTGGCTGTTGAAATTGACATATGGGGGGAAAATAAAATTACTGCCTAAATGATAACTGCAGGCAAGTTACTGAAGTTTAGGAATGCCAAGGAAGGAAAAGAATTGTTTCAAACAAGGGAAAACTAACAAGAGTGTTAGCAAAGTAGTGAAAAATGCATTGCTTGAGACATTTAAAACTGTCTTTACACTCAGTGTTAAAAAATATACTATGGAGGAAAATATTTCTGTAGGGGAGAATACTTAAATCAAAGAGAGATGAAGTAACTAGGAAATTTCTTCCATCTCTAACAACTAGAGTATGATTATAGGATTACCTCTTTTTAAATTTACCAGAGAGTATACGCATCCAGTACAGTAGTGTAATGGAGCACAGACTCACCACCGCAGTGCCTCCTGCCAGTCGCTCTGGGAATTAGCTCTGTCCTAGCCATGGAGCGCCCTCGGTGGGTGGTGTCCCACCCATTGCCTGCTCATCTGTGCTGTCTGGGACCCTCATTGCTCCCTCCGGCTGTGCTCCTGCTCTATTCCACCTCTTTCCAGGGGTTTCAGCCGTCCTCAGTCTGCACCTGCCTTCGTGGCCACCTGTCACCCCAAAGTCTAGTCCCTTGCCTCAGGGACAAGGCACAGTCTATCAGCCATCCTCCTCCATAGTAAGGTGTGGTGTAAGGGGGGAGGGATGGACCTAGGCCCACCCACTACTCTGGGTCCTGGTCCGGGGACCCTCTGGCTGCAGCCACGTCCTGCCCTCCTTTTCTGCACTCTACTGCTCATGCCCCTTTGGCCCTTGCACCTTCTCGGCCCTTTCTTTCAGGAGCCTCAGCCTAGCAGGTATCAGGCTGGAGCTTTCACTCTGCTCCCCTGAGTCTGCCCAGCGGTGCTCTATCTAAGGTGCTATCCTTGGGAGCCAGTCCTCCTCCCTTGCTCATCAGGGAGAGACTCCTGTCTCTTCTGCCTTTATATAGGGCCTGGTCTGGTCCTGATTGTCTGCCTTTTTGCCCTTCTCTGATTGGAGAGGCTGCACAGAACCCAGCCAAGGGCTGCTATTCACCCTTTATCTGCCAAAGTGGGGCAACTTACCCAATACAAGTAGTAAATGAGAGAAATATAATTTCTTTCATTCCTGTTGAATTATTTTAATTATACTGCATTATTAAGCAGTACATGGAGCTGAAGTCTGCTGACTTTTTCTCCTACAGTTTTCTCCTATTCTTTCCCTCCAATCACTGCTTCCCTTGTAGCCTGAGTTCTTGAAATAGAACTGGCTGAAAAATGAAAGCAAGTTACAGGAAAAAATTCAAAATTGTTTTAATTTTGAATGGCTCAAAGTGGCCCCATTATTCTTTTATTAATATGAGTGTTTGAAGTTTTGAAATGAATTGGTCTTGGCCAGAACACATGACATATCATGCTGCTGTTGTAGTATATATGTGTGCCCATTTCAGGGTCAGTAAGCCTTTCTCCAGGTACATGAGGGAATATGACCTGATAATTATAAATTGCTACTCTTACTTGATAATAGTTGGTATTTTATCTCTGCAAAGCACTGGTATACTGGCAAATACTATATTCTAGCCAAAAAAAAAAAGAGAGCTAATGTTAGAAAATGAATGAAATTACTATGACTAATAGTCACAGCCTTGAATGGGGGCCAGTGCAGAAAGACCATGTACTCAGGGTACTTCAAGGAGGGCCACCCTGAGCTTCCCAGTGAACAGGATGGCTCTGTTAAAGTATTGTGCAGCCAGCTACATCTGGCCCTTTCAAAGTATCGGTGTCAGGGAACGGAGAGAACTATGGCCCTGGCTCTCTTACTGCAATGTGTTTCTCCAGGGGCATGTTAAGTAAACAGTCTTCATGGCTTCCCAAAGGCGATAGTCCCTAGCTCTTGCACAGGATACGAAAAGAGAGGGAAATACTCCTTGTGCCCTCCTCCTACCACCCTGGTTTCTGAAACAAAAGCCAGTAAGAATCTAGCCCTATGTAAATTACACAGGAGCTTCTGCCACTTAGTGAACATTTTGATGACAAAGCCTTTGTAGCAATTATGTAATTCCCATTCCCTTAGTAGGTATTTATATTATATTAGTTTGGCTTGGTATACACTTAAAATTTACATTGACACAGCTATGGCACTTACCCCTCCCACCACTCACCCCACCTACCAAGAGTCA
Organism: Dermochelys coriacea; assembly: GCF_009764565.3. NCBI lineage: Eukaryota > Metazoa > Chordata > Testudines > Dermochelyidae > Dermochelys > Dermochelys coriacea. The sequence goes on from NC_050068.2 coordinate 177,505,893, forward strand.
TGCTGACCTCACCTACAGTTTAGATGCAGCTGGGTCAATGGCAGAATACTTTTTAGTTGGCCTAGCTACAATTATTCAGAGAGAATTTCTGTGCACGTTACAGGGTTATGCTGGCATAGCTATGTCACTATAGTCCTCAGTGGAGATGTGGCCTTTGTGTGCTTAATATTTATATTCCTAAATTTGAATGGTCCAAACTACCAAAACAGTTCCCTTAACTTTAAATAAAAAGAAAAGGAGTACTTGTGGCACCTTAGAGACTAACACATTTATTTGAGCATAAGCTTTCATGAGCTACAGCTCACTTCATAGATGCATTCAGTGGAAAATACAAGTGGGGAGATTTAATAAACAGAGAACATGAAACAATGGTCTTACCATAGACACTGTAACCAGAGTGATCACCTGAGTGAGCTATTACCAGCAAAAGTCTCTATTCAAGCCTAAGTTAATTGTATCCAGTCTCTATTCAAGCCTAAGTTAATTGTATCCAGTTTGCACATTAATTCCAATTCAGCAGTCTCTCAGAATCTGTTTTTGAAGTTTTTTTTGTTGAAGTATTGCCACTTTTAGGTCTGTAATGGAGTGACCAGAGAGATTGAAGTGTTCTCCAACTGGTTTTTGAATGTTATAATTCTTGACGTCTGATGTGTGTCAATTTATTCTTTTACGTAGAGACTGTCCAGTTTGACCAATGTACATGGCAGAGGGACATTGCTGGCACATGATGGCATATATCACATTGGTAGATGTGCAGGTGAATGAGCCTTTGATAGTGTGGCTGATGTGATTAGGCCCTATGATGGTGTCCCCTGAATAGATATGTGGACAGAGTTGGCAACGGGCTTTGTTGCAAGGATAGGTTCCTGGGTTAGTGGTTCTGTTGTGTGGTGTGTGGTTGCTGGTGAGTATTTGCTTCAGGTTGGGGGACTGTCTGTAAGCAAGGATTGGCCTGTCTCCCAAGATCTGTGAGAGTGATGGGTTGTCCTTCAGGATAGGTTGTAGATCCTTGATGATGCGTTGGAGAGGTTTTAGTTGGGGGCTGAAGGTGATGGCTAGTGGCGTTCTGTTATTTTCTTTGTTGAGCCTGTCCTATAGTAGGTGACTTCTGGGTACTCTTCTGGCTCAGTCAATCTGTTTCTTCACTTCAGCAGGTGGGTACTGTAGTTGTAGGAATGCATGATAGAGATCTTGTAGGTGTTTGTCTCTGTCTGAGGGGTTGGAGCAAATGCGGTTGTATCGTAGAGCTTGGCTGTAGACAATGGATCGTGTGGTATGGTCTGGATGAAAGCTGGAGGCATGTAGGTAGGAATAGCAATCAGTAGGTTTCCGGTAAAGGGTGGTGTTTATGTGACCATCGCTTATTAGCACTGTAGTGTCCAGGAAGTGGATCTCTTGTGTGGACTGGTCCAGGCTGAGGTTGATGGTGGGATGGAAATTGTTGAAATCCTGGTGGAATTCCTCAAGGACTTCTTTTCCATGGGTCCAGCTGATGAAGATGTCTTCAATGTAACACAAGTAGAGTAGGGGCATTAGGGGACGAGAGCTGAGGAAGCGTTGTTCTAAATCAGCCATAAAAATGTTGGCATACTGTGGGGCCATGCGGTTACCCATAGCAGAGCCGCTGATTTGAAGGTATACATTGTCCCCAAATGTGAAATAGTTATGGGTGAGGACAAAGTCACAAAGTTCAGCCACCAGGTTTGCCATTATCGGGGATACTGTTCCTGATGGCTTGTAGTCCATCTTTGTGTGGAATGTTGGTGTAGAGGGCTTCTACATCCATAGTGGCCATGATGGTGTTTTCAGGAAGATCACCAATAGATTGTAGTTTCCTCAGGAAGTCAGTGGTGTCTCGAAGATATCTGGGAGTGCTGGTAGTGTATGGCCTGAGGAGGGAGTCTACATAGCCAGACAATCCTGCTGTCAGGGTGCCAATGCCTGAGATGATGGGGCATCCAGGATTTCCAGGTTTATGGATCTTGGGTAGCAGATAGAATACCCCAGGTCGGGGTTCTAGGGGTGTGTCAAGGTTCCTTCCCCACTCTGAACTCTAGGGTACAGATGTGGGGACCTCCATGAAAACCTCCTAAGCTTACTTTTACCAGCTTAGGTTAAAACTTCCCCAAGGTACAAACTATTTTACCCTTTGCCCTTGGACTTCCACTGCCACCACTAAACGTCCAGGTTTATTTTTTGAGAAAGAGTTGTTTGGAAACGTCTTTCCCCCCAAAATCCTCAGCAAAACGTTGCATCCCCTGCCTGTGGAAGACTTGATAAAAATCCTCACCAATTTGCATAGGTGACCACAGACCCAAACCCTTGGATCTTAAGAACAATGAAAAAAGCATTCAATTTCTTATAAGAAGAATTTTAATATAAGAAAAGGAAAAAGAATCACCTCTGTAAAATCAGGATTGTAAATACCTTACAGGGTAATTAGATTCAAAACATAGAGACTCCTCTAGGCAAAACCTTAAGTTACAAGAAGGGTTACAAGTTGTACAAGGAAGTCCCAAAGACAAGAATATTCATTCTATTCAGCAGAGTCTAATTTCTCAGACATTTAAAGAAATCATAATCTAACGCATATCTAGCTAGATTACTTACTAAGTTCTAAGACTCCATTCCTGATCTGTCCCCGGGAAAAGCATCACACAGACCGACCCTTTGTTTCTCCCTCCCTCCAGGTTTGAAAGTATCTTGTCTCCTCATTGGTCATTGTGGTCAGGTGCCAGCAAGGTTATCCTAGCTTCTTAACCTTTTACAGGTGAAAGGATTTTTCCTCTGGCCAGGAGGGATTTTAAAGGTGTTTACCCTCCTTTTAATTTATGAAAGGGTGTCTGTGTGATTTGTTCTTGTGCTTTTTCAGGAAGTTTCTTGAGCAAATGCTGTAGTTTCTTCTGGTAACTCTCAGTGGGATCAGAGGGTAATGGCTTATAGAAAGTGGTGTAGGAGATCTGCCTACCAGCCTCTTGTTCATATTCTGACCTATCATGATGATGACAGCACCTCCTTTGTCAGCCTTTTTGATTATGATGTCAGAGTTGTTTCTGAGGCTGTGGATGGCATTGTGTTCTGCACGGCTGAGGTTATGGGGCAAGTGATGTTGCTTTTCCACAATTTCAGCCCATGCATGTCGGCAGAAGCACTCTATGTAGAAATCCAGTCTGTTGTTTCGACCTTCAGGAGGAGTCCACCCAGAATCCTTCTTTTTGTAATCTTGGTGGGAAGCTCTCTGTGGGTTAATATGTTGTTCAGAGGTGTGTTGGAAATATTCCTTGAGTTGGAGGCATCGAAAATAGGATTCTAGTTCACCACAGAACTGTATCATGTTCGTGGGGGTGGAAGGACAGAAGGAGACTACTAAACTACTACATGCCACAAGGGGCCACAACAGTGGTTCCCTTAACCCCCAGCAATATTGTTAATCTATCCAACTATACTCTTAGCCCAGCAGAAGAATCTGTCCTATCTCGGGGCCTCTCCTTCTGTCCCTCCACCCCCATGAACATGATACAGTTCTGTGGTGACCTAGAATCCTATTTTTGATGCTTCCGTCTCAATTCCAATTCAGCAGTCTCTCCTTAATTTCCAAATTGGATACAATTAATTTAGGCTGGAATAGAGACTGGGAGTGGATGGATCATTACACAAAGTAAAACTATTTCCCCATGTTTATCTCTCCTCCCGCCCCCGCCCCCGTTCCTCAGACCTTCTTGTGAACTGCTGGAAATGGCCCACCTTGATTATCACTACAAAAGGTTCCCCCTTCCCCCCGCCCACTCTCCTGCTGGTAATAGATCACCTCAAGTGATCACTCTGGTTACAGTGTGTATGGTAACACCCATTGTTTCATGTTCTCTATGTATATAAATCTCCCCACTGTATTTTCCACTGAATGCATCTGATGCAGTGAGATGTAGCTCACGAAAGCTTATGCTCAAATAAATTTGTTAGTCTCTAAGGTGCCACAAGTACTCCTTTTTTTTTTTTTTTGCGAATACAGACTAACATGGCTGCTACTCTGAAACTTAACTTTAAATGAGGATAAAACTAAACTGCCAATATAATAGCAAATCAAAATGGACCGAATTCAAATTATTTTTAATGGGTAATAGAACGTAATTCTTTCATGAAAAAATATTAATTAAAATATATTTTAATGCAGGACCAGAATGGTCTCTGGGGTGCAAGTATTTCATGTAAAAATTTTAAGATCAGTAAAAATATGTAGTCAAGCCTTTTTATGACTCAGCTTTGACCAATTAAGTCTACATAGTATATGTATTTTAGTTTAGAGATTAAAGGCCAGATCCTCTTTTTGGTTAAATCTGTGTCCCTTTGTTGGCTAATAAATTTACACTGGATGAAGATCTGGCCCTAAACTTAAAATGTGTTATTTAAATTAGGAAATATAATCCCTCATTTAGGGCCATAAACTCATATGTATGAATATAGGTGTGATTTTATTTTTGTAATTTCTGCTTTATATCCAGTAGACCATAAATGCTCAATAGCTCTTATGGTAAAGGTTTCAAACTAGGACATCTGATTAGTTGGTTCTGGTGACTGCAAAGAAGTGTGAGGACCGCAAAGGGTGCAGGAGGAGGAGAAAGATGGTGGGAAATACGGACAGGGCTTTCTCCATCTCTACCTCCGTTACCAGTTAATAAGAATACCAGACCATAATAGTCTGGAGAGAGGATGGTTTTGCAGTAAAAGCACAGGACTGGAACTTGAGAGATCTCGGTTCAGCTCCCAGCTTTGCCAATATGTCCTTGGGTAAATGACCAACAAAAGGGATCATTCACCTCTGAAGTGAGTGTGCCAACTACAAAGCACTAGAGTCATCCTAATTTATTCTCTGTCTCCATTAATATTGAATTATTCAATTATTTAATTAAAGTGGAACAACTTCAGTAGGGGGGAGTGAGGGAAACCCACATCAGAGTATCCTATAGCCCAGCATCTAAGACTGTCATATTTAAAGTGGCAGATCAAGCAGGGGGTCTCCCAGTCCCAGGTGAGTTGCCTAACCATTAGGTTAAAGGTTTTAAGAAAGCTCCTCCCCACCCATTCCCGACTGTTTTGGCGGAGTTAGAAGGCCTTTGAGTTTGCGATTTAGGTGTCTGAACACCTGTCTTTACCCTGGTTCATGAATTGCTCGGTGGCTTAGGCCGGAGTTAGGCTCCCAGGTGCTTAGAATGAAGCAGCAGTGTACATGCTTAGAGGCAGAAATCGGTGCCTATGTAACTTTTGCCACAAACATTCTGGCTTTAAGTGAGTTCAGGCACCTACAAGGTTAGGCAATGGGAGTTTTGTGGTTTGCAATGTTGCCTAATAGGACTTAGGACCCAAGTACTTTTGTGGATCCCCCCGTGAATTTCCTGTGCTAGGATGACCATACATCCTGGTTTGGCTGAGACGGTCCCTTTTTAAGCCCTGTCCCAGCAATCCCAACTTTTTTTTTTTTTTTTTTTTTTTTTTTTTTTTTGCAAAAGTGGGCATTTGTCCTGTTTGATCTTGCCAATCTGATCAGTTTGTCTGTCTTGTCTATTTAGACTGGAAGTTCTTCAGGGCTGTCTGTCACTGTGTTTGAGAAACGTTTTTTTTCAGCTTGTTGATGTTTGTACACACTGCTGGTACCTTATAATGTTTGTTAGAAGTAATCATTCTTTGTCTCTACCCTCCCTTTCTGTAAAAATAAATCATGATCCAGATTGGAAAGCAAACATGAAATGCTTTTCTAAAGCTGTGCAGTACTGCATGATTACAGACTGTAGTCACTGGCTAAGTAGAATAAATGCTATCATTGGTTTCTGAAGGAAGTTAAGTTGAAACCTGTCCAGTAACCAACCTCATGCAAAAGCTTGAACCTTTCAAATCCCTATTTGATATTATATGCTGACATACTATACAAGTGCAGAATTTGACAGATCTAATAAAGCTATTTAAATTTATAATGATTTAAATTACCCATATTCCCTTGGTTTAATGATTTCACTAAATTGGCATGCATAATTTATGCCATTATTGCTGTCAACCATCAATCCAACTGTGAGACAGCAACATATAAACTAAATGACAGAATAAAGCATTTAGGAGTTTATTCAGAAGAAGATCATTATAAATGATGGCATGGAAAATCATCATATTTTTATCAGTCTCTGCATGATGAACAGTATTATGGTCTATGGAATTCTGTTTGTGGTATTACTGTATAAACCTCTTTATAAACAATTTAGAAGATAATAACTATAGTACTTTGCAAAGAGACACCGGGGCAAGATTTGTACTACAAGTCAGAGTTTCAGTATTACTATTCCTTCTCTCCCCACACCCTTTTTTTTTTATTAGTTAAATTTTAGTCTCTATTCAAATGTCAGTCATTTTACAGGAAAATTGAATCTTAAAATTTTACACATTCATGCCTTATGTGAATCTAATAAGAAATATACTAAGCAAACAAAATCCCAGCTACTATCCTGTTGATTTAGAATAAAAATTAAGATATTTTATATTGTACATTTAAGCCAAAAAATGCTTTTTTAAAAAAACCCTGTCCTTCACACATCTGAACAGTGATCTGCATCCATTTCCATAGCTTGAAGGTGCTTTAGAATTCACAGTATTAATCAAAATGCCAGAGTATTCTATAGAATGATTAAAATGACCAAATCTCATTACAGAGGGCTTGCTACACTGTGATATTTGTTATGTTTACATTTCTAAATTGAGACTCCTCTAAATAGCAAATACCATGTGACGTTGTAAATTTCTTTTACAAGGTGATTACAGTGAAATGAGGGAACCTACAAATGGAAACTAAGGAGAAACTTCTGAGTTATTTTTGGCTCACCTCAGTGAATCATAGAATCACTTTAAATGTTCTGGGAAGGAAAGGGATCTGCCTTTAGTTTGATATTTCTTATGTAACATTCCAATATTGAAAGCATTTCAGAACAAGAAACTTCTCTAAGGTCTTTTTTCCCCCTAGAGCTCCTAGACATAAATTATATATATATATATAAAGGGTGTCAGAACAAATAAAAATCAGTGCAAATGTTAAAATACAGTAATTTCTGTAAATCTCTTTAAAGGAAAAACTGAAATTAAATATGTATACTAAAGTAAAGAAATATATTTGTACAATCAGTTACAATATACTACCAGGTATTCCCACATCTTTGTTTTAAGATTAATGTGTTAGAACAGTGATTTCTAGAAGACAATAACTATAAATCTTATTATATATGAGAAACAATGATAACAATAAATAAACTAATTGTTGAATGAAAGTTTTAAATAGGAAGCAAAGAACTCATAAATTCATGATAATTGGTGAACTCCGAAACTAAACTACATCCTTTTCCATTGATATTCTCCTTATTTGTGAAATACACTGGACTGGAAGTGGCCAACACTCCATAAAATCATTTGACCTGGAAGGACAGACAATGTTAACAGGGAGTTGCCTTCATATTATCAGAAAACTCTTACAACTCTTTGAAACGCTATAGGTGGATCTCTTCATGCAATGATAATTGAGCTACAAGGGAAACATAGCCCTGTGACTATACAAATCTGTGCCCCACAACAGATGCACAAGACAGTGCTGTAAACCAATTTTACAATGAACATCAAACAAATATTTCACAAACCCCATCTAGAGATCAAGGGGAAAGGAGGAATAGGATTAAAATGTGAGTGAGGCAATAGATTGATAGTTCAGGGTGGAAGTAAGAATTTGTTATAACAAACAGCATTTCAGCAGAGCCAAGTCCATAAAGAAACATGGATTTCTAACAAGGGTACCACAAAATACATGGTTGACTTCATCTTAAGATGACAATGCTGGAAAACAAACATATGAGACTGTAAGGTCTCTAAACAGCCTAAACAAAAACTCAGGCCATCAGGCAGTGATTGCTACAGGCAGGTCAGAATTAACACTGCAACATTTGCAAAAGAAAATAAGATTTTATAGTGTCAAATCTCAGAGAAATACAGACACTGCAGTGTCCTTTCAGAATACCGTCAGTGGCTTCTTTGCCCCATTTTAGATCTAGAGGACACAACAATAAAACAAGTCTGGCAGAGGCAAAAGACATCATTCATGACATGAGCAAAGAGGTTTCAGGGATGCAGTCATATCCAAAAGGTAAGACTGGGTGACACCAGAGGTTGAAAACCTATTAAGAAGAAAAAAGGAAACATATCAAGAACGTCTGAGCTAAGCTGAAGATTGTATTTGCCCTAGTGGAAAAACAGATGGATCAAAAGGAATAAAAATTCTGGTAAAAAAAGCTAAGAAAAACTGGCTCGAGAAAGAGAAGGTGAAGAGCTTGAAAAACATTTTCCAAAAAGTAATGCAAGAGGTCCTTTTTCAGAAAGTTACTAACAAAGAAGTTAGCACATGCAACAAATCAGCTATGAGATGCTCAGGGAACCACCGCCAATGGGAGCTGGTGCCTATGGGTGAGAACAGTGCGTGGAGCCTCCTGGCCCCCCCCGCCTAGGAGCCGGACCTGATGGCTACTTCCGGGGGGCAGTGCGCTGCCAGGCAGGGAACCTGCCATAACTCCGCTGCGCCACTGGCTGGGAGCTGCCCACAATATGCCCGCACCCCAACCCAGAGCTCCTGCCCCAGCCCTGAGTGCCCCCCCAAACCCAGAGCCTCCTCCTGCACCCCAAACACCTCATCCTAGCCCTACCCAGAGCCCATACCCCTCCCACCCCCAAGCCCTTGACTCAACCTGCAGCCCCCTCTCACATTCCAAATCCTTCAGCCCCACCCCCAGCCTGGAGCCCTCTCCTGCACTCCAAACACCTCATCCCCAGAGCCCACACCCTCAGACAGAACCCTCACCTCCTCCTTCACCCCAACCCCATGCTCCAGCCCAGGGAAAGTGAGTGAGGGTGGAGGAAAAAAAGCCACTGAGGGAGGGGGAATGTAGTGAGCTGGGGTGAGGCCTCAGAGAAGAGGTGGAGCCTCAGTGAATGAGTGGGGCTAGGGTGTTTGGTTTTGTGCTATTAGAAGTTGGCAACCCTAGCTGGGTCACTATCTGAGACTGCTCTAACATGAAATATATGGCAAAATGTGGCTAAAACAGAGCAGGGGACATATATTCTCCCCCAAGGAGTTGAGTCACAGATTTAATTAACATATTATTTTTTTAATAAGTGTCATTATCATGGAACCATGTCCTCTGGAATGGTGGCCAAAGCATGAAATGGCATATGAATGTTTAGCATATCTGGCACATAAATACCTTGTGATGACAGCTAAAAAAGTGCTATGCAAGTGTCTGTTCTCACTTTCAGTTGACATTGTAAACAAGAAGCAGGCAGCATTATCTCCTGTAAATGTAAACACACTTGTTTGTCTGAGCAATTGGATGAACAAGAAGTAGGACTGAGTGCACTTGTAGCCTCTGAAGTTTTACATTGTTTTGTTTTTGAGTGCAGTTATGTAACAAAAAAAAATCTATATTTGTAAGTTGCACTTTCACGGCAAAGAGATTGCACTACAGTACTTGTATGAGGTGTATTGAAAAATACTATTTCTTTTGTTTATCTTTTTACAGTGCAGATATTTGTAACCAAAAATAATATCCACTTTGATTTCAGTTACAACACAGAATACAATATATGAAAATGTAGAAAAACATCCAAATATTTAATAAATTTAAATTAGTATTCTATTGTTTAATAGTGCGATTAAAACTGTGATTAATCACAATTAATTTATTTAATTGTGATTAATTTTTTTGAGTTAATTGTGTGAGTTAACTGCGATTAACTGACAGCGCTAATTCTATCCATTAACAGACAAGCTCTATGGAAAGTACTCAAGTGGTACAGTTTTAGCTGTAAACTGATTCAAATATTGCTGAGTCTGTACAACATATCTTGGCATGCCGTAAGAATTAATGGTGAGCTGACAGTGGTTTGAAGTGAAAACTGATGTTAAACAGGGCTGTTTACTCAGTCCAATACTTTTGCTCTATGCTTAGAAAACATCTCACCCAACTCCCTTGACAACATTGATGGAGGCTGCATGATTACTTTGACTTTGCATATTATATTGTAATAATGCCTACAGAGCAGTACAACCAAGAAGCAGCAGCCAGTTAGTACACAACAGCCAGAGAATGGGGATTAAGAATTAATGAACAAATGACCAGGCTAATGGTAATATAAAAAAAATCAAGAAACTGGCTAAACTAGTCAATAATGGTGTAGATGTTGACAAGTACAGAGCTTCCACTTCTTGGTTCCATCATAATATTTTCTATGATGATGACATCGAAAAGCAGATAGCTACTGCCATCAGAAAGTTTACATGCCCAACTAAAAACTTTTGGAACCTTAAATCAGTGTCCATGACAGCTAAAATCAGACTGTATACAACACCTATTGTACCCAAATTTCTTTACAATTTTGAAACCTGGGTACTGACAAAGCATCTGGAGCAAAAGCTGTGAACATCTGAAATGAGGTGGCTGCACCATATTTTAGGCATGACAAAGAAAGGATAGACTAAGAAATAATGACATCCATAAAAGATCGAAAGTGCAGAGTGTGATTACAGTCATCAAAAAGAGCTATATACAATGGTTTGGCCATGTTGCTAGAACGATCTCAGAGTGACTACCTAAATTGTTCTCTATGGAAAAGTGCATGGTGATAGACACTGTCGATGTCCAAGGAGAGAGTGGTATAGCACAATATATAAAACTATCCAGGGTCCCCTACGAGGCTTACATGGCAGCCTAAAACAAATGTAGATGGAATCTGCTCATAATGTCAGCCCTACCCAACCTTGGGAAAAGGAGGACGACTATGATGATGATGATAAAATTGATTCAGATGAACAGGCATTCATTAAAAATATACTTTGACCTTATCTGTACATTCTACAGCTGAACAGTTGCTCACATCTAGTCACTACCCATCAAACTGAGCAATGACAGTACCTTTTCAAGACATTAAAATTGTTCTTTTGGCTACATGTAATAGGAGCAAAATAGCTTTCCTTTTGCAGCTTTTGGCTTTAGTCGTAGATAGATTGCATAGATTGGCCAATGACCTGAAGAAGGACACAGACATATTCAAAACATGTCTAAGAACCAAAGGCATCAATCCACATGTGAGAGCAATCATAGAATAAATGCATTTAAGGTGTCAGGATCTTGATTGCACCTTAAATGAGGAGAGGATAATGCTTACATACGAAGCAATCTGAATAGGTAATTGGATATGCAGTTAGTAACCTTGAAATGTATAAACACCTAACCTATGAAGTATAAGTGGCAATAGCTAATAATGAAATTGCTAATGTTTTCCAGAAATTAACTGGTTTTAGTTTCTAAGATTGTGCCAGTCTCAGTGATAAAATGAATGTATCAAGACTTATTTGAATTTCAAAAAAAGCTAAAATGGTATTTGAATTCTTCTTTGAACAGGTAGGGCTTACAGTACCATATTCATCCAGTCCTGAAAAATAAAAGAATATATTAAAAGTATAAATACTGCAGAGCAATAGATAGTTCCTTTATGCACAACCCTGAGTAAGAAATGGTGTGAAGGTGCACTTTCTCCAGAGGGAGTAGGTAGCGTCTAAAAATAGCATTGTGGCTGCAGCAGCATGGGCTAGCCACCAGGGCCAGATTTCCAATTAGGCATGTACCTAGGGGCACTGGTGTTCTAAGGGCACCTAAAAGTGGGTTAAAAGTTAAAAAAGTTAATACAGCTCCCTTGTGGGCAGCCAGGGTCCTGGTGTGGATTGATGGCCACCCAGCTTGTGGGGCTGGAGCAGGGTGAGTATCCGAGTCAGCCTGCCTGAGGGCGCTGTGAGCTGGGTCTGGGCAGGGCGGCTGCTGAAGGTGCTGGGAGCATCCCAGCCCCTACTCAATTTTGACTGGTCCACGGCCTCCATCCCGTGCTGGGGAGGGTGAAGGAGGGCTATGTCCAGCATACCATTCACTTGCACAGGCAGAGCTGGCACATGGCTGGTGCGCCAGGCTGTGGGAGGGATGGAAGACACTGGGGGACTGCTCGCTGCGGGGAAGAGGTACAATGCCCCATCCTTGCACCTAGCCTGCAGTGGGTGGGCTGCACCCTGGATTGAGATGGAAGCACCATGTGTGGAGGAGGGTCTTGTGCTTTCTGGGGAGGCTGTGTTTATATTTCGCATCATTTAGCTTTTTTTACGGAAAACAGGGGGGCACTGAAGATGCTGTGCCTAGGGGCATGTAAGGTGTAAATCTGGCCCTGCTAGCCACCCAAGTAGAATTCCACCCTACCTTCTGGGTACATATTTGGGTGGCTACCCCAATCCACTGCCCATGCCATCACAGCAACACTGTTATTTTTGGGCACTAGCTTGACCAGAGCTAGTGTGTGTGTCTGCCTGTGCTGGAAATTATACCTCCCAGCTGCTGTGTAGACATACCATAAGACAATGGTTCTCAACCTTTCCAGACTGCTGTACCTCTTCAGGAGTGATTTGTCTTACGTATCCCCAAGTTTCACCTCGCTTAAAATGTACTTGCTTACAAAATCAGACATAAAAATACAAGTGTCACAGCACACTATTACTGAAAAATTGCTGACTTTCTCATTTTTACATACCATAATTATAAAATAAATTGATTAGACTATAAATATTGTCCTTACATTTCAGTGTATAGACCAGTGTTATAAAAACAAGGCAAATATCTAGATAAGTTGATGTATCCCCTGGAAGACATCTGCACCCCCCCAGGGGAATGTGTACCCCTGGTTGAGAAAACGGGCATAAGAGACACCCCTCTGAGAAAAAATTCTTCTACTGCTCCCTTCTTTCCAGCCTCACATCTTCATTGCTACAGCTCTTAAATGGGTCCAATATACACCCACCCTGTGCATGTACCCGGGTCCACTGGCCAGAATAATATAGAAATTCTGTTGCTCTTGCATTCTGAAAACGCCTATTGCACTCTACACTAAACTTCCATTGGTATGTTCAACCTTACATCCAGGGACACTACTTAGGGGAACTGGGGGGAGAGGGCATATGCACCATACCCATTTCCCCTGGCCCCAGGTTTTTGAACTTGCTTAAAGTTACCTAGGCCACAGAGCCAGGGGAGGCCAGGGCCTGGCCGCTTTTAAACTGTGGTTCTATACTAAGTCAGTATGGCTGTGGCTGGAGTGGTCCAGAACATCACTCCAGCTGCATGGTCACAATACACTGAAATTTGAATAGACACCCCCCATATTGCTGGAGGGCAGAAAGGTCAAGTTGCAGTGCGACCTGGTGAATAGGGTCTGAACTCCCCTCAAATTTGGCTTGGCTGTTCCATATGTCCAAGTGGAATGGCAGCCAGGCCAAATGGTGTGGCATGCAGGGATTCTGTTCCTGAATGAAGGAGCACAAGGGAGTCCATGGAAAACTTGATTCCTGGTGGTACCAGCTCATGCACTGTGTGAGTAAGAGAGATGAGAGACACAAGGTCACCGAAGAGAGGTGGGGAGGAAGGGTATGAGTATCCCAACAGTGGGAGGGATGGGAGTATCCCAACAGAATTTTTAGATACACCCCCACAAGAAATATCTGAATTGACACCACGGCTTATCTCTGCCTCTTGAACATATGTAATCAGTTACTATTTCTAAAATTATATAATGGAATATCAAACAGATTGGTTACATTGGTGGAAAATGAGATATGTAGGTAGATGTCAGCATATTTTTTTCTACAATCTCTGGCATCTCATTTCTCTCTAAGAGATTTCATGTAGACAGTAAAGAAGTTAGAGAGACAGATATTGATGGCATTCTGCAGGTAAAGGCTTTTGGGAAAGAGGAGCTATTGCCATTACTAGTCTCTGTATCCTGTTGAAAAGACTTAATTAAAACTACTGTCTACTCCAGTTATGTCATGTAAGCAGAATGAGTATTGCGCTATGACCTTCGTCAAGGCCCAAGAGGAAGTTATCCAGGGTTTTTTAATGGGTATGTCTACATTGCAATGTAAGTCCAGGGTTAGTGAAACTCAAGTCTGCAGACCCTGGGTTTGCAAGCCCAAGGGGTGAGTGTCATCCCTGCATCTTAAACCTATGCTGAGAATTTCTGCATGGGCCCCAACCCGGGGCTTCATCATCTATATTGCAGTACTCAGACCCACATCAACACCATATTCCAGGCTTCCTAGCACCCCTCACCCAAAGCTGTGGCTTCTCTAGCCCCAGCTTTTAGTGCAGTTTTGGAAAACTTGATGGTCTACCCTGTACATTATAGGAAGCTGTCACAGCCTGCAAAGTTCCAAACAGGTCCTGCTGAGCTGTCTTTTGGGTCTGTACGTTCCGGCAACCAGAGCTAGCAACATGGAGAAATTACCATTTGAAGAGCTTCTTTTACTTGCACTTCTGTTGCTGTAAACAGGCAAACATCTATGAGATGCTGGTGGACATTCCATTGGTGGCTTCTGGACCCACTGAAAAGGACCTGATGGAAGAGGAAGAGGAGGAACAGGTGTGGAAGAATCAAATGCTGCTGCTGCTGTTTGTGACTCCTGGTGTAGCTGCTTATGACCCCTATGTAGATTGGCACTTCTGGAGTGGTGTTTGTAGGGGTCACATCAACATGCAGACCTAGCATCAGAAAATTTTCAGGAAGAAAGCTACATTTCTAGAGCTTTGTGAGCAGCTTGCCCATTCATGACACATGCAAGGGCAACCATAACAATCCAGAGTGGGTTGCTATAACCATCTAAAGCTGGCTACCCCATTTTGCTACGAGGTCCATTCTGAAGCTTGCATCAGAAGTCACCATGGGTAAAGTGGTTGCAGAGAGTTTCTGAGGCAATCAGGCATGTTGATTTACCCAAAGTGCTGGGCATAAACAATAGCCCTGAAGTATTGCTGGCTTTGAGAGAATAGGGTTCCAACTCTGCTAGGGGCCATTGAGGGACTTCTCCTCAAGGAGCACAGGAGTGCTTAAACCATAAAGCTACTATTCCATTATCATGTAGGCACTTATGGACCACAGAGTCGATTTATAGACGTCAACAAGGGCTGCACTGGAAAAAGGTTCATGATGCTAGAGGACAGGCAACACTACTCCCACCAATGACTTGTTATAATGGAGTTTAGTGTCCCCACTGTTAGCTTCGGAGACTCCATGGTATACTTCCTTTTGCCTTGGTTTATGAAACCATACCCTGCTCTCAGAGGGCTTAGCAAAAGAAGATTTAATTACATGCTCAGTAGGTGTAGAATGGTGGTTAAATGTGCATTTGACAGTCTGAAATACCACTGGCACAGTTTACAGACACGTTTGCATGACTGTGTCTTCAGTACTGTTTCATTATTGAGGCTTGCTGTGTTCTTCTGTGTGAAGCCAAAAGTAAGCCATTTGCACCTGAATGGAGCTATACCAGTAATGGATTGCTGAACCAGTACCTACAGCCAGAAAAAAACAACGAGGAGTCCTTGTGGCACCTTAGAGACTAACACATTTATTTGGGCATAAGCTTTCATGGGTTAAAACCCACTTAATCAAATGCATGGAGTGAAAAATACAGAAGCAGTATATATATTACAGTCTATGAAAAGATAAGAGTTGCCTTACTAAGTGGGGATCAGTGCTAAACGAGGCCATTCAATTAAGGTGGAAGTGGCCTATTCTTAACAGTTGACAAGAAGGTGTGAGTATCAACAGAGGGAAAAGTTACTTTTTGTAGTGACCCATCCCCTCCAGTCTTTATTCAGGCCTAATTTTGATGGTGTCCAGTTTATAAATTAATTCCAGTTCTACAGTTTCTTGTT
This sequence comes from Dermochelys coriacea, assembly GCF_009764565.3. Taxonomy (NCBI): domain Eukaryota; kingdom Metazoa; phylum Chordata; order Testudines; family Dermochelyidae; genus Dermochelys; species Dermochelys coriacea. Next base: position 177,521,711 of record NC_050068.2, read on the forward strand.
GAAGTCCTCTTTTTGAAGGTTTTTTTGTTGAAGAATTGTCACTTTTAAGTCTGTTACTGAGTGTCCAGGGAGATTAAAGTTCTCTCCTACTTGTTTTTGAATGTTACAATTCTTGAAGCCTGATTTGTGTCCATTTATTCTTTTGGATAGAGACGGTCTGGTTTGGCCAATGTCCATGGCAGAGGGGCTTTGCTGGCATATGATGGCATAGATCACATTGGTAGATATGCAGGTGAATGAGCCCGATAGTGTGGCTGATGTGATTAGGTCCTACGATGGTGTCCCGTGAATATATATGTGGACACAGGCTTTGTTGAAAGGATAGGGTTAGTGTTTTTGTTGTGTGGGTGTGTAATTGCTGGTGAGTATTTGCTTCAGGTTGGGAGGCTATCTGTAAGCGAGGATTGGCCTGTCTCCCAAGGTCTGTGAGAGTGAGGGATCATCCTTCGGGATAGGTTGTAGATCCTTCATGATGCACTGGAGAGGTTTTAGTTGGGGCTGTTGGTGACGGCTAGTGGCATTGTCTTATTTTCTTGTTGGGCCTGTCCTGTAGTAGGTGACTTCTGGGTACCCTTCTGGCTCTGTCAATCTGTTTCTTCACTTCACCAAGTGGGTATTGTAGTTTTAAGAATGCTTGATAGAGATCTTGTAGGTGTTAGTCTCTGTCTGAGGGGTTGGAGCAAATGCGGTTATATCTTAGAGCTTGGTTGTAGACCAAGGATCATATGCTGTGGACTGGATGAAAGCTGGAGGCATGTAGGTAAGTATAGCGGTCAGTAGGTTTCTGGTATAGGATGAGGTTTATGTGACCATCACTTATTTGGACTGTAGTGTCCAGGAAGTGGATCTCTTGTCTGGACAGGTCTAGGCTGAGATTGATCGTGTGGTGGAAATTGTTGAAATCCTGGTGGAATTCCTCAAGGGCCTCCTTCCCATGGGTCCAGATGATGAAGATGTCATCAATGTAGCGCAAGTAGAGTAAGGGTGCTAGGGGATGAGAGCTGAGGAAGCGTTGTTTGCTTATGCCCAAATAAATTTGTTAGTCTCTAAGGTGCCACAAGGACTCCTCATTGTTTTTTGCTGATACAGACTAACACGGCTACCATTCTGAAACCTACAGCCAGAAAGTGCACCTATCACAATTGGAGCAGCATGTACCCAGTCAACACAAATCAGGGGTGACTTACATGGGCCAATGGAAGAGAGAGAATAGTAGTGTTTATTTACTGTACAAAAATATTTATAAAGTAATGTCACATCAGGCACTGAAATGTGAGGGTGGATTGTGATGCATTATAATTATGAATGACACGACTGCTTATAAAGTGTGGGTGGAGAATTGATTTCCATGCTGTGACAAAGTGGCATAGACAGAAAGGTCTAGAGAGAAGTTTGGACTGGCAAGATGTTCAGAGGGGATATGACATAGGGCCTTTGCCCAAAAAATTGTCAGACTTGGCCAGTAGGTGGCTGAGGCCAGATGACAAAGGAATTGGGGATATCAAGGACTCTTCTTGGGGAGACTCTATAGAAATCACTCAAAAGTCGCTAAGGTTGGGTGCAGAGACACCAACCTGCTACATTAGAAGCTACCATGAAACTCACTGAAAAATATGTGGAGGTGGACATCCCTAATAAGCCAGCTTGTCCATTTAGAGGACCTACTGGTGATAAAGATTCCAGAAAAGGAGAAAAAGCAAGGAGACCCCATCCATGTGTTCATTGGTCAGGAGAGACTGGGTAAAGCCCTACTGGATGGTACCAGGGGAGAGTTTAAAACTATTGCATATTCATGGGAAGGAGTAAATCTGCCCAATGGCCAGAGTACCTCTGGAGATTCAGGGAACATTTATATTTCAGCAGGTTGGGGTGATCAGGACCTTGCCCCAACCATTATTATCCACAACAGATTAGAGCCCTTTTCCTTTGGAGAACGGAAGAATTGCCCAGAGACTGAAATGGCCAGCAGAAGCAGGGCCAGAGCAAGCAAGTAAGGTGTCAAGGAATAGGTCTAGATGCTAAAGCGGCCTAGGGATTTGCTGGATGGGATGCAAGCCAACAACCCAAGGACTTGGGAGAAAAACCTGAAGATAGAGGAGAATAAAAAGCAGGCAGGGGGGATAGAACATGGTTTAGTGGAGAAAGAAGGCATAAGGGGATGTAAACAGGCTGACAACCAGAAGGTTCCTGAGCAAGAACAATTGGGGTGGAAGTTTGAAGTAACCTAGATGACATAGGAGAAAGGGAGATCTTATAAGCAGAAGAGGAGTCCAATCGGGTAAAGGGTTGACACTGTAAAGAGGACAGGTGGGCAGAAACAGAAGTGTAGGGGTTACACCCTCCTTCGGAGTGCACCTTTTGTGGGTGGAGGTGCCAGCGAGCCAGCTGAAAGAAATTCTGTCCATGAGAGGGGATGGTAGCCCACAGAGGAGTCAATCTTGGGGAGGAGAGGCACCCCAGTAGGAAAACAAAAGGTAGGAAGATATGTTACAGTGTGAATAGTCTAAGGCTGACTCACCACTGAGTGCACTTAGCAAGTGTCCCCAAATGGAGGGGATAATTGTTTAAGGACTGGATAATTAACCAATTAACAAGGTGAGTCATCTTGTCAGATGAGGACAGTTACCAGAGATAGAAAGAGGAAGGAGGGGAAGAGCAAGAGAAGTCCAAGTTCTCAGGGAAGTGAGATCTCTTCCTCCTCTCACCCAGTGCCTAAGGAGAAGGTAAAAACCTTATGCTGTGGAGGGATAAGAACTGTATAGCACAAGAGAAGAAAAAAAAAGCACTCAGTGTTGAACTTCTCAGTGGCGTGCATGAGGACTTTTGCAGCAAGGACTCCAGGGTGAGGGAGCGCCACCTGTGATATGTGTTGTTATGATTAATAGGACGGATTATGAAATGGGAGTTGGGGATGAGTGGCAAAAACTGTGGATTTACGATAGGATTTAGTATAGAGAAATGTATTGAGAAATAGTGTTTGCATAGAACTTCCCAGTTGTCCCTTCTGTGTTTACCTCTATTATTTGAAATACACTTTATATGATATGATGCAATGATAGCAATGCAATTTCTTAATAAAATAAGCACCTTGTATATTAGAAAAGCACAATATTAAATCATTGTCAGGCAGGCCAGCCACCAGTAGCGTGTCAAAACACCGGTAATAAACCAACACCAAAATATTTAACAAAAACAAAGTGCGTGAGCAATGAAACCACTTCCAAACAATAAGCCCCCTACAGTTGCACATCCCATGGCCATCCTCCCACCCTCATTCTCCTTTCTGTTCCCTCCATATTTAGCATGCACTGGGCACTCCTGCAGGAGGTCTGCAGGGAAGAGTGGGTCAGCATGGGGGTGCAGGTATGCAGGGGGAAGGGGCCTCCAGGAGGTGGAGGACTGCATGGGGGGGGTAGACTTGTCCTCTCCAGATGCTGTTAAGTTACAATTACACGGAACACTCAACCATGGAATTGGCAGGGAAATCAGAACATGATGTGGGTGCATCACAACCTGTACGCTGGTGGCCATAAGCATAAGCAGCCTCTTAACCAGGTTTTTCTGATAGGTCCTATCTTCCTCTCTCAGCCAATGTTCCTGCTCTAGAAACTGCACTGCAAGCCTGTCCTTGCGAACTGAAAATCGGTCCTCTTGCTCTGCAGCCTGTCTGTGCCTTTTTATTTGCTGTGAATCCTTCTCCCTCTGGTACTGCACTTGCCTTTTGGCCCTATCCAGAATGTCCACCATGTGTTCGTCAAAGAAATGCTTCCATTTGGTTGAGTCCGTGATAGTTCTGCATCCCAGGGACCTGCCAGAGTGGGCCTATGCTGCCAAAGTGGAAGGACCAGCAAAGCTTGAAGGACCATCAGAGAGCGCAAGACATAAAAGCAGACATCAAACAGGGCATTATTGTTTCAGTGCTTCACAACTGGTTCAGTGCATCCCTAGGCCTTGTGAAATCTCAAGACCAAAAAATGATACTTTGTAAAACTGAGCTTTAATATATTCCAAGAGGGATGCCTGAGCTCCTAGATGCTCCTTGGACAAATCTCAGTTAATCACAGTGAAAAGACTGCACAGATAATGGTAAGTTACAATTTAATTCTTTTCTGATTTTTTTGCTTAAAAATTGCAGAGCTCTTTGGCCTTATTTGGCTCCCCCCGACCCTGGTTTATTACATAAGCCTTGCCTATACTTTCAGGCAGTCCACATTCTTGAGAAAATAACAATCCTAGTGGCTCCAGAATGGGAGATTTTATTCCAAGCTGCTACTGGTTAGCTGACTATGTATACCACAAAGATTTTCAAATTTATTGTGACAGAGCAGCACACCTACAAGTGGAGTGGGCTGGTGACCTACAGATGTGGGCCTGTAAAATACACTCTTCCCTGAAATTTGACTACCAATCTGGAGTTCCTACTACAGGAAAGGTTTGCAACTATCAGCACCCAAGATTGGGTCAAAATTCATTGGTGAATCAACCAGATGCTGCATTAGTATCCACATGAATGACTACCATATGGCTCCTGATGTAGGCTGCTCTGAACACATCTACCCAGGGACTACATGCAAACACACATGATAATACAGGCTTTCAAAGAACAGGCAACCCATCCCTCCCCGGTACATTTCTGGACTGCATACAATCCCCCGGCCATACTCCAGACATGGATTTCATCACCCAGGGACTATATTTAGGTTTCTACCACCACATCACACAGTTTTCTGTTTTCAGGTTGTTATGTTGTGGCATACCCAATTTGTACTGCATGGTCCACTAAAAAGGAAGGCAATATAAGTTTCTTACATTAAACAGCCTGACATATCTCTGCAAGAATGTGAGTTTCTAGTAAAAAGTTAATTTTAAAAACTTGTTTCACTGTTGTTTAAGCTTCCCATTCTCTAGTTTGAATATCATTTGGTGGGGGACAGGTGATGTCTGGATGCTGGCATGCAATCTACCACTAGCAGATAAATGCTGTTGCTCATGGCTTGTAATAAATTCTGCATTGGATGGTAAACCAGAAATTCCTCCCATCCCTGTATTTATAACAACAACATAGAACCAGAAACTTACAAGGCTCAGGGGTTACTTCTCCATCTTATTTTGGATTCTGGCTCAATAGTGGGCAGCTCTTCCAAGTAGGGACCCAGAACGTGCTGCAGCTGCTGTAGTGGAAAAGCCTCCTCAGGAATCAATTTGAGTACAAGTCACTTTGGCAGCCTGATCCTAGCACTTGCTAGTTCCTTTTCAGTCCTATACTGGATTATGGGAGAGAGGGTAACCACCATCCCAGATGACCAGACTGTTGTGAAGAACTGTTGGCTCTGTACTCAGCACAGTACCCAAACACAAGAAAGGGTTCACTCTGCATGGGGGACCAAAATCCAGAGCAGAGGACAGGCCCAGGTTCCCCTACCAGCCACTGGAGAAGTGGCACACACTGGGTAGTGGAGTAGAAGACTGCCTGGGACAATTGTTTGATAGGACTTTGCTATCCTGGAAGGGGAGGGCTATAGTGACTTGGCCGGAGATCCAAAACTCAGAGATAGAGAGCACCTCGAATGGGGAGGGGGGCAGGCAACAGGACATGTGAACGAGCTGGAAGGGGACATTGGAGCTGGAAAGAGTTAATCCCCTGAACAGCCAGGAGGAAGCATCCTAGTGGTGAGTGGACTCTGTGACAGATTGTCACTACTTTCTCAATCATTTTACCTAGGAATAGGATGTTAGGGGAATAGCTGGAGAGGTGTGTGTTTTCTGCACCAAGTGTGTTTGGGGGGGGGGGGGCAGGCAGATCAGGTGCACTTACTGCACTTTTCTGGAAAGTTCTAGGATTGGGAGGTTTAGCTTCTCTGGAGGAGGTATGGATTATTTCTGTAATCATTATGCATACTTCTTCACCAGCCAGGAGAGCATAGATCTGTTTTGCAGATGATGGCTCAAATAGTCAGGACTTGAGCTTCATTGTGCTGTGGGGTGTTGGTGGGAGGTATCAATGCCATCTGGTCCAGTATAGCTGCCTTTTGCTTCTGAAAAATAGTGTATATATGAATACTATTGAAAATTGCCTTGGGTCCACAATAGTTAAACATTAGTATGAAGCACCATAACATGTAGAAGAGGGGCAGAGAGGATTGAGGAATTCCATTATGTGAACTTTGACCTACCCTGAAGTGCTCTCCTCAGGATAGTAGCCTTTGGTGAGCCATGGAGAAAGTAAATATTTTAGTTCATGGGCAATGCCATCTGTGACGGAAAGAAGTTCCAGCCTGGGGGGGTACTGTCTCTCTAAGGTGTGCGTTGGGCCCATTAGCAACCAAACTACCCTGGTCACTGTCTAGATACAGGTGAAGCTGAACTAGTTAAGAGCTATATCTCTGTGCTTTTATAGCTCCTTTCCTCGGAGGGTCTCAAATCACTTCCTGCAATATTAATTTCTTATGCACTCTGTTAGAAATCTTGTTCATTTTAGCATGCAATGTAGAGTAGCTGCTCTCACCTCAACACACTCTTCTATCCACTCCAAATGGACCCCTCCCCCGCCATGGCACTGTGCTAGCTCAGAAGATTATCTGTGGCTTGGAGGGGAAGGGGGAGCATGCTGCATTGGGTCTTCTCTCTCTTTCCTCTAGTTCAGGGCTGTTTTGATCTTTAAAACTTTTTTTACTCTGGTCTACTAGTAACAGATAAGGGTCACATAGGGCCCAAAGACACATTATGACAGGAGTGGGCAAACTACGGCTTGTGGGCAACATCAGCCCTTCAGACATTTTAATCCAGCCCTCGAGCTCCTGCCAGGGAGCGGGGTCCAGGGCTTGCCCTGATCTGTGCGGCTCTCAGAAGTAGTGGTATGTCCCCTCTCCAGCTCCTAAGCATAGGGGCAGCCACGTGGCTTTGCTGCACACTGCCTCATCCACAGACACCACCCCTGCAGCTCCCATTGGCCAGGAGCCACTGCCAATAGGAGCAGCAGAGTGGTGCCTGTGGATGGAACAGGGCGCAGAGCCGCCTGGCTGTGCCTCCATGTAGGAGCCAGAGGGAGGACGTGCTGCTGCTTCCAAGAGCTGCTTGAAGTAAGTGCTGCCCGGAGCCTTCACCCTACCCCTTGCCAGAGCCCTGATCCCCCTCGGTCCTGGTCCAGACCACCTTCCAACCCTTCACCCAAGCCCCACCCCAGAGCCTGCACCCCCAGACAGAAACCTCATCTCCTCCTGCCCTCAACCCCCCCCATTTCATGAGCATTCATGGTCCACCATACAATTTCCATACCCAGATGTGGCCCTCTGGCCAAAAAGTTTGCCCACCTCTGCACTATGATCTTTCTTGAATAACCAAGAGAAAACAGTGTCCCCTAAAGTTTGAAGGTGAGATAGAAAAGAACATGTATATCTTAATGTGCATATTCAAAATTATCCTTAAAAAGGGGATTATAATTTTATCATGAGCTTCAATGGAGTCTAATTATCTTCTACCAATGTGGCACAGAAACAATACCAATCAGTTTACGACCAAACTGAGTAAACTCAGAGTGAATCTGTAACTAACATATTCAGATAAGCTAGAGCTTCCAGTGACTAAGCCCTGGTCTACACTAGGCATTGAGGTCGAATTTAGCAGCGTTAAATCGATGTAACCCTGCACCCGTCCACATGACAAAGCCCTTTTTTTTTTTTGACTTAAAGGGCTCTTAAAATCGATTTCCTTACTCCACACCCGACAAGGGGATTAGCACTGAAATCGGTTTTGCTGGGTCGAATTTGGGTACTGTGGACGCAATTAGATGGTATTGGCCTCCGGGAGCTATCCCAGAGTGCTCCATTGTGATCGCTCTGGACAGCACTCTCAACTCAGATGCACTGACCAGGTAGACAGGAAAAGGCCTGCGAACTTTTGAATTTCAATTTCCTGTTTGGCCAGTGTGGCAAGCTGCAGGTGACTATGCAGAGCTCATCAGCAGAGGTGACCATGGTGGAGTCCCAAAATTGCAAAAGAGCTCCAGCATGGACGGAATGGGAGGTACGGGATCTGATCGCTGTATGGGGAGAGGAATCCGTGCTATCAGAACTACGTTCCAGTTTTTGAAATGCCAAAACATTTGTGAATCTCCCAGGGCATGAAGGACAGAGGCCGTAACAGCGACCCAAAGCAGTGCCGCATGAAACTTAAGGAGCTGAGGCAAGCCTACCAGAAAACCAGAGAGGTGAACGGCCGCTCCGGGTCAGAGCCCCAAACATGCCGCTTCTATGATGAGCTGCATGCCATTTTAGGGGGTTCAGCCACCACAACCCCAGCTGTGTTCTTTGACTCCTTCAATGGAGATGGAGACAACAGGGAAGCAGGTTTTGGGGACAAGGAAGACAGCTCACAGCAAACAAGTGGAGAAACCAGTTTTCCCGACAGCCAGGAACTGTTTCTCAGCCTGGACCTGGAGCCAGTACCCCCCAAACCCACCCAAGGCTGCCTTCCGGACCCACCAGCTGGAGAAGGGACCTCTGGTGAGTGTACCTTTTAAAATACTATAAAAGGTTTAAAAGCCAGCATGTTTAATGATTGATTTGCCCTGGCATTCGTGGCTCTCCTGGATATACTCCCAAAGCCTTTGCAAAAGGTTTCTGGGGATGGCAGCCTTATTCCATCCACCATGGTAGGACACTACCACTCCAGGCCAGTAGCACGTACTCGGGAATCGTTGTAGAACAAAGCATTGCAGTGTGTGTTTGCTGGCATTCAAACAACATCCGTTCTTTATCTCTCTGTATTATCCTCAGGAGAGTGATATCATTCATGGTCACCTTGTTGAAATAGGGTGCTTTTCTTAAGGGGACATTCAGAGGTGCCCATTCCTGCAGGGCTGTTTGCTTATGGCTGAACAGAAATGTTCCCCGCTGTTAGCAACACAGTGGGGGGAGGCAAAATGTGACCTTGTAACGAAAGCACATGTGCTATGTATGTAATGTTAACAGAAAAGTTTACCGTGAAAGAGTGTACCCATTGTTCTATAAAATGTGTCTTTTCAAATACCACTGTCCCTTTTTTTTCCTCCACCAGCTGCATGTGTTTCAAGGATCACAGGATCTTCTCCTTCCCAGAGGCTAGCGAAGATTAGAAGGCGAAAAAAATGCCCTCGCGATGAAATGTTCTCTGAGCTCATGTTGTCCTCCCATACTGACAGAGTACAGACAAATGCATGGAGGCAGACAATGTCAGAGTGCAGGAAAGCACAAGATGACCGGGAGGAGAGGTGGCAGACTGAAGAGAGGGCTGAAGCTGAAAGGTAGCGGCAGTGTGATGAGAGGAGGCAGGATTCAATGCTGAGGCTGCTGGAGGATCAAACTAATATACTCCAGTGTATGGTTGAGCTGCAGGAAAAGGCAGCAGGAGCACAGACTGCCGCTACAGCCCCTGTGTAACCAACCACCCTCCTCCCCAAGTTCCATAGCCTCCTCACCCAGGCGCCCAAGAACGCAGTGGGGGGCCCTCTAGCCACCCAGCCACTCAACCCCAGAGGATTGCCCAAGTAACAGAAGGCTGGCATTCAATAAGTTTTAAACTTTTAAAGTGCTGTGTGGCCTTGTCCTTCCCTCCTCCACCACCCCCTGGGCTACCTTGGTAATTATCCCCCTATTTGTGTGATGTATTAATAAAGAATGCATGAATGTGAAACAACAATGACTTTATTGCCTCTGCAAGCGGTGATCAAAGGGAGGGGGGAAGAGTGGTTAGCTTACAGGGAAGTAGAGTGAACCAAGGGGCGGGAGGTTTCATCAAGGAGAAACAAACAACTTTCACACTGTAGCCTGGCCAGTCATGAAACTGGTTTTCAAAGCTTCCCTGATGTGCACCGCACCCTCCTGTGCTCTTCTAACCACCCTGCTGTCTGGCTGAGCGTAACCAGCAGCCAAGCAATTTGCCTCAACCTCCCACCCCACCATAAATGTCTCACCTTTACTCTCACAGATATTGTGGAGCGCACAGCAAGCAGTAATAACAGTGGGAATATTGGTTTTGCTGAGGTCTAACTGAGTCAGTAATCTGCACCAGCGTGCTTTTAAATGTCCAAATGCACATTCTACCACCATTCTGCACTTGCTCAGCCTGTAGCTGAACAGCTCCTGACTACTCTCCAGGCTGCCTATGTATGGCTTCATGAGCCATGGCATTAATGGGTAGGCTGGGTCCCCAAGGATAACTATAGGCATTTCAACATCCCCAACGGTTATTTTCTGGTCTGGGAATAAAGTCCCTTCCTGCAGCTTTTGAAACAGAGCAGAGTTCCTGAAGATGCAAGCATCAGGTATCTTTCCTGGCCATCTCACATTGATGTTGGTGGAAATGTCCCTTGTGATCCACCAGTTCTTGCAGCACTATTGAAAAGTACCCCTTGTGGTTTATGTACTCACTGGCTTGGTGCTCCAGTGCCAAGATAGGGATATGGGTTCCGTCTATGGCCCCACCACAGTTAGGGAATCCCATTGCAGCGAAGCCATCCACTATGACCTGCACATTTCCCAGGGTCACTACCCCTGATAACGGCAGATCTTTGATTGCATTGCATCACAGCAGCCCCCACAGTAGATTTGCCCACTCCAAATTGATTCCTGACTGACCGGTAGCTGTCTGGCATTGCAAGCTTCCACAGGGCTATTGCCAGTCACTTCTCAACTGTGAGGGCTGTTCTCATCTTGGTATTCTTGCACCTCAGGGCAGGGGAAAGCAAGTCACAAAGTTCCATGAAAGTGTCCTTACGCATGCAAAAGTTTCGCAGCCACTGGGAATCATCCCAGACCTGCAACACTATGTGGTCCCACCAGTCTGTGCTTGTTTCCTGGGCCCAGAATCAGCGTTCTACCACTTGAGCCTCCCCCATTAGCACCATGATGCCCACATTGCCAGGGTACGTGCTTTGAGAGAAGTCTGTATCCATGTTCTCATCACTCTCATAACCGCGCTGATGTCACCTACTCACCCGGTTTCGCTTTGCCAGGTTCTGGTGCTGCATATACTGCTGGATAATGCATGTGGTGTTTAATGTGCTCCTAATTGCCAAAGTGATCTGAGCGGGCTCCATGCTTGCCGTGGTATGGCATCTACACAGAAAAAAGGCGTGGAACGATTGTCTGCTGTTGCCCTGATGGAGGGAGGGGCGATTGACGACATGGCTTACAGGGTTGTCTTACAGGGAATTAAAATCAACAAAGGGGGTGGCTTTGCGAGAAACTGAATGGCCGCTTCAAGTTTAGAACTCAAAACCTCAAATAGAACTCAAAACTGGGTTTAGCAGGCCGTTGATTTCACAGAGGGAGGAGAAAATGAATACAAAACAAATCTGGTCTATTTCTTGTTTTGAGCCACTTCATCTATCTTTATACATCTTGCTGGCAGCAGACTGTGCAGTATGACCGCTAGCCATCGTCATACTGGGTGCTCGGCAGAAGACGGTGCAGTATGACTGCTGGCAATCATCTTTTGCTGGTTGCAGATTAAAAGACAGTGCACTGCTGGTAGGACTCAATCACCATGAGACGAAACAAGGGAAATGACCTGGCTGAGTCACTCCCATGTTTGCCCAGGTGCCCAGTTAAAAGAGCACCCAGGACTACATCGACGACAGCTACCAGTCATACTGCACTGTCTGCTGCCAAAAGGCAATAAACTGCTGCTGTGTAGCAATGCAGTACCATGTCTGCCAGCACCCAGGAGACATACGGTGACAGTTAGCTGAGTGGGCTCCATGCTTGCCGTGGTATGGTGTCCGCACAGGTAACTCAAGAAAAAAGGCGCAAAACGATTGTCTGCCCTTGCTTTTATGGAGGGAGGGATGGAATGGGGGCCTGACGATATGTACCCAGAGCCACCCACGACAATGTTTTAGCCCCATCAGGCACTGGGATTTCTACCCAGAATTCAAATGGGCGGTGGAGACTGTGGGAACTGTGGGATAGATACCCACAGTGCAAAGCTCCGGAAGTCAACTGTTGCCTCGGTACTGTGGACACAGTCCGCCGACTACATACACTTAGAGCATTTGTGTGGAGACACACACGCTCGACTCTATAAAAACACTTTCTACAAAACTGACTTCTATAAATTCGACCTAATTTCATAGTGTAGACATATCCTTAGGCTGGATTGTGAAAGGTATTTGGGGAACTAAACATGTAGTTAGGCACCAAACTTGCAAAGGGGTTTTACCTATTAGGTGACTAAATCCCATTGAAATTAATGCCTATCTGTACCTTTAGGCACCTAAATATCTTTGAAAATCTGGCTCCTTGTTACCACTAGTAACTCCAGGGATATGAAGGGGAACGAGTATCAGTAAGAGACCTAGAGTTTAGGAAGTGTGAAAGGAGTAATAAAATCCTGAGATCCTGATATGTGAACTACTATATTTTTAATGCATCCATGGTGAACAGTGAAACATATGCATGCATAGGAGTACCGGTGGCATCTTAGAGACTAACAAATTTATTAGAGCATAAGCTTTCGTGAGCTACAGCTCACTTCATCGGATGCATTTGGTGGAAAAAACAGAGGAGAGATTTATATACACACACACAGAGAACATGAAACAATGGGTTTATCATACACACTGTAAGGAGAGTGATCACTTAAGATAAGCCATCACCAGCAGCAGGGGGGGGAAAGGAGGAAAACCTTTCATGGTGACAAGCAAGGTAGGCTAATTCCAGCAGTTAACAAGAATATCAGAGGAACAGTGGGGGGTGGGGTGGGAGGGAGAAATACCAGGGGGAAATAGTTTTACTTTGTGTAATGACTCATCCATTCCCAGTCTCTATTCAAGCCTAAGTTAATTGTATCCAGTTTGCAAATTAATTCCAATTCAGCAGTCTCTCGTTGGAGTCTGTTTTTGAAGCTTTTTTGTTGAAGTATAGCCACTCTAAGATCTGTGATCGAGTGACCAGAGAGATTGAAGTGTTCTCCAACTGGTTTTTGAATCTTATAATTCTTGACGTCTGATTTATGTCCATTCATTCTTTTACGTAGAGACTGTCCAGTTTGGCCAATGTACATGGCAGAGGGGCATTGCTGGCACATGATGGCATATATCACATTGGTAGATGCGCAGGTGAACGAGCCTCTGATAGTGTGGCTGATGTGATTAGGCCCTATGATGGTATCCCCTGAATAGATATGTGGACAGAGTTGGCAACGGGCTTTGTTGCAAGGATAGGTTCCTGGGTTAGTGGTTCTGTTGTGTGGTGTGTGGTTGCTGGTGAGTATTTGCTTCAGATTGGGGGGCTGTCTGTAAGCAAGGACTGGTCTGTCTCCCAAGATCTGTGAGAGTGATGGCTCGTCCTTCAGGATAGGTTGTAGATCCTTGATGATGCGTTGGAGAGGTTTTAGTTGGGGGCTGAAGGTGATGGCTAGTGGCGTTCTGTTGTTTTCTTTGTTGGGCCTGTCCTGTAGTAGGTGACTTCTGGGTACTCTTCTGGCTCTGTCAATCTGTTTCTTCACTTCAGCAGGTGGGTATTGTAGTTGTAGGAATGCATGATAGAGATCTTGTAGGTGTTTTGTCTCTGTCTGAGGGGTTGAAGCAAATGCGGTTATATCGTAGCGCTTGGCTGTAGACAATGGATCGAGTGGTATGATCTGGATGAAAGCTAGAGGCATGTAGGTAGGAATAGCGGTCAGTAGGTTTCCGATATAGGGTGGTGGTTATGTGACCATCGCTTATTAGCACCGTAGTGTCCAGGAAGTGGATCTCTTGTGTGGACTGGTCCAGGCTGAGGTTGATGGTGGGATGGAAATTGTTGAAATCATGGTGGAATTCCTCAAGAGCTTCTTTTCCATGGGTCCAGATGATGAAGATGTCATCAATGTAGCGCAAGTAGAGTAGGGGCATTAGGGGACGAGAGCTGAGGAAGCGTTGTTCTAAGTCAGCCATAAAAATGTTGGCATACTGTGGGGCCATGCGGGTACCCATCGCAGTGCCGCTGATTTGAAGGTATACATTGTCACCAAATGTGAAATAGTTATGGGTCAGGACAAAGTCACAAAGTTCAGCCACCAGGTTAGCCGTGACAGTATCGGGGATACTGTTCCTGACGGCTCGTAGTCCATCTTTGTGTGGAATGTTGGTGTAGAGGGCTTCTACATCCATAGTGGCTAGGATGGTGTTTTTAGGAAGATCACCAATGGACTGTAGTTTCCTCAGGAAATCGGTGGTGTCTCGAAGATAGCTGGGAGTGCTGGTAACGAAGGGCCTGAGGAGGGAGTCTACATAGCCAGACAATCCTGCTGTCAGGGTGCCAATGCCTGAGATGATGGGGCGTCCAGGATTTCCAGGTTTATGGATCTTGGGTAGCAGATAGAATACCCCAGGTCGGGGCTCCAGGGGTGTGTCTGTGCGGATTTGTTCTTGTGCTTTTTCAGGGAGTTTCTTGAGCAAATGCTGTAGTTTCTTTTGGTAACTCTCAGTGGGATCAGAGGGTAATGGCTTGTAGAAAGTGGTGTTGGAGAGCTGCCTAGTAGCCTCTTGTTCATACTCCGACCTATTCATGATGACGACAGCACCTCCTTTGTCAGCCTTTTTGATTATGATGTCAGAGTTGTTTCTGAGGCTGTGGATGGCACTGTGTTCTGCATGGCTGAGGTTATGGGGTAAGCGATGCTGCTTTTCCACAATTTCAGCTCGTGCACGTCGGCGGAAGCAGTCTATGTAGAAATCCAGGCTGCTGTTTCGACCTTCAGGAGGAGTCCACCCAGAATCCTTCTTTTTGTAGTGTTGGCAGGAAGGTCTCTGGGTTAATATGTTGGTCAGAGGTGTGTTGGAAATATTCCTTGAGTCTGAGACGTCGAAAATAGGATTCTAGGTCACCACAGAACTGTATCATGTTCGTGGGGGTGGAGGGGCAAAAGGAGAGGCCCCGAGATAGGACAGATTCTTCTGCTGGGCTAAGAGTATAGTTGGATAGATAGTTCCGCCGACGTGCACGAGCTGAAATTGTGGAAAAGCAGCATCGTTTACCCCATAACCTCAGCCATGCAGAACACAGTGCCATCCACAGCCTCAGAAACAACTCTGACATCATAATCAAAAAGGCTGACAAAGGAGGTGCTGTCGTCATCATGAATAGGTCGGAGTATGAACAAGAGGCTACTAGGCAGCTCTCCAACACCACTTTCTACAAGCCATTACCCTCTGATCCCACTGAGAGTTACCAAAAGAAACTACAGCATTTGCTCAAGAAACTCCCTGAAAAAGCACAAGAACAAATCCGCACAGACACACCCCTGGAGCCCCGACCTGGGGTATTCTATCTGCTACCCAAGATCCATAAACCTGGAAATCCTGGACGCCCCATCATCTCAGGCATTGGCACCCTGACAGCAGGATTGTCTGGCTATGTAGACTCCCTCCTCAGGCCCTTCGTTACCAGCACTCCCAGCTATCTTCGAGACACCACCGATTTCCTGAGGAAACTACAGTCCATTGGTGATCTTCCTAAAAACACCATCCTAGCCACTATGGATGTAGAAGCCCTCTACACCAACATTCCACACAAAGATGGACTACGAGCCGTCAGGAACAGTATCCCCGATACTGTCACGGCTAACCTGGTGGCTGAACTTTGTGACTTTGTCCTGACCCATAACTATTTCACATTTGGTGACAATGTATACCTTCAAATCAGCGGCACTGCGATGGGTACCCGCATGGCCCCACAGTATGCCAACATTTTTATGGCTGACTTAGAACAACGCTTCCTCAGCTCTCGTCCCCTAATGCCCCTACTCTACTTGCGCTACATTGATGACATCTTCATCATCTGGACCCATGGAAAAGAAGCTCTTGAGGAATTCCACCAGGATTTCAACAATTTCCATCCCACCATCAACCTCAGCCTGGACCAGTCCACACAAGAGATCCACTTCCTGGACACTACGGTGCTAATAAGCGATGGTCACATAACCACCACCCTATATCGGAAACCTACTGACCGCTATTCCTACCTACATGCCTCTAGCTTTCATCCAGATCATACCACTCGATCCATTGTCTACAGCCAAGCGCTACGATATAACCGCATTTGCTTCAACCCCTCAGACAGAGACAAACATCTACAAGATCTCTATCATGCATTCCTACAACTACAATACCCACCTGCTGAAGTGAAGAAACAGATTGACAGAGCCAGAAGAGTACCCAGAAGTCACCTACTACAGGACAGGCCCAACAAAGAAAACAACAGAACGCCACTAGCCATCACCTTCAGCCCCCAACTAAAACCTCTCCAACGCATCATCAAGGATCTACAACCTATCCTGAAGGACGAGCCATCACTCTCACAGATCTTGGGAGACAGACCAGTCCTTGCTTACAGACAGCCCCCCAATCTGAAGCAAATACTCACCAGCAACCACACACCACACAACAGAACCACTAACCCAGGAACCTATCCTTGCAACAAAGCCCGTTGCCAACTCTGTCCACATATCTATTCAGGGGATACCATCATAGGGCCTAATCACATCAGCCACACTATCAGAGGCTCGTTCACCTGCGCATCTACCAATGTGATATATGCCATCATGTGCCAGCAATGCCCCTCTGCCATGTACATTGGCCAAACTGGACAGTCTCTACGTAAAAGAATGAATGGACATAAATCAGACGTCAAGAATTATAACATTCAAAAACCAGTTGGAGAACACTTCAATCTCTCTGGTCACTCGATCACAGATTTTAGAGTGGCTATACTTCAACAAAAAAGCTTCAAAAACAGACTCCAACGAGAGACTGCTGAATTGGAATTAATTTGCAAACTGGATACAATTAACTTAGGCTTGAATAGAGACTGGGAATGGATGAGTCATTTCACAAAGTAAAACTATTTCCCCCTGGTATTTCTCCCTCCCACCCCACCCCCCACTGTTCCTCTGATATTCTTGTTAACTGCTGGAATTAGCCTACCTTGCTTGTCACCATGAAAGGTTTTCCTCCTTTCCCCCCCCTGCTGCTGGTGATGGCTTATCTTAAGTGATCACTCTCCTTACAGTGTGTATGATAAACCCATTGTTTCATGTTCTCTGTGTGTGTGTATATAAATCTCTCCTCTGTTTTTTCCACCAAATGCATCCGATGAAGTGAGCTGTAGCTCACGAAAGCTTATGCTCTAATAAATTTGTTAGTCTCTAAGGTGCCACCGGTACTCCTTTTCTTTTTGCGAATACAGACTAACACGGCTGCTACTCTGAAACCGGTGATATGCATGCATAGTGAAACAGGCAAGTCCTCAAGGCTTTACAACAGTTCTATAATGTATCATGGACTGGAAAGCTTTATTTTAGTAATCCAGTTAAAGATGAAATATTAATCTCTTTAACTTTTGGTACCAAATCTTTTTGTTTCCCAAAAATGGATAAAACCTTGAATTTATCCCAGCCTCAAGGAATTTGGGTCCAATTCAGGATTATTGTGGGGGGTTGATTTTGCAAAACAAAATCTGAGCAATTAGATCTGGCAAAACCAGGACCCCACTTGTCACATATATAAACACATCCTGCTCACTTTACTCATGCTACAAGATATGCAATGGGCTGCTTACTTGAGTAAAGCAAGCAGAATGAGATTTCTATACAGGGTCACACCTTCAGCTAATGCTTAGCCATGGTGAGGGCAGCTGAAGAAAAGGGTGTGTGTGTGTGTGTGTTTGTGTGCGTGCACAAAGATGTCCTTTGCACCCACCCAGGGCCATCTGGCTACTGGGTGGATCTGAGGCATGAAGGCTTCTCTAATTTACACTAGCTGTCAAAGGTCCCAGCAGCTATTCCAGCATCTGGGGCTCCGCAAGAAACAGGGATATACTGCTCATGTCTCCTTCCTCCTGGCCACTGTAGGAGCTATTACGGTGGCTGGATATCACTTGCTCCCCCCGACCCCCCATAGGGGAATTATGCAGTGGCAGGTTAGGCCAGCTTTAGGGAAGATTTGTGCTGCCAAAGTAGCACAAAGACATCTTAACACTGAGAAGGATCTGGCTCTCATCTCATTCTCCTCTCATACTGCTGGTGCATATCCGGACTAATGCCATTCAAGTCAGTGGGTTTACACCACTGTAAAACCAGCATAAGTTAGAAAAGAATCAGGCCTGCTGTATAAGAAAAACAAACGGATATCAGCTGAAGAATTTACCAAAGTCAGACTCATCTTACTGAATTTCTCACACTAGCTCTTAAGATGACTGTGAGTGTAGCAGAGCTGGGATTCTCTCCTCTCTGTGCACCCCCCAGTGAAATTTCCTAGAATGCTGACTCTTAAAGTCACATCCACATCATTTCAATATGTAAATAATTACCCCCATGTTTTCCCTCACTCAGGGAAGCTTTAAAATCCATATTTAAAATGAACGTGCAGCTTGTTAACATCCCAAACATACCTGTGCTGCCCTGCCTCTTTAAATGGCCAGCTGTCAAGTTGGGCCAGTGCCTTAGGAAACAACATGCCATTGCAGCTGTTATGGACAGGTGGGGAAAATATTACACAGATACTGTTATTTCTTTTGAAAAAGGAAAATACATGGCTTATGAGAGGCTCTGAGGTCAGAAGGGAAGACAATCCATAGGGAAATTAATGAAGTTAGAGGCTGTTTGGCCATTAGAAAGAAGTGAGAGACATTTTTGCTTTTTACACAAGTCAGACTTTCTATTGATCAGATTATGTTGCTGACTCTTATTTTGCCCTGTTTCCTCAGAGCTATGGGGCTCCCTATTGTACTATTTCTCCCCTCGCCCCCCAAAACTCAATTGGGAACAAATGGCCATTCTATGGTATCATGTAAAGGAAAATCTATCTTCAGACTAAACCTAAAGATTCCTAAAATTAATTTGGAGCCAAGGAAAATATTAGTGTTTACTTATTTTGCTATCTGGATTACTAGCTGTCGTTATAATGCACTGTGGCACTGAAATATATGTTTCTCTTCATGAGCTTTTTTGAAACACAAAAGGGAGTCCAAATTTGATCTGCTTTTAAAATCTGAGGCAGAAAAGTGTTGTCCTTGGGAAGTTTGAGATGTTGCATGTGGAATAGCTTCTTAAAAGTAAAGTAAACTCTCTCTTCCTCCTTCCACTTCGAGCCCCCCAAGAGATGCACTTACTCCTTTCTTTGCTGTGCTAAGCAACAACTCCTGTCTACGCTTCATGGTCATGGAGAGAAACATCTCTGCATTTTCACAGAATTTGAGAAGCCTGCTTAGATGTTTACTCCCTGCAATTCAGGGAGCCTGAGCTGTGTGGGGAGCAATGGAAGGGGGTGAGTGGAGCAGGAGAATTGGCCTACCTAGATCTGCTGGTCATTATCCCCAGGGAAGCAGGATTAAAGGAACACTGGGAAGTGGCTCAATAACCCAAATTTTGCTAGGGTTGCCAATCTTCTCTCCCCCCACCCCGCAGTCTCAGAGCCTTAGTGGTGACTGCAGGGTAGCTCTTCTGATGCTTTGTGGTCTGTGGAAGAGAAGATTACTTCCCCGCTAAGCTTCATCAAATACCATTTGCCATGGGCATTAGTGGGCTAACTAACCTCAAATGTTTCCCCTGGCCTCTGCCTGAAAAAGCATGGCTTCAATATGGGGCCTGATCCTCAGCTGGTGTAAATTGGTATAGCTCAACTGAAGTCAGAGCTGTGCTGATTTAAATCAACTAAAGATTTAATCCAAAGTTTTCAAACACCCATTCATCCTCTGTAAGGTCTTGTTTAGTGATCTTTGGGGTAAGCACTGGGCAAGTGACTTTGCTCTGTGTAAGGTGATTTTACAATGATTTTGTTATACTCCATATGCAATTATTTTTAGCTGTCTCCCTGCAGCTAATGTTAATGAGAACTGTGTGGCTAAATCAATGGGGTCTGTTTTTAATACCCATCCATAAAGTCTCAGCATGTTCTGGGATTTTGGTATGGCATTATATCATATGGACCAGTATGAAATGTGTATCTTTATTAATTACTCACCAATGAAGTGTGGAGGAGGATAAGTGCCAAATAATCAAAGGCACTTACATTTTCAAACTAGGAACCAATTATTTCATCTAAAGACCAACACAATATCTGGTAATTGGTCTACCAAATCTTCTATAGATCAGATATCTTGGAATCTGAAATAGTGAACATTATATATTTATCTGTTATTTATCATGTATCGAAGTATTTCTAATACATAATTTTTCATCCCTTATAATATTGTAAAGGATTAGATAAATTTTAAGAAAAATGTGTTTTTGGAATTGCTTGTAAAATTACTGAGATTGTATATGAATTTCTGCAAGCAGCTACTGTGATTAAACGTGCAATTGTGCAAATATTCTGAAAATGTGAATCCCTATTTTTCAGATAATGTTGAATCCATTTTTTGCTAGTCAGCATTTTGACAGCTGCCGTAGAAACTGTAGTTACAAATATGCACTTTCTACTGTTCAAACACTCTCTGAATATGTAGATGATAGTAGTGATTCAGTACCCCAGTATGGGTCTATTACTTTGTTTAAACTAGCACATTTCTAGTTCATCTGCCAATGCAATATTTCCTCCTTTTGTTAAGACTAATGATAAATTAATTTATATCATAACTATATTTAAAGTATGCTTCTACTCTAAAAGTAACTAGGAAAAATGGCATACTTTTACTCCAGAAATCTGCTCTCTGCATTTATTCAGTGTAACTTCAGTTTATATGACATCTTTACAACTTTTACACCTTCAGAGAAAACAGAGATCTGTGAGAAAGAACTGTCTGTTCTGGTTTGGGAATTGTACATCTTCCTATTAGTCGATTCTCCATTTTTAAAAAAAAAGACAGTATAATACCACTAACACAGGATTTAAGTGACCCTTACGTCACTTCCGTTGACCTATACTGCTTATAGATTGGAAATAGTCTTTATTAGTTATTTCTATTTTATTTTAGTGCGTCCAGTACACTCAGAATTTTATGAAAAAAGCCCCCAAAACAAAACACTGACCGTCTTGAGTAGACAACGTGTAGGGTTCTGATTCAGGAGAACATTCGTATTCGACAGCACTTAAGCCCATGTTGATTTTTTTTTTCCTGACTAGGGTTGGATTTTAGCACATGTGCTGAAGTTAAACATGTGCCTAAGTGATTTACTGATTTGGGGGGCATGCTTATGTAGAAAATCTGATGTTATCTCTAAGTCTTGAGCAACTCAGTAGGGATGCTAATGGTCTTCATATCCCATTGACTTCAATGGAAGCTGATAATGTTCTGCACATTGCAGAATTGAGCTCTTAGTGATTAGGTATTTAGGATCCCTTCTCCAGCATTCAATGAAATCAATGGCAATATTCCAAGTGACAAGCAGTGCAGGATCAGAACCTAAGATCTTATTCCATTAATGAACCATAGTTCTCAAGAAAAAAATTGTCCTACCAACGAATGAATACTTAAAATAGACAAAATTAAGAATTCCAAGTGGAAAAAATGACTCTTGTATCACAGCTCCTCCAGATTTCATTCATGATTCTTCTTACTTTATAGTGTCTGCCTTGCATTAGAACACCGCATAATCTCTGATCTGCTATGTTCTCTTTGCTACTTTATGGCGAGAGGTTTTTTTAAAATATATATAATTATCTTATTGGGTTTTTTTTAAGTCACAAAATGGTTTGCCCACTTTCTCTGCACAGAAGGTTTGTTAGGGACATTTATTAGTTTCACTAGATAGCATTCTGTGCAACATTTGGATCATTTCAGTAACTAACGTTTGTTTTATCAACAATGGTTTAATTTGACATGCTGCATAATGCATGTGCAATAACAGTGCCATGTTTGATGGATAAATGCCTAAGAGAAATTCAAATTGGCTAATAAATAAAATTGAATTTAGTTATCCCATTCAATTTAAGCAAACTTGTCATGGATTATTAACTGTACTAACTAATGCCTTGTTTATATCTATGCATATATAATTTGAAACCTTTTTGAAGGATTATAGTTTGAAATTGCCAAGTATTTGAGCCCATTATTGACAAGGATTATTAATGCTTCTTTGTGGGTGGGAAAATTGCCAGCACCACTTAAGCAGCAGTTAGAACATGTCTTTGGACAATGGTAACCTTTATGTCCTATCTTGAGACTGAGAATATTTATGTCCTGTCTTCCTTTTCTGGTGAAGGTTATTGAAGAGGAGGGGATGGAGCAGGTCCAGTTACACCTTGTATAATCAGGGTGTTACACACAGAGATGTATACCTGTAAAGACTGTGACTTTGAATTGATGCAAATGATACCATGTCCTTGTCACAGTTCCCTGGATAACTGCACCTTTGAACTCCTCCTGGTCTCTTTGGCCTTATTGAATTCCGGGAGGTAGATAGGTACAATCCCTCCTACATCTAAAGGCCCCTCCCTGAACCTAGGAGAAACGCTACTGGATCGGGGTTCAACTGAGTATGGGGGACAACTAAGGAATAACAGAGTCAAGAGTGGGGGACATAGGTTCAAAATTAGGGATCCAGCTGGTCTCTTTGGAGTCCACAACCACTTCAGGTGTCAGGCCTCCAGCCATCAGCTCCATTGTGGTGGAATCATGTGATTCTCCCACTCTCAGACCAGATTTTAGGCTGTGCAATCCCTTGTTGCTAACCATGACTTACCTCAGCAGGCCTTACTTATGTTCAGTACCTGCAGTTCTGTTTGCTCTAGGTTAATACAGTGAACAGACAGCCTACTTAAAAGCATTTCAGAGCAGAAAGGTCTTAAAACAATAAACGGATAATATAGGGGTCTAGCTCACCAAGTATCTATCCATCTTCCACATCGGGATCCTGGTAGATCTAAGCATCTTATAGATTCTCCAGGACTGCCACTAAGGCTTTCAATTGCTTGCTTATCCTCCTTGTTTAAAAACACACACATTCTCCTTGCCCAAGCTAGATTTTCCTCTTTGAGGTTTTCCCCCGATCTGGCTCCCTCTTATGTTCCCCTCCCCTTATCTCTAATTTCCTGCTATGCCCCTGTGATGGGGCAGAGTGGCCTCGCACTGGTACTGCAGGGGTTAACCCTTCCTTCCTTCCTGGCAGAGGAGGCTCCGCCCCAGAAGCCCTGCTGGGCATGCTCCAACTGGAGACCAGGTATAAAAGCCTGCAAAGGTGCTCAGTCTGGGCTGCACACTGCCAGCTCCTGAGGAGGGATAGCCAATGCTCTATGCTCCAGTGGCCAGCCAAGCTGGGATGCACCTGGCCTCCCAGATGGAGGTCTTGACAGGAGGGGATGGACCAGAGGACTGCCCCCCACCCCACCCCGCCCCGGAGTGGAGAACACAATGTTGAGGGTAGGAAGTGACCTAGGTGAACTTTAGAGACAAGCAGCGTTAAAGCTGCACTGACACTTGGTGTGTTGCAGGCAGATCTCCGCTGAGCTAAGCACAGGGGGGAACCTTGCCAATAGGTGAGCCCTGGGTTGGGACCCGGTGGAAAGGGTGGGCCTGGGTCCCCCTACCACACTGACCATTGGGCTACACTTCCCTGCCCGAGAGGAGGAAGGCTATGGACTCTGGCCATTGGGCCACACCATCCTGATATGCAGGATGAGCTATATGGACTTTGGCCATTGGGCCATGCTGCCCTGATACTTAGGGCACGACACATGGATGTGGACTGTTAGGTCCTGCTACCCTGACCAAGGGGTGAGCATGGGGAAACCTGCCATTGGGACACCCTTAAAGGGATGGGTGTGGGAACTTAAGAGTGGCGAGGCCCTGATACCCACCTTCAAATTTTCATCCCATCCTGCTCTTCCTAATACCCTCCCCTGCTACTTCTGGTTCCCTACATCATCCCCCTTTAAGTAATCCCCTGTCTTCCCCCCGATTAAATTTTCCCAATCCTGTTGGCTTGGCTATCTCCTAAACCTCCCTCATCTGTCCGTCCTCATCCTCCTTCTGATTTTATCCCTTTCCCCCTCTCCTTTCACTCCCCCATTTGGTTTTCCCCTTCTTCTATACCTAGTGCAAGGTCCCCAGTATAGCAACAGTCATACAGACATGGCTAAAGCAAAGCCCCATATCACTCTGCTTAGTGCTGCTCTTTATATCCATAGCCACCAACCTGCTATAATCAAGGTGGAGTCAGTGGTGATATTCTTACGGTGGGGTTGGGGGAAAGCAGGGGCAGAGGGGAGGGCATGTTGTCTTCTCTGGGTCTCTAATCATATAAACCCTTCCTAGGGGCTGTCTACCAGGTATCTGCAGCTGTCCCAGTGAAGAAAATGCAGCAACTGCTTAAGCACTTCAGGGGTCCCCCAGAATTCAGATTCTCCCAGCCATATTGGGTGACTTAACTGGTCTGCGGCACATAGGAGTGCTGGAAAGAGACAGCCCTTGATTGTCTAGCTCACTTGCATAACATGGGTCAGGGTTACAAAAGATGGATAATTCTATCACTGGCTGAAATGTCTACTATCACATTTTCTCTCTCCTTCCCACCCACCCACTCACAAACATACACACCTTTTTTGTGGGGGGAGGGGGAAGAGGGAAATGAAAGTAAAACATTATCAACCAAAACTAATATCTGTAGACTGAATTGGACCTTGTGTATAGTTTTGGTTTTTGCTCTTTTTTTATATTACAGCTTATAGTTGTGGCAGCAAAACTTATACTACCCATAACTTGTAGCTCTGTATACACATGTCTGTGTAGTACAGTATATTTACATCTGCATTGTTTTTTAATAATGCATTTAATTACAGTTGTCAGTTGATATTTTTCATGATGGAACCATAATGTTTGGCTGCTAATGATATTAAATTGTTTTACTTTGATTTTTTTCTAATTTTAATGTCTTTCTCTGCAAAATGGGTCTTAATATTTGTGATAGTGAAAATGGAAATTAAGGATCTTTTCATGATGCAATAGTAATATTATGAATATTTCTTAGTCTGTTTGAGAGTTATGAAGGTTTTTTCTTTATAAGACACTACAAAGATTACAGTAAGATACTTAAGCTACTCTAAAGTCAGGGGAAAGGATAAATACTTTACTGACTTGAACTCTCTGGATATTGAGAGTTGTACCCCCTGACTTTACTGACAAAAGTAAGTTTTGATTCTTATTCATCCTGCAGAGCTAGCACACCTATGGAAGAGTGAACTAGATTCAGTATGTTCTTGTGTATAAGGGTGGGTGGTTTTTGTTTGTTTGTTTGTTTTTTTTTACAAAGTTCCAGTTACAGTATCTCGCTGACTTGGTATAACCCCAGTGATGGACCTGGGAGTTGCACAGGTGTGGCTAAGGGAAGAAATTGGCTTGCAGAATTTAATTCCTAGGCTCATTTTGCAGGGCTGGTAGTAAGAAAATATTTATAAATTTTCTTCTATGGAGGTTACTGAGAGACAATAAAAATGGAGCCCTCCACTCCTACAGAGCAGAATTGTACTGGGGAAGGGGAGAAGAACACGCACACAACACCACCAAAGTTCAAGCTATCGTGTCCTGATTCTGCTCCTGTGGCAGTCACTCAGTTAGAACTGGTTGGGAATTTTCTGATAAAATGTTTTGCCATTTAAAAATGCCAATTTGTCAAAATCAAAACTTTTGACAGAAGCATACTGGTTTTGATGAAGATTTAGTCAGGAAAGTTTCTCGGGTCCAGAATGGAATTTCTGGTCAAAACCAGAGAGGGGGGGCCCCATCTCCAAATTGCCAACAACCCAATGCTTTAAATCAAGCACAGCGGGGACTTGAATGTTGGGCATGATTCTGTGCAGCTTTGTTAGTGGCAGTTTTATGTTAGTGCCACTCCATTGATCTCAACAGAGGTACATCCATTTTACACCAGTGTAAGACAGTGTAGAATCATGCTCATGATGTGGAATAGGAAAGTCATGAGTGAAGTTGGGTAAAAGCAAGAATAAAAACAACCCTTCGCTTTCAGCCAAGGGTCATTTACTTTGAATGCCAGCACTTTTTGGATTAAATAGCATATCTGTTTGCATTTGTATAATGGATTCCTTATCCTGATTGAGGCCTTTGGGTGCTAATGCAATATAAATAATGAAGCCAAAATAATGAAGTTGCCTGAAATTTGGCAGGCACTTCATGCATAGGTGCAGTAGAGGCTTTCGGGAAAAAAAACAGTAAGATATCACATCTAATTTGATATGTAATGGAAGAAAAAAGGTAAATGCATTTATTCTGAAGTTAAAAAAATTAAAACACAGCTTAATTTTACATGAATAACAAAGGTATAATACTATGGAAATGTCAGCACAAGCAGATCGGTGCTTCCACAAATGTTAACTATTGCAGTGCCATATGGATGTTTTCTTTGCCTTCAGAGAAGTTACTACTTCATGAAAATGCACCATAGTATGTAAACCCTAAGCGTGCATAGTCTGATGAACGTTTGTCCTCAAAAGAAGTAGCAAGCACTAGTCAGTACAGCAGAATAGTCTTCTTTGTCACTCTGTAACACAGGTGTTTGTGAACTATAGCTGCTCCCCCTGGTGTTGTGTACACAATGGGCAGCAGAATGGATTGGGTAATTCAATCTCTACCTTCCTCAATTCTAAAGGCTTCTCTTACAGTAAAAAGGGCTCATTTCAGAGTGTGAGAACTGTGCCTTATTTTATTCTGAACAAATTGGAATATATTGAAAGACTTCTCTGAAATTTGTCAAAATTAGGTAGCATTCAGTGACAGCAACAGTAGTTTTTCAAAATTAGCTTGCGGTTTAGAAGCTAGATATTTCATCCACCGATTATGGTCTTGTTATTATTATGTCTTGTTAGATTTTTAGATAACCAACTGTGAAGATAATGAAATTCTCTTTTATCTGTCCATCACAGAACATCTTTGTTATGATTAGGCATTTGATTTTGCTGCTAATGGCAGACCAAAGTCATACACCCCATAATGTTAAAATAAGGCTGAGATAGAGACCCACAGAAGCGAAGAAGTTCTAAGCTTCTCCCTCACAGCAACACTTATAGAACTGAACCTGTAGATTAATACTCTGCTAATTTCTTCATAGATGCTTGCATGTGCAAGGTGAAACAGTTTAGTCATGATATGACTTCAGTTGCAACTAAAACTCTGAAAAGCAAATCTGTAAAATTCACAAGAGTTTATGGCTATTAGGCATCAATAATGCCAGATCAAATTTGCTTAGTTTATAAATATTGTATTTTCTAACTCCCAGGTCTACAAATTCAGTCTGGGATCTTAGGTCAGGTGAGATTTTCTGGTTGGACCATCATCCCCCCAGGCTCTGGTTGGATCCAAAGCTGATCCTGAAGAAGGAACACAATGCATTTCTCATTCCATGACTTTATTGGCTCTTCAAGGTGAACAGCGTTAAAAAGCACTGCATTTATTTTTTGTCAGTAAAGTTGATTATGTATTGGGTAATGTTTTTTAAATGCCACCTTTTACTTAGTCACTTTCTGACCACAATGACACATTTAAATTTGTTAGAATGAGCTGTTCATGACATTTATTGCATGGCACCTTCCCTGCCTGCTTCAGAGGTTTAAAATGTAGCCTCAAGAAAAAAGGGATTTGGAGATAGAGTGAGAATATCTAGATTGATAGTGGTGGAGTATGAAAGAGAAGTCATTCTAAATCTAAAGGACAAGGAAGTCCAATAGAAGAAAAATGGAAAGCATGGAAAAGGGGATCTAGAAACTTTCAGGAAAACGCAGCAGAAAGAGCCTGGGAGCCAGCAGAGAGGAATAGATAAAGCTATGAATTCCTACTTCTAAAACTGGTTGGCAAACTGACAGTTGTGATCTTCCTCTTGATACAGGTGGAGCCTAGCACCTGGATACAGCCTTGTTGAAGTTAGGGTTCTGCACAGGTATGGGGTTCTGTCTCCTGAATTCTGCTGCAGGCGCTGATCTTAGTGAAGACTAATTAGCTAATGTTCATAATGAACTTTGAAGATGAAAATTGCAAAGCACTAATGGTACGATTTCCAAAGATACTGAAGTCTGTGTTTGCCTAGGTGGATACCTACAGTGTTCATGATGGCCATATATCTGAATATCTGGGACCTGTGGATGCTCAACACCTCTGAAAATCAGTCCAAAAGTTTGTGAGGATGTTAGTCTTATTGTCATTCATGAAGTGTGAGCAAATGTACAGCTGCTTGTGTCAGTGATGGAGATTAAATATCTTAATCCAAGAGCTAAAACTGGGACTTGGGTGAGAGAATCCCTTGATTTCTAATGGTGGATCATGGTAATAAAGTCATCCAGGGAATGGTGTGAGTAGAGTTGTGTAAATAATAGATTCTATTGTTTGTTAGCAATTACAAAAAAAATAAAATCAATTTGGGTCAAACTAACCCAAAAAAAGCCACTTGGTGCATTGAACAGCTGACTCCCCCCCCCACAATTTTGAGTTAAATGAACCTTTTTGTTTTGACAAAAATCAGAATATTTTGGTTTTCACCATTTTTAAAAACACATCAAGACATTTAATAAAACTAAAGGAAATTGAGTCATTTTGAACTGAAACACTATTTTCAGATTTTTTTTTTACTAAAGTAATTTGACGAAACTGACATGAATTCATGAAATGTTTGTGTCACTGAATCTGCTTATTTAACAAAAAAGTGTTTCCAGAACTAGTATCCAAATGAAGAAAACTTATAAATATTAGCTGAATAGAGTCTGATGGCAAAACTCCTTTTGACTTAGGGCAAAGATCAGGCTTTAATGAACAGAGATGTTCATTAGGAGTGCTGCTTCCAAGGATGGGAGCATTTTCTTCCTCTTCTGGGACAATGACTATTTGAATTTTTTTTGGGGGGGGGGGGGGAGATATATGCTGCCACTGGTTCATTGAGAGTGCTGCCACCTATGCAGCTGCAGGAGATCTGTCATTGGTAGTCCCAGCAATACAAGTGTGGTGTTTACTGCTTTTGCTCCCATGCCACATGGAGAAGCATGAGTGAACTGCTTCATGCCAATTGATAGCTGTATATTGCTGTCTCTCCATTTCAGCCATTGCTGAGAGAGGTGCCATCCTACTGCTTACCTGCAATCTACAATCTCCATATATTATTCCCCTAAAACTATCCACACCCGTGTTAGAGAGACAATCTGTTTCCTGCCCAGCATTGTCTTTGTCACTAAGCATCTCCACATACATGGTATCATATCATAACAATGTGTTGTTTGTGTTGGACAATGAAGAGAGGCCCACACTGTACCTTGGGGAGTGCAGCTCAGGGTCCAACTGAATGACTTTGCAGAAGAACCCTGCTTTGTTGGTGCTGATACTTCCAGTAACTGCTGCTTCCTACATACCTCTTAGCTTCCAGAACCTGTCTTCTATATTTCTGGTAGTAAAACACTACAATTTAGTATCTACTTTAAGGAAAGCAAATGTAAGGTATTTTTTTTTCTTCTATTACTACCCTATTTCTTGGTAATTTGTTGCATATAATGAGGCTGGATTAAATTATCTAATTTTAAGAAAATAAATTTAGTTAACTTTGCATAAGCAGCCAAGAATTTCAAAGAATGAAAACCTGTCCAGACTTTGTCTCATGAATCAACAAAATTGGACTGGAAACTTGTTCATGAAATTAGGCTAGCAGGGACCTATCTGGTTACCCAGATGTGTGCTATTAGTATAGTAAGTGGGCCTCACAACACTAATTGATGGATCCTCACAATATTTCTGTCTCACAGATCTGTTATCTCCCCCATTCTACAGAAGGGGAACTGAGGCTGGGATACACAATGGGGAATTAGGTGCCTAACTGCTGCTTTAGGTGCTACAGCCAACATTTAGGCACCAGCATAGCAGCAGTGTTAGTCTGTATTCGCAAAAAGAAAAGGAGTACTTGTGGCACCTTAGAGACTAACAAATTTATTTGAGCATAAGCTTTCGTGAGCTACAGCTCACTTCATCGGATGCATTCCTATGAAGTGAGCTGTAGCTCATGAAAGCTTATGATGAAATAAATTTGTTAGTCTCTTAGGTGCCACAAGTACTCCTTTTCATTTAGGCACCAGTGGCATTCAAAAACTCCTGCTCAGCTTCTGCCTAACCCCGTAGAAGCCTTATTCCACCATTAACATACCCAAGGACCCAAAAGTCAACTGGCTCAGCATAGGTATAGCCAGCTACATCCTGACACAGCTTGGTACTGGCCTGTCTCACATCAAACCCTCAGTGGGATTAATAATCTGGCTGTTCTCCCTCAGTTATCTTCCTTGGGGACTGATTTGGTAGGCATGCGCAGACCATGTTTATAGCCACATACAAAACACCAGCCTGAGGAGGAGGAGGTGGTGCCCCCTTTATAACGGTTGTCCCATTTTTAGAGCACTTACCCAGGAAGTGGGAGATCTGGTTCAAATCCCTACTCTGCCAGGCTTGAACCCACATTTCCCTTGTGTGTTCCCCAACCATTGGGCTATACAGCCATATATTTCTCTCACAATATTTAATTATTTATACAAAGTGGAACAGGAGAGATTGAAACACCCACCCCAGCTAACCCCAGAACCCTCTAGTTAGGGCCCTACCCCAGGAGCTGGAGACCCATTTCAAATGTTCTATGTGAGGGAGACAGGATTTAAGTCTGGGTCTTTGGTATCCCAGTGGTCAGGGCACTCACCTGTGCTAAAAGGTAAAATAGAACAGCAGCAACATTATGACCACTGTTTTTCAAGAAAAACAGCTGACCTGGTTTAGGCACCTAATGTCAGGAGAGGGTTCTCTGCTATGAACATGGAGTGGAGCTAAGTACCTAAACCCTGTGAGGCTTTGTCCACACCCCTCTCCTCAGCAATTCTTATTGGCTAGATTAGGCAGCTCCTTTCTCAAGGTGCTGACTTTTGTTAATCCAACTCTTAGTCACCTTAACTCTGCCCAGGCATTGCACAGGGACCTTGTGCACCTATTCAGGCTTTGTTAATTTGCTAAAAGTTAGGCATTGCAACAATAAGAATAGCAGCAGCTGAGAAATTGTCTTGCCCGAGTTCTTATGAGAAGATTGTGGC
Organism: Dermochelys coriacea; assembly: GCF_009764565.3. Lineage (NCBI taxonomy): Eukaryota > Metazoa > Chordata > Testudines > Dermochelyidae > Dermochelys > Dermochelys coriacea. Next base: position 177,552,717 of record NC_050068.2, read on the forward strand.
AAAGACAGGAATTGATTCCATTTCTTCAGTCCCAGTCCAATGTGTTGATTACAAGAACATTTCCAGGCCTTTCTGCTTATAGTTGGGATGGAAATACCATAGGAAAAAATATCCTGTATTATTACAGTACTTTAGTTTCTGGCCGGACCATGACATATATAGACATGTGAAAATGAAAACTGAAGGAGGTGGGATCTGGAGTGTTTTTAACTTCAAGGTTTAGGCAGGATCCAGGATAGTTGTAGCAATTTGCTCTCATCTCACAGGTGCAAACCCTGATGTGTTGCCATTGCAAAAACAAACTGGAAAATTTCTCAACTGTTATAAAGGAAGAGAAAATAAGCCTAGAAGAGTCAGCATAATGTTAGAACAAACAGGTTATAAACAATATACATAATATATCTTCCTTGTACAGAAGACTTTTATCCCATTGTTTTGGAGGCCTCTGACCTTCATTTTATTTTTTCTTTTGGATGATCTTTCTAACTTCAGATGAGTACCCCACTGACTGACATGGCTGCTAATTGAGGTAATGGAGGAGAGCCGTGAAGTTCTGAGTATAGTCTCCTCCATGGGGTTCTAATATTAAAGTTATCATCTAGCACCCAGAAGTACATTATCATTATAAAGTAACACATCATTAAAGAAAGCTCCATGAAGAACATTATCATTATGTGATAACACACATCATTAGACAGTATCTGTCTGCACAGCGCATTGAAGAGAGTACATTCATAATGTTACAGCTCTCTAGGGTAAGTCACCATGGCCATATCAGTTGGGGATAGTCTGTTTATGTCTTTGGGAGTCCTCTTGGCACCACATTTGGCCACCAGTTGTTCTATATGAGGAGCTGCACTGAGAAAAGCCACTGGGCTGACTTTTGATCTCACTTACTTTTGGTTTTACACTAGTGTAGCACCACTGCTTTTTCTAGCATTACTACTTATTTACATTGATATTAGAATAGCACTATCTATGCTGTGATAGAGAAACACAGGGATTGATATGGCAATCTACAGACGCCAGCTATTTGTATATGGATTCCAAGTTAGTCATATACTCCATAGCTATGAAGCAAAACAGGTCCACAGTAGATACATAGTACTGAAGTCACAGAACTAATCCATGATTAACTGGAATAGATACAGTAGACCTGATTCTCTTTTCACTTACTATAGTGTAATGAGAGAAACTCCACTGAAGTCAATGGAGTCACACAGATGTAAAACAGGTATAGGAGAAAATCAGACCTAGTATTTTAAAAGATTGCATAGTTGTATTACAATATGAAAGTACAGGGGAAAATAATATTGTAAATGTTTATATTAGTCACTGATTTAGTATTCCAGGCATAGTTTCGATATGCTACATTATTTAGCAGTTTTTGACTGCTTTTTCTTTGTTACATTAAAATACTATTTCTATGCTGTGGGCTGATAGAACGAACTATTCTTTAATACACTGTGGGAGTACACCTTTGTGTATACTTAACTTACAAAAGTATAATTTTTTGCTCTTGGAAAAGGAGAAAAATACCTTAATATTTTCTACATTGGATATATGTTAATCAGTCAAGACATGTATTCTTTGCACCTTCTTGGATGCTGAACAAAATTCTTAGAAGAAGATGAGAGAAATGTTTTCCTAGAATAGACTTGAGAAGGAAACTAAGCTTCTATTCTGTAACATACTTGTCAGAGCCAGTAGAGGGTGCATTTTCCATAGTTCAGGACAATTCAAATGAATTTTAATTAAGTATGCAAGTACAACTAAATTATAGTAAATACATAATATCTGAAGTAACAGTTAGGAAAGCAAGGCTGAAACTACTAATAATTGTTCCAGGCACCGAGTTTTAAATTATTCACTATTAACATTTTGATAACCAGATACTGACTGACATCTGTCCTGGTTTCTCCAATGGCTTAAAAATGTCACACATTCATAGCATGCTTTGAATAACTGAATATAATATTCATAGACTAGTTAGTGAATTTTGCAGTGTGACAGTAATGACCTATGGCTATTCTGGCATTTTCTGATTCTTGAATTCAAATTAGATACTAAAATAGTTTAGCACTGTCCTGCATCTTCTTTAACAAACTTGCACTGTATACAAATATTGATTGATTTGGGTTGGATATATAGAAAAGAAATTCATTTAAAAAACAAGAATATCTTGATGAGTAGTTTCATAAAGTTCCTGTTAACAGGAAACACAGCATGTACAAACCTAGTGTGAAATTTCTTTGAGGTTGCAAAATTGAGAAATATTTCAAACTCAGGATGACTGAAATAAAGGACATACTGCTACATAACTCCTTCCATCACACTGTCTGAAGTGTGACCTATTGGTGGAGTGTCCATGAAAAGCTTTAAACCCTATAGAATCCCCACCGTGATACACCCTACATGTATTTGGAGGGGAGAAGTGAGAGTGAGTTGGGTACTGAGGGTGCACAGGCTTCAGGACACCTACAAATACTTTAGAGTGGAAGGGAACATTAATGGTGCTTGCACAGCCCAGAGCTCTTAAGCAGCGACCTGTTCACCCCTCCCTGCTTTTTGGGAGTGGCACTACAGAATCCTTGAATATGTGGCAGCAGGAATCCAAAGAAGGCTGTTCTGGGGAAGTGGATGTCTGAAATATGGTACCATTCTCCTGCTACAGAACACTGACAGATCAAATCCAAAGCCTCTTCTGCACTGGACTAAAAGGCTACACATGTGTGTCCCTTAAGAAACCCACTCACCTCCTAAGGACATGAATTATGGACTTAATTCTTGGCCCTGTGTGTGTGTGTGTTGTCATTTACTTTGTTGTAATTAGGGCATGTGATACTCTTGTAAGGGTTTATTTGGGAAAGGTGACTTTCTGAAATAACTAGTGTCACATCCTTTAGGAAATAAGCCAATGAGGGTTTGTTCTGATGATGTAATTCTAATATTGCATTTTATTAACTGAGTTTGCTTTTACTTGTTATCCTAAAGTTGTGGAAGTGGAGAGTGTTTTGGAAATGGAAAGTTTTGGAAATGGAATCTTTTGAAAACCCCTTGCCCTAAGTTTTCTCCCTGTAAATTTTTTGAGAACATAGATGAATGATTGGATTTGTGGGCACTGCACCAAAGAAATTTATTTCTCTATTGCATTAATCTCTAAACCACAACTAACACAATGTTTCTTCTAAGATCTAACTGCCTAGGCATGCAATTTAACACAATGTGCAAGCTTAACTGTATTCGTGCCATCTGTTGACTCCCAATAGCATTATATTCTTCTACCAGCATGGTTCTTTTAAGCACCAATTAAACTGATATTTTTTTCATTTCTGCCAGATGTCTAAACAATTAACAGAGTTGCCAACTCTCATGATATCATATGTCTTACAGATTTGGTCTTTTCCTCAAAGCCCCAGCTCCTGGAGTCATGTGACCACAGGAGAATCTCAGCTTTCATTTATAAGAAAAGTTAGTTTCTACCTCTCACGGTTACAGAGAAAACTTGAAAATGTGAACCCCAAAGGTTCACAAACAGAAAATTAAAATAAAAAACATGATTTTTAAGCTAATCATGACTATTTTAGGCCTGACTTATATTTGAAGTCTTGGGGTTGGAAATCCTGAATTAAGCTCACAATTTGGACTCTAAATCTTTATTTACTAAACCCCTTCAGATTTCATTTCCCACAAATCTTAGTTTCACTGTGTCAGGGCTTCATTATTTTTTTTAAAAAAAGAAAAGGAGTACTTGTGGCACCTTAGAGACTAACAAATTTATTTGAGCATAAGCTTTCGTGAGCTACAGCTCACTTCATCAGATTCATAGATTCATAGATTCATAGATACTAAGGTCAGAAGGGACCATTCTGATCATCTAGTCCGACCTCCTGCACAGCGCAGGCCACAGAAAGTCACCCACCCACTCCTATGAAAAACCTCACCCATGTCTGAGCTATTGAAGTCCTTAAATCATGGTTCAAAACTTCAAGGAGCAGAGAAGCCTCCCTCCAGTCAACCATGCCCCATGCTACAGAGGAAGGCAAAAAACCTCCAGGGCCTCTCCAATCTGCCCTGGAGGAAAATTCCTTCCCGACCCTAAATATGGCAATCAGATAAACCCTGAGCACATGGGCAAGATTCACCAGCCAGATACCCAGGAAAGAATTTTCTATAGTAAATCAGATCCCATCCATCTAATATCCCATCTCAGGGGATTTGGCCTATTTACCCTGAATATTTAAAGATCAATTACTTACCAAAATCCCATTATCCCATCATACCATCTCCTCCATAAACTTATCGAGTAGAATCTTAAAACCAGATAGATCTTTTGCCCCCACTGCTTCCCTTGGAAGGTTATTCCAAAACTTCACTCCTCTGATGGTTAAAAACCTTCGTCTGATTTCAAGTCTAAACTTCCTGGTGGCCAGTTTATACCCATTTGTTCTTGTGTCCACATTGGTGCTGAGCTGAAATAATTCCTCTCCCTCTCCTATATTTATCCCTCTGATATATTTATAGAGAGCAATCATGTCTCCCCTCAACCTTCTTTTAGTTAGGCTAAACAAGCCAAGCTCCTTAAGTCTCCTTTCATAAGACAAGTTTTCCATTCCTCAGATCATCCTAGTAGCCCTTCTCTGTACCTGCTCCAGTTTGAATTCATCCTTTTTAATGCTTAATGTTTTAATTCATCCTTTAATGCAGATGCTTATGCTCAAATAAATTTGTTAGTCTCTAAGATGCCAAAAGTATTCCTTTTCTTTTTGCGAATACAGACTAACACGGTTGCTACTCTGAAACCTTTCATTAATTTTTTTGAATTCCTTAGTCAAACTCACCTTGCTCAATTTTACCAACACTACCCATCCCTCAGAAGGGCAATCTATCTCTCGACAGAAGGTCTGTGTACTTGGCCTCTGATGCTCAAAACACTTGCACCCATGCTTACCCTAGATTAGTTTCATTTATTTCAACAAGGCTACTTACAATAGTATCATTAAGTATATGTGTAACTGATTGCAGAATCATAGCCCTAATTAGGTGACTTAAGGGACGCAGTTGGAACACAGACTTTGGGGAGGACCCTGTACACAGGGTTGGAATCCATCCAGAGAAAGTGCAGCAGGCTAGTGATTGTCTTTCCCAAAATTGGAAATAGTAGTCCTCCGTAGTTGAATATGCTGTGAAATACTTTTCTACAGTTCATAAGATGTGTTCTTGGCTTTCTGTATGGGAAGTGCTCAGCTCCAATGCATTTTGAAGCTCCATAAGTGATATGCAATGGCACCATATTGAAAAGCAATTTAAAAATCAGATCAAAATAATTGATTTTTCATAGACAGAACTCAGTTTGTCAATGAATTACATTCCTTTTAAAGCCAGCAGAAATGTAATGTGCCAATAAAATACACAGAAAGCTCATAAAAAACATTACCAGTTTTAGTTTTGACATTTGTTTTGGCCTCCTCTTATATTCAAATGTTTTATTTCCTTCCAAGAAACAATGCCAAAAGGGAATGTTGTCTAAAGCAAGGCTTCCAATCAACCCTCCAAAAATTTATGGACAAAATACCAGACTTTTTTTTCTTCATATACCCAGATTTGTAATGACTGTCTCATTGAAAAAGAATAATACTTCAAACTATAATTTTAAGCAGATGTATTATAACATAGAAGATTTATTTTCCTATATCTAACTTTTTATTAAATCACTAGTAGCATATTATGGACAAGAATATAGATACATGCACACACTCTGATAGACAGCCCAGTTTTCCCTCTTTTTTATTTTTTAATAGCCTCTGTCAATTCACAGATTGGCAATCATGATCAACTATAAAAGAGACAGGTCTTTTATTAAATAACTATGACTGTAATAATGTAGCTGTGGCCTGGCCGGACATGAGTGAATATGGAGGGAGGCCCCATTTATTGTAAGATAGAATTTGGGAGGTAAACAGATCATTAGGCTAAAAAGACAGAACATCTGGATCAACTAAGATAAGAGGGAGGACACCCAGGGAACCATTTACTACAAACAAGGTTACAATGAACAAGATAAGGTGTAGAGAAGTGGTAAAGAGGAGGTCGAGCATGGACAGTGGATGCTGCACAGCAATTGGTTCTTGCAAAGTAACCAAGCCAGCCAAAAATGTCTGGTGTGTAATGTGTATATAAAGGGAGAAGTTTCTGTGTGACTTTGGGGCTATGATGTACCCTGCATCTATCCCCCCAGATTTTGAGCCTGATCAACTCATTGTAGCATTACTATATGCCAAATAAAGATACCTGAATGACAAAGTCTAGAATTGTACTGAGTTCTTGGGAAGCCGAGTAGAAAAAGATCTCAGAGGGAATCCCAACAAATAAAGGTGAGCACTGGGATATTACCTCGGACAGCTAGAATTTTAAATCCTGCTCCTGCAAGTACTAAGCCCCCAGACTTGCAAATCACTCTGCTCAGAGCCCCATTGACTTCAGTTGGTCTCCACGTGTGTGCAGGATGTGTCTGGGTGTGTGTGTGTTCAATTTCAGGATTGTGGTCTAAAAACTTCTGCATAAAATTAAACATGTGACTAGCATTTGCAGAATCAGGGCCACAGTCCCCATGTTATTCACCTGACATATCAGTCTGATTATCCAATTAGGGATAGAAATTGCATGCTTATCCATAATGATATACTGGAACTGAATACTGGTCTAATGAGTATGCTTTATTGTACCAGTGTGTTATTTCCACTGAAGAAGCAAGATAAGCTAATGTTTAGAATTAGTTTCCAAACATTTTAATTAGAAAGATGAGAGCTAAATCCTTTTTTGGTTTACCATTTTTTTGGTTGGTTGGTTGTTCTTTTGCTTGTTTACTGGTTGGTGGGTGTATTTTAGGGTTTTTTGTTGTTGTTGTTTAATTTGATAGTTTTGATTTCTTGCTTTTGGTTCTGTTTTTTAAAAAAACAAAAACCCCAAAGGATTGGATTAAATGAATACATTATAATAAACTCTAACAAGTCACAATGAATGTTTTAACACCGTTTTGAAATCTTACTGTGTAAGTTACATAAATCTAAAATATTTGTATATTTTGGATAATTTTGTACTCTAAATACAGGTTGTGATCATACAGGTGTGTATCTGGAACATTACATTAATGGGCCAAGAAAAATAGACTGGCTAAGGACAGAAACAGTGGTTGCCAAGAGATGTTTCTAAATAAGTATCTCAACAAAGGTGCATCTAAGCACAAATTCTAAACCCAATGACCAGCTTTGATACATTACTAAAACCCAAGAGGGTAGGTAGCCTGTGAGGATCTGGCTCCATGATCCATCACTCTTCCAAAACTTCCATCTAGACTACAAGAGATGACGTCCCAAGGTTTTCTCAGGCTTTCACTCCTGTGCCACAGAACCACATAGTTTTGTTCCTTTCAGACTCCATGGATTTGTCTACAGGGAGACACTCAGGAAAGTTAAGGCAAATCACTGTTTGAAGAGGACTATGAACTAGAGAACTAGGAACTTTTTAATTTGTGCCCACAGCATCCACGTGGCAGAATTACAACCCAACACTTTCATGTTCACTGCTGTTCACACTCTTAATCTGAACTGCAGGGCAGTATAGAGAGAGCCTTAGTTCTTCTACTATGTCTACAGTAGCACTTTTGTACGTATAATTTATGTCACACAGAGGTGTGGAAAAAACCACCCCTGACTGACATAAGTTATACTGACAGAAGCACTAGTATGGAAGTGCTATGTCAGCGGGAGATGAATTCATTGGGGGTGGTTTAATTATCTCAACAGGGGAGCTCTCTCCTGTTGGCATAGAGCAGATACATCTGAGATCTTACAGCCGCGCAGCTGTATTGGTACAGCTGTGCCACTGTAAGGTTTCTCTTGTAGACATGGCCTAAGACCATTAAAATCCTGAATGAGAGCAGCCATATGTGGGGAGGGAGGTTAATGTTCTTGAACTATACTTATTGACTTAACACCTAGACTTCACACCTTTAGTGGATTCACCTTAATTTTCCTGAGTGTTCTTGTGTATGCATGGCCAATTAAAATGCCTTAAGGGATGATGAGTGAGGGCAAAATTTTGGTCTAGAGAGAACATTGTCCATTTCTAAGGTGCTGAGTGTGAAGATTATTGGCTGGCCATTATACTACATATATTTCTGCTGCCAGAGGATAGCAAATTTTAGCATGCAAATAGTGCTTAGTGAGGAATTTCTCAGTTCAGCTGTCCTATTCCAGCATGACCTGGGTTAGGGCAGCGCTGGGGTGAACCCCTGAACTGTTGACACATAGCTTGCAATCCCACTGCCCAGCAAATAAAATTAGCATCCTATCTAATTCCTTTTTTCTCATAAGCTGGTTTATTTTTTTAAAATGATAAAATGAGAAGGGAAAAATTATTGCAGGGTTATATCTAAAAGAAAGGAAATAGTATGTGTTAAGTTACAAAAGGGCAGTGTCCCAAAAGAGAACTCTGCTTGCATCTATCTATTTATTTTTCAGCTATAAGGGAGCATGGAAAGAATGGTATAAAGATTAAATCAGTCCTTTCACTTTGAATGGGATATAAAAACCTAAATAGACCAGAACGTTTTCATACCTACCTTTTATTGGTAAGGGCTGATCGTTGCCCATACAATGGTGGAATGAATAATTGTTAGGTATTAAACATGTATGCTGAATGCCTTATTGCATATTGTTTTTAATTTAAAGTCCCACATATGCATGGTTCTGACATGTGTTGCCACTGCAGCTGCTACAGTATTTTCACACCAGCTCATCCTCTCCCATGGTAACTCTGAGAAATAACGCAAACTGGAGGTGACAGTTTTTGCTAGTCTGCCATCTATGTAAAGTCATATTTAGATATGTACGATCATCCGGATTTGTTGCCAGTGTAGGTTATTCATTCGTACTGGAGAGAGCCACTCTTTTGGATTGATAATATGAGCACTGTGTAAGATATTGTTAATTCTCTGAGAGCCATATGAACTAGCTCACTAAACTCAGAAAGCTGGAATGGGTGCAATTAAGGGCAGAATTTAACCTGTAAAATAAAATACCACAAACCAAAAAAAAATTAGAATCTGTATTTTACAAAATAAACCCCCAAAGCACTCAAATTCCAGTTTTATAGTATTCAGACAAAAAAATGGTATCCATTTGTAAAGAACTTTACAACACTATTGTTCTGTGACTTGACAGCCAGCTACCACAAAGCACTACCATTATTGTTGATGCTGCTGAAAATCCAGGATAGAATGATATTGCTAGGATTTTCCAAAGTGAAAAAAGACCAAATCCATTGTACTTAAGCTTCAGAAAAAACAGCCATTAAGAAATTACCTTTGGATAAAAGTACTTGAAAGTGACCTTTTTAATACTGATATTTAAAAATGTGCATCCCATTATGGTCTGATAACAGGGTCTATAGACCCCTATTGAAAGCCCAAGATTAAAGCTAGTCTGGAATTTTCAGACTAAATAATTTTTCTGAAAATGTCAATTTGTCAGAACCAAAACTTTTTGAGGAAACATATCAGTTTTGGTTAGATTTTCATTGGGAAAAGTTTCTAAGGTCCAGGATGGAAATTCTGGTAATAAATTAGAGAGCCACCAAACCCTCTCAGAATAGTTAATAGACCAGAGGACTATTAGGACACTCACCTGGGAAGTGGAAGACTCAGTTTCAAGTCTCTTTTCTACCTGATTCAGAGCAGGGACTTGATCCTATATCTCTTACTCCCCAGGTGAGTGCCCTGACCACTGAGCTGGTGCCGATTCTGGGATGGGGAATTTGAGGGTTCTATCTCTCATTTTTCAAGATACTCAATCAAAAGCTCTCAATTTTGTCCAAGTGCAGAACAGGAAATTGTTTTAGAAATCACCATTTTTTGTGGGATGGGTAAACTTTCTTGTCTTGTTGTATCCAAGACCCAAGTCAAGTAGCAGTGCTGGGAATTGGGCAAATAAGGAGTAGACAAACATTAAAGCAGCTCTGCATTGGCCACTCCAGCCCCATAGAATAACCTCTACAGACCTTTCTGTGATAGCCCCACAGGTAGGAAGAATGGAGGATCTATGCAACAGCTCTGTTCCCAAACCACCCACAGCAACTATGCCAGGGCGGTGGGTTCCACACCTGCAATCAACCCCTCTTCCATCTACTTTCCTCTTACACAAACACACTAGTTTAGTTGTTAATTTCCATTCCTAGATATAGAAAGGGCTGAAGAAGGGGCTGGATTTGCCTCAGTGAATAAACAAACTAACTGCTATATGTAAATTCTCAATAAAGGCAATAATGATCTAATATTCAGCAGTACTAAGCATCCATAAATCATACTGAGATCAATGGGAGCAGCACATGCTTACACCCTTTGAAAATAAGTGATCAAATATTTAATCCTTCAATGTTGCATTAACAGTATGTTCTAAAAATACAAGTGAAACATGCCACGCAGGGTTAAAAAAGAGCTTGGAAACATCCCATATTTGGGTAAATGGGAGCTGAGTTGCAAACAACAGATTTATACCCAGAAGCAGGTAACAGATGTTCCTTAGATGGCATATACAGGAATTTCTACACAGTCTTCTTCTTTGGGTTGGGAGAGAGATTGTTTTAAAATTTTATTTTATTACCTTTGTCTTTAAAAATAAAGTTTGCAACTGCGTCATTCCAGTTTTCTGCTAGAGTCACTGCACTGAGACCCAGTGACACTGGAGTGATGCCAATGGAGAATCAAGCCCACACTACTAAAAGGAGTATGAGCCGCTTTGGATATATAGCATTATGCCCTCTAGCTGAAATATCAGAAGTTATCTGAAGTGTTGCTACATTCTTAAGTACAATCTTTAAGCTGTGAAAGGCACAGCATGACTAGGAACTACTGAAACTGGTGAGAGAAGCCAATGTGTCTGTCCAATGCCATACAGTCTATTCCACAAAGAAATAAGGTGACCATATTTCCCTGTGCTGAATACAGGACACCTGAAAAAATTACTCTTATTCAAGCAAGTTCAATGGCAATCAATCAGAACTATGCAGTACAAATGTTCAAATTAACATCAAGTTGACTGAGCCCCTGTTAAAAACAAATACTGCGTAATTAGATTCTTCTTATTTACCTTCTTATCGTTAAGGTTTACGGCTCACATGGGGAGAGGTGACATACACACTCCTGTCCACCTCTCTCACATGGGAGAGTGACAAACCAACAAACCTGACCCGCCCTGCCCTTCACTTTCTGCCCTCCATGCCTGGCTGGGCCCCTGGGACGGCGCCATCTCTCCTGCTAACTGGCGCCGTCTCCTCCCGAGGCAACACCTGTGTGTGAGTGTTGGGGTGGGGAAGGGAAACACGCAGGGTCACATGCCCCTCCTCGCCAGATTTCTGCCAGGATTCACACCAGAATGTGGCCAACAGCAACCTTTTGGCACTATGCAGGAGGAGGGAAGGGATGACCTGTCCCATTTCTTTGTAAAGCTCATCTCTTCTAATTCTCCCCCACACACTCATGGCTGGAGGAAGCTTGTCCCTTCCTGCCCGTACAGTGTCAAAAGGCAGCTAACACCTCCAGGGTGCTGCTGGCCACTGACATAACCCAGCCGCCTCCTGTCCTCCGGCTACAGTGCAGACAGGAAGGGGTTAAGCCTAACAGTGCATTGTGCACCAGGGCCCAGGGAACCTGACTGCAGGTGCTTCAGCAAACCCTGCCTGACAGGTGGCTCAGCAGGGGAGGGTGCCTAGGGGACAGAGCAGCCTCATGCTTCCTGGGACAAGGACCCAGGGCAGGGGGGAGGAGGTGTGAAGAGGGTACTGTGGAGCCTGCAGGGTCAGAGTGGGAACAGGCTGGAAATCGCTTCCCCCCTGCCACTCCAGAGCTTAGCTCTGGGGCAGAGAAGCTTCCCCGTGCCAGTGCTGTGCGGAGCTTTAGCACATGTAGGGCTTGGGCTCCTACTGGCCAGCGAGTCTTGGGCTTTCCTGGGTTGCTGGCCCAGCCAGAGGCAGTGGGGGAAGGAAGGAGCTGCTGGCCAGGCTGTTGGTGAACTGAGCGCTCCGACCAGAGGCTGCTACTCTGCACATTGCTGGGAGCTGGATGCACCCTGATGGTGGGGATAGGGAGGAGCAGCAGGGTTGGGGGATGGGGCAAAGCAGGGAGAGGATAGTGAGGGGGGAGCCAATGGGTGGGCAGCAATGATGACACATAACCAGCTGCTGCCTGGCGCCTGCCCACACTCACCAGCCTCCGCAGCTTGCAGCACATAGACAATGCTGGCTGGAAACAGGATGTGGGGCGGGGACCTGCTGGCTGCAGTGGTGCTGCACTGACGAACCAGCAAGGGGAGCAGCCGGCCCTGCACAATGCATCTTTCCCTTGCCACCAGCCTTGTACGCCCACCCCCATCGTCAGCCACTGGAGCCTCACCTACTGCTGGTAGGCAGGCGGTTGCCAATCTGGGATCCGGCCAGCAATAGGACTTGCCAGTAATGGGGGGAGGGGGGGGACAGAAAATATGGGACAATTTGCCTGTTTTTGAGAAAAGGTCAGGACACCTGCAGGAGGGCTTAAATACAAGACTTTCTCTTTAAAAACAGGATGTCTGGTCACCCTACAGAGAAAGACTAAACACTGTGCTCTTCTGTGCTGTCAGGGGTATGCTAAGTGTGAGATGGTCCTATTTACTCTAGAGCTCAGCTCACAAAGGAGCAGTTTCCTTCTAATATACTGTGTGCTTATTTTTTAGTCGGCAGGAGACTTGATATGCCTTGTGTCTTTTCTGTACTTAAATACTAAATACTCACCTGGGAGGATCTGCCTAATAAGTCAGAGCCAGGATGTACTATGGTCACAGAAGGGTAAGCATCTAGTCAGACATGGAAAATTACCTTGCAGAATCAGAAACAAAGTAAGTGATTAAGAGCCATATGCTGCTCCCATCTACCCCCAAGTCCATATGGGAAACTCCTGATGTCAATGAATGTGGATGAAAAGCAGTTTATCACTGCAGGTGGATGAAGAGCAGTATATGGGATTCACTCTTTGCTCCTAGTACTCTCTAGCTCCATGCCCAGTAAGTTAGGGGCTGAGTAGGCTTTAAAGATGTTTTTTAAGAAGTTTGGAGGTGTCTGCTTCACCTTCCATCTGACTCCACGACTTTTCAAATAACTGCCTATTAATTTGAGATATAGAACAAAAGGGCCAGATATTCCACATATATACAAGACACTGCCTGGCCCTTTAGAAAAAGCTGAGTTGAAAATAATAAAAAACATGACTATAAATAAAAATATTGAATAGGGTATGCAATGTCTTTGTGACTGAAGTAGCAGGCCTTTTGGTGCTCCTTGGACAGGACACTGAAACCCTGCTCTCCTCCTCTCCCCTCAGGTCGCCAGTTAGAGGCTGCTTTGGCAGGGATCAAATGACAATATTATACCTAGTCCCACAATTTCTTTTTGTGTGTGTGTGAGTAATTTTTTAGTCTTGGAAGAAATCCTGTGGTGTTTGTTATTCTGATGATGCAGTTTATTTTGGGGGAGCTGTGGAAAGTAGTTCAGTAGTTTGCTCTAAGCCTAGAATCAGTTCTGGGGACAGAGTTGTCCCCTGGAAACTGGTCATTGGTGTTTGGGGGATTGCTCATATGCTCTTCGTGATAACTTTTGTTCCAAGACTTATTACTCCTGGGGGAATTCTGTGCCACTGCATATCCTGCAGAATTTTTATGTTTGCTACCGAAAATATATTCCACCCAAGAAGTGCTGCAGTTCTGCCTTTTGCCCACCAGAAGTTGCTGTGGCATCAGAACAGCCAGCAGCATGAACCCAGCCTGCTGTTCTGGTGCCACAGAGGCCTCTGGTGGGCAAAAAGCAGAACTGAATCACTTCTGGGGCAGAATGTATTTGCTGTAGGGGGGAAAATTCTATGCTTGCACAGTGGTGCAGAATTCTCCCAGGAGTAGAAGTTCATCACAGTACCCTGCCCCCCAGGTTAGGACAGACAAAGTGAAGCACATGGGGCTGCTGGGGGAGGTGACAGATGGGGTTTAGAATAGCTAGTGTGGGGGGACAGACTGGAGTCAAGAGCTTGTGGGGTAACAGCGTTGAGACAGGGACTAAATGGGAGTGGGGGTGCAAGGTCACATGGGGGGAAGGGGAAAGGGAGCTGCAGGGACCTATGGGAATGGGGTGTGTGGAGACAGGGGCACATATGTCTGACAGAATGGGAGAGGCTTGGAGTCAGCATAGGGGAGGCTTCTCAAGTCCGTCACAATCCCACCCCTCACTTTCCCCCAAAAAACCTGTTCCATACTTCTCCCACCCACACCTAGCAACCCTCCAGGTTCACTCTTGGCTTCTTCCCTCTCCTGGCTCCCCCAAGCCTTTGTACTGCTTCTGACAGGTGCAGGAAATAGCTATATATTGTAATTTAAGTGAATTACTAAAAGTTCTGTATTAATATGCCCAGTAAGGAATCTATTTGTCAAAAAAAAAATTATCAGAATATTTTTGTCTGTATTGTTACAGATGTACTTGCTGACAGATATTTTGAATTAAATAGCAAAAATAATTGAAACTGGCATGATGATATTCTGTTATTTTGACAAATAAAATATGTAGAATTTTTAAATATTGTGCACAGAATTTTTAATTGTTTGGCGCAGAATTTCCCCAGGAGTAAATATGTACGTTTGTAATTAAAATAAGTTGCACTAACAATATATTCAGTTTCTATATCACCGATTTTTGCCTCTAACAGAAAGCAACCTGGAAGGCCCTGGCATTTGCTATTGCTTGGCAGAGTGTTTGAGAGAGTTCAGAAGCAGCTGAGGGACTGACTTAGTTGTGAGTTAATTAGGCATGTTCAGAGGGGAGAGAAAAGAGATGAGTGCTGAGCAGACCATAGGCCTGGAAACTGGGAAAATACAGGGGCTACCTTTTCTAAGTTTATTACTAGTAAAACTGCATGTCAGGAATGCAGCTGGAGACTTTTGTCAAGTTGCTTTCAATTTGGGTATAAGAAGAACTCTTATAATAAACCATCAGTAGAGAGGATTTGTATTCACACCTGATTATCTAGTGAGTTTCTTTCTCCCACCATTCTGCTCTGGCCCTGCAAGAGTCTTATTTTATATTACATTTTACAAATAAAGTTCTTAAGGTTACATAGCAGTTATCACCGACTCCAAGTCAGATACCAAGTCTTATTTGCCAAGAAAAGGAAAGTAAGCATAAAGAAAAGGAGTACTTGTGGCACCTTAGAGACTAACAAATTTATTAGAGCATAAGCTTTCGTGAGCTACAGCTCACTTCATCGGATGCATCGCTCACGAAAGCTTATGCTCTAATAAATTTGTTAGTCTCTAAGGTGCCACAAGTACTCCTTTTCTTTTTGCGAATACAGACTAACACGGCTGCTACTCTGAAACCTGAAAGTAAGCATGGGACTGTACTAGGGCCAATGCTCACACAGCTGGACAGAGACTGAACAGGAGTGTCAGCTGAACTAGGTTCAGGTCCTTGTGATTACTTCAGGTCCTGAGAGGAATCTGGGAGTTATCCACAGAATCCCTGCCCCACTGTCCGGCGTAGACAATATTCCACCTCAGGGCAGAGCTGAGGAAAGAGTAGAGGATCTTGAAACACTTGCATGGAATGGTACAGATATGTTCCGACAAAGCTTTATCGCAGTTTGAGTTCCACCAGTGTTATGACAACATACTCTGTCTTCATCAGTTAAGTGCAGCCTAATTACTGGTTTCAGAGTAGCAGCCGTGTTAGTCTGTATTCGCAAAAAAGAAAAGGAGGACTTGTGGCACCTTAGAGACTAACAAATTTATTTGAGCATAAGCTTTTCTGAGCTACAGCTCACTGCATCCGATGAAGTGAGCTGTAGCTCACGAAAGCTTATGCTCAAATAAATTTGTTAGTCTCTAAGGTGCCACAAGTACTCCTAGCCTTATTACTGTGGCACTATGTGATTAAATCACCACAAATTTTACTTTAATCCCCCCTCAAACTCCCGCCCACGGTTCATTTTCAGTTCATTATGGTTGTACAAGCTACAGTAGTTACAAGCTTCCTCTTATTAATGCTTCTTACCTATTTCTTTTTAAAAAGCAAGATTGTCATGACATGTTTTTTCTGCACCTGGCTCAGACTGTGAAAGTTTTCTTTCCTTAAATAGTGATTCATATCTGTATCGGTTACCTACTGACTTGCTAACCAATTATGAGGTTCCCATGTAAAACCACCAAATGAAAAGTACTGAGATGAATTTTGCTCTTAACTCATAATTTCCCAGTGCCTCTAGCATGCACATGTATAGTTACTTGTTCTCTATTATGACATTAGTGGCTGATGATTCAGGAAGGAGAAACATAATGTGTTGTCAGTCCACACCCCGTATCTTTAAAAAAAAACAAAGTAAAACAAAAACAAACAAACAAAAAAGACCACTCCTAGTATTCTTACTAGCACAGTTATAGGAAATCACTAAGGAGCAAGTTTAAAGAATGTACAAAATATGATCTATACTACAGGTGGCTGAATTATTTGTTGTGAATCCTTTTAATTGCACATTTTAGCCCTTTCTGTTCACCATATTAGGGACTTACAACCCTCATCACCACAGCATCTGATCATCTCACAATTTTTAATGTAATTGTTCTTACAATACTCCTGGGTGAGATGGTACTATTATCCCCTTGTACAGAAGGGGAACTCAGACAGAGATTAAGCAACTTGCCCAAGGTCACTCAGGAATCTTGTGGCAGAGCTTTGTTTTCAGAAAGGGGCATTTGAAGGAACAAGGATTTTGCAAGTGTTCATGTGAACAAAACCATTCCCACAAATATTCAAAGACAGCAACCAATGAGGGTCACTGACATTAGCCATTCAGAAACCAAATGAATGTTCAGCATGCTGAGCATAGTGTGATTTTCACCAAACGACTTCCCTAACCTGTCATGCATGATTGTCCTGTGACTGATCAGCTAGTAGATTCTGAATTCAGGTCCTGCCCTTTCATTCTGTGTAGGAGCAGACTGTGGATACTCATGGTAAATAGTGCTTTTTACATACATAAGGACACATTTTCAAAGGTTCCTCAACCCGCCTTCTCTGTGTGTTTTGTGTGTTTTCTCCTCCTCCCCCTTCCTTTCATTTAATTTCATTTCCTTTTTTTTTTTGGTTTATTTTTGCAAGAGCATATTTAAATCAGATAGTTATATTCTAATTGAATGATATGATGCACAAAAATAGCAGCTGCAATTCAAAAATTTGGACCATGCTACACAGTAGTAGCTATGACATAATTTGAGTGAAAGAAGGTCAAGATCCACCTCTTAATGAAGCACTTTGAGATCCTTATATAAAAAGGGAACTATAAAAGTGCAATGCATGATTATTACTATCTTTTAAAGTAAAAACATATATGGATTTCTATTAAGGTGGCTATCTGGATTTATTGACCAGAGAGGTAAATATTGACTGAAACTAATCAAAGGTCAATAGTTGTCTTGTGGGACAAAGAAATCTGTATGTTCCTTGAAACATGAAGTCATTAGACTAGATTCTCCAATGCATGGTCTGGTTCTAAACCTGCTGTAGCTGGTCTAGTGGCACAGATCCAACAAAGGGGTTTCTACATCCCCTTCCCCAGAACCAGCATGGCCAAGCCAATCTCCAGCAGAAGCTCTTCTCATTTGGGTATGTTTGCAACCAGCAAAACTGAAATCACTCTCAGGGTGCTCTAACCCCATAAATGGCAGCAGGATCAGCAGAGTACAAAGTTAAAATTCACTTACGTATACACTGACACACATAGTCCTGATTTGTACTCCGTTCAGATCAGGCAACCCTCTGACCTGGCCTGTACTGACATGTTGTGTTATCCATTTTGAAAGCTTTTAGCAAGAATATGAGGAAAACAAAATAGGGGTCCTGAATTTCTTAAGTGTAAAAGTTGTTCCCAGCAAACAAATATTTTATAAAAGAGAGATTTTGTGCAGGGGGAAAAAAGTCCTGCATTGGAGGCAAGTAGGTTGATTCACATTGCCATGGACATTAATGGGAAGAGGATTTTAGCCCTTAGTGTCTCATGTCCCTCTCTTTCTTTCACATGTATTTCAATGGGATCAGAATTAGGCCCCAACTCATCCTAGAAGTGAGCAAATAAAAAGAACCAATATAGTAACTCAGTGCTCTCAAATTAGTAAATCTTTTCTGAATTGAGAGTATTGATTGAATAGTGAGATTTATGTGGGGGGGATTAATTTCTTCCACAGAGATTTCAGAATTTAGCTTACCTTTCATTTCCCAGGAGATTTGATTGTGTGTGTTTGTGTAAGTGTACGTGTAATTAATGTTGGCCTTTATCCCATTTCTTTCCTCTTCGTACTGAGCCCTCAATTCCAGGCTTACTTATACTCATTCATTTTGATGCCTAATGTTGTGTGAGTACACAGTGACCGAAAGGGCAGAAGGAGCCAGTCCAACCACTTTGTATTTCCATTTGACTCCAGATATAAGTTCAGCCCTTGCACTCCCACTCAGGTAGAAGGTCCAGTGCCAGTTGCCAGCAGCAATGCCAGGCAGCCCACAGAGCAGGAAGGGGAGAGGAGATGATAGGGTCATTATCCTGTTCCTTGTTGCACCAGCCATCAGATTTTGGATTGGCCTGGAGCAGCACACATTGCTTCTTGTTAAAGGCTGTAGCAGTATCAATCCCTCTGACAGCTGATACAGCATGATGCAGCCTCTCACTCTGCCATAGCATGGGAAATGGCTTAAAGCCATGATATAGTCAGCAGTATTTACTCAGGTTATTTTAAAAATGATTTTAAAGTCATAGTACATTGCAGAGAATTAGCATTAAAAGGTATACTGATAACTTGCTTGTTACCTTTTCAACAATCATTGATATTTGAGAGGCATAACTAAAATGAAGAATGTATGAGGGGGCCCAGATCCTACCAGCAAACAAATTACATTATAAAAGATACAGGGAAAAATAATCATTAGCAAATGAATAGTCCTAAATATATATGCATGGTTTACAATATATTTCTCAGCATTTCTCAAAATAATCTCTTCCACAGCTGGCTGAATATTGCAGAATGCATTCAGGCTTTTTTGTTTGGTTGGTTGGTTTTGGCTTTTGCACAAACATCCACATAGTGTTTTTGTTTGGGTGACTGGGAAATGGCTCTTCTTGTGCAATATTCATAGGCCGTGCCAAAAAGAGTATTTGTGTGCAAATATGAGTAATCTCTATTGTGCTGGAAGTGCTTGTCCTTTATGAAATGTGTCATCCAATCAGGGAGCAGAAACATGGGTGATCAAACATGGGTAGCTGATAAACAAAGACAAAATCAAAGCAAT
Source organism: Dermochelys coriacea (assembly GCF_009764565.3). Taxonomy (NCBI): domain Eukaryota; kingdom Metazoa; phylum Chordata; order Testudines; family Dermochelyidae; genus Dermochelys; species Dermochelys coriacea. Next base: position 177,572,121 of record NC_050068.2, read on the forward strand.
TTGTTCACAAACAATTCATAGGCTGAAAAATGGAAGTATTCAGGTCTGATTTCAGGCTCTCCTAAACCACTTCTACAACACATTTGAGCTTTAAAATGGCCACAACAGGCTGGAGAATTGCCCACATTCATTAGTTGCATAACACCAATGTAAATGAGTTGAGCACTGCCCAATTTATATCTCCCAGCATAGAGGAATGCTAAGGATAGGGCAGAGTAGAAAGGGGCAGTAGTGGGGGTTGAGGCAGCAGCTGGGAGTAAGCACACAGGGCAGCAGAATCGGGAAGGGCAAAAGGGGCTAGTGCCCCTGTAATGGAAATTTTGTGAGGGCTCCGCCCCTGCTTAACTCAAGCATACCGGGTGTGGAGGTGCGAATAGAATCCAGAGGGGTTGGAATGGGCCCAAGAGCAGGTAGGAACACCTGGGACCCTCCTTCTCAGCCTATAGCTGGTTGCCTTCTGCCAGTTCTCAGTACTTCCCCTCACTCCACCTCCACCTGGCTCCTCCCCGCTTCACATGGAGCTGCCTTTGCCCCAGGCAGAGATATACTGCTTAGCACTACAGGCAATTCTGGGCAGCAGACTAACAAATAGACAGTCCAGGTAAGGCTGTAATAAGAGAGCAGGGCAGCAGTAGCCTCTATAGCAGCACAGAATCTGGGCAGTGTTAAGGTGTATCCCACTTCAGCTGGACTAATCAAGGGCTTAAAGTTAAGCATATGTTTAAGTGCTTTGCTAGATCAGGACCTAAATTACTTAAAAAGCAAGTATGATTGTAAATAATTCAGAATAAAAAGGAACTTAATCAGAACATTAGACGAGCCAGAAAGAATATAATTTATTCTCAACAATTTTTTTTAAAAATAGTGGTACTCTCTGCACGTTTCAGAAAAGTACAAAACAGGAAATTGGCGCAATAGTATTTCTAGTGCTCCATGAAGTTACTCACATAATCGGACTGAGTGGATACTATTATATGCTTCTTGTATGAAACTGTGAGCTGGACTACCCTTTTTGGACTATATATACATATCTATATAAAGATAAAACCTGAATGTAAGTAATTTCACAGCCTCATCTGAAAAGCCTGATTTTATAAAGATCACCCAAATCTCTCAGTAAATGATTTCCAAAAATTAAAAGAAAAAATGTTACTAATGAGCCCTGCAGAAGATCTGCAGAAAGAATGAAAACATAATCACATAAGTTCAAAAGGGGAAAATTAAGTCCCTAGACGTATGTGCCATGTTAGCAAGTTTATCTGCAGCAATCATTAATAATAAAATACATCATGACAGACAGGCACTAATGTGATAAAGTTGCTGAAAACACAATGAAAACCCACTAATGTTATGTTGTTGTACATCAGTAGAGGCTTTAGGCTGCTGAGCTCTGTTCTGAATTTATTTGACATAATTAGTAGCTTGGGCATCTGTAAGAAAGAGGTCATTTTCATCATTTACAGTGTGCTAAAGCGGTAATTTTGCTGAAAATTTCAGGAATGAAACTCAAATACATGCATCCACAGCTGGCCAGCAAATAGAGAAATGTACTAATTTTTAAGGTCTAGGAACAATTTTAAAAATTACTATAACCTTTTATTCAGCTAAAATTAAATGTCTAAATTTTCCATAGCCTGAAAGTATTACTGCCTAATCAGTCATGTCATTTTGTAGTAAGCAGGTCACAGCATGTCAGTTACAGAACAACATACCCATAGGATGCAAATGAAAGATTAGAAACAAATAAACAAACACACACAAAATACACAGACAAATTAACAAAAAACTTAACTCCACTCTCAATAGGCTATTTAAAGTGATGCCCACCATTTCAAATGAGAAAAACACTAGCAGTTAGTTGGCAATACCCAGCTTTTAAAAAATTGTAAATTAATAGAGAAATATAGCTGAAGCTGATAGTTGGCAGCATTCAAACAAACAATGAACTGCTTACATCTTCCGATCAGTGTATTTGAGACTTTGGGGTGGGGGATTTCTCTGCTGCCATTCCTATCAACAGAAAGTTTACCAGTAACCTAAATGAGAGCAGAGTTAGCCCACAATGAAACATATTTGAAAATGCTACCATTTTATTATAGCAAGTTCATAATTCAAGGCCCATTTTATGTCTTTTCCTCAGGTAACACAGGGCTTGATTATTATCTCCCCTATTGTGTGGAGAGAGGAGCCAGTTCAGGAACACCTGGGGAGGGAAGCACAAAAGAGGGGAAGAAAACTGGCTCTCTGGCATTATCTCCCTTTCCCTCATCCAACAGAACTCCACTGTGGGGTTGGAGCTTTAAAAGGTGTCAAGGAGCTGGGTAAGGGAAGGGATCCTGAGGCATCTTTCCCCCACTCCCACCCTTACCCTAAAGGGGATTGTGATGCATAAGATAATGTGATGCATAAGATAATGTGCATAAGATAATGTGAGCCAATCAGCATTTGCTTATGTCTTATTTATTGCTCCTCTACTCATGGAAAACTTCTCTGCAAATACGGTTTGAAAGTAGGAGCCAGTAATGGGAGCATGATGTGGGGGGAAGAGGGCCCAGAAAGCTGATTAGATGCACTGGAACTAGGCACTGATATCCCTATTCTCCACAACTATTCTAAAAGCTGCACAGATCTTGGGACCTCCACAGGTTTTGGAGAATCCAAATTCCTAGCTTCTTCTGTAACTGAGGCAAATCTTCTCCAACAGGATAATTCTGAGGAGTTTTAGTCAAATTTGTGGAGCTTCCAGTAGAATTTATCCTCTTCATGGAACTATCCACAGAAAGAGATAATATGGTAATTTCTCCCTATTTTTATCTAAAGCCCTGCTCTGTCCCCTTCATAAATATCTCCCAGTCCTCACCATGCTGCCTCGGCCGACCAACTGGCTCCTGAATTTGAGCCTCTTCTCTCACGTTATCCCCTCTCTCCTTCCTCATAGACCTTGCATTTATCAGCAAGGTGTGTATGCTGAAGGAATCAATCTTATACTCTTAATCATATCCTTGATTCTTCCTTCAACTGGTCTGTCCTTTCATAGAATCATATAATATCAGGCTTGGAAGGGACATCAGGAGGTCATCTTGTCCAACCCCCTGCTCAAAGCAGGACCAATCCCCAGTTTCTGCCCCAGATCCCTAAATGGCCCCCTCAAGGATTGAACTCACAAGCCTGGGTTTAGCAGGCCAATGCTCCAACCACTGAGCGATCCCTCCCCCCTTTTGTTATTATTTAGGCCTTGATCCTGAAAACATTTATTCCCTGCCTACATTTATTCACTTCAGTAATACCAGTGACTTGCATGGTAGTTTTACACAATTAAGAATATCAGAAGTTGACTCTATCTCTCTTTTAAAAATAAAAAATAGAGTCTAATATGAGGCAGGTTGTTCAGTAAGCAATCAGAGAAAAGGAAGCTAGCAACAACCACTGCTGATCTTTCAAGAGTTAAAAAAAAAAAAAAGGTAAATAGAATTTATGCCTGCCTAGGGCCTGATTAAACTTCAATGCAAATTTGTCCTGACCAGAAAATAAATTGCCTTTGGATCCTGAACAAGGTTTTTCACAAACTACAAAAATGTATATGTGTACAGAAGTATGATTTATGAAAGTATTGATTTCTTTGTTAAATATTGAATTACATGTCCTACCACTATATTATTTATCAAACTTTTTGTCACATAATTAAATTGTCACATAATGGATTGCAATCATATAGATTCATTAAATATTAAAACCTACATGTGATGCTGCTCACCTTTTCTTTGGCTAACTACATATTTCCTCTGCTCTTTTCCATTAAGGTCAATAATAGCTGCTCTCTACCCTTATCATAAAAGCTGTGGTAACTGCTTGCCAAGGTTGGAAATCTTATAGCAAGCAAGCCCCTAAATCTTGTAAGATTATGTATTTTTAGCCTGTGAGTTGGCTTTTCAGCATGATCTTGACTTTGCGTACCAGCATTTATCTTACTGGCTCAGGAAACTTTTTGCCACTGAACCAGTTATTCCATCAAGTGTTTCCAGGTGCCAAAGTGAGCAAGGCTGCTGATGAGTAAGGGAATTATCAGAATGAGATCAGTGTTTCTCATTCTGTAGAGGATTCTTCTTCTTCGAGTAGTGTCTCTATGGATGCTCCACTGTAGGTGCACTTGCATCCCTGTGCTGCTGATTGGAGAAGTTTAGTAGCAGTATTGGTACGCACAGGCACTGTGCCTCCTCATGCTCTGCCACGAGGCTTACGAGGCTGCACTTCGTTGGGGGCCAGAGTCTTCCCACTCCAACTCTATGCCCAGTACCTCAGCATTGGTAAGAAATGCACACTAGCACTGGGGCCTGCCTGGCACCGCTCCCCTTAGCTGGTGTCGAAGAAGCACCTTAAGAAACGAGGCTCCCCAGCAATGAGCAAGGAAGCACAGGGCGCTGGGCAAAGGACCCAGTTAGAGTGGCTCTCCCATTCCAGATCCCAAAGGGGTGCCTCTCCTGCTACCACCCCTCAGTCTGCCCAGGGATCCTCCTCTGACACCTGGGAGTGGTGGCGCACCCGGGCATTTGGCAGGACCGTTGACCTCTGAGGCAGCCAGGGACCAACGAGCCCACTCATGGCATCAGACTTAGCTAAGGCACCCCACTCAAAGGACAAGCCAGCCATCAGACACTCCTGCCCCCTTAGGGGTAGCCGAGCACCATTGGGTCTCCGGAGTTGAGGCAGCGATCCTCATCTCTATCGCTGAGATCGCCAACCGCTTGACTCATGTCTCCCTCTTGATGGCCCAGGTCACTGGCACTAACGCTCGTGGTTGCCAGCAGCAAGCATCGGTCTCCGTACGCCCATAACTATCATTTCCCTCCAGCCAACACCCCAGCACAGATCTCCCTCATCTTTCTCCAGTTCAGGACAGATCCCATTCATGGCACTGATCTCCCTGCCTCTGCACCAGTATTCAGAAAGGCAGCGTGCCCCTATTCGAGGCATCACTCTCCTATGGCTATGGTCAGCTGCCAGACTAAAGCCTCCACAGCCCCACTCTGGTCACTGGAAAGGGACTCATGTGGGTCAGAGCTGGACTTCAGCGCCTCACCACGACATCAGCAAACCATATGGGCACTCAAGGTTGCCTTGACTCTGTTGGTGCCCTTCTCACACCATCCCTCCCTCGCCGCCTCCAAGAAACAATGGTACCACTGATGGCACCAGGCTTGATCCTTGAGTGGAATTGGAGATTGGGATAGAGGAGCAGGTGAACACCCCGAAAGAACCTTCCCACCCAGGGAACAGTGCCCCAGGACTCCCCCGGTGGTCCAATAGTCCTCATTGCCTGATGAGGCGGTAGCGGGACCCTCTCAGACCAATTCACCAATGACTTTAAGGAGCCTCAAGCCTTACTTAGAAGGGTGGCTTCAAACTTGGGTGTAGAAGTGGAGGAAATGCAGAGCAATCTGACTCTCTGTTCAATGTGCTTATGGAGGCATCCCCCTCGTGGGTTGTGCTGCCGGAACATGAAGGGATTCTAAAGATCACCAAGGCCTCTTGCAAACCCTGTCCTCCATCCCTCCCACGTCCAAGTGGGCTGAAAAGAAGTAATTTGTCCCTGCCAAAGGGTTTGAATACCTCTCTACCCCAAGTCGCTGGTTGTGACTGGGGCCAATGAAAAGGACAGGCAGGCGCAAACCAATTCTACCCCAAAAAATAAAGACACCAAGAGGCTGGACCTTTTTGGGAGGAAAGTTTGACAGCCATCATCCCATTTTGGGTGTCTAACCGCCAGGCTTTATTAGGGAGATGCAGTTTAATCTGTGGGACTGCCTCAAAAACTGTAAGGACTCTCTTCCCCAAGACTTGGCCCAAGAGTTCTCCACCATTGTGGACGAGGGTACCGCTATGGTGAGAAACTCCCTCCAGATGGCCTGAGATGCGGCCAATTTGGTAGCCAGGGTCATCGCATTGGCCGTGGTGATGAGGTACAATTCTTGGCTCCAGACTGGGCCTATCCCAGGCAATACAGTCCTCCATCCAAGACCTCCCATTTGATGGAAGTGGGCTTTTCTCTGAGCAAACAGATGCAAGGCTGCTAAGGCTCAAAGACACTCAAGCCACCTTCTGCTTGCTGGGTCTACGTATGCCACAGATGGCAAGGAAACAGTTTATGCCACATCTACTTCCTAGGCCTTGGCCTTCTCGGCAGGGCTTCTCTAGGAGAAGAGACAGAGACACGAGTTTTAGTCATTGCCAGCCCTCCACTTCCCGTTCACCTGCTCAGCCTGGCCTGGCAAAACACGATGGGGACCAGAAGCACTTGTTTTGAGGGTGTTTGAGACCAACACACAAGTCAACTTCCTGGATCCATGTTGCTCTTTTCTCAACTGCCTATGGCCCTACCATTCGGCCTGGTCGTGAGTGACCTTGGACTGCTGGTGTTCAGCATTATATCTACACCCTGCAATTCTCAGCCACCCCTCCCTCATCCCTCTTCAGGGAGGTTTCTCATGAGCAACTTCTCATTCAGAAGGTCGAGAATCTCCTGCACCTGGGGGCAGTGAAGGAGGTTGCTCAGGAAATGAGGGGGAAAGGGTTTTACTCCCATTATTTCCTAATGCCAAAAGCAAAAGCGGGCCTAAGACCCATTCTGGATCTGCAGCACCTCAACAAATATCTCAAGAAGTTAAAGTTTTGCATGGCCTCCCTGGCCTCCATCATTCCCTCCCTGGATTCTGGAGACTGATCCTCAACTTGAAGAATGCTTATTTTCATAGCTACATCATCAGAGCGTGCAGATGGTTCCTTTGTTTTTATGGTGGGTTGGCATCATTTCCAATTAACAGCACTGCCCTTTGGATTCTCATTGGCCCCATGGGTGTTCACAAAACGCATAATGCCAGTGGCCACTTATCTGAGCCTTCGAGGTATTCAGGTCTATCCATATCTCGATGATTGGGTCATCAAAGGCAGATCTCAGGATCAGGTACAAAGAAGCCTCGATCTGGTACCTTCCACCTGCCATGACCTGGGCTGTTAATAAACTAAAAGAAATTGACCCTAATACCGATGCAACTGATAGAGTTCATAGGGGTGGCCCTCAAAACCACGTGAGGAGAACCTTCCTTCTGGAGGTCCATTTCCAAGCCATGTCAGACCTGATTTCTCATGCAAGGGGTCACCTGCTCACCATCACTGGCACTTGCTGAGGTTTAGGCCACCTGGCCGCATGTACTTACGTGGTGTGTCATGCCTGGCTCCATCTTCGGCCCCTGAAAACATGGTTGGTGTTGGTCTACATCCCCAACAGATATAACCTAGACCAGATAGTCAGGTTGCCGGATCACATACAGCCATCCCTGGAATGGTGATTGGGCCCTGGATCAGTGTTGGCAGGCGTTCCCTTTGTGGCTCCATCCCCATCGCTGACTCTGGTCTCCAATGCCTCGGACCTGGGCTGGGGAGCCCACGTGGGCTAGCTCAGTACGCGAGATCACTGCTCATGGGACAGTTGCTCCCTCCACATAAACTTCAGAGAGCTCAAAAGCAGTTTGCTTGGCCTGGCAAGCTTTACTGCCCCCACCTGCAGGACAAGGTGATACAGGTCCTGATGATGGACAATACCACCTGGATGTTTTATATCAACAAGCAGGGCAGATCCAGGTTGTCAGCCTTTGGTGAGAAGCACTCCATCTCTGGGACTTCTGTATGCAGCATGCCATTCATCTGGTGGCTGCATACTTTCCTGGGGCCAGGAATGTGTTAGCAGATCACCTCTGCAGGGCTTTCTCTTCTCGCCCTGAATGGTCACTCCATCTGGAGGTGGTCAGTGTGATCTTTGAAAGGTGGGGAACTCCCCAGGTAGACTTGTTTGCATCACACCAGAACAGGAAGTGCCATGTGTTTTGCTTGATTTGGGAGATAGACGGGCTCCCTGTCAGATGCCTTTTTGCTCCCACAGCTGGGGGGCTTTGATGTATGCCTTCCCGCCAGTGATGCTAATCCACAAGGACCTTATGAAGATTAAACAGGACAAAGCGAAGGTAATCCTCATAGCCACAGCTTGGCCTTGTCAGCGCTGGTTTGGCATGCTGTCGGACCTCTCAGTGGCCATCCCGCTGCAGCTGCCTTTCTGACCGGATTTGCTGTCCCAGAACTACGGCAGTCTTCTGCACCCAAACTTGGTGGCGCTGCACCACACTGCCTATCTGTTTCATGGTTGAATGCGGAAGAACAGGAGTGCTCGGCCTGTGTCCAGCAGGTCTTGTTGGGCAGCAGAAAGCCCTCCACCAGGGCGATCTACAAGGCCAAATGGAAAAGGTTTACATGCTTCGCCTCAGATCAGGGTATCTGGCCTCAACAGGCTCCGAGCCCAGCTCCATAGATACTGCTTGTGAGTCATCTAGAATAGATGAGCAAGCACTTGGAAAAGAAAAACTATTACCTACCCTTTGTAACTGTTCTTTGAGATGTGTTGCTCATGTCCATTCATTACCCAACCTCCTGCCTCTCTGTTGGAGTTGCTGGCAAGAAGGAACTGAGAGGGTGTAGGGCTAGTGGCATCTAATATAGTGATGCGTGAGTTGTGGCAATCCAGAGGGCACCCTGCCAACCTTGCAGAAATGACTAAGGCAAAAATTTCCAATGACTGTGCACGTGGGCACGCACACACCTAAAATGGAATGGACATGAGTAACATATTACAAAGAACAACAGTTACAAAAGGTCGGTAACCATTTAATGGTCTTGATCCATCAGTTACTTTGCTGCTAAATAAGCATTAGAGTTGAGTTTATTGTGCATTTAGGGCCAAATCCTCATGTGCAGCATCCAGCCCAAGTATCTAAGCTTGGTCCTGGGCAGATGTGAAGGGAGAGGGACATTTTCCTTCTTTCACAAGGTCTAAAGCCATTCTGTGGAGGCTGCTTGACTAAAGTAGACCTCTGGGGCCCAGCTGAGGTGGGGGGGAGGGGAAGGAGCCTCTGATTCTGGACCCTCCCCATTTGTGGGCAGCTCCCATTCTGTCCCCACACATGCCCTTTGCCCCCAGTAAACTTTCCTGGAGTGGAGCTCTGTACCATACAGGGGATGCATACCCCTTAACACCTCTACAGCCCTGTCTTCATTATGAGCTGGGGTGTGATTGATTCCTCATTCACTAGATGTATTCATGCTGGATCTCATCAAGCTAGTGTGACAAAGATAATAGTATAGCTGTGGGAGCACTGGCAGTGGTGAGCAGTGACACAGGCTAGCAATGCTGAATACAAACCCTCCTGAACTCCATGGATATGTTCTGTAGATGGCTAGCCCATGTCACTGCTGCCTGCACAGCTGTGGCTATACTACTGTTTTTAGCACACTAGCTCAATGTGTTTTTAGCACACCCCAGCTCATAGTGTAGCCATAGCCTCCCTTGCACAGTCAGACTGGCAACTGCTCAGAAGCAAAAACAAGATTAGTCCCTTGACTGGAAGTGAAAAATAGTGAAAAAAAATAGATGTGCTACCCTAACAGACTTGTGAACAATGTGCCCTTTATTGAGTTGAGCGTATCTAATTTGTACATTCTGGAATAACTTTTATTCTATGGGTGAGAATATAACTAGAAAGACAATGTGTGCAATAGAAAAACTCTTAGCACATATTCCCTCCCACCCAAGTTAATCTAGGAAATTTCCATGACTATAAATTTTCCCCTTGTCTTATCATTTGAAGAATTATGAAATAGCATATGGTCATAGATAATTTAGAGTGTTGCCTCACACTTCCTACGTGTGAATCAACCTGTTATGCAAATCTGACACTTTTGATTAGCCCAGAGATGCCAATGTGAGACTAGTGATATTTTATTAATCACTGTGTTTTCAAATTTTTCTTATTATAAAATGCTAGAAGAAAACTTGCAAAAAAACCATTGGGTATGAAATAACACTTGTGCAGCTGTGTCTCAAATGCATAATAGGTACATCCTGATCAGTTTGTGCTATTTTATTTTTAAAGCAGTTTCCAAAGTAGATTCATGTTGTGAGTCCAAAAATCTGCCTGCAGAAATATAGTTTAAACAGCAGTATCCTGTATGCTATGCATGAATTATTTTGCTGAATGAAGAACTGGTAAAGTAGCCTATGACTAATTATAATTAAGATCACAAGCAAAACGCGCTTTTTTATCATCTGGGAATTTTTATTTTAACTTAACTAGGATGCTTGTGAAATGTGTTGGATAAACTGCCTTAGGCTAACATTTTCAAAAGTGTCCACTCATTTTGGATGCCTCAGTTTTCAGTTGTCAAACTTGACACTCAAGGGACTGATTTTCATAATTGCTGAATCCTACAACTGCAACTGAAGTCAATGGCAGCTACAAGATACTCAGAGCTCAAGCTGGTAGAGAAACTTTTTGATGAAACTTTGTGTTTTGTTTGAAAATGCCAATTCACTGAAACCAAAACTTTTTGAGGAAAAGTATCGGTTTCAATTAAACTTGTATCAGGAAGGTTTCTCAGGCCTAGGGTTGAATTTCTGGTCAGTGAGAGAGATGAGAAAAGCTAGTCACCTGGTGGTTGATTACAGTGGTCACATGGGATGGAGGAGACCTAGGTTTAAGTCCCTTCTCTGAATCAGGTAGAGCAGGGGCCTCCCCCCACATCCCATGTGAGTGCCCTAACCACTGGGTATTAGCTATTCTGGGGTGGATAATGTCTTTCTCTGTCTTTTCTCTCCTCTTCTCCCCCTAGCATCTCCCACCTGCCAAAAAAATAATCAGAAGTTCTTAGTTTTATTCCAATGCAGAATGACAATAAATATCAAAACCTCAATATTTTTTGCTAAAGGGAATTCTTGTTTTCCAGCTAGCTCTACTCAGGACCTCTAAACCTTACCTTAGACCTTAGTCCATCCCATGCTTTGCTGTACATTGGGCTACAGGACCTCTAAAATACAGGCCTAATTGTATAGTAGGGAGCAAAAAATCAACGTATCTAAAATTAGTGAACACTTTTAATAAGATTAGCCACAGAGACAGATATCTTTGATTCATCAGTACAGCAGCGGCAGCTGCATGAAAGCTTTCCCATGTGCTAGTATCAATGTGCTTCCTTCTGTGTCAAGGAAACAACTTCTGGGAATGAAAGGTAGTTCAGTTTCTATGTCTTTGGACTCTTTACCAATTTGGTTGATGATTTTTGTGATATGGAAATCAGTCCATTATCAAGTTCATTGAAACCACGAAGTCCATGAAGACATTATGGTTGTTTGGTGACTTAAGATAACTAATGATTTGTCACTACCACCAGGAGCTACAGTGGTGGCCTTAAATCTGTGAATCCTATGTATCTGCAGCACAAATACCCAACCTACTACACATAACGCAATCCAGGATACCTTGCCTGGTATCACATCTGACTTCAGTAATATCAGTTTGATGCAGCTATTCCCTAGTTGCCATCCCTAACCTTTCATTTGGAATATCCTGCTTTGGTCCCACAACCTGGCATCACAGTCCATTGGAGGAAAGCATCACCAGATATCCTCCTGAGGTCCCTTCCAACTCTGATATTCTATGAATACCTTTTTCCTGGTTTCTTTTTTAGCAATCTTGATGTAAACGGACCCTATTAGGTAATGTAATGAATCCTTGGCTGGTGATTAGTAGGACAAGAGTGCCTGACAAAATCTTGTTCATTCAGGTAGAAACGGTAGCAGTTGTTTCCAGCCCATCATGTCTTACTGCCAGGGATTCTATTTTTACTTCAGAGGTATCATCATGGGGATTTAGAGTCTTGGCTTCAGATTAGTTTTCTAATTTAAAAGTCTACCAAAATAACAGATTGTCAAGATATAACTATGGGCTAGATTTTGCTTTTAGTCCAGTGTAGGAGACAGTGCATTGGTGAACCAAGCTCAGAGCAGCACAGAGAAGGAAGCATGATTCTTCAAGAAGCATGATTCTCTCCTCATGCTTTCACTTTGCTGTTCTAGCTCCAGAGAGGTAGTAATTTGTTGCTGGTCCATACCAGCAACAAATGACTTCCCATTCCTCACCAGCTCAGCTCTGCTGGCAGATGCTTCAGGAATGGAGGACAATGTGTAGAGTGTATGGCATTTTGTCTTGTCATAGTCAATTTAGCTCATTAAATACAAAAAATGTCTTAAACTTATATAGCATCTTTCCTCTTGAATGTTCCCAAAATACTTCACAGATTATGGAACCAATCCAATGCCCACTGAAGTCAGTGAAAAGACTCCCATTGACTTCACTGGGTTTTGGATCAGGCTTTATGAGCTATATTCTTTTCTCAGATTTTGCACAAGGTTTCTAAAGATTCCATCATTTGTGGGGCCAGCTGGTTCCAAGTATCTCTGTCTGGGCCCCAGGAAATTTACAGATTTTGAATTTTTGTAATCAATCATGCTCTGGAATTTCTTTGTCTGAGCCCCATATTCAAAAGGGGTTGTTCTCCCACAAAGAGGAGAACATTTGTCAGTTTGTGTGACATTAATTGTGGATTTTCATTATGTACTGATCCGAATAGATGTATTCTGAGCCTGCGTTGGGTACAACTTCACAGTTGTTCCTTATCATGTCTTTTTCTTTATTCTTCAAAGGATACATTTTATGTTGTGATGCACCGATGGTAATAAACTTTTTAAAATAAAAATAAAAGCATTTGTTTGTGACCATGGCTGCAATGCAAAAAAAAACTTATTAAAGCATTGTCAGGCAGGTCAGCTGCCATTACAACACTAAAACACCAGTGATAAATCAACACCAAAAGCAGTAATAAAATAAGAGATGACATGAACAGTGCAATACAGTGAAGCCAGTGCAAACAAACACATTCCCTATTTTAGCATGTCCCCTCGCAAACACCCACTACATATTTTTTTTTGTCTTCTAACTCAGCTGTGGAATAACTGTTTTTAAATTAAGAGTGATATAGAAGGAAAACACACACACACATGATTTTCCTTAAGAATTGTATGGATTCCCAGCCTACCACATATAGAGCTGATCTGTGGAAATGATGGTTTTCAGTAATTAAATTCAGTATTTCAAGGGTTCACATAGATATGCTAATAATGCCATTAATCTTCTCTTTATATATGTAAATCTGCAGCTCAGATGTTGCATCATTTGCAAATCTTGCAATTAAAACATTTTATAACTTGCAGTTATGCAAAGGGGCAGCAGACTGTAAAATGGGTAAAATCACTTGGCTACATTACCATGGCAACACACTGACCTTCATTCAATTAGTTATAACTGAAGATCCAGCTATTAATTATAATGGTCAAAAATGGATGTAATCTGAATCTCCCTTTACCTTCTTAATATGGACATTTCTCACTCATTGTAAGTCTTTGACTGCAAGAGGAAAGGATCCAAACCTGAAACACTGAAAGTGATAGTGCTTAAATGCTGATGGAGGGTGGGGAAGGGGGGGAGATAGTGAAGTAATCTCATTTATCAGCTGTATTCAAGATATTTTTTAACTTGTAGTCTAAAGCACTCTGTCAGGCAAGCTTCAAAGTGAATATTCATTATTGCTCATTTTAGCTATTGAACTCTCTACATTATGTGTGTCAGCAATTATCTCTCACTTTAGAAAGCCACCGTTAATTAGGGCCAAACTAATCTCCATGAGATCCTTGAAACACATATGACAGGTTTCAGAGTAGCAGCCGTGTTAGTCTGTATTCGCAAAAAGAAAAGGAGTACTTGTGTCACCTTAGAGACTAACAAATTTATTAGAGCATAAGCTTTCGTGAGCTACAGCTCACTTCATCGGATGCTCACGAAAGCTTATGCTCTAATAAATTTGTTAGTCTCTAAGGTGATACAAGTACTCCTTTTCTTTTTGAAACACATAGATGCCTTCCTTTGCCAGAGTTCTACATTTTGCAGCAACAAAGTTATCATTTTCTTGGCAGGGTATCAAAGAAAAGTTGTCTGTTAATTACAGAAGAAACTTGCATACTGACCCAAGAACAGTCCTAGTATAGTAAACTCCAGAAGTATAGTAAATAGAGTTGGATCAAGATTTTATTAAATTAGGTTAAAGGTTAACAGTCTCACCAGAATTTATTTTGATTACGCTAATAAATGTAGTGTTTGACACTGTGACATATTAAAATGTTGTCAATTATTTGAAATTTTCTAACTCAGTATTTCAGCTAATTAGTGATTATAAAAGAGGGAGGAATTCCATTCAGCACTTTTTTTTTAATTCAGGTAAAACAGGTTGGAAAACCATATTTAGTATTTGTCTAATCTATGTCGATTGACATTTCAGAGATATCTGTTTATACCTTGGAATTTATTTACTGGATATTTCCTATTTTTAACTAGCACAATAATTAATTCATGACTGAAGAAGGAGAGTGAACAAGACTGCCTGGTGCAGGGAAGGGAGTTTGGAAGTTTTCTGACAGAACACAATATTGTGTTAGCCGGCTTTAAAGCCCATTGAAACAAATGGGAATATTGCAAGCAACTTCAATGGGCTTTGTTGTCAGCCAAAATCTCACCTGTGGAAGGTGCATGTGTGGCTATATAATACAGATATTATGGTGCCCAGTACCCGTACAAGTGTATCAAGGTGGGGAAAGTATAAATTTGTATCTAGGGCTGGTTTAATGCAACAATTTAGTGCACATATCAGTGTGGTATAAATCTTCATTTACATGAGTCCATTTCAAGTAGCAAAATTACAAGTCAGTTGAGCCAATGAAACTTTTAAATGTCCAGCCACTATCATATATTTAATTTATGCAACATATTTTAGAGAGAAGCCATTTTAAAAAATGTACCTTACAGATTTGAAGGGTTTTTATTGATATTATTTTAATATCCTCTAAATCATGCTTTTGTATCAAGTTAAATTTTATAATAACCTTTAGAGAATTTAAATGTCTTAATAACAACCCATCTTAAACATCTGCTCAAGTTTAAGTAAACCAGTTTTATCAATTCCTCCTCATGTAAACCTTCCTTGGTGTTCATCATCCTAATTTTCTACTTGCTTAAATAAAAATATGACCTCTGTTGGAAGTTCAGAGGTCTGAGATGTCCCTGTAGAGGAGAGTGCAATTGAGGAAATTTAAGGTACAAAATAATGGCCAGATCTTGCAACTGTTACTCACATGAATAATGCTTTTTTATTAATTTCTTCTTCTTCCTCTTATCCTATCATCGGGGTTGGGTAATCGTACAAGCATCCACCATCATCACCTATCTGAGGTGGCTCTAAGGTCCACATTCTTACCATCTTCTTTGATGCAATGTATCCACTGATTCTTTGACTTTCCTCAGGGTTTCTTTCCTACTGCCCTCTGCTGCCATGCTCTCTTCACCAGGTCCTCTTCATTCATGCTCAGTATGTGTTTGAACCAGGAAAGTCAGGCTTCCTGGATTTTGTCAGCCACATCGCAGACTTTGACTTCCATATTAATGCTCTCATTTCAGAATCTGTCCCTTCATGTAACTGCTTTTATTGTGTGAAGACGTCTCATTTCAAACACCTGTAGGCATTGAACCTGACATCTCTTTAGTGCCCATGCTTCTGCGCCATACACCATTGCGTGGCACAGCATTGTTCTATGCAGTTGGGTTTTCAGTCTCAGTGGCATACACTTGTCATACACAACACCTATGATGTTATTCCACACTCTTTCAGCACTCCCCAGTCTGCACTGTATCTCATGTTCAAGCTAGTCATCATCTGTAACCCAGCTCCCCAGGTGAGGATTTGAGCTGCAGTGGAACTCTGAGTCTTGGGATGAGTTTCCCTAACCAAAGCAATTATGTAATCCACACTTACACAAACAGCATACAAGCACATTTCCGCACCCCCCCCCTTGGATTTTACAACCAAATTTGTTTGTCAAGGGTATGATGAGGGCTAGATTGTACCATTTGCACAAAACACTAGGTAGGGAGCAGGGCAGAGCCACTCTCCCTGTGGGGAGCACTAAGAGAGTGAGCTTCAGGAGGCAGAATATTTCCTATTGCACATTTGGTATGTTTACACTGGGAAATAAAAAAAGGTTTGTTCTTCACTTGGGTTAAAACAGCCGTGAAGACATGCCAACTCATCTTTTAACTGAGTTAGCAGCTTGAGTTCAACTCCAGACTCCACTATATGCTCTAATTTGAGTTGCTAACCTGAGTTAAAAGCCAAGTGGTAGCTAACCCCAGTTAAGAACACAGCTTTTTGAAATGTAGACATATCCATAGTGGATGGACGCTCTACGCTGGCTATAAAGATAGTGCAGATCTCTCCCCATGGTACACAAGCTGCTCTCTGTTAGCTGCTGTGAAGGCATATTCATGATCTTATGATAGGTTTCAGAGTAGCAGCCGTGTTAGTCTGTATTCACAAAAAGAAAAGGAGTACTTGTGGCACCTTAGAGACTAACAAATTTATTAGAGCATAAGCTTTCGTGAGCTACAGCTTGTCACCGTGAAAGGTTTCCTCCTTCCCCCCCCCCCCCTGCTGGTGATGGCTTATCTTAAGTGATCACTCTCCTTACAGTGTGTATGATAAACCCATTGTTTCATGTTCTCTGTGTGTGTATATAAATCTCCCCTCTGTTTTTTCCACCAAATGCATCTGATGAAGTGAGCTGTAGCTCACGAAAGCTTATGCTCTAATAAATTTGTTAGTCTCTAAGGTGCCACAAGTACTCCTTTTCTTTTTCCATGATCTTATATTATCCTTTCTCAATGATTCACATCCTAGAGGGAACAAGAACTAATCTGGACCCCTATTGTGATTGACCCTTATGTGGGCCATGCAAGAGAAGATATGGGGATCTCCTTGCATGGCCTCCCCTCTTGTATAACCACCCAAGGGCAATCACAGTCTAACCCTTACATATTCTGTAATTTACAGTGGTTTTTAGAAGAATTTTTGCATAGGTGCAGCCTGCCTGCAAATAGAATCAGATCTACATAAATAGAATTGTTTAAGTACAATCTCTTCCTAAGTAATGCAGTATATTATATTATGATGCTGCATACACATACAATGGTCCTTTTTTATAAATTAGTTATGATCTGAAACCTAAATTATAACATAGCTAAAATGGGACTAAGAAAGTCCAACCTTGTTAGGAAAGGTTGGCTCACAGTGACCCAAATGTCTGACCCGATATTGCTCTCATGGCTAGTAGTCACCCTACAGGCATTATCAAAGAAATTTAAAGTGCTACAAATTTAATTCATAGTGACAGAATTAGAACATTAGTAAACTTGGCTAGCTAGGCACTGCAGTAAAGTATGCAGAATATTAAAGCTCTGAGAGTTTAAGAAGCAATAATTTGCAGGTTAATTTTGGGGTACATTATAAGCACATGGAAATGCTTTTTTAAAAAATGTTGCTACGTTATGATACCAGGTTTTCTGAAGCTTTGACACTTGAAGCATTCTAAAGAGAATCTTGAAAACAACATGGGGAGAATCTTGAAAAATCTTGAAAAATCAAAACGGTGCTTGGCGTACCTAATAGCTCCCTGCTAGATCAAACTGCCACAATATTACTTTGAACATCATAGTAAACATAGTTTAGTCCCATCAATAGTTTGCTGACCTGTGCTGTGATAACATTTCCATCTCCTAAGTACACAGTATGTGACATTTTGCAAATACATTTAACAGGGAAAAACTGACACTTATCCTGCTTGTTGGTGCATGCTGGACAGTGCCAAGCATATTGATTGGGCAGCAAACTCTCTTCTACTGAGTAATTGCCATCGTTGACATCAGTGGTCTTTGAACTGCACGGTATCTCAGTCTAGTGAGATCAATCAAGTCTCAGCAATACAAACACAGACCAATAAAATGGAAGATAAAAAGGCTTTTGAGATTGCCTTGGCACAAGTAGATCTCCACAAAAGGGCAAAATTCTGCTGTAGGCTCAGTGACGAGGAATTTAGTTGTCTTCTTTCTAGAGTAGCATTTCATTGTATGAGATAATAAAAGCTTTGAGAGCAGGTAGCATAATTTCTCTCTAACCATCATTTGCCTAAGGTCAGGCATAAAGGCCAAAGTTCAAATTACTAATTTTTTTGGTCATGCAGAATAAATGTATTAATTTCTTGAGCAGCGCCAAGGCTGTGTGAGCTAGTCATCCTAAATAATATTTCATTACAAATTTAGGTCCAATTTTGATTTGCAAATCATTTGAGAGCTAATTCCAATTTTCTGCATTTATAATTATTCCTGTCATTAGTAATCACCAAAAAGTTTGGATTAATGATATTGAGACTGTGATTTAATTGCCAGCTCTTCACATAAACTATCCACTAGCTATCATTTGGACTATGTGGTTGTTGATTTAAGTTGTAGTCTGCTCCAACTTTAGATGATTTGATGATTGGAACACTTACTAGTTATTAGCATGAAGTCTTAAGTAGTAACTAGTAATGTACTCCTGATGTATGTATGCAGATGAATAATTATGATTTGTGCTAGAATTCAAAATGGTGGCTGTCTGAATTATCACAAACAATGAATAATATGACACCAAACTCAGAACTTTTGTTCAAAAATATTTCTTGCCTATTTGTTCATGATTTGATGAGCTCCAACAGTTTCTTTTATATATACAATATACATATTTAACTCCTGAAAAGTGCTGATCTTCTAATTCAGCTGCACTTTACATGCATCTTCATTTGTGTCTTCTCTTCCAAAATCCAGTCTTCCTTACTGGACTCTTACTGGGCATAGCCCTTCCTCTTGGGGTTTGTAGTCTTGATTATCTTTAGCCTTTGTCTTGAGCCCAGTGTCCAGCCCTCCCAGCCCCTAATCAGCCAATCCCTTCAAATCCCTTGTCGATGGGGTGTCTGTTCCGTCTCCCATGTTAGCAGCATAGCATGAATCCACACTCACCTTCCAACATGCATTCTAGTCCTGACACCCTAAACAACTGGGCTGTCTGCCTTCCCTGTAACCCTACACTGTCTTTCCTTTCCATGACCTCTTTTTATATATTCAGCCTGGCCCTAGATCTCCACACTGTCCTATTACTGGCTGTTCTCCCAGTCTTTAATGGAGCATTCATTCCTAGGCCTGCTTTTCCTGCAGTTTCTCTCCTGAATACCCACAGTTTGCCTTCCTATATCCAAGATGGCCTTATTCTTAGTCACATGCTACTGTTCCATGATCCTTGTACTGTCATTATTTCTATCTGGAAGGCAGGGTACTGCTCTCACATATGAGACTGAGGCCACTCTGACTAGGCCTGTTATCCCTCAGTGGCAACACTGTTGCTTTTATTTATTTTGGGAGGGGGTGGGGAAGGGGTATGACAGAGGACCATGTTAAAGAGAAGCAGCAGCTTGAATTTTGTACCAGTTGGGTCAAAGCAAAGCAGCTTACAACATGGCCCTACAGGAAGTAGGATTCAAACCCACGCAGTCTCACGCCCATTGGAACTTGAGTTCAAAGCCATAACCATTCAGCCATTCTGATGAGCATCCAAGGCAAACTCCCTGAAAGAGCCAGTTCACCATTATAATACATCGTGGAACCCTTAAAAAGAAATGGCTTTCAAAAACCAAGATGGAGACATATCCCCAATTTGGCACAGATGGCTTAATCAGTGCTACCAAATTTGCAAGTGCAATAGACTCCCTTATAGCTAGTGCTTTAATCTAGGGCCTAGAAGATGGTAATCTAACTGAGTGGCTTCACAGGGGTCCCAGGTCTATTTGAACCAGACCAGAAAAGGGTTGGATGGTTAGGTTTAAATAGTACATCAAATACAAAACGTACACACACTCATACATATACACAGATACAGTGGTGCCAACTTTCCAATGTGCTGGGGGGTCCTTGACCCCTGCTCTGCCCCAGGCTCTGCACCTACTCCACCCAACCCTGCCTCTTCCTGTCCTGTTCTGCCCCCCACCCCTGAGTGCACCTTGCCCTTACTCCTCTCTTCTCCTTCAGTGCCTCCTGCATGCTGCACAACAGCTGATTGCGGTGGGTGGGAGGCGCTGGGGGAGAAGGAGGAACTGATAAGGGGGTCTGCCGGTGGGTGCTTAGCCTATGATCTGAACTTCACAACTTGGCCTGTGTGAACCAAACTGGATCTCTGAATCCAACCATCCACCAAATAAGAGGGAACACTAAATTTGGATCCTAATTTTAATTTAATGACTCTGGTTTTCACTAATGTAAACAAGCTACCCTGACTCGAAAATGTTGGTCTGAACTAGTGAAATTCCGTCATGTAGCAACCACATATTCAAGAGCTATTTAAGATACTTAGAGCCCTGTTTAAGACTTAAGGATTGTGTTAAAATATCAAGGAGAGTTCAACTTGATTAAGAGAAACATACATATTTAATCAAATTCACAGATTGCTAGAAGTGTAGAGGTATTAAACTTTCGAAAATATTCTTACTGTAGGGAGTAAGTAAACGTAAAATGAACCTTCTGCAAATTCTTCTCTCTAATACATATTGTCCTTCTCTGTCTCAGAGTTTATGCAATTTCTATGAAAATTATCTTTCTAACCATGAAATTAGAAAGTATTCTTTATCAAACAGATTTTATAGGAGGGGTAAAGTCAAATAATGTGTATGTTAAGATGAATGAACAAAAATCACTGCTTAGATATTATGGTGTTGGATGCTATAGAAAAATCTTAGCAAATATTTCTTTCCAGTATAGTCAGTTACTATTATATTGCCAGTAAAAGCTGCTGCTTTTTAATCAAACCATGACATTTCTTTAATAGTAAGGTCAACTTCAGCTCTCCAGGGATCTGATTAATGGAAAAGTTACATACCATTCCCTGTACAAAGTACTGTATAAGTTCTCAGTACTGGATCAGATGCCTTACTGGCCAAGTGATGGGGTCATCTTACAAAAAAATAGGTTCACTCACAAAGACAAAACTGTATGCAAATATATTTAAAATATAAATCAATTAAAAAAATTCTCACTGAGGGTCACTGAAATTGATGCTGTACCAAGACTTTAGCAAGTGACATTGGATTTTACTACATTAACTAAAGTTCAGGAATAAAGTACAATTGACATCATAACCCATCTCTCATAAACTTCACCAAAGGTATAAGGAGGATAAATGCTTTTTCCATCAGCATTAATTCTATAAGGCAAAAAAAGAGAGAGATCCATATAGAAACATTTTACATTCTTTACTTCCACTAGAAATTTACAACACTAATTGCTGGCATCAGATATTTCCTTATTGTCAGTGACGAGAACTTTCCCCCTTGGCATATTCAGACAGTCTTTAAAAAAAAAAAGAGAGAGTGAGAGTGAGAGTGAGAGTGAGAGTGAGAGAGGGAGAATGTTATTGAACACTGGCCTTGTAGTTATTGCTCTGAGATATCATAGATATGAGAAAGTCAGGATCAGTTTTTTGATCCACTGGCTAAGAACACTGTGAAGGCAGCGTACTCCTCCACCTCTAGAGCATGATGTCACTCTATAGTTTACCTAGCACTTAAATACCATAGGGACAGCTGCAACTAATATTCACAAATACAGGTAGAAAAAAGCAGAATTTCTTTGATTTGTTGAGTCATGGATTCGGAAATACATGTACAATATATTTTCTCATTAACCTCCAGGGTATGTCTACACAGCAATGAGACACCCGCGGCTGGCACTAGCCAACTGAAGCTCAAGCTGCAGGGCTGTTTCATTGCTGTTTAAATTCCCAGGCTTGGGCTGGAGCTGGAAGGGTCCCAGTGCCCAGTGCCAGCCGTGGGTTTTTCTTTGCTGTGTAGACATACCCTTAGTCATTCTAAAAAAATGTAAAAGCCAACTTCTGCCCTTACGCAGGTTTGTTGCTTCCGTTAAAGTTGTGCTTGTTTATCTGAGAAAAGAGAGCCTCTGAAGGACGACCCATCACTCTCACAGATCTTGGGAGACAGACCAGTCCTTGCTTACAGACAGCCCCCCAATCTGAAGCAAATACTCACCAGCAACCACACCCACACAACAGAACCACTAACCCAGGAACCTATCCTTGCCACAAAGCCCGTTGCCAACTCTGTCCACATATCTATTCAGGGGATACCATCATAGGGCCTAATCACATCAGCCACACTATCAGAGGCTCGTTCACCTGCGCATCTACCAATGTGATATATGCCATCATGTGCCAGCAATGCCCCTCTGCCATGTACATTGGCCAAACTGGACAGTCTCTACGTAAAAGAATGAATGGACACAAATCAGACGTCAAGAATTATAACATTCAAAAACCAGTTGGAGAACACTTCAATCTCTCTGGTCACTCGGTCACAGACCTAAGAGTGGCTATACTTCAACAAAAAAGCTTCAAAAACAGACTCCAACGAGAGACTGCTGAATTGGAATTAATTTGCAAACTGGATACAATTAACTTAGGCTTGAATAGAGACTGGGAATGGATGAGTCATTACACAAAGTAAAACTATTTCCCCATGGTATTTCTCCCTCCCACCCCCCCCCACTGTTCCTCTGATATTCTTGTTAACTGCTGGAATTAGCCTACCTTGCTTGTCACCATGAAAGGTTTTCCTCCCCCCCCCCCTGCTGGTGATGGCTTATCTTAAGTGATCACTCTCCTTACAGTGTGTATGATAAACCCATTGTTTCATGTTCTCTGTGTGTGTGTATATAAATCTCTCCTCTGTTTTTTCCACCAAATGCATCCGATGAAGTGAGCTGTAGCTCACGAAAGCTTATGCTCTAATAAATCTGTTAGTCTCTAAGGTGCCGCAAGTACTCCTTTTCTTTTTGCGAATACAGACTAACACGGCTGCTACTCTGAAACCCTTGTTTATCTGAGGGCAGAATTTGGCTCTAAAGTTGCTGGTAAGGCCCCCAGCATAGAAATAACTCTGTGGAAGGTGTTGGGCCAGCATGACTAGCCCTACACCATCAGGTAGCTCCCAAAGGAGCTACCTGATGCAAGGTTGTGCTGGTTTCATTGTTGGGGGAGGGAAATTTGGCTAGGGCATTGCTATGCCCGGACTGTTCTCAAGTACTAGAATGGCCCGTTGGGATATTGGCAGCTGGGTGCAAAATGTACATTCCTTTGCATCTGAATGAAATATCATTGCTCTGAAAGGAGACAGCAGCTTTCAATTCTTGCTGGGAATCCACAGTCCATATTTCCTGTCCTTTAGCCTGGGCTTCTTTCTGACTGCCCACCCAAGCTCTCTCAGGTCCGGTGGGGATAATAGAAGTTTTATACTTTTGCACATCCCAACCCACGGCAGGCTTCAATCACCAGGGCTATAGCCTTCGTCCTGCTGGTGGAAATCAGCAAGTAGCTCCCTGGTCCCGCTGGAATAGTTTTAGTATTAGGTATCTTCTGAAAAATGCAGTGAATTTATAAATTAGATAATGTCATATAAATCCAGCAACAGATTTGTACAATTCTATCATTTTTGTTTTAATTTAAAGATTATGCCAATTAGTCCTAAACAAAATGTTTCACTTTCCCCAGGACATTCATTTTGCTCTTTTAAAATATTGGTTGCTCAAAAAAAGCTAATATTAGATGCAGCAGCATCTGTTTTTACAGTTTTGCTTTCATCTAATTTTACAGCTGGATTGTCTGAGCCACAAGAAGGTCAAGTGATTTGCCCCTATTCTGCCTATGAATTTATGGCATACGTCTGACAAAACAGAGCCTGTATGCTTGCCAGAAGTATGGTGCACATTTAAACTATAGTTAAAGTAATGTCACTTGTTTTTTTTCTTGGAAAATATAATTATTTAAACGATTTCCTATTGTGCTAAGTTAAGGATATACATTAATATCACTAATTTCTCACTATACTCTTAACCAGAGCTTTTGGAAATAGATGTTTTTTTCCTCTGCTTTTTCACAGGAAAAAATTGATTCAATTTCCCCTCGGACATTTTGAAATAAAATGAAATAAATTTTATTTAATAATTAATAAATAATAATGTTTAATAAATAACAAATAATTTAATTTCAAATTTCCCTTGGTAAATTGAATTGAAACCAAGTGTCAAAATGGCATGACCATTTTCAGTTCATTTCAACTTGAAATAATGTTTTGGTTTTTGGTTCTTTTACACATTCATGTGCCTTTCCCCCTTCCCCCCCTTTTAACTTTTCCTTTGAAAAAAGTAAAAATAAAGTGTTAGAAAGAAGGGGAAAACCCATTTTCACACCTCTTTTCTGTTTTCCAACTGGGAAAATTTGGAAAACAGAAAAAAATTGTGGGAAAGAGCTTTGAAAAGACGTTTGCAAAGAAAGAACATATCCAAACCTCTCTGTTCCTCAGTTTACTTATTTGTAAAATAAGTTTAATACTGAACTACCTCTCAGGTTTATTGTGAGGCTTTAATGTTAGGATAACACTTCAAAATTCAAAGCCTACTGAGGTCAATGGTAATCTTTCTGTTTATTTCAGTGGGTAGAAGATCAGGCCCTTTGTACATGCAAACTATGAAATATTATTATGTGGGCAAGTGTAAAGCATCTCAGTTGTGTAGACATCATTGTGTGACTTGAGTGTAGATTACATTTGTTTATACATTTCATTTGTGGCTAGAAGCAGATGCACTGTTTGGTCAAACTATTTATTCAACCATTTCCTCTGTTTTTCTGTT
The DNA here is from genome assembly GCF_009764565.3 of Dermochelys coriacea. Taxonomy (NCBI): domain Eukaryota; kingdom Metazoa; phylum Chordata; order Testudines; family Dermochelyidae; genus Dermochelys; species Dermochelys coriacea. Next base: position 177,596,717 of record NC_050068.2, read on the forward strand.
ATGAATTGTTTGCCAACAGATTTCAATTTTTAAAATGTGTTTTGTGTTCAAAATGACTTGACTGTTTATATTTAAGCACTTGGAATGTTTGCTGAATGTTATAGTGGGCACAATGGAAAAGTTTGCTTTGGTTCTATAGACATGATCAGTTCCAGCAATACTCTTTATAATTAAAATGTGGAATACCGCTAAAGCCAATAACATTTCCGGAACCAAAATGAGATTAAGTGCACCCAGTGTGTTTGTTACTATTGCTGGGTGATGATTCACCTTATCAACTGTGGAACAAAATCAATGCCATGTAACTAAGTGTAACTTTAGTAATGGGATGTTTGTGTGTGGTGGTAAGGGGGTGGGGGTGTTGATCAACTCATACAGTATGTTTTTCTCAGTAAGAACCTGAAGGAAGTTTGTGTACTTAATTGGAGGATAAGATGTAGGATTAGAAAAGTTTTAGGGCATTTAAGGTGAATCCTTGTAATAATCTCCATACCAAGGTTCTGATTAGGATCCTGGGCAATATTTGAACAAGTGTGTCCTATGTTAATAAAGCCCTCTCCTATGTGAACTGCTTTGCTGGTCCTCAGCCCGCATGCACAATGAGCAAGATTGCCAGCATTGAAGGAGGAAAGGGATCAGACATTTAGGCACCATGCAACTGAAATAGGAACAGTCCTGACAACACTCAGGGTGTCACTGTTTTTGGATGTGATCCAAAGTAAAGCTTCAGTTTGCCTCCCTTTGTGTTGCTATGGTGGTACATGCTCTCAGTACATCTATACTCACATGTGCCCATTCATGTGTATGCACGCTCATGCGCTTACTCTTTAAGTGACATCTATCAGCTGATTTTGATATTAATGCCCAAACAGAGTGATCGCCCAAGCTGGGGTCATACATGGTGTCACTAGGTTGATTTTGTTAATTTCTTCTCAGGAAGTTTCAATGTGTGTTGTTGGGATGAAATTCATCTAGTCTGAGGAACTTGCTTCCTTGAGTCCTGAAAGGTTTAGCAATGGCAGCTCTGTGGCTTAACCTGTATATCACACCTTGATTGCTTTGATGGTCAACTCTAAAGTATCATCAAGCTATTGACACCTACATCGGTATTACTGTTTCTACAGAACATACTAATTCTAACTCTGCTCTGAAATTTCATCTGGCTCCTATTGTAAAATGAATTTTCCAGTTAATTAAGGTTAACTCAGAAGATATAGGGTCAGTTTGCTGGGTCAAGGAAATATCTTGTAGCTTCCATGTATATGGGAGCAGAGCGTGAGCTAATACTTGGAAGGTTCTCCGTTTTAGTCATTTTAGACCATGTAAACACATTTTTAAACAATATTCATAATGGTCTTTCCTCATCTCCAAAATATTTGTAAGTTGTGACCACCCAAGAGTGCAGCTAGTGCTGAATGTAAGTTCCAAGGTTTATGCACATGAAAGCTGGTGATTTTTTGTGCCACAAGTTTCACTTGCCAATATTCAGTCAGTCAGTAAAATTTCCATCCTTCTAGAAGTAGCTAAGATCTGTATTTATTCCTTCTAAATGCATTTCACTAAAGAAATGTTAGAGCAGAAAACTACATATAACTGGCTGGTACAGGCTTGTCTGAGATTCTTCTCTGCGACATCTTCAGAGGCTCTCAAAGCCACTTCCTTTAACTATGTTCCTAAAGTGTGAATTACCCACCATATACCATTTTGCCCTAACTGGGCCTCAGGTTTGTGAAGGCACAAGTTCATCCAAATCTGGATTTATTGATATGCAAGTTTCTGAATCAACTACCTCTTCATTAATCTGGAAACACAATGAGGTGAGAGATTTAAAAGCCTCTCTGCTGAAATTTGGAACAAAGAAGATTAAAACCTCATTTTGCTATCTCTGAATAGATAATGGAGCTCTGAAAACTCTTTGTTTTGGACTTAAAAATAAATATTTATTTGATTATTTAAGGCAACTGACTGCTTACTCTGAGGGTGACCAGGAAAAGAGGTGTTTTTTTTACCATGTGTTTTCTAACACATACTAAGTAAAATCTGATAGCATCCTAAGGTTGACAAAGCAGTGGTTGAGTTAAACCCTAGGCTAACTTCTAGGATTTACCTCAGGAATTGCTAACACATGACAACTACTAAATGCTTTATCTACACTGGTATTATACCCTCTGTTAGATACCACATTACCTCTCATTAGCTTTCGTGAGCTACAGCTCACTTCATCGGATGATCCAAATGCATCCGATGAAGTGAGCTGTAGCTCACGAAAGCTTATGCTCTAATAAATTTGTTAGTCTCTAAGGTGCCACAAGTACTCCTTTTCTTTTTGCGAATACAGACTAACAAGGCTGCTACTCTGAAACCTGTCATTACCTCTCATTATTATCTTTTTTCCTGAATAAAGACAAGGCCTATGTCATCTATGTATTCTCAGTTGAAGGCTCTTTGAATCACAATGCCATAACATCCTATTACACATTATCTTGGGCTAGGTGTATTCCATTGAGCTATGCTAAATTTAAATTCAGCTGTGCATTCTTTTAAAACAAATGTTATACATTGTCTATTTTTTAGAGAAAACTATTGAAGTTGCTGAGAAATATCTAAAAAACTCTACAGAATGGGTGTCTTGTTACCAATCTTAGAAAGATTTCTGCCTGAAGATGATTCTGGGTCTCTTAGGGAGGTGGAAGCTATTTTCAGATATTTGCTTTTTAACTTCGTGTGTAGTGTAGCATTGCTTTAATGCCAGGGTAAACATATTTTCCATAATATCTGCTGATCTTTCTAGTTGTTATGTACGTTAAATCTAGTGTTAGCTAAACAGCAGGCCTCATTTCATAGTAAAATCTATGATTTTATGATTTTATGATCTTATGATTTCAAAAAACTGATATATCACAACCATAATTTTGCCCACCGAGTTGTTCTGTGTATAATTTAAAACATTGTGAAAATTTGAAGAAGTCAAAACAAACATAACAATTTAACCAAGGTTCTGAATACATTTATTTTTCTTAGATGCTATCGTACACAGGAGAGGATTTTATTTTGAACATTTAAGAATAAATGTGGGCAGGCCTGCCCTCAACCCCATAGTTCCCCTATGTTCCTCCACACTGTCTCTTTATCTCTGGCAGCATGGTCATAACTCCTGATCTCTATGTAGAGGGGATCTGGTGCATGTTAACTTATATTACTACAGGTTGATTGGGTTCCATTGTCTTCATGCTTCTGAGACCTGGAAGGCATTTTTAGAGATAAAAGTAAAATATAGGCAACAGTAAAAAATGAAAGTGATCAGGCACATGGAAAAATGTATCTTACCACAGCATATGTTACAGGGCCATCTGCTCTGTTATATAAGTCCACTGAGGATGCTATGCTTTTCAAATTCAGAATATTTATTTGCAGACATACAAAGCATGCAGACTTTGAGTCAGAATGCTCATGCTAAAGGCAACCTCATTATTTTGGAGTAAATATTGTGGTCCAAATTCTTCCCTGGTAAAGCTCCACTGAAATCAATGAAAGTGCACCAAGGATGGATTTAGTCATATTTGTTTACCAAAAAATGTCCACCTATGAGACTCCCCTCCTCACTGGGCAGAAGCCCCTAGTCCCACCACCCCAACACAACACAGAAGCCCTGAGCTCCCCCACCAGTCTGGTAGGCAGAGAATGGGGGTTACTGGGGACTCCAGGAGCCACACTTTAACTGTAAAAGAGCCACATGCAGCTCAAAAGCCACAGTCCGGCCACCTCTGCTCTATTCCATTGTTCAACACATCGAACTAGGTCGCTACTCTAAAAACTAGGCATGCATCTGTTCTTAATGTATTGTTACTATATTGCTGATGATCCCAAACTGGGATGTCACATAGCCCATTAAATTTTTGTTTTTTTCATTCTGTTTTGTAATTGGAGTTTGTTGTTTTCAGAAGGGACAAATAGTGCATTTCAAAAGCGTACTAATCAGTGTATTGGGCTTTTCCTTAGCTACATCACAGAAAGTTTGAGTTTTGACCTCTTTGTTCTCTCAGGCTCTGTTTTGTTAACGCTAGGGAAATTTTTAAAAATATGTTACCATTGCTACTTCCAGTTCAGCTCTATTAGTAGAAGCAATTTTGGTCTAGACAGAACACTGGTGAGTTAAGCACAATGACATCTCATCCTCCAATAGACATGGAAAAATACCTGAGTGACTTTGGTGCCTAAATTCCATTGAAATGGAAATTAGGCCCCTAAATTACTTACGGGCACCAGAAAAGGTTACCCATGGTGTTTACAATGCTGGTGGACCATGTTCACCCAATTTCCAATGTTGCTACCACTGATGGAACTGAACTAGCCTAAGTAATCGCAGGAAATTTTTGCAAAATCTCACTAGTATAAACCAGATTTAGAGGTTAAGGGACAGAGTACTGCAGTGTACCCATTGGAAGACAGTAAAGAACCCTGTTACATTATTCTCAAATGAATCTCTATGAGTGCTCCCAGACATCAGAATTCTCAAATGCTTCTGTCTTTATGGTCTCCAAAGTTAGCAATAACTAGCTTTCTTTGGCTGGCAGGAGGGTTACCTTGATGGGACTTTTTGGAAATGTTGGTCTTGAGGAGAAAAAATGAAGAGGAAATGAGAATTTTAGGGAACCCTAAAAGCAAATGATCTACAGGCTGAAAATCAGCTATGATAGGAAATAATGAAATTCTACAAATTGAGGGAGGCGGGGAGCCTAAAGAATCTGTCTTTAAACCAGTAGGCCAGATAGACATTTCGAAATAGGTTTTACTGCCATTAATTCTAACACAACAAAATTGAAATATTTTAAGATCACTTAAGACTGAGGCTTGCCTACACAACCAAGGTAGGTCGACGTAAGTCAGCTTATGTCAACTTAATTATGTCTGTATACATGCTACAGCCTTGCTCCCACCGATGTAAGTGCCCTAGTACACCGACATCAGAACTCCACCTCCATGAGAATTGTAGGGCTTACGTCGGTGTAGTTAGGGCAATGCAGTGTTTGTGTAGACACTGTGTTACTTACATCAGCTATTGGCTGTCATTGTCAGTTTCATGGCTCTGGGGCTAGTGGTGGGCTCCAGCTAGAGCCTGGTTGCCCACCATCCTGGCTCCTGGCTCCCCCTCAGGAAGCCGAAAAGCCTGGGTGGCTGCCCCAGCTCCTGGCAGAGAGCGGGGAGGCAAGAAGCCCAGGCAGCTGCTTTCCACACTGCCCCTCTTCTGTCAGTGGAAGCGCTCCTGGTAAGGACCTGCACCACAGACAGAAAGATAGTAGTATAATTACTGCAATGGCTGTAAGTTGACCTGACACAGGTCGATTTAAGTTCGTAGTGTAGACATGCCCTGAGCTGAAAAGGAAATATTGCTATTAAAATGTAAAACAAATCCTCCAAACTAGGCTTTTCCAGTGAAGCCATCTTGGTAAAAGATGATGAGATATTTAAAGAATTTCCAAGATCAGGATAAATGCATAATGCAAGACTAAATATTTAAAAGTCAACAACATGTAGAAAGCGTCAACAGTATATCCCCAACAGCTTCTATATTAAAAGTCTTGAAGATATGGTTTGACTGAATTGGAAAGTTTAGTTGGTACAAGAGGAGTTGGAATGTAACAAGAGAAACAGTTTGGATGACATCAATCTAGGAGTGTTAAGTATTTGCCAAATTTTCCTCAAAAATGTCTTGAGCACAAGGCACAGCTACAATTCTGGAATTTGCTACCTATCTGACTATAATACAGACTCTAGAGATTTTAGTAGTTTGAGCTAAACTTGCTTGGAAATGGGCATTCCTGATACTGTCACATAATTTTGGAGGTCTGAGTTAGTGGATAACTTTAGAAAAAAATAACACAGCTGAGATCCTAGAGCTGTTTCAGGCAATCCTGCACCTCATACTGTGGCGTTGGCTGAGTCAGTCTCAGGAACTCAGGCACAGACTGAAGTGTGTCTTGTCAAAATCTGCTGCAGGATTCTTACCATCAGAATGGTAACATATATCCATATGTCTAAGGTCAGAATCAGGCTTATCGTTGCCAACTGGAAGTGGATGGCAGCTCAGCAGGAAAGTGCATAATGGCAGAGACTCAGCTTAGTGGGGACGACTGGGCATGACATGCAAGTTTGCTGAGTAAATTGGTACTTGAACACTGCACCTTTATAGTGAAGAGATCAGGAAATTTCACAACTTAAAGGGAGAAAGAGTGGAAATCGCAATGTTTTTTTAATATATATGTGATAGGGTGTTCAGCTAACATCAGCCCTGAAGGGGTTAAGGTGGCCCAAAAGGGGTCAGTTAACCTTCACAGTTGCATCTGAGGAGAAGCCTGTGAATTGGTAAATACTAATTGCTGATGAAGTCCAGCTGAGAAAGGACACAATGGGAGGAAGTTTGTAGCTGCTGGGAAAGAGACTGGGAACAGAGAGGTGAAAACCTGGGGGGGGGATGGAAATAAGCCCTCAAATCCTAATCCTGAAGGAAAGGTCAACCACAAAGAAGCTGTAAGGAAAGAAAGCCTGAGAAGGCAGAGCAGGAAGAAGCTCAAGGAAACAGTAGCAAGAAAGGGACAACTCTACAGTTCTTGACTGCTGTTTATAGAGTGTCTGGGTTGGAACCTAATATAGAGGGAGGATCTGCGTTCGGATTCTCTATAGCCACTGGGAAGTGGTCCAGGACTGTTGGAGGTGCCACCTGGACAGCTGATCCAGTGAGACTTTGATAACCTGAAAGGGAGGACTATATAGTGACCTAGTTGGAGGGCTGAGTCATGAAGAGGGAGTGCTGTGAATTATGGGAATGTCGATCATTACAGTGATGGAGTTCCCGTCAGCAAAGGGTGCCATATGGGGAAAGAGCCATGTGCCATGTCTGGCCAGAAGGAGGTGCTCTTGCAGTGAGTGAACCCTGTTAAAATAATTTTTATAACCTGTGGTTCCTTGCTAAAGCTTGCAATAGTAATATGTTTAATATTAATATGGGCACAGTGGCTCAAATGAAACATATTCTGTATGATATGTGAAAGATATACCATGAGGACACTTTAAGGATTTCCTTATGTTGCTAAACTATTTTAGAACTTTTGTGATGAGGCACAGCTTGTCTCGGAGGTTGTTTTCATGTGGTCATGGGAAGTCACAGAGTATTGATGAATAATACTGCTCATTTAGGCTGTAACTCAATACAAAATTTACTTAGCATATTGGGGCCTAGCACAAAAGGGTGCTGGTCCATGGCTGGGGCTCCTGGGTGCTACCAGGATACAAATACACAAATTAATAATATTTAACTTTGGGGAAAATATTGAGTAGGTCATTGTCATGGAAATCAGAACCCAACCTATGATGAAACCTGATTTGTGATGACTAAACTATACTTCTAATCCAATCTTCTAAATGAAAACAAATAAGGATTTTTTGGTTGGGTTTTTTTCCTGAGGGCAGAGGGAGATGGTATGCTTCAGACACTTGACTGCCTTGCTATTGCTATTTTTTTCTTTTTCTGGGTACCCTAGGCTATCCTGTTATGTGTAACACTACAACCATCATCAAATCCATCACCGTTTTCAAGTCCTTGCATCATTGCCAGAGTCTAAGTTCCTTGATTGTGACAAAATAATCCAATGCAAAATGAAGTTTCAAGGAAAATAACATCTTTCATAACCTTTAGTGGTCTTCATTTTATTGGCATGGCCTTAAGACCAGTGATATCTCCTTTTTGTGACAGCTAACTCTGCATTGGCACTTGTCAGAAGCCCTAGGAGTTAGACACACATCTCTTTATATTTACTTTTTAAAATAGATTTTTGTATCTAAAATACATGCAAGAAGAGAGTTAATATTCCATCACCAATATAGTTAAACCACCTTAACATTGTCTTTAACGTGTTTTACTCACTCTTTGAAGATTTGCAAAGGGGTTGGGAAGAATGGAGGATTACATGAGATTTTTCAATTGTGGGGTTAGGAGAGCAGATTGGTAGTGTTTGTCATTTATGCGGGGGATGTGGAAAGTTCTGGAACCTGAAAAAAGGAAACCTCAGTCAGTTCAATCTCTAAATCATCTCCAGCACCATATCCAAGTACCACTGAGGAGTCTACAGGTTTTTCCCATTGGGAAATTGTTAGACTGTAACGTGGGTGATGTATAATAATGGTGCATTTTAGAACACATAATCTGAAAAAAATTACTATCTGTTAAGTATTTCATTAAAATAACTTGTTTATAGAAAGTATATGAGTGCCTATGTTGCCATGGAATGGGGGGCTTGGCATGGTCTGATCTTGCTTTCATCTTTGTACAGCTATAAATTAAGGGCACTTCTAAACATGCCGTTTAGTCTTTCGATGTGATAAAGTCACTGCTGCTTTAGTGTTTCATACTGGAGCATGAATTATGCAGTCTGGGCACTAGAAATGCTGCAAACAGGCTACATCTGAAAGTGCTAATTTAACAGCTGTGATCTGGAATGAAAGTCTATCTATTTTGATCATTTTTTCCCGGTAGGAGTGGGGAACAGAGAGGTTCAGTGCTCTGATAGGAAAATAACCATAATCAGACTCCTTGTCACTGGAGGGTGTGGAAGGGTCAGGCTGAGAACTGGTCAAAAAGAAATTTCTGGGGTGGGTGGACTGTTCCCTCATTATCGGGGTGTGCTAGTTAGTAATCCATATTCTAGAAGACAGTCTTCTACAGCCAGACATCCTGGAGTTTTCAGAGAGTCCAGTGAAATTGCACATGTTCTGATTTCAGTCACTTTCATTTGTAGCGCTGCAGACATGTATTCTATTGTTTGGTCATGTTACTCTTCTGTGAGACAACATATTTTATTGAATGCAATAAGTTAATTAACCCTGATATCACTGACCTGCCTCTGTCACTGAGAAAGCTGGAAGTCTGACACTGTTTTATATTTTGTAGGGCTCTTATGAGAACTGCAATGGCATTCTACTTAACAACCCTTATTATCTACTGGAACAAATGCTGAAAATGCGACCATTTTCTATCCCCTTTAGCACTAGATTTAACATAGATTTTTCAGAACTGCTACGACATTTAGAAATGGGAATTCATGGTTCATTTGTAGATTTGTATATTATATGAAGTGTATATTATGTTTTCCTCCTCTTCCCCCCCACCCCGCATTTTCTAGCTCTACAGATTAAAGCTGTGATTTGTATTACTGTATTTCAAAGATGCATAAGAAAACAAGCTGCCATGGAAGTAAATGTTAAAAGCTCCGACCTACATTTGGAAAGAATTAGTTTTTGTTACTATGGAAACCTACTGTACTTCTCTCACTCTTAAAGTATACAAATTACAAAGTGATAAAAAAAATAGCACTATTAGTCCACTTGGTGGGGCAGGAGGCACTAGAAATAACTATGTAATCTTGGTATGCGATATTGCTGTATTTACAACATAATTACATGGAAAAAGCTTCTTGTCAGTTTCTTATTTCATCCTAATCTTTTCTCCCATAGGTTCACATTTGTTTGCATTGTAAAAATCAGCAATTCCACATAAATAAGATCTTTAGTTATTATTTTCCTTTTCTTAGCCATCAGTAAGGCATGCATTCATCTGGAGAACGTTATTTTTATTTCTTTGCCTTTCTAAAGTTTTAAATGAAACCCACATCTCAGCAGATTTTCAGTCACAAAGATTAGAGAGGTGGAGTTTTATATTGCATTAGATGGTATTCTGAGCTTCTGTCAATGTCTGAATATCAGCTTTCTAGGGTGTCCCCTTTTTACTTCATGGTAAAGTGCTTTTTTTATTGTAACAATTGTAATTGTAAAAGTAATTGTAACATGCTTGCAATTAGGCTCTCCTCACTTGAGGAGCTGAGGGGCTTGGGAAGGAGAGAGGGTGTTCCATGTTCTTTACTTCCTTCATAAACCTTCTCACTTATCCTTTAATATGCTGTTGGCAGCCTGAGTGTGAGAATCTGTTTTAGGGTATTAGGTGGGAAAATAAATGGTTACTTAAGTCTTTGAATTGATGTTCTAAAAGTATGCAAAAATACTGGCCTTGGATCTTTACATATGATGATTTAATTATGGCTACCATGCTGCCTTCCAAGTGCAACACAGGTAAAGATATGCAGAACTGAGCTGTCATTTTTCAGGGGTTTGTGCCAACCTTTTTGTCAGTTTCAGTGTGTGCAGATTTGCACATAAGATCTGTTTTGAGTTTCAAGCTGAAATGAATATAAATTTAAACTGGAACCTGCAGTTTCACTTAGTTTGCCAGTGAAATCATACACACTTCAGATCCTTCTGAAGTAAACTCATGAGTCAGTCTACCAGGCTAGCTTGAAAACTGCTGAAACATTTATTTATTATTAAATTATTAATTATTATTATTAGTCAAATGCTGATAATCTTTTTTATAAAGCTTCTTTTTTATTAATGAGAGCTTCACTTCCCCATACAGAGAATAAGAGAGAACTTACTAAGACACTCAGGCAAGCATCTTAACATAAAATGTTGGGGGTGGATGTTCTATCACTTCACCAAAATAGCATTGAGAGGGAGAGGGCATCTCACTGATGTGGGTTAGTGCTCATCATCTTTTTGAAAAACCTACTCTGCCTTCTGAGTTTTTGAGGAAACCTGAAAGCAGCCCGGTTTCCAGTTGGTTTCTAGCTTCATTGTAAAGGTTTAGCACAGCTCATGCTGCATCAATGGTCTCATCATGTTCTTTCACAGAGCACCTTTTTCAACAGCCAAACAAGGAAGATGGTATGGTCATGACTAACTTCAGAGCCATATCAAATACTATGGTAAAGTAGTAGTAATGCCCTAAGCTCAGTGCTTAATTTGTGCCAGTGCTGAGCCCCAGTATTTCTAGGCTTGGCAGTTCATAGCCTCAGCATCTCAGGGCTTGCTGCATCAGTTATAAGAGTTAAAAAATTGCTTGAGCCCCGGCACCATTTGCATTACAAATTAAACACTGCCTAAGGTGATTCTGATGCATTTCCCCTCCTGTTGCCTTTTTAAAGGTTCACATTTTATCTGGTTTGCACCTGTTTCGCTTAACTCTCCACTAAAGAAATACCAGATTGTCTGGATAGCACAATGGGGCTCACCTCCTAAATTAGGGTTCCTAGATAGCACAGTTATATAAATAATAATAAGATTGGTGCTCAGATTCTACAGTAATGATACTCTAGAAATCCTAAAACAGATCCTGCTCCTCACCATTCTGTAACACCACTGTCAACATACCAGCCGCACCCCCCGAATGTTCCTCGGTGCCCCCTTGGTGGGGACATACCCCACAGATTGGGGACCTCTGCTCTAGATGTCACTAATTTTGGTCTGGAAGAGGCTTTGTCTATTTAATTACTTAAAGAACAAGGATTTATTTTTAAATTCATAAAGTTACTTTCTGTTCAAAAGGTCATAGTTTTAAAGGAAAAACTCATCCCTTCTTTTCACAATATGAAATGTCAAAGGCCTCACAAAATTATCTATGTGCAGTTGCCCACAAAAGTAACTGTTGGAAGAAATGCTACTTTCATAAATTCTTAGTGGAAATGTGCTCAGAGACTGAGGACTAAACAAGTAGTAAGATTGCTCTTGAGGATGTGTGTGATTCGAATGGCTAAATAATCTGCTCTATGCATGGTGAGCTTTTTCTGTGTTTATCATGTCTCACAGCCCTGGTAAAACTCCCTCTGCTGGCCCCTTTCTTGATTGCTGATTTAGTTGCACCTCACTGAGCCGTGGGTGCTTTCAATTTCCAGAATCCATGTACTGCCTTTGGTTGGGTATTTCTGTGTATATTCTCGGGCATACAGAGCCTCTGTTTAGCACCCGCTTTTGAGAGTTTAGACTCCATGGTCCACCTGCCTCGCCCCTGGGACTAGTGCCAATCCCCAGTAGCTCAAGAATGTGCTCTGGGGTTTACAGTTTGCATCATTAGACAGATAGTCATAGCACATAACACACACAAGTATACAGATTCAGACAAAAATAATAGAGCATGTGTATGCATTTCCTTGTCTCTGTTTCCTTGCCACCCTGGAACATTCTTTGGGCTTTGGTCAGAGTGTTCTGGAGTGTCCTGAATCCCCCTTCGAGCAGCTCCATTAATCGCGGAGTCTCTCTTAACCCTGCAGTCAGTGCCCTTCTGCTTGCTGCCCCACAAAGGCCAGTGAGAGATGGTCTTTTATAGCTTCCCATCCTCAATTGTCAGGTGACCCCCGATCAGTCTCATCAGGTCAACAGAGTCCCTTACCAGGTGATCCATTGCTTAGTTAACTGTCTCCTGGAGATCAGATCTGTGACTGCCAACGGTACTCCATTTCAGTGGACAATTGTCAAAGTTTAAAGACCCTGTATTGTTAGCTTGGAGATGCAAGAATTTCTCCTCTTAATTCCTGTGGGCTTCAGTTCAATATGGAGGCAAAAGACAGTGAAGAAGGCAAACAAGCTCCATGTTCAAAATATTTGCATAGATACATAGAAAGTTCCCAATATCAACCAGAATTCACTAACTACATAGACAGATTCCTCCAAATTATTAGTTATGAATCTGTCTCTATCTATACAATATATGCACTCCATCTATGTTGGTGTTATGGGGGAAATTACTGTTGACCTGACCCCATTCCATTCTGCATCAAGATCTATGCACTATATGCAATATATGCAAGAGCGATAATGCAAGAGGCCTACAGGTCTGCATCCTGTAAGACTTGGCTTAAGCTAAGAGAATTTACATATGATGGGCTGTAGCATTTGACTCAGATAACAGACTAGGCCAATCTCTAGCTAGAAAAAGAGCCAAAGGGCCTAAAGCCCCTAGCTGTCCATTATATGCACCCTCCACCCTGCAAAAGTCTCTAGACAAAACACTGCCACAAGCAAACCACAGATCTTGATAATAACGAAGTGCGTCAGCACAATGCTAATTATGAAACTGTTTTATTTTATCTCCTTATAAGGCTTTATTAAAAATGCTTGAGTGGTAAAAATGTATCATTTGGCTTGGATTTGAAACCTATATAAGACTGGTATTAAAGGGTCAGGAGAGAGAGAGATCAGGCTGGCACCTGTTTGTGACCATCTCTGTCTCCCTCTCCCTGCATGCTTGTATTCAATAAAAGACCTCAGGCTGTTTGAACCAAACAGATGGTGTGACTTGTTTTCCACAACAGTGTGGTAGCCATGTGGTAATTGCAAAGCCATTTCATAAAAGCCATTTATCTAAAAACCTTAGATAAATAAGTGAGATGGTCAATCTGCCTATGACTTATTCTGACACTGACATTACATGCCAATAAAAGGATTCCATAACACTGATGATGAATATGTTACAAGTTTACAAGAAGCAGGGTTGCAGTGACTAGTGACTTTCTGGGGGCAGTCTTCAGATGTGTTGAGCACCTCTAGCCATTAAAGTGCCCCCCAAGTTGCCATAGAAAATTGAGCCACCCCAAATCACTAGACACTTCTGAAAACCTTGGCCCTTGGAAATACATTAATTATTAATAATAATATCAATATATTTTGGTAGCTTCTAGGAGATCCAGTCATGAAGCAGAACCCCATTATGCTGGACACTATACAAACACAGAACAAAGACAGCCACTACCCCAAAGTGTTTACAATTAAGGTTATCCCCAACGTTACCTGTGGGATTTCCTGTCTTTTGAGCGCTTCACTTAAGTCTTAATAGTCTCTAACTCAGATGTTTTGATAGAATAGAATGTACATACTTAATAATTCAAATACCATTGCTAATTATTTCCCAGATAATACGCCCATGAACTAGTGAGATCACTGCAGCCTCAGAGCTCTAGTAGCTCCTACAAGTATAATGTGCTACCTCTATTAGTGAAGAGAGGAGAGTGACTGGAGCACCTGTATAATGACAGATGCACCATCTTCCCACCCTCAAAAGCAGTCTATGCCCAGAGTGCCCTTGTAGATTTCTGTTCTGTGGTGCATGATTTCTCACAGCCCAGGCAGGTTCCTGGGTTGCCAGACCCTGTCGAACAGAACCACACATATTAGGGGATATCTGTGCGGTATTTTCTCCAGTGTTAATTAAATCAAGCACAGTTGGATTTTTTTTGTTTGTTTGTTATATAAACAAGAATATGTAGCATCTAAGTTTTCTTAGATGCTATGGCTTTACTCTTTTAGTACCTTCTTTAGGAAATAAGGAAGAAACTGAATTTCAGCCTGTGGAAAAACTGTAATTTTATCCTGGCTGCATCTGTGTTAGATTTTATTGAAGCAGATCTTCCAATAACAAAATCACTTCCACCTTGTCCTACTCAACAGCTACCAAATTATTATGGCCTATTATTTTGACAGCCAAAACCATTTATGATTATTGTACTGTCACAAAAAAATACAGAAGCAATTATATTATCAAAAAATTCAGTGTCTGCAAAATAAGTCAGGTAAGTAGATGAAGGAAAAACTAAGATAATTTCCATTTTAATTAATGTGGGAAAGGATTACATCTACAGAATGGATATCTTCTATAGTGTCATTTGTAACTACTTGAAAAGATAATTGTTAATTTCATGTTTACATAACTATCCTTTCCTGAGCAGAGATGGGTGAATTATTCACAGCAAACAAGTTATTTGATAATTTAACCTTTTCTTTCTCTTTAAGAATATCTATTAACGAGACCTTGATTTTTGCTATTTTGTTTGAAATTATTTGGTTAAAAACGTATTTCTGGCTGTGGATTGCTCTCAAACTATTTTTTATGACATCTTTTATGGAGATGGGACTATATAAATGCCTAGATACTTAATAACTCAGCACAAATAGTAAACCATAGGTCACCTACATTAAACAGGAACATTTCTGCTCCCAAAGAGATGAAACCACCAGCTTCAAGACATATGCCAGCCTCTAACTTATAGCAGTTAGGCAGAAGCTGGCAGGCTATTCCATTAACCTGCTTAAACTGCATAGTTATGCCTAACTAGATGGATCATTTGTCTGATCCAATATGCCAATTCCTGTGACCTCTTCAAAGAAATAACAAACAGAGTTAAATTTTTGTCATTGCTGGGTTCATCTACTGAACCATATATATTTATGGATACAGGATTTTAATGTAGTGTTGTATTAGCTTGTCTATAATAGGGAGCTAGTTCACTTTAAAATGACAACAGATATCCAAATAATGAGGATACAGAAATTTTTAAAAAGAGATCAGATGGCAAAATCTGAAAAAAAAAACATGAAGCAGTATGTCCATCTTCACTTTTCTCCATTAACATAAGAACATTATTCCCATCCAACTTCTGTGATATAAAATTCCTACATCTTACTTATGCTTTGTGCTGCAGTAACTAATGCTCTCTTCACAATACTAGGCTGGATCCTCAGCTCGTTTAAATCAACATGGCTCCATAGAGTTCAATGAAAGTAAGTTGATTTATATTTTGGGTATCAGACATTTTCAGAGGGAATACCTGGACAACTCAAAATAGCTCACTGAAATTTAGAACACTCCCAGATCATCAGTTTCAGACCAGTTATTTTTGGTGGAGAACATTTCTGTACCCTAACTTGCAATAAAATATGGCTAATTATAAAGGTGTTCCCTTCCCACCCCTCCCCCCAAAAAATGGCAAGTAAAAGTTGACAACAAAATACTGGGCTCAGAATAGATTTAGGTAATATTTTAGTCCTATTACATACAACAGGTTAGTGTTTGGAAACTCAGGGAAATCCAAGGGGAACTATGGCAGAGTGATTTAAACTTCCAGTACTTCTTCAAGTGATGTACCTCTGGGTGCTCCACTGTAGATGCAGCAATGTCCCCTGCACCTGGGATCAGAGATCTTCATCAGCAGGGTCCGTTGGACCACATATGAACCTCCCCCATCTCGTGCCCTGAGTGGGATGTATATATAGCACCATGTGGTCCAACTGCCCTGCAGTTCCTTATCTGCCAGCTTTGTTCTGGGATGGAATCTTCAGCAGAACCCATTTCTCTTTTTTGACCATTAGATAGTGCCTTACCTGTCAATTTTAATATAGTTTCATACTTTCTTCTTCCTGTGTCCCCGCAAATTTCTTTTCTCCCATCCCACTCCAAATTCCTTATGTGACAAGGTTGGGCAAGATGGCTATAGGAGAGTGATAGAAGGCAGATATATTAGCTCCAGATTAAGCAGGTCCCTTTTCCCTGGGTAAGGCAACAGGGGCGGTTCCAGAACAATCAGGAATTTTCTGGAACCAATTAAGGCAGGCAGGCTAAGTAGGACACCTGGAGCCAATTAAGAAGCTGCTAGAATCCATTAAGACAGGCAGGCTAATCAGGGCACCTGGTTTAAAAAGGACCTCATTTCAGTCAGTGAGGGGCATGCGAGGAGCTGAGAGTGAGAGGGTGTGCTGCTGGAGGACTGAGCAGTACAAACGCTCTCTGGCATCTGGAGGAAGGTCCTGTGGTGAGGATACAGAAGGTGTTGGGAGGAGGCCATGGGGAAGTAGCCCAGGGAGTTGTAGCTGTCACACAGGTTTTACACGAAATACTATAGACAGCTGTGATCCACAGAGCCTTGGGCTGGAACCCGGAGTACAGGGTGGGCCCAGGTTCCCCTCATCCCCCCAACTCCATATTGGGTACAGGAGGAGTTGACCTGGACTGTGGGTCCCACCAGAGGGGAAGGTCCCTGACCTGTCCCCTGACCTACCAGGTGGATCAGCAGAGACTCCGAGGATTGTTCTCCTTCCTTTTCCCCATGCTGGCCAGTGATGAGGTTAGCTGAGTGAACAGCAGGTTTGAGCCACTAAAAAAAGTGGCCAAACTGAGGGCTGCCATGAATCTCTGAGGTGAGCAAACGGATACCAATACCAACCTCAATCCACCCATCATGACAGAGACTGGAAACAATTGGATTTATTCGGATGCAAGGCTTATTCATCCACTATGCTTCAATTTCACATATCTAATTATGAGGTTTTCATGGCCAAATATAACTAACTCAACTATTCTAAAATACAGGAACTCTGCCAAGATCTTCATGAAGGCAAAAAATAACTTCAGTCACTCTTATCTGAGGGACACCTCTTGGCGTATACAGCTATGCAAGCCTCTTTAGCCAGCGGATACCACTGCCTGTTCCATAATAATTGCCATAGTCATGAGATGGGCATCATGGTTGCGCCTCTCCAGACTTCCGAAGGAGGTACAAAGCAGTGTGGAGGATCTACCCTTTGGGGGCCCCAAAACATTTGCAGAGCATACAGATGAATCACTACACTCCCTTAAAGACTCTCGAGCTACTCTCCTTTTTCTTGGCATTTACTCACCAGCGCCAAAGAGGCAACAGGTAAAATACCCTCTTCCCACATGATCCTGACTACCGCAATACATTCTCTGGCAGCACTATGACACTCAGCACCAGTACGAGAAGCCCCCTATCAAATACACACAGGTGCCTCCTCAAGGGGTAACCTTTCACACACCTTCAGCCAAAAAACAATTTTGAAGGTGTGAGCGAGGCTCTGAAATGCCTGTTACAGCTACACCAACAGTCTTTGACATCTCAGCAGTTTGGCAATCAATTATCCCTGCCCTTTCCATCATAGAGGCTAATTACCCCAGACCAGTGGGTCCTAGAGATCATCAGAGAAGGATACTCCATCCCTTTCCTATCTATGTTGCTCCACCTGAAAGCCTAGCTCCTTCATGGTTCCAGGATTTGGAAATAACCTGTTTGGAAGAAGTTAAAGAGGTACTCTTGAATAGCAGATGCAACACAACTAGACACACTTACCACCACAAATGGACTAGATTCCAATGCTGGTGTGCCTCCCATCAGATCAATGCAATGAGCATTCCATTGCCACTTATCCTGGACTATATTTTACACCTTAAATTATCAAGATTATCCACTAGCTCCATCTGAGTGCATTTGGCAGCCATTACAACCTTTCGCTGCCACATGGATGGCTACTCTGTCTTCACACACCCAGTCATGAAATGTTTCCTGAAGGGTCTCCAAAATATTTCCCCTGACATATGGGAACCACCCCATCCTGGGATGCCAGCCTTGTCCTACTCTCTCTTACTAGACCTCTCTTCTAACAAATGGTAATATGCTCCTATGTTCACTTATCTATGAAAACAGCATTTCTTGTCACTTTTACTTCAGCCTGATGTGTCAGCAAAATTGGAGCCCATATGGCATATCCCCTGTACACATCTTTTCATAAAGACAAAGTTACATTATGCCCACATTCCAAATTTTTACCCAAGGTACCATCCTCTTTCCATCTCAGTCAACCTATCCGTGTCCCTTGCTTCTCTCTGAAGCCTCACAACAACCAACAGGAAGCAGCACCACACATCTTGGATGTCAGACAAGCATTAGCTTTCTACCTGGACAGAACTAAGCCTTTTTCAAAAAATCACCACACTTATTTCTTGCAGCCGAAAGATCCAAGGGCACAGCCATCTCCTAGCAATGCTCTTCCAAGTGAATCTTGCAATGTATACATCTGTCCTACCAACTACACAATCAACAACCTCCTTCTGGAATTAGAGCACATTCCACCTGCTCAATCTCCATCTCCATTGCTGTTCTCAATAATGTCCTGATTTGCTGACATTTGCAAGTGGCCACACGGACATCGGTGGACACTTTTTCCTGTCACTATACCATTACTCACAATGGCACAGCAGATACTTTCCTAGTACATACTGTCCCATCATCTGCAGTAAATATTGCTCCAAAGCCCCAGCCTTCCTATTAGGGGCACTGCTTTCTTGTCACTTACAGTGGCGCACTCGACAAAGATATGGTTACTCACCCTATGCAATAACTGAGATTCTTCAAGATGCGCATTGCTATGGATCCCACCCACCTCCCTTCTGCTTTGGAGCTGAAACATAAGCTCTGTGGCAGAGAATGAACCAGGGGTAGGCGGAGCGATCGGACCACACAGCACTATATATACATCCCACTCATGGTATGAGATGGGGGAGGTGCGCATGTGTGGTCAGAAGGGCATTGCTGATGATGATCTCCAATCCCAGGCACACAGCGTGCTGCCACACCCACAGTGGAGCACCCATAATAGACACTCTCCTCAAAGAACCTCACTTTACTACACAGGGTGAGTAACCTTCTCATATCTGTTCTTCTAATTTATATCTTCAATCCAAAAAGATTGATTGGGTTTCTTTGTGTTACTCTGTCTTTGTACATGGGATATTATATGGACTTCAAATGATATTTGCAAGAAACAAGCTAATGAGAAATAGCATCTGCAGCAATGGCTAGTTTTCTCTGAGATAAAGAAACCTTTATGCCTTCTTTTTCATTTATTTACAGGAGTTTATGAAATTGTTCAAACCTGAATTAGGACCACAAGGCCATTCTTCCAAAGGAAGAGCAGTTCACACAGCATTTTAAGTCCCTTCAGAAAGATCACTGAAAGAACATGCAGTATTACTGCTTAATTTGAACAGCTTGAACTTGTTTATATCCTGGGTGAGGCAAAACTGATGCCGAAGTGCACCTGAGGTGCCTATGCCTGACCTCAAGGGTGCACCCAGGTAACCGCCATGCCACTACAAAGTTTTAGAAAGAAAAGTAGTGTTCATTGTATGATCTGAGTATCTGGCAAGAGTTTACTAGGTGGGGTAGGGGGTCTGTGGGATTTCACTATGAAAGGAGAAACCAACACATTGCTTTTTAGAGATGTATCTGTTTATATAGTGCCTTCCCAAAGAATGTCATAAATAATACAGACATATAAACTGTCGTATGTAACATGATTCCCATTTCCTTCCATCACTAAAATACGATTATCTCTATGTTGGAAAACAGCAGTTTTTTAGCAACACCTAGCATACTATGCAACAGTTTACACAGGAGGCAAAGAATACCATATACAGCTGAAACTGTAGGGGGAGATTAGGTACTGCAAACAGAACGTAATTACAAAAATTGGAATTTGGCCAGGTCCTCAGGATTAAGATCTCACAACACTGTTAATGACCAAAAGGGGTCATTAGCCCAGCTGTGCTTCTTATCTGAAAGAAAGTATCTCCTACAGCACAATGCTCCCTAACATCAAACTTGCTGTTTAATCTAAATTTTGTCATATCGCTTTGTGGTCCACATAGAAGTTTGTTTTATGAACCAGCTAAATGTTTATCTAATAAGTGGCACTAACTACATAATTATCACAAATATTTTCTCTTCTATTAGAAAAGATGTTTATGAAATGTGCAGATAAGAATTTTGGCAAAGCTTGATATTTTCTGTGTAAAAAGGCCTCTGTACTCTGTACTGTACTCAGAACTGATTGAACTATTTTTGCTTTCTCACTGTTTAACCCTAAAATATTGAATTGCCTGTTTAACTTCAAGATTGTGTTAAAATCCTGGATTTATTGTAGATCTTGCATATCCGAGTAAGGGAACACAGTAAAGGTTGAAGTATGTCTTTGACAAAGATCTACAAGATGACAAATCCAGTATTTCAGTAAAATGAAGTTAGGATATTTCCTTACTTCCAATCATTCTTACAATATCTGCCTTAAGAATGGATTAATGTTACTTCATCTTTGCTAGTGTTCCAATCTCTGTCACTTGAATGGGAAATCCACATTTTTAACCTTCAAATATCTTGTGAAAGATTGTAAATATACTGGACTATGCTGACCTTTTCAGTATACTATATGTTGATTGGTTAGCCATTCCACCTCTCCACCACAGGTTAATGAGGCTGTAAATAGGAAGAACTGAAATGGCAAGCCAATCAAAAAGGTCAAAGTAGTAGAGCACACCACTACAACTGACAAAATATATGAGGCATTAAAATTTGGATACCTCATTCTTAGTGACAAAGACTGTAATGAGAACAGAAAATCGGAGCCCCATGAATCCATTCACATCAAAAATAATGTAATGTGGATGAGAAATTATGCAGGCTTGGGCCAATTGTGTTCTAGGATTAAAAATTAAACCCGCATGATACTTCTCAGGTACCTTCTCGTAGAGACTATGCTATACTCCTAGCTCTGATACTACATGTCTTTGTGTTCTTGTCATCATTTGCATGAAATCCACAACCACATTAGCTCATATATTGTCATTTTTGAAAGGGGGGGAAAAACCTGCTCAGGTTTTATTAGAGAGAATGAATATATGCTCCAGAACAATGCTAAAGTATACTCTGTCAAATAACATAACTGAATAGAATATTCCCAAATTGTACTGGTGTGGTATTTGCAAACACATTCATTCAATATCAATGTTAAGTGAATAAAAAGATTAGTTGAAAAGTATGCAGAAATACAGTGAGATTATTGTTCAGTATAACTGCTTCTTAACTCGAGGTTGCTGTATCTGTACTCAAACCATTGTTAATTACAATTGCATCACCAAATTTTGTCACTGGATGAGACCATAAAATTATGGTACTCCACTGAAAGCAAATTAAGTCATCAAAGCAAAGATTAAAGATGCTACTTTTAATTCTGTCCTGTAATAACCAAACCATTCTCTGACTGTTCATTATTGAAGCTTATACTGTGGTGACACTTGCTGGTAGTATGGATATTACGGAAGTATTGTAATCCTCCTTACCGCAAAGCCTTGTCTGAGTTCTGTTCAGCTACCCGCGCCAGTTTAATAGTGCAGACTGTTAGTTTGTAATCTATATTCCCAAGTAATTTTAAACATACCCATTTGAACTGCAAGTGCTATACCTGAACCAAATATAGGTGCTGTAGGGCACCTTCGTAACAAGGTCAGTAGAGGGAAGGAGAAGGGCGTAATTTAATCACACAGGCCTCAAAAACAGTAGTGAGAGAGTACTTAGAGTGATCTCTTCAGTACATCCATCTCTGAGTGCACTGCTTCAACTTTATGGGGTGTGAAACTTTCCTATAAAAACAAAAATACTCACTATTCAGCCAAGAATAACTTACAGTAGCTTGCATCATTATTGTGACTTATTTATATTAGATGTATTGCTCTGTGCTTACTGCATGGGCACATAGCGGAATGTTGCTGTGATAAATGAAATAGCTGCTCTTTATCCTGAAGCAGCACTACAGTTTCAAAATGTGCTAAAACATGTCTTCCATTGGAATTCCTCACTGAAATGGCTGAGTTATAGGGAAGTGTGCCAAGAGGTGCCTTCTGCTGTGCTTTATCAGTGCCTATAATCCAACTGTCTGAAACTGCGCCAAGCTAATTAGCTAGTTCAGTGCTTGTTATATCAAGAGCCCAAATAAGCCAAGAGGTCACACATAGTATCAGAGAAAAGCCTTTGCATTTGTCTATCTGTTCTTAGGGCCACACACAACTCCCATGTGGGCCAAATCCTAATTAATGCCTCCACTTAAACTTGTACAAAAAAAACATTTTGGAATGTCCACCATTTAAAAAGTGCATTTTTTAAATAGTTCAGGTGAGAATACTAGTGAAGCATATGCAGAGAGTAGCTCTGCTTGACATGGGTATTATTTAATTTTGTATTTATGAAGAGTATCTATATATTATATAGCTCAGAAAAGTCCTTACTTGGTTTTGCTTGATATTTGAGGGCCTGAGAAAAACCTATTTAAATAGGATCATAACATTACTGTATTCTTATTTATTATCTGAGGCACAGGTCCAGGATGTGTTAAGTGATGTATAAATACATAGGAAGATACTTACAATCTTTTTTAAGCCCAGGTGCAATAAGGGAGTGTAACAAACAAAAGGAAGGAAAGAGGAGGGTAGTAATGGTGATAAGAGGAAGGAAGGAGGATGGTAATAGTAATAAGATTTTATTATATATATATGTACACACACACACACATACAGTTTGATAGGCTAATATTACATTTGACTGCTGCTTCACTTTGTGTAACAATGTGGATGACTCTGGCTCACGTGCATGTTCTATACAGTCTTTAACTATTTGTATTGCAGGGATCAGCAACCTTTGGCCCGCGGCCTGCTAGGGTAAGCCTCCTGGCGGGCCGGGCCGGTTTGTTTACCTGCTGTGTCTACAGGTTCAGCCGATCGCAGCTCCCACTGGCTGCAGTTTGCTGCTCCAGGCCAATGGGGGCTGCGGGAAGTGGCAGCCAGCACATCCCTCGGCCTGTGCCACTTCCCACAGCCCCCATTGGCCTGGAGCAGCAAACTGCGGCTAGTGGGAGCTGCGATCGGCTGAACCTGCAGATGTGGCATTAAACAAACCAGACTGGCCCGCCAGGGGGCTTACCCGATGGGCCGCGTGCCAAAGGTTGCCAATCCCTGCTATATCAGGTCATTTATGTGTGGGGTAAGGGGAAGGATGACAAGGTTTGGGCCCAATGGAAAAATGAGAGGAGAGAAAGGAGGGATGGAGTAGGTTGAAGAGAAGGGAGGTCAGGATAATGAGAGCAGGAAGTACAGTGAAGCAGAGTAAGTTATATACCTGTAAAGATCAATACAGTTGAGAACTGCAGAATGGAGGAATTTAGGTTTTGAGGGAAATTCATGTTCTGAGATCCAGAGGAATGTCCACTCTGCAGACTGTGAAGGAGTCCCTCCCACCATCTTCTCAGTGCTAGAAGCCAGATGGGGAAGGCACTTGGTGATGGAGATGGTCACCCATTGCAACCTGGTGTGCTTGAATGGATCCCCCGTGCATTTGGTTGAGGTAAAGGTGGCAGAATGAAGAAGTC
This sequence comes from Dermochelys coriacea, assembly GCF_009764565.3. Classification (NCBI taxonomy): domain Eukaryota; kingdom Metazoa; phylum Chordata; order Testudines; family Dermochelyidae; genus Dermochelys; species Dermochelys coriacea. The sequence continues at coordinate 177,620,414 of NC_050068.2, forward strand.
TTTCTGTTCCTACCTCCCCTGTTGGGGCTTCTAGAGTTCTGGGGACTTTTGAGCTGTATTCCATATGCCTGGTGCAGGTGGCCATGGTGGGGATGGAAACTGGGGGATATTTCCAGTGGTGCCAGTATGCAGAGGAGGTGCTAGCCCACTGGGAGCCTTAAGCAGGAATATTTGCCCCCCCCCCAATACATACTAAAAAAGTGAATAGGGGGCCCCCTTGAGGTGTTCAGGGCTCTAAGAAATTGCTTAGTTTGTTTATGCTTAGCGCCTGCACTGCCAGTTGAAGTGAATAAGACAGTATGGATGTTCTTGCCTCTCCTGTCATGGGTGCTGCTGAGGATGCGGAATGAGGAAACAGGCACACATAGAATGCTAGGTAGGGTGTTACACAGTAACATGGAACAGTATATTGAGGGATTGCATCTGTGCTTTTGTCTAACACCAGTTCCTGTGTTGTGTCCTCTTTGCTTCTAAATCATGGCACAATGAGAGTATTTCCTCCTCCTGCTGCATTGTATGCTGCCACCTGGCTTCCATTCATTTTATTTATAGATACATTAGCCTCTTCCCTTGGCTCTACATTGTTCCATGATAAATAAGGTATTAGTAGAAGAATTGATGGAGAGTCAGGATACCGGGAATCAAGGACAATTATAGCATTATATTCAAGAGAATCCACAGAGCGATGCATAGTTTAGGGACTGCTGCATTTGAATGTCATCATCTCGTACCTCCCTTATGGATCAAAGAAAGTAGGGAAATATCAGAATGCCTGTAAGCCCTGCATGTGTTAAAATAGACAAAAAGAAGGAAATAAATCTTTAAATCTGAGTCAGGTGACCTTGCTGAGCACCTGCTATGCTGTTCCTTAGCTAACCTGCCATTAAAATCCATGGATATTAGGACATATCTGTCCATTTCATCTGGAGTTATAAGAGGTTTTAAGCAGCAGTAAATAGTTATCTTGCCTTTTTGTGCCTAGACAGTCAAATTCCCATGGTGGATGAGATTTCTCTAGGTTCTGCAATAAACAAAACAACAGAGTAAAAACCACAATATGGAGTAATGATTTTTTTGTGTGGCTTGTAACAATCTTTTATACTAATTTTTTTTTTACTTTTGCTGAAGAAGGAAAAATAATTTTGAAAAGCAAAGGCCATATCTTTAATTTCCTCTGTTTGCTTTGATTTCAGTTCTCTTCATTTCTCTCAATGTTCTCATACTTCAAGGATGCTTTATGATGTACCAAAGTCAGGTTAACTCCGAATCAGTGTATGTACCGAAACAAAGAGACCTGAATAGATGAAAAATCCTGTGCTTTGACACATGGTACATTATCAGTAGGCCCATTGGAGCGATTAAATTCCTTCATGGCCATGGTACTGAAGTATGTTTTAGAATACATATGAAAACATGGTGCATTTTGTAGATTTTGATGGCTTGGTTTGTAGTCTATAAGCATTTATAGTACATATACTGAAATGTGTCACTGAAATATATTAGTGTATCATCATGTATTGCTATTAGCAATCTCTTGCAATGACAACTCAAAAAGTCCTTTTAACTTTACCATTGTAATGCCATTATAAAATGTCACATATAATAAAACTTAATGATGGGGCAAAGCTTGGTCAGAGACCAGATGGGTTTGTAATTAAAAGTATTCAAAATATTTACAACAATATGCAAAACAATTTTAAAAAATGAGATTTACTCTTCTGGTTAAGAACTCTAAAATGCACCCAATTTTATAGATAGCTTTGCTAAGGTATTCACTTTAAAAAAAACTGACTCATTTCTGTGCAAAAATGGATAAGTAGTGAATTGATGCAAAAATCGTATGTCACTGATTTGCAGGTTAGCTAAATAATGGGAAATGAAATGGCAAAAACATGCTTGCAAAATTCTGTGTGTCTCTGTGTGTGTAATGTGTATAATATACACAAACAGAGAGAGAGAGAGAGAGAGAGAGATTATTTTGACTGTATTAGACCCATTAAGAATTTTCATAGCTTTTAAAAACTGGTCTGCATGACTTGTTTGAATATGTGTATATTCGAGTTGGCCCATATTCCTTCCATCTACTGTTCTGGGGTGACCAGTGTTGAAATGTAAATACCAACACTGGATACTTATACAATTCATTGATTGCCACTTATTAACCAGTATAAATATTTTTGATTTATTCAATTGGTTTAGAAATAACTGGTTCACGCACGCTTTAAGAAGCCAAAAAATAAGGCACAGTTCACTATAAGAGTCACTAGGGTGGTGGTGATGTTTCATGGATTAGTGGACTGGGAACCCAGAAAACTGAATTCTTCTCCCAGCTTTGCTATCAGTTTGCTGGCTGACAATGGGTAAATTACATAACTCGAACATCGGTGTCCCCATCTGTAAAATGGGGATAACTCCTTTTTAAAAATGCCTTATCTCCTTTCATGTATATCTGAAAAGCATTATATAAGAGCCAAGTATAGTAATACTGGTATAGTAAAAGTGTTACCCAAAAAGAAGTCCATGGAAGTCCTTGAACAGGCTCTGGATTTTGTATAAGCATATGCTTTTTAACCAGCTCTAATTGTGACTTGAAAAGAGCTTTCTTTGTTATGCACCTTGGAAAAGATCAGAACAAAAGGTTTAAAACCTTCCTAAGAAACTTTTAACTACCAGTTTTGACTACAAAGTAATTCTGCAGGACTGAGATTCCTTAAAATATGGGGCTTTGGAAGTCTCGTCTTGAATATCTCATTCCCATTTAAAATGAATGAGAATTTGGTGTACAAATCTACTAGGTGGCTTTGAAAATCTCAGCTAAAGTCTTTTACTTCTTCCTCTCGGAAAAGTGAGACTGCTCTCTAGAATATGAATTTTGCCACTCACTTCTGCTTTTCTCCTGCAGCCTCTAACACAGCAGAAGATAATGTAATCAGTACTTGACTGTGCACCTGCTGACCATGGAGACAAGGAAATGAATCATCTATTTTCTGAAAGGCAAAGTTCAGAGACTTCACTAGACAAACTCATAAGATTAAAGTCTGGAATGTACAGCCAGATTCAAAAGGGATAGTACAACACTGTGGTGGGGTGGAGAGGGAGCAGGTTACTGTGGAAGTGGAGCCTTTGTACTTGGAGAGCAATTGAATCTTCCTCCTAGAGAAGACCCTTTTCAAGTATGTGGGACTGTCTTGCTGAAACCTACTTTGTGTTGAAATCTTAAATTCTGGAGAAGGAAGGTAGCTTTAACCTAGAAACATGTTACACAAAATTCTTATTGAAAGAAGCTTCACATAAATTTTGTAAAGTGAATTTGTTGGAACTAAAAAATGCTATCTATGGATTTTCATGGCTTCCGGTGAGATTATAGTATCAAAACAGACCAGTTTTCAGAGTAGCAGCCGTGTTAGTCTGTATCCGCAAAAAGAAAAGGAGTACTTGTGGCACCTTAGAGACTAACAAATTTATTTGAGCATAAACTTTCGTGAGCTCAAATAAATTTGTTAGTCTCTAAGGTGCCACAAGTACTCCTTTTCTTAAAACAGACCAGAACCATCTTAATAATGAAAGAAGCTGTCCATATGCAAAATGTTGGATCTTACTTTGACTGGATAATTTTGTTTGGGGGCATGGTTACCATCCTCTCTTTGGCTGTAACTTTTCTGGCTGCAGTTATCAATTCAGTCAGAATTAGAGCTGAGCAAAATCTTTCAGGCAGAACATTTTTCTGTTTGAAAACACAAAACCAAAATGTCCCATGGGAAACTGATTTTGAAAGTTCTGTTTTGGGAAATAAAGCATTTCAGTACATCAAAATGGAGCATTTAAATATTTGCCAAAGAAAATGCTTCATTTTCAAATGATATTTTGTTGGATTCTATATTCTCCTAAATTTAAAGTCAAAATCAAAACAAAGTTTTGACCAGAATTTTTTCTTGTTTCATTTCATGGAAAATTTCAAAAAAAATTATGTTCATTGCAATTTAGAATTAAAAATTTCAAAATTGCAGAACTTACCACAAAATGGGATTTCTGCACAGATCTAGTCAGTATGGCAGGGAACACCTCCATTACCACGACATCCAGCCACACTGTTGAGGTCAGCACAAGTACTAGGTGTTGAGACCCAGCAATGTATCATCAAACATCTTTTTCTGATAATACAAAATTTTCTGACCAAACCATAAAGCAAAGAGAACTGACAACATCATGGCTGTTTTCTGAACAATTCCTAGAGTGTGAACCCAAGGTTCCTTCTATTTTCTTCTTCCCTATACAAATCTGGGTGACAGAAATGAAAATCAGTTTCCAACTTCAATCATGACCGGTTTCAGAGTAGCAGCCATGTTAGCCTGTATTCGCAAAAAGAAAAGGAGTACTTGTGGCACCTTAGAGACTAACAAATTTATTTGAGCATAAGTTTTCGTGAGCTACAGCTCACTTCATCGGATGCTGTAGCTCACGAAAGCTTATGCGCAAATAAATTTGTTAGTCTCTAAGGTGCCACAAGTCCTCCTTTTCTTTTTGCAACTTCATTCTGTTACACAAATGAAGCATTGCTTTCAGGAAAATTCTCACAGCTAATAGAAAAGGTGCAAGCACAGTCAAAATAGAACTATTTTAAGAATTGCTGAAATGTTTGCAAATTTGTCAGTATTCACGCCATTCTCATGGAGATCTTTCATGAGCAGTATTGGCCCAAAGATAATTTTTATTATTAAGTTCTAGGGGATGGTTTTCTAGTTGGGTCTCAGACATATTCTTGGCTTTGCTGTATATAATTGTGCCCCTGTGATTAGCGTATCTTATGAGTATTAAGAAAACAAGGATTGCTCGACAGCAAGCCCAGATAATGATATGAAGTAGTAGTTTACATAACAAATATCTACAAGTTTCAGAGAAAATGTAATGTTTTTAATTACAAATACAGACTTAAATATACGGTTTTTAAAATCGAATAGTATAAGCTTCATAGTGGACTCACTCCATAAAGGAGTCAAAGGCAAACTAATTTGGTTATTAGCATGTGCATGAGGTGATCCTGCTCCACTCATTCAGAAATAGGAATTAAGATGATTTGACAGCCCTCCCAATTTTGCTTTCAATGCTATTGATCCTCTCATCAAGGCTGTGCTTTTCTGTGCTCGATCTTGCAAAGGGACTGATGGGTACACTCAATCTAATCACATTTCCATTGTACATTCTCTGCATGTAATAATTATCTTGACTATCCCGATCAATTTTGACCCAGTTTCCTCCCACAGGATGCAACTCAATGATTGCTGTCTAGTTTTTATTTTTTTAGGAACATGATTTGATCCATTTTTTCTAAAGAATATCTATCAATACAGTAAGCTTTTCTGCTTTCCCATACTTTTGTTTCATTTCTTTTTGTAAAATACAGGGCTTGATCTCATAGGATCTGTGGTTATTACATGGTGTTAATGAGGGTGATTTTGTAATGATACTCAAGCACTTAATGTGTTCAAGAAGCCTTCTGAATAAACAGGTTAAATACAAATAGCTCCATACGTGTGCTGTTCAACATAACAGACACATGAAAGAGCTGATTACATAATTTTGGTGGGAAATATTGCCATGTAGCTGAATATTTTCTGTAATGATCTAATAAAAGGATCATTATTTAACAGAGAACTTTGCAATGAGATTAATACCTTCTTTTGTATTTGTTCATAGAAATTAGAGATGTAAAAGATCAACCAGTCCATTCCCTGCTGATGCTGCTCTTGTGCCTGTTCACCTATTTAAAAGCCCAGCTTACTGTTGCAAATCTGTACCAGAGATATGGCAATACTGGGCTTGCCTATATAGTAGGTTTTATTGTACACTGCTTGCCTGATTCTTATATGTCCATGGACTTCCACTGTGCAGAATAAGGGCTGTAAACCTTTGAGACAAATTCTGTGGTCAGATCTCTCAGGTTGAGGTATGCGCATAATAATGCCCCTTTGGAGCTGGAAGAGTTGGTCCAGGATTAAAGAGCTGAGATTTACAACTAAGCTTCATTTAGCATACAATGAAATAACTCTCAAATGACATGCATGTGTTAAGTAATTTAAATCCATTAATACAGTTAAGTGAAGTCCAGTTAAACATATTGATGGTGTAAACATGAGAACAGGAGTCGGCTCTTCTAGGGCATTTGTACATTGGGAGAAAACGTATGTTGTTGTGCAGACAAATGCTTCCGTGTGTGTGAGAGAGAACTATGCTCCTATTTATCTTCAAAATGAAATACCTGTAGTCTGACCAGAAAAATAACAGCCAAATAACTCCTTGCCTTCCAGAAAATATATTCTACTGTACCAAAAAATGTAAGCTGGCTGAGAAAATAACTATCTATCTTCTGCAATACTAATACAAGCCAAGATTTTGAGGTTTTGGCAGCTTATACTGGCCTCAGTAGCAAAAAAACCTGGACATATTATTTTCTGAATTTTCCCCAGATGTAGACAGCACAATAGGAAGAAGGGGGGTAGGAGGGCAGAGTCACTCCTTCATAGGATTTACAATTTTGCTCTTAACCATCTGTATATTAAAATGAGGTATTCTAAATATTCATAATAAAATCCTAACTGTGCCCTAAATGTTTTTCATAATTAAGTCGTTATAAAAAGCCACTTCTTTAGGAGCCAATCTAGGTTCGGATTCAGCCTCCTTAATTCTATTATACTTAGCTTTTTTCTAATTGTGCTGAGAAAGGAATTTGGTCCATGGTCTCTAATGGTAGTTGCGTGGCTGAATCACTATCTACTGCTTTGAAAATACAAAGATACATTTTAAAAGGCTGTCTGTAGTTTTTATTTGTAGATTTTTTTCTGAAAGGCAATTGGAGACTATAGCTAGACTTGATATCATGTTAAAAGGACTTGCAAAAAAAAATCATAGACCATATAGTGCAACTTACAATTGGTTCCCTACGTTCCTTATGCAAACTATAATAAGGAAGACATGTCTGCTACATGTGACCCAATAATAACTACTACGTATTGATCGGAAAAAAAATGGCTCAGGCCCAGACTTTTAAAGATATTTAGGCATTGCTGCACTCAGCATGGCAACACCTAACTGATTTAAAAGTCTAAATCTCATTTTCAAAAGTGTTTTAGGCACTTCTGAGCCAAATTCCATTGGACTGTAAGCACTTTAGAGCCTAAGTCCTATTGAAAGTCAATGGGAAGTAAACTCCTAAATGCTTAAAGTAATTTTTGAATATCTTGCTTTTTGTTCTTATAAATAGAGCTGGCTTTAAAAAAAGTGAAAAATGTTGTGGGTTGTTTTGGGGTTTTTTTGCGGGGGGAAGGTTGATCAAAAATAAAGAGGATGGTCCTGTTTTGTTTTTTTAAATACCATTCATTTAAAAATCAGCCCTGTTTTTCCCCTCAAAAGATCAAAACGTGGAAAATTTAAACTATTTCTCATTATTAATGTCTCTCTTTCAACTCAGTGTAGAACCAGTAAACAAGTTTTAGTACTGCTAATGACATCTCAGGGGATTGTGGAATGTCACTGTCTGGAAAAGCAAGCTTGTTTTTGATGGGAGGGTTGACAATATTCACTAAGCTGTAATGAAAGATATAATGAAACTAGCTTGGGAAGCCAGTCCAGTGATGAGCCACCTTCTCTGGGCTTAAATGTATTTCAGTGCTTCTATACATCTATCTACTATTGAATGTGGGCACCCTGCAAGGTTTGACAGATATCATGTCCTTGCCAGGTAGCTGTTGCTTTTAGGCATTAGCTGCCAAAACAATTCATAGATTAATGAGAAAACAGTCATAAATTAAAGTCTTTCCACTTGCACTGAAAATGCAACATCTCTGGGATGTTTAAATGCTGTAAAATGTCTTAATTTGTCTTAAACACTTGCACAATTATTGATATAGACAGATGCATAATACACAGACTACAAGCATCTAAATTAGCTTTAAGGGAAATTAATACCATAAACTAGAAAAATATTCCCAAGGAGTAAATTAGTTGACACTTTATTATGACTTCAACAAAAGATTAGCAAATGTGTCTTTAATATTACACGTGGAAAAGTGTAGGAATAATGGATGGTGTAAGCACAGGGAAAGGAAAAATCATAGACCTGTTTTGCTCCCAAGGGTTCTCAAGTTAAGAAATCACTTGTCACCCTGAATAAATCATTAAATGTATTGGGGTTTTTTTCCAACATTTTTAATTACAGTTGGCATTCTGAGTCTCGTGCTGGAGGCAGCCATCTCGCTGAAGAACTCTATCCTTTGTGACACTCTCAGTGAGGGAGCAGAGTTGAATTGACTCTAGGCCAGTTTCCAACCTGCTCCAGAATGTTTTGCGGGGAGAAGGAGAGGTACCCCTTTAAGGTTATATATTTAAAAAGTTAAACATCTAGTTCCAGATTCACTGAAACTGGCACAGGGGGATTGTAAATTTTGCCTCCATGTTCAGTCTGGTTCTCTATGCATCAGTGGGATTCACTCCAGGACAAGGAAGATGGGTCTCTGCTGCTGCCCTCTTCTGGCAGGCTTAGTTTACAACTAGGTATTCTGTCAGCAGCGGTTAGTGAGGGGACTTGCTGGAAAAGTATGGTCCCCCAGTCTTTGTGTCCAGGTTTCTTGCCTGTTCCACAGGGGCGCTGGAACAATTTTTATAGTGAGCCATTGAACCAAACTGTAAATCCTGTATATAATGGAAACCACTTTAAGTCAGGGGGTGCAAAAGCACCCCCCCACACACACCCCTAGTTCCAGCAACTATGCTGGTTAACACTGCTCACAAGTTTGGATGCTTTTGCTCCTCATGACTCACCTCTAGCAAGAGGTTCTTGCCACTGCAACCTCATCCCCTGCTGAACTTCTGCATGAAAGGGCATTATTGCAAATGGGTGTGTGCTTGAAGCAGCCAGTGTAAAACTGGGATATATTTACCCCTTTGTGAGTGTCAAGCCATTCTCTAAGCAGACAACTTGGTTTACAGTCCCTTCCACGGCATGTCAGATGACATCTCTGATCAGTAAGATGACTCCCTCTAGCTCTAGACTCAAAAATGCCATTTGTAATTAAATATCCATTTCACATCTTATTCATGGTGATAAGTAAGCACCTTCTTACCTTGTGAATTGTTAGATGAGTTGAGAAGTGGGTGTGGTTCTCTTTTAACTTAAAAAGCCCCTCCAAATCAAGAGGGAAAAGGTAACTGCACATCTCATTAATGTGTTGAGTTGTTGAGCATGATCTTTAAACAAAATATATATCTCAATAGGTTCATACAGGATAGAGTGGATGATATCAATATTTTTTTAAAAAAATATGAAACACCAACATTTTACATATTTTAAAACTAGAAAGACTTGGCTTATTCTAGGTTATAGCTTTTAAATTATTCTGTTAAATGACACCTTGGCAACATTCATATTCTTCTTGGTGTAAAGCATTTTAGCATGAAACTAGGATTGCAAGCACGTATGTCCATCTATGTCCCTTACTCGGCTCTCTCTTTTTATAGCATACTTCATTTTAGATTCTTGACCGATGATCTTTAATAGACTTTCTGACAATAATGATTAGGATAGTGGATGAGCAGTATCAAATGTCAATAAAATCTCTTTTCTTGTGATAACACTATCATCCAGTAGGGATAGTCCACTTAAAACATTGATCTTTAACTGCCTCCCATCTTACACAATAAACAAACTGCATTTAGTTTTCTGCTACTCTCCTTTATTTTAAGTAGCAAATAAGGATTGATTGGATATATTTTTAGCATTTTAGGAAAACTATAGGAAAAGATCCACACCTTCTTTGCATCGTGCTGTTCATTATTAAGATTTCTTGACTTAATTTCTTTATTTACAGTTGCTAACTTTCTTGGGATCAAAACATTCATATAATATATGTAAAACAAGACAATACTGTGCCTGGAAGCATGTGAGACTTATACATGGCTCATTACACTGTGTGGGGAACAACTGGACCTCAAGGTCATGGTCAAAAATGCTGTTAGGCTCCTTCAGGATTATTAAAGTTAAATTAAACATTTGTTATTCATTATCTAGAATGCACTTCAGGAGAGAATCAAATATTGCAGTTTTACACCAGAAGCAGCTCTTTTGCCATTAGAACACTTATCATTCTGAGCAACTTAAAAATTAGCGTATCCTAACTGTCCTTTTAGCATTGACATAAAAGAAAAGCATAACATGATATTCAACTGAATGTTATACTTGCAAACCAATTTTAATGTCACCATCAGTGTTTCTTCTTTGTCTCCATCAAAGTCTGGTGGACCCCTCTGTGACAAGTTTCCCCCAGGGTGCCACTTGGAACTAGGGTACCAATGAGCCCACCTGAGCCACGAGCCTAAGTTCCCTTTACACTTTTCTGGTGAGACAAGCCACTCAAGCCCTCCCTCAGGCTTCAGACTGAGCTTTACCAGCACACACAGATACGGACATACCCTGCCACAGTTTCATATAGATGCTGAGATGAGCTTTGCATGGGAAAGCTCAGCTAAGGAACTGACCAGATACTCAAGTACAACCCCCCCGGAGTGCAAACCCAGAATTATACCATCTTTCACTGCAGAGAACTATTCAGTGTAAGCTCATTGAAATTTATCCCCTCCCTCAATGTGGAGGAAGATATGCACAGCTTCCCTCCTCCCCCCGCCCATTATGACTTTCACAAATTGGTTTTAGAGAAAACAAAAACAAGCTTAGTAGCTACAAAAGATAGATCTTAAGCAATTATAAGGGATAGCAAACAGATCAAAGCAGATTATCTAGCAAATGAAACAAACATGCAAACAAAGCTTTATATATGAAAGAAATTGGTTATAACTAACAAATTCTCACCCTAAATGTTGTTTTAGGCATATTGCAGAGATTCGTGAAGGCAAGCTGCTCTTGCTTGCAGCTAAAAACTCCAGGTATTTCTTTCACAGACTAGACACCCTCTAGACTGGGTTCAATCCTTTCTTCCCCAGTTCAGGTTTAGGTGTTTATAGCAGTAATCTTGGACGGGAATTCAGTGAAGAACCAACCATGATTATGTCACTCTCCTGCCTTAAATAGGTTTTACATATGGCGGGAACACTTTATGTTCCAGCCCCCTCCCTCCCCCTGGGTCAGTGGAAAAATACTAATTTTATCATGTAGTCCAGTATCATTTATCATGGAGTCCAGTGTATTTGCAGCATCCATGGAAGGTGGGAGATTAGCATCTTCAAAGACCTATTGTTCTCCCTAACGCTCCATTGACTTGTTCCCAGCTAGCCAGCTAGAATGATTGCATTCTGTCTAGTGCTTACAGACAGCCCCCCCAATCTGAAGCAAATACTCACCAGCAACCACACACCACACAACAGAACCACTAACCCAGGAACCTATCCTTGCAACAAAGCCCGTTGCCAACTCTGTCCTCATATCTATTCAGGAGATATCATCATAGGGCCTAATCACATCAGCCACACTATCAGAGGCTCGTTCACCTGCGCATCTACCAATGTGATATATGCCATCATGTGCCAGCAATGCCCCTCTGCCATGTACATTGGTCAACTGGACAGTCTCTACGTAAAAGAATGAATGGACACAAATCAGACGTCAAGAATTATAACATTCAAAAATCAGTTGGAGAACACTTCAATCTCTCTGGTCACTCGATCACAGACCTAAGAATGGCTATACTTCAACAAAAAAGCTTCAAAAACAGACTCCAAGGAGAGACTGCTGAATTGGAATTAATTTGCAAACTGGATACAATTACCTTAGGCTTGAATAGAGACTGGGAATGGATGAGTCATTACACAAAGTAAAACTATTTCCCCATGAAGAAAAGGAGTACTTGTGGCACCTTAGAGACTAACAAATTTATTAGAGCATAAGCTTTCGTGAGCTACAGCTCACTTCATCGGATGCATTTGGTGGAAAAAACAGAGGAGAGATTTATATACACACACACAGAGAACATGAAACAATGGGTTTATCATACACACTGTAAGGAGAGTGATCACTTAAGATAAGCCATCACCAACAGCAGGGGGGGGAAGGAGGAAAACCTTTCATGGTGACAAGCAGGTAGGCTAATTCCAGCAGTTAACAAGAATATCAGAGGAACAGTGGGGGGTGGGGTGGGAGGGAGAAATACCATGGGGAAATAGTTTTACTTTGTGTAATGACTCATCCATTCCCAGTCTCTATTCAAGCCTAAGTTAATTGTATCCAGTTTGCAAATTAATTCCAATTCAGCAGTCTCTCGTTGGAGTCTGTTTTTGAAGCTTTTTTGTTGAAGTATAGCCACTCTTAGGTCTGTGATCGAGTGACCAGAGAGATTGAAGTGTTCTCCAACTGGTTTTTGAATGTTATAATTCTTGACGTCTGATTTGTGTCCATTCATTCTTTTACGTAGAGACTGTCCAGTTTGGCCAATGTACATGGCAGAGGGGCATTGCTGGCACATGATGGCATATATCACATTGGTAGATGCGCAGGTGAACGAGCCTCTGATAGTGTGGCTGATGTGATTAGGCCCTATGATGGTATCCCCTGAATAGATATGTGGACAGAGTTGGCAACGGGCTTTGTTGCAAGGATAGGTTCCTGGGTTAGTGGTTCCATAAACCTGGAAATCCTGGACGCCCCATCATCTCAGGCATTGGCACCCTGACAGCAGGATTGTCTGGCTATGTAGACTCCCTCCTCAGGCCCTTCGTTACCAGCACTCCCAGCTATCTTCGAGACACCACCGATTTCCTGAGGAAACTACAGTCCATTGGTGATCTTCCTAAAAACACCATCCTAGCCACTATGGATGTAGAAGCCCTCTACACCAACATTCCACACAAAGATGGACTACAAGCCGTCAGGAACAGTATCCCCGATACTGTCACGGCTAACCTGGTGGCAGAACTTTGTGACTTTGTCCTGACCCATAACTATTTCACATTTGGTGACAATGTATACCTTCAAATCAGCGGCACTGCGATGGGTACCCGCATGGCCCCACAGTATGCCAACATTTTTATGGCTGACTTAGAACAACGCTTCCTCAGCTCTCGTTCCCTAATGCCCCTACTCTACTTGCGCTACATTGATGACATCTTCATCATCTGGACCCATGGAAAAGAAGCTCTTGAGGAATTCCACCATGATTTCAACAATTTCCATCCCACCATCAACCTCAGCCTGGACCAGTCCACACAAGAGATCCACTTCCTGGACACTACGGTGCTAATAAGCGATGGTCACATAAACACCACCCTATATCGGAAACCTACTGACCGCTATTCCTACCTACATGCCTCTAGCTTTCATCCAGATCATACCACTCGATCCATTGTCTACAGCCAAGCGCTACGATATAACCGCATTTGCTCCAACCCCTCAGACAGAGACAAACACCTACAAGATCTCTATCATGCATTCCTACAACTACAGTACCCACCTGCTGAAGTGAAGAAACAGATTGACAGAGCCAGAAGAGTACCCAGAAGTCACCTACTACAGGACAGGCCCAACAAAGAAAACAACAGAACGCCACTAGCCATCACCTTCAGCCCCCAACTAAAACCCCTCCAACGCATCATCAAGGATCTACAACCTATCCTGAAGGATGAGCCATCGCTCTCTCAGATCTTGGGAGACAGACCAGTCCTTGCTTACAGACAGCCCCCCAATCTGAAGCAAATACTCACCAGCAACCACACACCACACAACAAAACCACTAACCCAGGAACCTATCCTTGCAACAAAGCCCGTTGCCAACTCTGTCCACATATCTATTCAGGGGATACCATCATAGGGCCTAATCACATCAGCCACACTATCAGAGGCTCGTTCACCTGCGCATCTACCAATGTGATATATGCCATCATGTGCCAGCAATGCCCCTCTGCCATGTACATTGGCCAAACTGGACAGTCTCTACGTAAAAGAATGAATGGACACAAATCAGACGTCAAGAATTATAACATTCAAAAACCAGTTGGAGAACACTTCAATCTCTCTGGTCACTCGATCACAGACCTAAGAGTGGCTATACTTCAACAAAAAAGCTTCAAAAACAGACTCCAACGAGAGACTGCTGAATTGGAATTAATTTGCAAACTGGATACAATTAACTTAGGCTTGAATAGAGACTGGGAATGGATGAGTCATTACACAAAGTAAAACTATTTCCCCATGGTATTTCTCCCTCCCACCCCACCCCCCACTGTTCCTCTGATATTCTTGTTAACTGCTGGAATTAGCCTACCTGCCTGTCACCATGAAAGGTTTTCCTCCTTCCCCCCCCTGCTGTTGGTGATGGCTTATCTTAAGTGATCACTCTCCTTACAGTGTGTATGATAAACCCATTGTTTCATGTTCTCTGTGTGTGTGTATATATATCTCTCCTCTGTTTTTTCCACCAAATGCATCCGATGAAGTGAGCTGTAGCTCACGAAAGCTTATGCTCTAATAAATTTGTTAGTCTCTAAGGTGCCACAAGTACTCCTTTTCTTTTTGCGAATACAGACTAACACGGCTGCTACTCTGAAACCATTCTGTCTAGTGGACATTTCCCATGTGTAAACACAATTGTAATTGATACATAGTCAATATTCTAACTTCAGATACAGAAATGATACATGCATACAAAAAGGATAATCATATTCAATAAATCATAACCTTTCCATAACCTAATGTTATCTCACATGCCTTAACTTGCATAAAATATATGATAATTATGCCATACCCATATCTTAACAATATTTCTGTGAAGAATATGGGGGAAGAGTGTCACATCCTCATAACTAAATGATTTTCTCCTGCCTTCATGCCTGTCAACCTCAAAGCCACACATCACAGCCACCACCTTACTAGCTAATGAGACCTAGATAAGTCTTGTCCCTTTTGGCATATCAACACCATTCCTCAAAAAGTTTCCTCCTCTAGAGGCTCCATTCCCTGCAGACCTAAGAAGCAAAAGTGAAGAGCAAAAAAAAAAACAAACTAGTATATTAGAACTACATCACCCAACATTTCAGCTGTTCTTTTTGTGTATTCTTTGGCTACACGATTATATATTTGCAGATTTTCATTTTATTGTTCCATTATCTTACCACTTCCTTTATGGCTAAGTTTAATTAGTACCACAAAGGAATTGCAGTCAGATGCTGCCAACTTTTCTTTCCCACAGAAATACTCTTTGTAAACTTTTCTATACTATACTATGTGGTGATCTTGGGATGAAGTGGACCCTGGTGAATCCTTCTGCTAACTAACAGAAACAAATTACATTCTAGTTAGCCAGAAAATTGTCCCTTACGGTTCTCACATTATTACCATATGGTCTTTTCAAGTGGGGGAAGTTTGTTATAAGATAGAATCATAGATGTAAGAAATGGCATCTTGGGTCATCAAATCTATTCCTTTGCCAATGGAAGATTGCTACCTACATGCAGCATCCAGTGCACTATTTAGTAATGTGTCTATTTATCTATATATCTATTTATCAGCCCATAGCTTAAATCAATTTTCTTGAAATGTTTTAGCTGAGGAATGAGTCATCTGTGTGTAGTGTGCAGGGTTTAGAGTTAAGTCCTACTGTGTTAGCAATATCTGACCATCAGTTTAGGAAGCGCTGATTGTCTTTAAAGGCTTCAATTACCACAGCTCATTCTGACATGGACCTAAAAATGTTTATCTTAAAATAGACTGTCAAAACTTTAAAGTGGGGACTTCAAATCATGTCAGCAAATGAGAAGGGGGAAAACATACGAAAGGAATTTGACAGGCTAAGTTGTGCAACCTAAAACGGAACACTATTAAAGATAGCTAGAGGTGGAAGGTGGGCTACATGCAGACTGAGGTAATAAAAGGAATAACACATTTTATGAGTGAAGAGATTAATAATGTAATAGCTGACGATTATGAAGGGTTGTCAGCTTTACCTAAGGGGATACTTGCCCCAGATATCAAACAGTACAGACACGGACAACTCTATTTTCCCCATGATTTATAATATTGAAAGCAACCTATGGAAAAACAAATCTCTATATACAAAATAGAGATTGGAAAATGCAGATATTAACTAGAAGTGTGCATATTGATTTTGGAAAGAGACTGTCTTATCTTCACCTCCTGCTAAGGTTATTCCTGAGTTTGGCAGGGACTTGGTCAGAAACTCAGCAGGAATCCCAAATTAAGCAGTGGAAACCACCTTTGGCATTTCAGCTTTATTTACTGATTATTTTTCCTAGTGTAACTAAAATTAAACATGAAGTAGTGAAGTCTCTGGACACATTCCCTTCATGCAGATTAACATTACAGATTAACACTCTGTAATCTACAATCAAACAATATATCCCCCAAACAAACTAATATAAATAGGGCAGTTCTTCTGCCTCCATAGCTCCCTGTCCTGTCTTATAGAGACACACTCAATCCTGTGCAGGAGCTGGTGCAGAAATGGAAGGGAAGCAACTTTCACCTCACCTATTCAGGGGCTGCCATAAAATGCTGGTTCACCACTGGGTCAGGCAAAGAAAGCCTTGAGGATGCTATAATTTACATCCCTATCGAGTAGCCCCTATAAGATTTGAATTGCCAGAGTGCAGATGCTTCTCAGTGTCCACCATGATAGCCCTCCATTTTCACTCCAATCTTGCCCTGCCTTGGAATGTCTCCTGTACCAGTGTGTGAGTGCACCTCCTTAGAAAACAATCATTGGCTTGGTACCTTTTGCACAGTGTCTTGTGTCAGTGTTCACTTTGGAGGCACACACTTTCCTAGTGGGCACAAATAGAAAGTAGTATAAAGATTAATTGGGTTCCTAGTCCACAGACTAGGATTTTCCCCTCTAAAAGGAGCTTGGCTCCTTTAAAATTTGAATCAATGTAGGCTCAGTTGGGCCAGATTATTTCAGGAAGCTGGAATGTAACTCACAAATCTCTCTCAGTAGGCCTCTCACTAAGAAGCACTGCTAAATAGATCACATCAGGACTGTGGGGCCCAATAATCAGTAAAAACCATTATACTCAGAATATCCTGTAATGCCGTTTTGCAATATGTTTTCTTAGAAAAATATAACTGCGAAAATGACCATTTATTCTGCAATTGGGTTTTATTCTGATTTAACAACTTCTTACCCTTTCATGAATATTGGTTAAAACTGAAAGAAACACAATGATTGTTATCAGTGAGGAATGTTTGACTCATTCTGAGCTATTATCATGCACAAAAAGAGAGATGACAGCCTAATTTAAAATCTTCAGCTGTGCATCTTCTCCTAGTTAGTGGCATGTAAGCTCCTTTATTCAGAATTCATGTAACAAAATGTCACATACCTGTTCAGTAGAAGACCAGGGAGCCCTCTGAGCGTGGAAAAATGGGTCAGTTTAGATAGATATCAGGGTCACATCACTTCTTGGTTTCTTTATAATGAAGCATTAGAGCTACTTTAGTTTATACCTGTTTCAGAATCATCTAGACATGATTGATTAATAAACCATAAACATACTTGTAGTTTTTCAGGAAGAATGTACTAAATGGTTAAACAAAAGTACCCTGCCTTTTGAAGCTAATACTATCAACAGCTCACTTTTAATTTGGCCTCCATCTGAAGAAAATCTTTTGGAAGTAAAATCCGTTCATACATCGGTAGATTTATTGATACCATATAAACAGGTTTATATTGAGTTGAAGTGTAAGGGTGACTTTCACACTATTTAGTGGCTCTGAGTAACAGCCATCATTTTAATTAGAAATGGGTCCTAACCAGAACCATATGTTGCCTGCTCCTCTACCACCACAAATTGATGGAAATAATTTCAAAATCTGGATCTGAATTTTGTGGCTCAGGTCCATCTCTAATTTTGTATTTTGTTTACAAATATTAGTGGAAACAGATCACATATGTCTAATTTAAGATGAGAACTGATGGTGGTAAGGATTAAAGGCCTATCAAAATTGCCTGCATAATTGTGTTCAGAAATGTGCTTGCAATTGGACGCACAGTTACTAATTACACATGCCAGGACTTATTTCCACATACAAACTGATTGATTGGACATCACTGGCCATTAGCGTACACTGTACTCACAGTTTTGAAAATCAGGCCCTTTACGTGTGTCTGATTTTATGGAAGCAAAGAATCTGGAAGCATCTTAAAATAGATGTGAAATGTAAAAGAATCTGTCATATACCGTTGATCATCTTTGAAAGAGAATGTGTCATTAACAGAACAACTGTAAGTCTATCTTCTTCCACAGTTGAATATGTTGCTTACATTGTGAGTATTTAAATGTATAAACACCTTAAAAATAATCTATATACATATCCACCCTGCAGATGAAACCAAAATACTTCTGTAAAAATGTAACAGGATTTTATGGAAATGCTAAAACCCTATATCATTCAATAAAATTTAATTTGGTTTTTGAATGCTATCATAAAATTCTGTAGCAAGAACATATAGTTTTCTATGTAATATGGTTATAGATGGCTGGAATTTCTCCAACCCCCATGGAAAATTTAGATTATTTTAAAAAAATCAATAAAAAGCTTTCAGTTGAAAATCAAAAACTTGGATTTGGAAATGCCACTGCAATGCATAATGGGGAACTGTAGTTTGGGTGCCTCAAGCTCCCATTCTCCTTTATGGGGTTACCTCCCTGGCTGGACTACATCTTCATGATGCCCTATGGTCTTCCCTCTTGTATCACTACAGTCCATCATGAGAGTCTCCGGCCATTTTGCATCAGCTTTTGGTTCTTTTTCAGCGAAGTCACAATTTTCTATAGAAAGCAGACACTTTTCACACACAAAATTGTTTATCAAAAATGCAATTTCCCATCAAAAACAGTCCTAAATATGGTTTTTAAAACAGATGGTGATTTTGTTCCATTCCCCACTGCCTCTAATTCTTCTCACTCTTGCTGACTGACATAGACACCATTGCCAGTGGTCACACAACTCAACAGCTTGATCTGCAACAGAAACATTACTGTTGGCTTCCTGTCTTAGAAACCAGTGGATTCACTTATGAAGCTGAAGAAGCTCCAGAGCAGCCTCTTCCAGACCACAGTTTCCTGCCCAATACACAGAATGCTGGTGAAACATCCCCAAACTGGCTGTTCTATTGTACTGCTGTATTGTTCTTATTCACCTACTAGCCTGGCCAGAGGGAAACTCTTCTTTGACTCACCTAATGGAGTTGCTTCCTACAAATGCTGAAAGGTCCAGCAAAATGCATATACAAAATGCATGAAGGGTGAGATCAACCCTTCATGTGGCTTCACAGTTAACAAGATTAAGGCATTTTGCCATAGCTTTGTGTTGGAGGGGTGAACTACAGTATCATTTATACACTATTGGGGAGGAATAATTCCTTTTTGGATTCCCTGGCATGCCTGGGAAGTGTGCAGGATGCAGAAATAAAACTTTCTAGAATATCACCATAGGCATGATTCAAACTTGCTGGATTTCTCTGTTAGAAGACTAATAACAAAAACTAAGCTGGAAAATTAGACAAAGCATTATTCCGGTTCCTTTCCTATGTTGGGGATCACTTAGCTGTTTTAAGTGTATTTCTCTGTAATGTAAAAGACGTAGTACTCTTTGAATGAACATCACTTGCACACCTGTTTTCACCATTTGCCATGCTCATTCTGTTTCTATACTCAGACAGCTAGTGTGGGGTGCAGTAGATCTCTTACTTAGGCTTCTGAATTCTTTCTTCTTTGAGAGGAAGAATGGGTCTGGACTTCTGATTATGCACCAGAGAGCTGAAAGTACACGAGAAGGTCCAGCTATCTTAAACTAAAAAATTAAGACACAAAGCCTCTGACCCTGATTTTATTCTGATATACATCTGGATTAAATAACTGTAATTGGTGATGTGATATCACAATTAGGATCCTGTATTCTGTCTTCTAGTCGCCTACCAACATAGCTCAATATACTATCTTAAACAAAGATTATGATCAGAGTATCACAACATAGAATTTTAACTAGGGAATGTTTATTTTTGTATTTTTGGGGGTGGAAGGGTTTGTTTTGTTTTTTACTGTCAGTCCATTTTTTTATCTTAAATTAATTGTAATTACTTTTTGTAAGCCTGACTCATTATTGCTCTTCTTGTCTCTAAGTACATGTCCCACAATTTTATAAGACAAGCAGATTTATATATCCTTTGCTTTAACTTGAGGTTACTCTTCCTAAGCTTCAAAACACAGTTATTGGGACAATGAGAGTAGAAAATTAAATATAATGTAGCCACTTCCCAAAAATGCTAAAAGAAAACAATTTAGGGAACTTAGGTCACTCTTAGCACTTGCTGCTATACAAGAAAAATAGAAAGGTCAATTTACTGTCAGTGACTGTAGAGTTCTACTTATGACTGCACCTTCACGAAGGAAAATGGTGTGTTCATACTTCCAATTAGCTAACTAGAGAAAATATTCTAGTCAAGACAAAGTTTGTAGTCTGTGGTAGTTGAAATCTGTCTAATAATTTAAGGTTAAATCTTAATTTGAACTAAGAAAATACCTTTGGCCATGCTGGAAGAAAACCAGGAAGTGATGGTGGTTAATTAGGCCACAACTTTATTCATTTAAAATATCTGGGAATGCCCAGAAATAAATTGTACAGTGTAGGTCATTGTTATTACCTTATTCATTTCCATCTATTTGGGAGGATTATTATCAGCCACTGCTCTTCTCAACCTGGTCTTAGCCAGCCCATTGTTGGGACTCTGCTAGTCTCCCTTGTATGAGGGTTAAGACAGCTGGAAAAGGAGGGAGGTTGGCTCCCTGCTGTACCAGATATTAGCAGCCCCAAACCCCTCTTCCTCAGTGCTCTTAAGGGATACTTTCCTTTAAATCCCCTTCCAGTCCATTTTATCTGATCACTGTGTCCCTTCTGTCACGAGTATCTGCACTGCACATCTGCTCCTTTTTTTTAAAGTCACATAGTTAAGACATTTTAACTTAACCCCTTGCCATCCCACTGGGTCCCTGACTTGCTGTGGGGAAGGTGAAACAATCCACCCTGCCTTTGCCAAACTGGGAGTGAGGGGGGAAAGTCTTTCCCACCCCCAAGGGAAAAAAGGTGACTAGCATAATGCCCATAGCAGATCACAAAGAAACCCTGCTTCTAAGGGTGGATGTTGCTAGCCCAACCCCAGTGAGAGGGCTATTCAGACACTGCTTAAGGTATAACCTCTCTGTTCCTGGTCACCTGCCGCCAATTTCAAAGGAAGCCCTTATAGGAGCAATAACCCACTTTTCTGTAAGTCAGCCAAAGGATTCACTGCACATAGCTGAAGTGGGGGGGGGCATGTTTTTCCTAGTGAAGGCAGGACACAAAAGAGGATCCACTAAAGCCTTCATACTGATTAAAATCAAAGGAGTTACTCTCATGGTTTCAGTGAAGCACATGCATAAGTGGTTTTGTAGATCAGGGACAAAATGTCCCTACTGAGTCAGCTAATATGCTGGTACTTGAGACTCTGACCATTTCTACATGTAAAAAGTCTCCCCTGTACGTAAAATTCCACCTTGTGCTTTTAGGTGGAATTTTTGTAAGAAACTGTTTATTAGAGGTGGCTCCTGAGTTGTCTCTGTCGACCCATTGGGCTGCGTCTATGACTCTTTCCTAGATATTAGTTCCGTGATTATTAAGATTAAACATTGTCATGTGTATGTATATTATGTTGTTGTCCAAATGGAGATTATCCTTGCCCAGAATCAAAACCCCGTCTCCCTTTCCCCTTTAAGTACATTCTCATATGGCTGCATAATAGCAGCCACAGAGTGATTGGGTCAGCCTTTCTCTGGACCCTGCCATTGTTTCTACTTGATTATCCAGAAGGCTTATGCTGAGTGATGTGAAGCAACCTCTGTTTCTCTGACTGGTGCCACAGTCATCATTAACGGCATGTAGACTATCTTCTGTCTGTGAATGAATGAATGATTTTTCCTTCTTCCTGTGCACCCTCTGCCACAACAGTCAATTGTTGGATCACTAAAGTATGCAAACCGGTGCATCTGTATACCAGATAAGCACAGGGTTGTGTGCAGCTCCTGATCAGTTTCTAGAGCATGCTGGCAGGTTGGTTGAATTAAGATAACAATCCATTAGAGAAAGTGTCCACAACATAATTAAGAAGCATTTTTCCTCACTATCACTTCTCTTCCATCCATGTCTGTGTTTTGCTTTCATGTTATAACTCTGGTTTGAATGATAAACATTTCATCCACCTAGAGTTGTCAGGGGCAAATATTGTCACTTTACCCTCTGTTAAATAAGGCAATTAACTATTTAAATGTATTTGTACAAGTACTTAGGTTAAGTTGCATTATAGTACCTGGCTAGCTCTGAAAAGGAAGATGTTTGATTTATTTGTATTAAAACTGATTTGATTTTATGTAGCTGTCATTCTACCTCTGCTGATATGTTAAGCCTCTTCAAAATAAAATGCCCTTTGTGGATTGGAGAGCCATTAGAAGAATGTTAATAGGAAATCATAAAGCACAGCTCATACAAAACCCCTTGAGTACTTGCCTCTAATGTTTCTGCTTTAGCAGCTACAGATTGAAAAGTGCTCAGATTAAACTATAGGCAGGTATAATGAGCTAAAACCTCTTGTAACTTAAATCTGAAAACCTTTTTAAAAGGGTAATATTGCTAAAGTTAGGATAGCTTAATTATTGATCATTTCTAAATTAAAAGTCACCAGTTAAACTCATCTAGTTCCAAGTACTAAAAGAAGCACACGATGGGGAGGAGGCAGATATAATGGAATGCTAAGTCATTTTGAAGAAATATTCTGAGCTATACTTACTGTTGTTGTTGTCAGTGGGCCACAAGTTCATTGATGTCCCACTTTTAAAGGGGGAAAATATGATTTAAAGATGCTCAGACTTGGCAAAATTGGGTTCAGTTTGTCTTGACACAAAGTTTGATGACTTTGCATCTGTAACAATGAAAGATATTATGCTTATATCTCCAAAATTGAAAATATAATCCTCTTAAAATTTAAAGTAAGTGGAAAAGGAAAATCCAAGCATAGAAGCACAATACTTCTAATCCTTTTCTGGAAGCTGGAAAGTTACCTTGCTAATAATTAAACATTTTCAGAAATTAACTAGTAATATAACTTTAATGATATAGTTAATTTTTAAATAGAGCAGATGTGTTCTGACATTTATTGAAACCATTGGACTTTACAGAGAATTTATTTATTATTTATTATTTAGTTATTAACAGTGATTTGCTTATGATTTGTGCCTGCATTTACCAATAGCATTTTAATGTTTCTAAAGAAAGAAATTGACACTTGAATCTCTTCTCATATTTAGTATTTTCTTCCTTTTGGGTTGTATGATTTTTTTTAATTTAAATGTTTCCAGGAGGCCTTTAAATATTTCTGCATTTTTAATGAAATTATCCCAGAAAGAAAGAGAAATCTGGAAAAACAGTGAGTTGGGGATTTTTTGGTGTTTTTTTTTAAACTAGAGGATCAGACTTCGTAAATGAGCCATTTCCCAACTTCAGGTCACTGCCAATTGCTCATTTGGCATTGAGGCCAGATTCTGATCTTGTTTACTCCTGTAAACATTCCAGAGTTATTAACTGTAGTGGAATAGCTCTGGATTTACAGTGATGTAACACAGATCAGAATCTGACCCATGATAAAATGGTCAGAAACTGTGGTATAGAAAATTTCCAGCTGCTCAGCACTCTGTTGAATTTAAAGTAGGAACTGAAACCATAAGTTAATATGCTACTTAAAAAGGTTAAAAGAATCTGCATTCTTTGTATGCCCATGTCCTTGGTAATTCAAAATTATGGCTCAGAAGAAAAGGAAAAGATGTCACATGGTGAAATCAATCTGGGGTAACCATGTACTGCTCCCTAGAAAAGTCTTTTGTCCAAATTCAGTAATTATATAAACAAGAGTGTAAATTTCCCAACTGTTGTCAATGACGGGGGGGGGGGGAAATGCACACGAATGGTTTGCTATCTATTGCATCAAATTAACAGGCAGTGTGAATGCCTAACAAGCATATCTTTATGTCCTGATCTTTGAAAGACATATGCATGTGCTTAGCTTTATGTGCTGTGATTAGTCCTCTTGGGGGACTACTTGCAGTGAGTAAAGTTAGGAACGTGTGTAAGTCTTTGAAGGATTGGTTTCTTACCCCAGGATAAATAATCAGTTATTTAAGAATTCTTGTATTGTTTCTGAACTAAAACTTCCAACGGTTTTTGCTTTGTTTTTAATGAGAATGTGATAGGTAAAATAAATAAATAAATAAAAATAAGTCAGAGTAACATTGCCCCTGGTGTTAACAGCATCTCAGGGGTGAGTAAAGAAAGAAACTTGATTTGAGATGCAGGATAAATTCTTTCTTTGTCTAGAGAACTTGATTAAGTGCAAACTGATCTGGTGGATGATGGCTTTCTCTGCCTTGTCAGAGTAGTTGAGTCCAGGGACTGCATGGCCCAAGGGACTAGTAATAGAATATATGTCCTTTCACTTTGAGATCACCAGTTCAAGTCTAACCCCTGTTTGTAATGACAAACACTTGTTACTCTCTGGGATGTGAAATTCTTACCTTTTGGTGAACTTTGGACAATCTGTAATTGAATTTAAAAGCAACTTTCCTCACACTCTTCCAGCGTGTGGACTTTTTTTCTCCTCTTATGTGCAATGATAAGTCATCCACATTAGGCATTCTGAATCACAGGAAAACATATGTATTTCCCTTTTCCACATCTTGCCTTTGTTTCTCTCTGCAATCAGATTTCTTTTCATGCTGGTGACTGGGAGATACCGGACAAAGGTGACTTTCATTATTTCCAATCCAACAACGAATTTATCATTTACAGTCAGGAGCCAGACATTTCATTTTCCTCATTTGAATTTTTGCGAAGGATAATTATACACATATACAACACAAAAAATGGTAGCAGTTTGTGTTGCTGGACATCACACCTCCTAGCTGAATATTGATATTCCTAAACAAAAGGCTAGCCAATATAGGAATTGGGTTCTGAATATAGTATTCTTGGAAAAAAGTATATTGATATATAGACCAGTGACTCTAATCTAGGAGAGGCACCATTCCACTGTTTCCCTCTGTGGTTCTTTGCTCTCTGTCCTATCTCTCATGTCCTCTATAGGCTTTCCTTCTTACTTACAGCATGCCTTACAACCATTGCTTATGGCTCCTTGTTAGTCAGACTTCCACTACTGTCTTTAACAGTTATCTGTACCATATCATTTAAGCATGAATAGGTTGAAGGTGTTCTAGCTAACTTTCTCTTATACAAACACCCTTCACTCATAAGAATGAGGTCACAGAAGATCAGTAAAACAAATGCAAAATTACCCAGAATTATTGTAGCCCAATACACAATCTGGAGGGTCTATTTGGCTACTTTAGCCCTTTTTCCCCCCGTCTCAGTGCACAAGAGTAGGATATTTGTTAGCCATGTGGTTCCACATTTTAAAATGGACAATTGTAAGTGTTTTGGGAAAGGGATCTTCTTTTTTGTTGTCTGTACAGTGCCTAGCACCATAGGGTTTTGGTCCATGACTGGGGCTCTTAGGTGCCTTCAGTTGGTTGCTGTTGTCTGAGACACTGCTTCCCTTATTTCAAAAGTCTTGTCTACATGAATATTAGTTCATGGCAAGCTGGAGTGTGAATCTACCCTACACTAGCCTGCTGTGGAGAAACTGTCTGTGAAGATCCTGCAGATGTACCTGTTTCAAAAAGAACTAGATCGAAGTGCATTAATGAACTGTCAAAGCACATTAGCAGAGTCCACATGGACAGTTACTCCACAGCAGAATAGTGGGGTGTAGATTTACACCCCAGCTTGCCATGAATAATTGTTCATGTAGACAAGCCCTTAATCAATGGTGCATACCAATATTACCTAGTCTCCTGGAAGCAAAATTGTGATAAGTTACTGGATGGGAAAGGAGTAAAAACTAAGGAACATGAAGGAATATTGCTACGGAATATGCAGTTCTCTGAATATGTACTAAATCCAACAACCAAAATTTTTCCAGTGTTATGTTACTTTAGTGAGCGGATACTGAGGTGTGTGGTTGTCTTGGACTGTGTAACTAACAAGCTCCAGAAATTCTAGAAATTATTTTAATTACATCATTATCTCATAACATTCACATAGTTTTGATCTGTCAGACTATGGCAGAGAGAAAGAGCATCTCATACCGGCAGCTGGTAGTTCTTTGTTTTCACTGAGCTCAGTCCTACAGTTAAAAATGAATGAATGAAGTTTACCCTGGGAAATTACCAAACAGTACAAAAGGGACATTTTAAAGATGCTTATTGTCAGGAGGATGTTTGCACTGGGACCTTGCAGGCTGTAATCTTAAAGACACATCAATGGTACCCCTTCCAAGATTACATTCCAGTGTTATTAATTTGATTTCTTTGTTCAGCTCACACTCACCAATGACTTTCTCATTCTCTTAGATTTTCATTTCTAAAACTTATAAACATCTAGGGTCAGGTTCTGATCTAAGTTACTTCCCTTTATAAAGTATTTTTGCCATATTTACTAATTTTTGAAGCTGTTTGTTTTTGAACTTTGCTTGCTACTCATCAGCCTGTTTTTTTCTTCTTCAGTTCTGCACCAAAGCCACAAAACACTGAATCTGTAACAGCTGTTTCCCTGGCCACACAGATGTGACCAACACCAGATTATGACTTTGCTGCATGCTGAAGCCAAAGGAGTAGCTGGGTTCTGATCGTCAGGGATCAGGGCCTGCTGCAGAGTTAGTCTCCTGGAAAACCAGCAAGTACAGCTGGCCGGCAGCAGATTGACTGCACCTTCGGACTGGTCAGGAAAGGCAGCTGGCTTTTAAGCCCAACAACAGTGGCTCATTGGATGCTCAATGTGTTCATGCCTGCAGCTGCAATCCTCCCTGCGTCTGTTGCTTCCTGTCTTGCTCCAGCCCTGCTACTAGTCCCATTCCTCCCTTTTTCACCCACCTTGCTCCTGCTCAGTCCCTGCTACCTCACCTTGTTCCTGGTTCTAGCTTCCTCACCCTGACCCTGGTTCCTGGTCTAGGCTCTGACTCCAGGAATGGTTACTGACTCTCAGTTCTGACTCTGACTTTTCGTTTGGATCTACAGCCTCATTCTTGCTATGCCCAATGGGCCTGACTGCCCATGGACCAGTCTCTTAACAGTGATGGAGAAAAGCAGTATTCTTCCAACACCAACATTTGCAAAAGGAAAATAGAAAAATTAGTGGAGATTCCCATTTGAGGAGATGTATGAATGGAGTGTTGAAATTACTGACACTGAAGTACTATGTCAAATCCAAGATTGGGTGCAGTCTATGGAAAAATGCCTTGCTATTAAATGTTGCATGGCTTTTCATGCCTAACGTTCTAGGGAGTTCATGACGAATCACGCCAGCATTCAGAAAGAGCAAATTATATGATGGGATACTGACCGGGGAAAAGTTCATACATATAAATGTTCACCTTTAAGTTTCGGTTCTTGATTTAATTTAATACACAACAATACACTCATGCTCAGTGTTTATACTTTGAGTTCTTCACCTGGATGAGTTTAAAGCTCTGGAAAACACTTGAAATTTAAAATTTTTGAGAGGTCCTGCTACTAGAACAAACCCACTTATTAATGACATTTGTGTTGTTGTTACAACACTTAGAGGCAAGGTGAGCTGTACAGTACTAAGTGTTACTACCATAAATGTTTCAAAAGAATAATTGTCTGCACTTTAGGCTCTAAACCAAACTTTTGTCATTTCCTTGTCTCTTTTCATATTTATCCGTCATGTTTTTATCCTATTAATGTCTTATATTCCCATGAAGTTAGATGATGGAGGGTGGCAGTTGAGCTAACAACTTTTCATATTATACCCACTTTTTATTAGGGGAATGAAATATTGAAATCTTTGTGGAGCAGGGGAATTCTCACTAATCTTCAGTTACCTACTACTGCCAATTGCAGTTCTACTGAGTATGGTCAGTATGACTTTCTCTTCTTCCCAATCTTCATATTACCAGAAGCCACAAGTTTTTTTTTCCCTCCTCCAACTTTGCTCGTTTTTTTCTGCTGTCAGACTCAGCTACACTGCCAGTCTCCGCACCTTCTCTTTTACCATGCAGATTCTTTTCTCTCCTCTCCAATGGCACAAAGCACAAGTCCTTACAAAAGCAGTGCTTTGGGAGATAACCCACCCCCTCACCCCCTCTCCCCCTTTGCAAATATTCATATTCATATTCAAATATTTGTGGAAAAGTAAAACAAGTATCACCTGTGACATTGCGCTCCATATATTTCCTGGAAATATGCTTATGAGTATAAATAGAATGTAACTGGAATATGCTTTATGCAAAAGGTCTCTTGTAAGGTGTCATAGCAAAGGTTATAACCTACTGAATATATTCCTCCTATTTCTATGTATGTGTAACTTTAGTGCCCTCGTGGCCAAGATGGAGTCTGCTCTGCCGGCAGCTCTGGCCAAGAGATGGCGCGTGCAGGAATGCAGCAGGAAAAATTCCTTCCACCCCAGGGGCACCTGTTCCAAGCCCCCCACAGTGAACACCCCCACCCCGACCGGAAAAGTACAAATAACATACACAAGTACATATAACAAAGGGAGATATTTATTTACAGAGGGACGAGAGGAGAAAAACAACAAGGGGAAATGTAGGGGGAGCAGTTGAACAGTAGAGGCAGTAGAACAGGCCTGTGGGGCCAAACCAAGGCCCCACAGGCCCAGTGGTGGCACAGTCTGAAAGGGCAGACACTGAGCAATGTGTCTGCACGCAGCGTTCAGGAGTCCTGAGCAGAGTTCCAGTTCAATGAATGGTGAGTCTTGGGTGCTCCTAGTCGTCTTTGGCACCAGTGAACTTTCCCCAACAAACCCCTCCGGTACCCTCTTCTGCTGCTCTCTGCAAAGCCACACAGAGTGACAACCTCCCCACTTAACTAACTAGCAGCCTCCCTCCTTATTCCCAATGCAGAGTCACAAGCCCCAGTACTCACAGCCTCATGCAGCTCTGGGCAGCAGTGATACTGGATCCAGGTCCAGCTCCAGCCTGTCCTTCTCAGGCAATTGCTCCCTGGCACAGTGCTCCTCCTGGCTCTGTCGTGGGGTGTCCCTGATTGGCTCCCCCATCCTTCCCAGGCTTCAGGCAGGTTCTCTCTCCTTCACTTTGTCCAGGGCCTCCTGGGTGCAGCCCTTCTCCCCCTGGGCTCGAGAGCCACACCCCTAAGTTTCCCTCCTTTCTCTCACTGCTCCCCCTCCCCAATAGAAAAAAGATTTAAAGGGGTCATGCTCTCTAAACCCCAAGGGGTTACATATGTATTGTTCTTGTATCAGAAGCTAGAAATATAAAGTATAACTCGGGGGGCCTATTGTAATTATGCAAAATGTGGGCCACTGATGGTGGTTTAGAATCTTGATGACTCCCATTGACTAGGACAATTGGTTGTAAATGGCTCTGTTTACTTTCAAGCTGTCCTGTGTTCCAGTAAGCCAGCCCAGGAAGAATGGAGGCTAGGAGTCTTACAGGACATGTGACCATGTCACATGACACTGAAATCCATCTTAAACCTGGTGCTTTTCCATTTAGAAGGAGGGGTGGGGATCCAGAGAGACAAAAGATTCCCACCTCATGCCAAAGTTATAAAAGGGGGTGGAAGGAAACAAAAGGGGCTTCGAGTCATGCAAAATTCCCTAGTTACAACCTGAGCTGGAACTAACAAGGACTGTACCAGGGGAAAGGATTGCGCTCAGACTAGGAAGGTGTCTAGTCTGTGAAAGAAGCTTATTGGAACATTTCTTAGGGTGAGATTTTACCTGTAAACAGTTTCTTAATGTATTAAATGTCTTAGACTTGTTTTTGCTTTATTTTATTGGTATCTTACTTTGTTCTGTCTCTTATTACTTGAAACCACTTAAATCCTACTTTTTATACTTAATAAAATCACTTTTATTTATTAATGAACCCAGAATGAGTGACTAATACCTGGGGGAGCAAACAGTGGTGCATATCTCTCTATCAGTGTTATAGAGGGTGGACAATTTATGAGTTTATAAAGAGTAAAATGGATTTATAAAGAGTAAAATATTTGGCGTCTGGATCCCATTGGGAGCTGGGTGTCTGGGTGCTGAAAATAGGTGACCTGCTGAGCAGTTTTTGGTTAAAGCATGCAGCTTTTGGGGGCATGGACCAGACCTGGGTCTGTGTTGCAGCAAGCTAGCATGTGTCTGGCTCAAAAAGGCAAGGTTCTGTGGTCCCAAGCTGGCAGGGAAAACAGGGTCAGAGTTAATATCAGCATGTCAGGTAACAGTCTGAAGGGGATCTCTGTGACTGAACCCATCACACCACCAAAAGCCCATTTCTCTAATGGGGTTCAGGAAACGGGCTTTCTCTCCATTTTCTTTACATGTCTGTCTCTCCCTGGCTGTCTATCAAGGTGTTCAAGAGGACTCCTTCAGTCAGTGGTCCAGCTGGGAGTGTTAATTATACTGTAAAAAGAAAAGGAGTACTTGTGGCACCTTAGAGACTAACAAATTTATTAGAGCATAAGCTTTCGTGAGCTACAGCTCACTTCATCGGATGCATTTGGTGGAAAAAACAGAGGAGAGATTTATATACACACACACAGAGAACATGAAACAATGGGTTTATCATACACACTGTAAGGAGAGTGATCACTTAAGATAAGCCATCACCAACAGCGGGGGGGGGGGGGGGGGGGAGAAGGAAAACCTTTCATGGTGACAAGCAGGTAGGCTAATTCCAGCAGTTAACAAGAATATCAGAGGAACAGAGGGGGGTGGGGTGGGAGGGAGAAATACCATGGGGAAATAGTTTTACTTTGTGTAATGACTCATCCATTCCCAGTCTCGGAATGGATGAGTCATTACACAAAGTAAAACTCTTTCCCCATGGTATTTCTCCCTCCCACCCCACCCCCCACTGTTCCTCTGATATTCTTGTTAACTGCTGGAATTAGCCTACCTGCTTGTCACCATGAAAGGTTTTCCTCCTTTCCCCCCCCTGCTGTTGGTGATGGCTTATCTTAAGTGATCACTCTCCTTACAGTGTGTATGATAAACCCATTGTTTCATGTTCTCTGTGTGTGTGTATATAAATCTCTCCTCTGTTTTTTCCACCAAATGCATCCGATGAAGTGAGCTGTAGCTCACGAAAGCTTATGCTCTAATAAATTTGTTAGTCTCTAAGGTGCCACAAGTACTCCTTTTCTTTTTGCGAATACAGACTAACACGGCTGCTACTCTGAAACCTGTAATTATACTGTGTAAGCCTAATAAGATTCATGATACAGAATCAAACAAAAGTGGTTTTGAAACAGCTGGTTTATTGGCCAAGCCCCTAATTCTGAAACACCCAAAGTCTCTGAAACAGTAGGGCTGACTCAGTCCTTCTAGGATTGCATGTAACTTATGGTCTGAATTTTGTGGGTTGAGAGCTCTCTGTGAATATTATGTAAAGTGCCACGGCATTATCAATTGTGCAGAAGCTTATGTGTGTGTATTTGACCAAACATTTCTCTCCCATCAACTTCCTGTGTGCCAAGTGCCCAGATGACACCTGTCCTCACATTGCAGAAGTGATTGCATTTCAGGGGTGCTAGTAGTGCTCATTGGGGAATGTATAACCTCCTCTTCACAGGCCAACCTCCTCCAGAAAGAAAGGCTTTGCTTTCCTTTTGTTTCAGCTGGAATCCTACAAGACCTGAACCATATATTTATTTACCTTTCCAAGGAAGGCTGAAAATATTTGTTGTTAGTAAACTGTAGCAAAACAGATTTATTTGAGACAAGCTTTCGTGAGCTATAGCTCACTTCATCGAATGCATCCAATGAAGTGAGCTGTAGCTCACGAAAGCTTATGCTCAAATAAATTTGTTAGTCTCTAAGGTGCCACAAGTACTCCTTTTCTTTTTGTGAATACAGACTAACACGGCTGCTACTCTGAAACTTGTAGCAAAGCAGCTATTACCAATTTCTTTGTTTGTACAACACCACTGACTTCAGAGCAGAACCAGCAGAGAATTTGACCCAAAACAAAATTTTGGCAAGTCTGCAAGTACATAAATGCTTGCCTGTGTGCATTCACAACAATAAACTAGATTTGTAAAATAAGGAAATGCTTTATCTGTGAGCCTGAGGAACCTTACAGGTAACTGCAGACCCAAGCTCATATTATTAAGACATCTGGAGGTGTCTCTTCTGAATCTCTGGCAAACTCCGCTGCATTTCTGAGAAAGTCACTAACCTGCCAACCAGCTGTCACCATGGTTTTGTTACTGTAAAAAAAAAGAGAGAAAAAAAGAGCCTCTGATCCTATTATTAACATGCATATTCAATGGAGACTGAATGGGTTGTTCAGTTTCAAACAATAGGAGGTGGTAGATTAAAGTTTTAGAACTGTAACAACATCTTTCTTTGTGCTGTCTAGTTCAGCAATATGAACCTTGTAATATTTGACATCCATCACAACATTTCCAGTAGTTGCTACTCTGCTACTTAGACCAAATACCAAATTCAGGTCTGCAGACTGTAATTTGGAGATGTTAAATGACTATAATGTGGAAAGTATCTGATGATGTATTATGCTTTAGAATAATAAAACTACTAAAAATTGCAGCCTGGAGAAATATATGAAATCTATAATTAGCTGTGTTTGCAGGATTTGCTCTAAGAACATTATATTGTTTAATCCAGACCTTCCTTTCTCTTTTGTTCTTACTCAGGCTCTTAGAAAAAAGGATCAAGCATTCAGTGACGTTTTTCACATAGTCCCATTTCTACCTCTTTTCTTTCTTTTTCATTCTCACTGTCGCATAATGAATCTCCTGGCCTTGGTTTTTGCCTCATATTCAGCAGCAACGACAAAGACCCTCATGCAGAGGACTCATTGTGATTGTTCCATTTCATTAGCTGCAGTTCTTGCCCTTGGAGCAGATAGAATACCCTCCTGGCTTGGCAAAATACTTGCTGCTTTAAAAAAAATTAAATAGGTTGGTTTTCATTGTTAAATGGGAACGATCCAGTTTCAAGAATAAGCATTCTGGTGGAATGGAAAGAGCTTTCTGGCATACATTTATCGTTCCGTTTTATTATTTTTCTTTTTTACCAGAAAAATGCTATGCTCATTTGGGATCAAAGAGGATTTTTTTTCCTTGCTATTTTCCATTTCACAGAGTATCTCACCCTCGAACTCATTGCCAGTCTAGGGGTTGTTTTCCTGAATCATCCAAAAAGACGCTTTCTGCAGAGTGATTCAAGACACACTTTCCCCTCATTTTCAAAGGCTGACTGCCTTGCCTCAGGTCTTTCCAGCACAAGGACTCTTGAGACAAGTGATAGGTGAAAATTCAAAGTTTCAGAACTTGAGTTTGCTCCAGATAGGTCAAGAAGGTGATCTTGTACATAGTATAAAGTTGGTGACCATCTTGTCAACTGTCTAAATGGGCCATCTTGATTATCACTACAAAAGTTTTTTTCTCCTGCTGATAATAGCTCATCTTAACTAATTAGCCTCTCACAGTTTGTATGGCAACTTCCACCTTCTCTGTATATGTATATCTCTCTCTCTATATATATATCTATACATCTATATCTATCTATATATCTTCTTACTATATGTTCCATTCTATGCATCTGATGAAGTGGGCTGTAGCCCACAAAAGCTTATGCTCTAATCAATTTGTTCATCTCTGAGGTGCCACAAATACTCCTGTTGAGGTTGCTCTGAGTCTTTACATCATTTTAATCTGTGGTGGTTCTTAAATTAGATTTTGAACATCCAGCCCATCTGAATAAAATAAATGTATTTCAGAATAGTCCTAATAACTCATACGATAATAGAAGTGTACATTTATAAAATAGAATAGATATTCCTTTCTGAGATCTTTTGATTTGTACAAGATACTATTTCATGGATGCTTGCATTAAGGCTGCACACTTGCTGTAAGTGAAATGTAGGTTGACAGAATGTACTGGCAAGGTAACAAAGGCACACATTAAGGTCTGTCTCTACCTAAGAGCCAAAAGGCATTGTCTAGCACATTTTAGTCACTTTTGTTGAAAACATATTTTACTAGCAGTTTGCTTGGAGATGAGTGTTCTTTGAAATGACACAGGCTATTTGGCTTAACACAGATGGATTCAGCAAAGCATGAACAGTCATTCTGAACTTTGGCTCCTTTAGGTCTTTGCTGCATTACCCATCATTCATGGAGAGGAGGTTACAATTGTTTATATATTTTAGTGTTTCAGTAATACCCATACAAACCAGAAATTCAGTGTGCTTCAATTCCTTTAGCATCTATCTTTACTGTATATACTGATTTGATGTATGAACTATCAAAATGGTAACTAAGTTTAGGGAAACTCATAATACAGACTCATAATACAGATAAAGCACTTCCAACATAAGCAGAATTAATTATACAAAAACAAAATCCTGCTCCAAGCAGAGCTTCCTATAACCTAAGATGGAAAAGGGGAGGAAGACATGAAGGCAATGAAGTCAGCTAGGGCCTTTGCTATGCAAATTTCAATTTTGGTAGGTGGCACTCAGGTAGTAGAAATGGAAATTTGTTATGAAGACCTAAGATAGCTGAAGACATTATTCTGTCACTTCTCAAGTTTTGCAGCTTGTGATTTTATCCATGCGGATGCAACTCTGAACAAGTGTAGGAGTTTTTGTGTTGACTAGGTGCATTAAAAAGCACTTTATTGTTTGATGGTAAAAAAGAACTAGATACATTAATGGAGTATAGGTTCATCAATGGCTACTAGCCAGGATGGGCAGGGATGATGTCCCTAGCCTTTGTTTGCCAGAAGCTGGGAATGGGTGACAGGGAATGGATCACTTGATGATTACCTGTTCTGTTCATTCTCTCTGGGGCACCTGGCATTAGCCACTGTCAGAAAACAAGATACTGGGCCAGATGGACCTTTGGTCTGACCTAGTATGGCCATTGTTATGGTAAGGGAAGTCTAAGCTCAAGTGTGTATGAGCACTGAAATTAAAGGAGGGGGGAGAGGATAGGAACGTAATGGTGTTTGCAGTCTTAAACCAGTGATATAACTCTCCTAACTTCATTACATAAATTAAAGAACTCTACACACACAGACTGACATAGGCCTATGC
Organism: Dermochelys coriacea; assembly: GCF_009764565.3. Classification (NCBI taxonomy): domain Eukaryota; kingdom Metazoa; phylum Chordata; order Testudines; family Dermochelyidae; genus Dermochelys; species Dermochelys coriacea. Next base: position 177,655,618 of record NC_050068.2, read on the forward strand.
ATTTAGGGGGCTCTTCAAGGTCTGGGGAATCCTTCCAGGCTCACTTGTGATAGCAGAACCTGTGGCCAATGTACTCTCTTTCCATGGTGAAAGATTGCTAGTAGCTACTACTGTTCATCCACAGACCCCAAAAGCCACTGATGCTAGTGGGAGCCTTTGTATTACTGCTCCATAGCTTGCAGAGGGAATATGCCACTCAAATGGTGACATCTTTTCAGTAGTGGAGCTGCACCAGCTCTGCTGGGCCAGGGCCCTGGAGGTATGGCTATACTGCAGCTGTGAACAAGTCTCCAAGTCCAGATACACAGACTTGCTCTACCAGGGCTTGAGTTATCGCACTAATAGCAATATGGATGTTGCATATCAGTTGGTAGCTTGAAAAAACATGCAGGAGCAAGCAGAATTTAATATGAAATTCAGTTACTGCTGATGTATAGGGCTGGGCAAAGTTTTTCAGACAACTTTTTGAGTGAGAAATGCAGATTCAGTGATACTGAATGAATTGTGAATTCATATCAGGCTCATGTAATTGTTTTGGTGTATATATTTTTTAGCATTTTATTTGACCCAAAATGATTTTTGTTACTTCTGATTTTCTTAAAGTTCAGGGGAAAAAATCATTTTTGGTTCAACCCAAAATGACTTTTTAATTTTTTTTCCAGAAATTGCCAGCAAATCAAAAAAATAATTATTCACCCAGCTCCACTTATGTACATATGATTTAATATTACCAGCTTGTTGGGTTTTTGCAGGGTTTTCTCAGCAAGTCACTCTACTTTGACTGTCCTACTGGATACACAGATACTAACACCTTATTTTTGACACTACTATCATATTGTCCTAATGGGTGAAAGCAAGTCTCCCTGATACACAATTACCAAGAGAAGGAGGCTTCACCATCTTAAATGTGGACAGATTGCTAATAGGCATGGGGAGACCTTCTGGAATTCATGTAAATGAATGTCTTTGTTCTGTCAGTCTTTCCTCTTGCGTTAGAAGGACCAAGAACTGCAATATTTGACTTCGGTCATAGAATCATAAAAATTAGAGATGGAAAAGACTTATTAGATAAACCATTATATATTAAAAAAAACCAAAACAATGAGGGGTCCGGTGGCACCTTAAAGACTAACAGATTAATTAGGGCATAAACTTTCATGGGTAAAAAACCCACCTTTCTTTTTGTGGATACAGACTAACACGGCTACCCCTCTGATACATTATATATTGTTTCAAATACAGGATTTGTTTGCTACATTCCCCTTCAGTGTTCTGTCATAAAAATCTACAGCTCCCAAGCAATGGGGCTCCAGCACTTTCCTTAGGATATTATTGTACAACAAACTAGACCTCACTGTCAGGAAGCTTTTCTTTTCATTATTGTTCATATTATGATAGTGCCTAGAGATCACAACTAAGACCAGGCATGATTTACTTCAGCCTACATTTTCCACTCAAAAATTAAATCTTCCCATTGCTACTATTTAAACCTCATTTCTAAGGAGCTGATGATGCAAGAAGCTGTGCACCTTATGAGGGTTACTATGTACCCTCAACTGCCTTAAGTCTCAGCAACTTGCAAGATTGGAACCTACATAATTCTTCTCTCTCTAAGAAGCTAACACTCTTAAAATATGTGTAGACTGTCCTTTAACAAGTGTTAGGCACTATTCAAATACGAGGCCCCACTTCCTTACAAAAATTAATCCTGATGTATTCTGGATCTACCTTTCTTAAATTAGATTTTAATCTGTCAGTGTGCAAGAACATTTTATAAATATCAGTATGCCAGTAGAATGTTTTATACATTATCAGCTTTTAAAGCCCTTGTATTCTGACAGCTTGTCAGAATATTACAGTAGCTGATAATTATTCACAAGCAGTTAAGCAGGTTATTGCCTAAAACACTAAGGGAGAAAATAACACTTAACTTAGCCCAACATCCAGCTAGTTTTCATCACTTTGTGTACAAGCATTAACCCACTCAGTTGACTTCCAACGCAGGGTCACCCACAGCGCTTCTTGGTCAGTTCTTCTCCTGTTTTGATCACTTTATTAGAGTGGAATATTACCCCTGTTCTGAGCCAGGAAGACTGTAATTAATGGCCCAAATATACACACAGTTTCTTCTCATGAGTATTCCCATGCCATGATATGGGACTCTACATATGGGTAAAGATTTGCAGGATTGTTGGCTGTTTGAAAATAAACAAGAAAGGTTAATTCAGTACATAGCTGTTGCTTCAGTACTGAACTTATGCTCTTCTATGATAGCAAGGACCTGCAACTAAAGATGCATCTCATGCCTGAAGTGTAAAAACAAGTTCCTGAAATCTGATGCTCATTAAGGGGCCAGAGTCTGTCCCTTCCCTCATATTGAAAGCAGTGGAACTACCCAAGGAGTAAGACACTACTCAATTAAGGGTGGCAAAATCTAGCCCTACATTCCAGGCATGGGTAATTGCATTTGTCCTCATTAAATTCCTACTCTAGTTTGATTTAATACATAATTGTTCTTCATTTCATGTCTGAAACTGTTATGTAGTGTTTCTGGGTTCTGTGTAACAGCTTTCATGCTTCCCCCAGTGGATAGCTGCATTTCACTGGCGTGTGAATTGACTCTTATATGTAAAGTTTGGACGGGACTGTAGCTAGTCAAGCAGAAAAGTTAACATTGTAAGGAGGCAAGAATAAATAAATGCTGAGACATCCAGAGATCCTCTCCTAGAAATGTTATATCAAATGTAATTTCCTGTATTTTAGCAGGTTGTAAGGCATTAAATATATTTTCTTCTTCATTGACCCACAAAGTCATTGACCCATCTTCTCAGTCCTGCAGAAACTACTCTAACCAAATCCATATAAACCTCAGCCATAGACAAACATTTTTTATCACTCCAGGCAGATCATGCATCTGGCTCTGCAACCTTGACTATACCCTCCAGGACTCATTTCACAATAGACTCCTATCACCTATACCCAACCTGGCTACTTACTCCCTGGTTAGAAATGCCAGGTTCAACCATCAATCTGCTCCCCCAGCTCAAAATAACTCTTGCTCCTTCCATAGCCCATCCTCCAGCTACTTACAGATGCTCAGCCAATTGAACATTTTCCCCAAGTCATCTTCCCCTCTGCAATCCCGGCTCCTTCACCAGTTTGCCACTCTCTGACCATCCCTGGATCAGCTGAGAAACCCAGATCCCTTGGTTCTTTCCAGCACTTTCTATGTCCCTCCAATGCTTCCTTCCTTTAGAACCTATTGGCTTCCTTCACCAACAATATTATCCCCATCACACAGACACAAGCACAGAGACCAACAGACCCAGCCCCCTTACTGCCTACAACACTGTCTAGCTTTCTCCTCCTTTTTGTTCCAAGCTGACCCCATCCAATATCCCTGACCTGAATATAAGCCTCTCCAATCAGATTTCTTCAACACCAGGCTCAGCAGACCTAGTACAGCTCTGGTCCCTTAAAATAAATATGCCACTTTCCTCAAGCCTGATTCCTTTCCCCACTGCTTGTATTTCCCTGGTTGACTGAGAGCAGAGATGGGTAAAAGGGACACTTTGAGAGGCCAAGGGTCAGTGAACATTTAAGAGAAAGGAGAGCAGTACAGTAAAATCTGTGTTATCCAGCCCTTTACCAACCAGAGAGCTCTAGAAACTGGCATTTCTGATCTATATTAAAAGTCCGGTTGGCACTGGGCCGGCACGCTCCCTACCTGGCTCCACGTGGCTTCCTGGAAGCGGCAACATGCCCCTTCTGCTCCTAAGTGAAGGAAAGGCCATGGGGGCTCCATGCGCTGCCCCTGCCCCACCCCAAGCGCTGTATCCGCAGATCCTATTGGCCGGGAACCGTGACCAATGGGAACTGCAGTGGCAGCGCAGGCAGGCGGAGGCAGTGTGTATAGCCACCTGGCCGTGCCTAGGAGCAGCAGGGAGATGTCGCCGCTTGCAGGGAGGTGCCTGAAGTGAGCACCACCCGGATCTGGCTCCCCAAAACCCCTTCTGTGCCCTGACCCCCTGCCCCAAGCCCGCTCCAAACCCCTGCCCAGAGCCTCCTCCTGCACCCAAACTCCCTCCCTCCATTGGTAAGCATAACTCTTAGTTAACTGGAATTTTTGAATAACCTTCACCCCCCCACACCCATTTCCCCAACATGCTGGAAAACAAAGCTTTTACTGTTTATGTAAATGCAGAGGTCTGGAAAGAGTGGGGAGAATCACTCAGGGGCAGTAGCTGCTAGAGGCAGGGAGCAGGTTAGAGACACGAGTGGGGGAGGAACAGGTTAGCAAGGAGGCAAAGAAGAAGGTTTTGGAGATGCTGTTCCAGGGCATTGCCCAACACTTGCAATTTCATAGGCTGTCTTGCAATATATGGTGTTTTTCTTTAAGCCCCAATTCTCAGATTCATGTGATTGCATGAGAATCTCAGCTTTCTTACATGTTTCTATCCCTCATATTTGCTTGAATATATGACTTGAGTGCATATTCCAGTCTCATAAACCAGAAGGCAAATAGGGCAGAGCCTAGATAGATCATTATATATTTTTAATTTTATATTTTTTTTCTGGGGCCTGATTCATTATTTTTGAAGGTTTAGGGTTGGTAATGCTGTGTACAGTGTGGTCTGGGTTGTGCATAGAGGTCAGGACACTGGAGTACACAGAGCAGTGCTTCAGCAGGGCAGACAGTTGTGCTGCTAAACATAACTGTAGACTTGAGTAGCTGACAGGGGAAGGCAGTTGGAGGTGGAGTGGGAAGGCAACATCTCCAATTCCCTTCACACAGCAAACACCCTGGGTTGAATACATATTTAAGTTTATAAAGTGCTCCAGGATCCTTGGAGATGAAAGGTGCTATATATATGCATGCTGTTATTTGCCATATACAACTATCTTTGATGTTATCTTTGACTTTTAATTTCAAATAATCTAAGGACTTTGGCTGGAATCACAGTACAACATAGAGACAGGTTTCAGAGTAGCAGCCATGTTAATCTGTATTTGCAAAAAGAAAAGGAGGACTTGTGGCACCTTAGAGACTAACAAATTTATTTGAGCATAAGCTTTCGTGAGCTACAGCTCACTTCATCAGATGTATTCAGTGGAAAATACAGTGGGGAGATTTATATACATAGAGAACATGAAACAATGGGTGTTACCATACACACTGTAATGACAGTGATCACTTCAGGTGAGCTATTACCAGCAGGAGAGACGAGGGGAAAACCCCCCCACTTCTCCTGCTCCTCAAAATAAACCTTTGATATTCACAATCTATCCTTTATTCAGAATAATCTAGAGGCAGAAAATACCAGGGTTATCTGCAAATGTTATATGGGCACTCAGTATAAAGATTCAGATAAATTTCTTAGCCATCGGCTGTTACTGAGAGCCATGAATATTGGAGATTACAATCTCGTTAGCTATTGATGATATTAAAAATGATGTTGTCGGTATGTATATGCCTGCTACCTTGAAACTTTATTTTACTGGGAAAGTTTTCTTTTTTAAGACACTTAAACTCCTTGATAAGTGTCGCTGGATTGGGCCACACTGAAATTGCAAACTGCAATCCCAAAAATGGTGTTTATTCTCATAATTAGGTTCACCAACCCAGCAACACAACAGCTTCTTCAATACCTTAATGGTTACCCAGAAGACAAAAACACTACTGCTTTAAAGCAACCAAGCCTTAGGCTCCCACCCAGACAGCCAAGTCAAATATGAGGAGGTTTACTGAAAATCTTATTCATCATAAATAAAGTTCTACCAATCCCAAGAGATCAGACACTTTATACACCAGGTCAATGAATATTTCAGATCTTACGCAAATACATGCTTACAGCCAATTCTTATTAACTAAACTAAGATTTAAAAAAAAATGGAGAATATTGTGGTTAAAAGCTCATTATATATACAGATATGAATAGCGTTCTAAGGTCAGTTTTATAGTAGAGATGGGGGAGCAGCTGAGTTGCAAAAAGTTCTTCCAGAATCAGTTCTTCAGGTTATAGTACAAATACGCAGTCTATATATAGATATTGTTCAAATGCTTCCCATAAGAAGTAGCAGGGTAATCAAGACTGGCACTGGAGACCTGTCTTGCAACTCAAGCATCCCCTGACCAAGTTTAAGCAGATCTGAGATGATAGTATCAGGTCCTAGAGTTCTTTTATAAATTTCTGGCAGGCTATTCTAGCCTCTTGACAGCATGACAATACAATAGGCATTGCTTGAATGAAGAATAGGTAATGCATTGTGGCTTTGAAGTAAAACCTCCTATTTCCTATGTACACACAGGTAATTAGTTGCATTCATCAGCTTAAGGTAACTAACCATTAAACAGTTCATAGACAGTGTAGTACAAACCTGAAAGAGAAATATAGACAATGATATTATTACACCTAAGTTTCCTCTAAATGTTAGTATTCCCTTTTGATCTCTGAATCAATAGAATATAATAACAGACAAGAACTGTCTGGTTACATTGTTCACCTCTAATAAGATATAAATTAAACACCAACAAATACAAACACTATCTTTGTCTAATTCTTTAACAGTACAAGTCTACATTTCAAAGCTCTCATCTATCTAACCTGGCTTAGTTAGATATTTATAAGGGAATAACCCTAATTACAATTTGCATACTTTACTAATATGTCTTTAAAGATTGAATTTGCATCATTTAGCCTTCTAGTTGCTTAACCCTTTTCTGGCTCATTGTCACAATAAGGAAGAACAGGAGCTTAGGGCTAGTTCATAGAGCATCACATTTTGCATTGGCTTTGCTCAGCTAAGCAAGAGTGAAAGGATTTGCAAACAGCTACTGCAAGAGCAAGGAAAGGGTCAGGACCATGACTCTGTCTCACCTCTGCAGGGTGAGGCGAGTGGGCTTGGTTGATACAAAGTGCACATTTGTGCATATTTCCCATGTGCAGAAAGCAGCACCAGAGGTGAGTGTATCGCAGGCAAGCTCTATTAGTGCACCTCCAGGGAAGGGGTGGCTAAGCACTGCTCCCTAGCTAGGGCTGTGTCTTCGAGTAGTGTCCCTAAAGGGGCTCCACTCTAAGTGTCTTTGCATTCCTGAGCCAAAGATCGGAGATTTTTGGTAGCAGTATCCATTTGGGCCACACATGCCCTCTTCCTGTCTCACCACAATTTAGTCTGATGAGGACTGGGTTTTGGTTAGTGTTGGGGTTTAAGGCTGATTCAAGCCTAGGTTTTGTTTGATTTGGATTCAATGGCACCGACATCCTGAAAAATGTTCTTGGTCTAAAATCTTATGAGATCAGCTTTTCTTGCAAGTTTTCTGCTATCATGAAAAGAAGTCCCTTGAAGTTGAAAAGAAGTCCCTTGACCTGGAACAAAAATAGTAGAGTCTGGATCATATCTGGGGATTCAAAGGCGATGAATATCTCTATTTGGCCTGTCCCCAAGACACACTACATTGTATGAATAGCAGGAATCTCCATGCCACTGTAAATTATGCAAATTGGTGGTGGTGCACAGCAGTGAAATAGTCAATAAAGAGACCCTCTAAAGAATTCCTCATTCTGGAAAGATCCAGTAATTACATGAGACATCTGTGACAGTAACATTAAAATGATTTGTCAAAACATCAAAATATAGAAAGCTCCAATTAATTGGAACAATAATTTACTGTGCATCTGACAAGCAACTTGGAAAAAGAAGCCTATACACAAATATGTTCAGAAACATATTAGAAAAAAATGTCCCCATCTATACTGCCTATAATATAATAATCAGATCCTTTGCTTGTTTGATATGATCATTTGGGAATCAGTTCTGATGACAAGTTTCAGATATATGCAGGTACTTATCAAGTAAAGCATCTCAATCCCCAGGTTCAACAAATAAAATTACACTGGAAAATAAGGGAGCCAATCATAAATATAGCTAGTGGTTATTGTGGTTTTGAAGCTGCACTCCCCCAATTCCAGGGGAAAGAAACTTGAACAGGTAGAAAATGTTGGCAAAATGATATGATTTGAATCTCAATGACAAAATGTATTAATTTCAACTCGGGTATTTCAGTGATTGCAAAGAAATAGTGTTGCAGGATGTCATCCTAGTTTTGTCCATCCTCTCTTTGCAAATGCCAGGTGCATGTCATAAACTAGTAATTACTAGGATTAAAATGAATTTTAGTTTACAGAAAATGTGCTATTTGAATTCCAAATGTAGATGGGAAGAGAAAATATTGACAGTTGTAAAGACTTATATATGTGCTGTTCTCTTGACCTGCGGTGTTCATGGATTTTAAACTCCAACTGCTGTAAAATGTATAATTGTAAAAAGTATCTGGATCAGCTTCTGGTTCATGTATAAAGTAAATTGTTCACTAACTGCCATAGAGGGCCAGATTTTGCCACTTTTATTCATGCTTAGTGTACGATCAGTGGTATAAAATACTACTTAATCTGATTAAGGGTGGCAGAATCTGGCCCAGAGTAAACTGTGTTATGACCTGACACTTCTTATGATAAGACCTGAAGACATTGCCAAACTTTAGAAGTTCAGGCTAAAATTTCCCATGCTGGGTATCTGCATCAGATTTTTTTTTTAAAGTTTCTAGAAACAAAATGGTTCAGCCTTTTCTAAAACAAGGTTAGGGAAAAATATGTTTTGCCCATGTTAACTCTTTTTTATAGCTGTTTCCATGAGAATCTCTTCCCCCACCCTTTGGAACAAGGGCTTGAAATATGGCAGAGGGAGGGTGATGTCCTTGTGTCATGGATGTGCCTTTTGCTGTTCCCATGGAAAAAAACATCTGCATCTGACCAAGTTATAAGCCTTTGGAAAATGTCAATTCACATATACTCTGTAGAAACTTCTTGTTCAGTTTGGCAGCTAAATTCTGAAGATTCCATCAGCCCTGGGCTTCAGAGGCTAAGTGCTGCTCCAGGCAGCTGTGGGCCAGACTCAAATGTAGAGGGGGCAAGGGCTAGATCTGGGGAGTAGCGAGGGAGTAGCGTGGAGGGAGTAAATTGTGATGGGGATACTGGGAATCAGAGCTGAAGGAGGTGGGACCAGTGGCAGAGAGGTACTAGAAGCCAGTTGTGGAGGGGGGAGACTGGGGACTAGGGGGGAAGACTGAGATCAGAATTTCAGAGAGGGAGGGAGAGAGCCTGGAACTGGCTGGATAAAGAGATTGGGACTAGCATGAGGAGCCCAAGGGTTGGGGGAGACCAAGTAAGACTGGCTGGGCAATGAAACTACTTCTTACATTAGACAACCCTGATTCATTCCCAGAGCACCATCCATCCTGTGCACTGAGTGAGGCAGGGATCCTGTGGAAAAATAAAATGGGATTGTGTTCATAAAGATTGTATCATAATGCATAATTCAAAGGTGCCCAATTAAGGTCTCATAGGCAACTTTAATTTTGGCATTTCCTAACCTCTGAGTGCGTGATTTGGCAAACATAATGTTCTTTTAATGCCATTTTTAATGTGTGTAATATATGACAGCCAAATAAAGAACAGTAATGTCCTAGGCCTCAATTCTGCAAGTTGCAATATATGGGCAGTTTGCTGCATCGCATGTCGCCCCATTGATCTCATTTAGGCTCCATGCTGGCACAGCATTCCATGAACATGTTGTCAGCTGAAGGATTCGCAAAAAGAAAAGGAGTACTTGTGGCACCTTAGAGACTAACAAATTTATTAGAGCATAAGCTTTCGTGAGCTACAGCTCACATCCGATGAAGTGAGCTGTAGCTCACGAAAGCTTATGCTCTAATAAATTTGTTAGTCTCTAAGGTGCCACAAGTACTCCTTTTCTTTTTGCGAATACAGACTAACACGGCTGCTCCTCTGAAAGCTGAAGGATTGGAACCTTATTTTCTACTTTCAAGTTGTCTTTTTGATGACAAGGCAAATAAATATAAACCACTGTATCTGAACACCATATTTGGATTTGACTATAAGCATCCATTTTATCTTTCTATGATAGAGAATCCTGATTCTTTTCTTCCAACTACTATTGGCTAATCTTTAGTGAATGCTTAAAATTTTCTTTAATTTTTTATGACATTCAGACTTGCGTTTGTCTCTTTCAACTCTTCTGCAGCACTTTTTCATTCCTCATATTCCATTAAACCTCCTAGACTTGTGTGAAAAGACTCATCAAATGTAATGCAATTTGTCTTTCATCTTACTGTTCCCCATTACTCATAAGTGATGCATGCAGGCAAGTTTTGGTCGCTTACTCTTTAATATTTCTTATTTTTATGATGCACAGAGCTATGTGATAGACTCAAAGTCGTCATTACGAAACATTTATCTGCATTGAACTGTCTTTGCCATCTATTAATCTTTTAAATGTTCAGAGTCTTTCTGTATCTTATTATAGACTTTTCCATTATTTACTGTTAAATATCCTCTTTATTTGATTAGCACAGCTTTTATCCTGTTTTTGCTACCATCTATCTTTTTTTCTTTTGAGCCACATCTTTGGGTATTCCTTGACTCTCATAATTTGAGTCACTGGCATTAACTTTAAATAGAAAACTTTTACTTTAAAAATCCTAGCTGAAGTTTATCACATTAGAAATTGTGCAACTCTTTTTATTGCCAATCAGGATCACAAGAAAAGATGTTAATATTAATTTCCATCCTGCTGACAATCCATCAAGATCAGCTTTTTTATCTTTGTAGACGAATTTATTTGGGGACCAGTAATTTCTCAGAAATATCTTTAGAGGTGTATTATCCAAGAAAATGTTCAGTTAAGTTTTGCAACTTATTTATATATTTCACCGTCGAACACAAATATCAAGTTAGCAGAAATGTTTATTGCACCGACAGGCCTAGCAGCTGCAGTTTTAGATTGGGTAATTTGTTTAGATATTAAAACCCAAAGCCAAAACTGATTGCTTAGAATTAGGCTCTTAAATCCATATTTATGTATCCTAGTAAATGAGGCTTGATGTTTTTTTCTGAGACTTCTCATGGCTAAAACAAAGAACTGCAAATCATCAATCAAAGCAGCTATGACTTTGCCATAAAGGTGAGTCAGACTTACTGTTAATGTTATCTACCTAAAAATAATTTAAGATTTAATTAGGGGGCAGATCAAGGTGGGGAATTCTAAGGGAGGAATCTTAAGCAAAAGCCTGTAGCTCAGGATGAAAGGTTATATGTCTAATGTATATGCAAGCTGGGGTTAGAGATAACCTCCAAACCTGGAAATGGAGATGTGGTTTAATACTATGTCTCAGATAAGGGTAATAAGTAGAAGGAGCCAGCTGTTACAATATTGTTTGCTGCAATGACCAACTTCTGTGTTTGAAATCTGTCTGCTCTTCATATTCTTAACAGCAATGCCCCCAAAGTGGAGTGTGCCTGGGATCAGGAAATGAAAATAGAGCTCCCCAAATAGATGAATGAAAGGCCTTTCAGTGATGTCATTACATTAGCAACTATCTTGGGAATATATAACATCTACCTTTGCTGCCTTCTCCAATTACAAGAGTGATCAAAGTTGCCTTTTCACATGTAAATTTCTTTTTCCCTCCATTTGCCCACCAAAATCCCACATGTGTTCTAATAATGAATTAAGCACTGGCCATGAATTCCTACCTGCAATTATCATCGTTTGACTATCTTATACAGTAGTACCCCAGAGGGAAAAACACCAGAGTTATGAACTGACTGATCAACCACACACCTCATTTGGAACTGGAAGACGCAATCAGGCAGCAGCAGAGACCTTAAAAAAAAAAGGCAAATACAGTACAGTGCTGCGTTAAGCATAAACTACTAAAATATAAAGGGAAAGTTTTAAAATAAAATTTGACTAAGTAAGGAAACTGTTTCTTGCTTGTTTGATTTAAATTAAGATGGTTAAAAGCAGCATTTTTCTTCTGCATAATAAAGTTTCAAAGCTGTATTAAGTCAATGTTCAGGTGTAAACTTTTGAAAGAACAACTATAACGTTTTATTCAGAGTTACGAATATTTCAAAATTATAAACAACCTCCATTTCCAAGGTGCTTATAACTCTGAGGTTCTACTGTACTTGACATAACGCCACACTGGATCATAAATGCACTCAAGTGTAAATGGAATCACAGAACCTCTTCATTGGGCTAGATAACTATTGCTGTTAACCATGGCAGGATTTAAAATGTGGTGCCAACAATCTTTGTAGTGACTTAATTTCTCCAAAGGGAGCCTTGTTGTTTGTGCTTGTACAGATTCCCATTGGCTTCAAAGGGACCCCACTGCTGGATCAGATCCTAAAATAATTTGGGAATATAGGAACTGACTTAATGCCCACTGAAGCCAATGGAAAGATCCCCTTCAAGTTCTGTGGGTATGAATTAACACCAGAGATAGGAGGTAAACTATGGCTTTTCTGATACTCCATGCCATTTCATCCAGAAACTAGTAACTGAACTGCCCTATTTTATGCTATAGTTCATTTTAGTAAGTAACAAATTGACTGACACTAGTCATACACAATTTTGGGATACAAATGTATATCCTATGGGGGCAGATTATCAGCTGGTGTAAATTGTCATAGCTCCACTGAAGCCCATGCCATTATTATAATATACGCCGACTGAGGATCTGCTCCTATATCTTGAGTTTCCAACTAATATTCAAACGCAACAGAAATAAATATTTTTATTTTCCCAGCTCTTCCTAGTACCCCAATTGCTGCTAACTTCCCTTATAACAAAGAAATGTATTTAAAGAAGAAACTATATCATCAGGAGAGTTAGATGAATAATTTTCATTGAATTTTATAATGTTTTTAAAATAACTTATTTGACAATTGTTTTGTCATTATTCACCCAGCTTCATAGTGGTTTATTTTTCACAATATCTTAATTTTGAACAAATTACCTGAATTTTGCAAAGTTTTTTTAATACAAAACCAGACAAATAATTTTCTATTTGTCACTTTGCTCTAATCATGTTGAAAGTTGTGCTGTCAGGATTATGAACATGGTAGCCAGGCACAATGGTTCCTGACACAATGCCTAAATGAATATACTGAAAATGTCCTTGTGCCTCAGTCATCTAATTAACACAGTCCTCAGGTCAGAAGATGATTATTTACCAAGTGACAATTTAGCAGGCTAGAAATACTTGTTTGTACTAAAACTAGAACAGAAGTCCTTCTGCTTAATTTTTAGGGGATAAACAATGCTCTTAAATTCATGTCTGATGACTTTCCTATAGATGCTTTTTCTCAGTTGAAAAAACAGTGTTCTATAATGTCAGATGTTTCATCATTCACTGTGCATTGTTGCATTATGAAAATGGGGGGGGGGGAGGGAGGGTTGCCATAAAGGCCACACAAATATTCCTAATGTTTATTGTACAGTACCTATTAACCAAAGTAGCCATGGAGAAAATATGTTTAGAGAACAGAATGAACCAAAATCATTAGGAATGAACATTAATGGAAAACTGGGGAACAGGAGAAAAAATCTAACTGATGTGTTGGTATCATGTATCAATTTACAAATCATATATATAAATCTTTAAAACAAGTACTTTTATTAGGAGAAAAATTTGAAGTAGTATTTTTAAAGAAAACAATCTCAAGTACAATGTTTTCTGGTGACCTCCTTTTGTTTAAATTATTTTACATTTCTCTCATGCTACTCTGTATAGGATTGCAATAGTAACACATGCTCTTGGTGTTGAGGTAGGTGCAGGGAGAAACCGAGGCTGACCTATTTATTGGATTCTAGGGAGAGACTTAGTCATTTTGCATGATCTAGGTCCAAATGCTCTGAAATTCTAAGTGTTCTTAATGTAAACCAGATTATGTACTATAAATATTGGGGCAGGCAGGTGGAGAAATGGAAAATCCAAGCCTGCAATACATTTTTTTGTTGATGTATAGGATCTGGGCATGACAGAATTATGTACACACAATATCACACATGAATATTTATTGGCTGTGTGTTTCATCCCTATAAGTTAGTGTGTCTTACATGCAAAAAGGAGTGAAGAGACTGAACAAAGTATCGTTTTGTTTTCAAGGAGAGTAAACATAAATGTCTTACTACAGATTAAAATATAATGTGGGAAGTGGCAGCAGTGTCTTCATTTGTTACATTCCTCTGGAAGGTGCATTAATGAGGTTAAGAGATTGATCCATATTAATGATAAAATAGAGTACATTTCCATTGTTATACTGTATAATTCCATGTTGTAATGGCATACATTTTGTTCATCATGAGATAAGTATGTATAAAAGGTATATCAAAGACAGCTTTTGCAACAGGTTTCAAAGCCTAATACTTCAATTTTTAAATCATAAAGGATTTTTAAATCTTCTGCAAAGATACTTGAAAACCAAGATAGAAGGCTTTTGTGTAACTCCCTATGGTGTGGGAGGTGGGGAAAGAATCTGCTCCAATATTCAGTTTAGAGATGTAAATGTTTTATGGATATTTTCATAAATATTAAGCTATTTCATTCACTTGAATATAAGTTACACCTTGAAACTATAAGATAGTGGAAATGATTAAATTATGTGATTTATAAAAATGTTCTATAGCCATTCATAGTTGGAATTTAATGTACTTTCAATTATGCTTGAAAGGTTTTAATACATGATATCTCTATTACATATAGAAATAAGTATTCCATATATAGAAATGGAAATAATTTTATAATAGTTAAGCTATTTAGTGATCTTTGATCTTGAAAGATTGCCATTTACATTCAGTATACACAAAAAGAAAAGGAGTACTTGTGGCACCTTAGAGACTAACAAATTTATTTGAGCATAAGCTTTCATGAGCTACAGCTCACTTCATCAGATGCATCAGATGCTGTAGCTCACGAAAGCTTATGCTCAAATAAATTTGTTAGTCTCTAAGGTGCCACAAGTACTCCTTTTCTTTTTGCGAATACAGACTAACACGGCTGCTACTCTGAAACCATTCAGTATACAGTGATCAATGCATATTCCCAGAAGAAATAAGAAAACAAAAATAAATGCATACTCCTCACAGAAGAAAGTAACAGTTTATTTTAACTTGTTTACTGCATGCAAATGCTAGTTTAGACATTAAAATTTAGCCTCTGAATAACCTTTGAAAGTATTACAAGTATTTTCACTAGTATTTGAAGCCAATAAGGTGATGTTATATTGCCAAACTGTGGCAGCTGAGGTTTAATGTAGCCAGATTGTTTTGACTAACATAAGAGGAATAAACCACAGAAATCACAATTGTAATATGGTATGTTTGCTTTATTGTGTTTTTTCTTTCATGTCAAGTACAGTCTGTAATCAGCGTTTATTTTTCTAAAATTGCAGTTAGTTGATATTCATGTCTACAGTATCAGTATACAAACCATGGTACAACCTTGGGCCTTGCTCCTGCAATTGACTTCACAGGCAAAGCTCAGCAGCCCCACATAACCCGCTAAAGTAATTGAGGAGCCAGATGGGTGCAAAGTTCCGGCGATGGTATTAATGTTATTGCAAGGCCAGGGCCCCAGTAAGTTTACCTGGAGGATTTACAGTATCATGAAATAGCGACCACTATTGTCTCATTTTAATGTCATTTACTAGTGCTGCTTTATAATTATACCTATCATTGCTATAATGGGGCATCTGTTTATTTTAAACCCACAGTTTCTTGGCTTATTAGCTACAATGGGAAAATTCTTGGATGAAACTCTAAATGCTGCAGTATATTTTTTCTCACTATTTTCCCCTAAAAACTTTTTGATGAAGTTTGAAGTAATAATTCATAAGCACATCAATTTGAGACTTTTGCTCTTCTGTTAGAAGTGGGGAAAAATCCATACGAAACTTAATGCTTAGGTTTTGAAATAAAAAAAAAAACTTTTAAATTTTTTGTTTCAGAGTAGCAGCCGTGTTAGTCTGTATTCGCAAAAGGAAAAGGAGTACTTGTGGCACCTTAGAGACTAACAAATTTATTAGAGCATAAGCTTTTGTGAGCTACAGATGCTACAGATGAGCTGTAGCTCACGAAAGCTTATGCTCTAATAAATTTGTTAGTCTCTAAGGTGCCACAAGTACTCCTTTTCTTTTTAAATTTTTTGGCAGTCTAAATAGGGTAAATTTGAATATAAAGCTGTTTACAACAAGGCTGTTGTAAACTGATAATCTTTAAAATTTCAACAGGTGTGTGTGGGGGGGTGAATGTAATAGAAAATGTATGTAATGGTCTCATTTAACAGTTGTTCAGTTGTTGGTGATATTACTGGTTCCACATCTCCCTATAAAGTATAAAGAATCTCTCTCCAAACCTGTGGAATCTTTCAAATGGAACAAAACTGAAGTGCTTCCACTAGCCAGGAGTTGTTTGTATTTGTGGTTACAATGATATCTAAATGGCCTTCACACTTAACTGGGGGCCAGTTGGTATTCACCTGTCTTAGACAAGGGCATTCACTGTCGTATTGGCTCTTTCAGATTCTTAGTTCAAAGGTGTCCACGTTACAAAAAGGGAACTTGGCACCATTACTGATCATCTCTGTCCAAAGGCTAATCTCAGTTTGGAAACTGACTATATTTTAGGGTTGAGACGCATGAACCGGAATATGTTAGGAAGTTTGGATTGCAACTGCCTTCTACTGCATGTGTTCTGTGTAGATACGTATAGGCGCACACTGCAGTATTCAAACTCGGATCCAGACTTCTCCAAAATCACCACCCTGCACTTTAAGCGGGAGCGGGCTTTGTCTGCCTGGCCGGGAGAAGAGGGCAATGCTTTCTGCTTGCAGGAGGAGGGGAGACTTCTGGGAAAGCAGTCAGTGTGGTGGATGACTCACCACCTAGGAATGAGGGGTTTAAAAAGGTCAGCCTGGGCCTGGCCCCTCCCCTCATTCACTTGGAACAGCCTAGGCAGCACCCACCATCCCTCCGTATTTAGGTCACATATATGCTGGGTGTTTAGCTATATCTGCTGTGGGCATTATGCTAGCCACCCCACTAAGGGAGACTGGGAAAGAATTTTTCTCTTACCACCATATTGGACAGGTACAATGGGGGGTTTTGCACCTTCCTTGCAGCAGGTTCAGGTGGGCTCCATTCATGCACAGCATGACGGGCGGTAGGCCATATGTCGCAACTATTTATTTAAGTGTATAGCGGATGTTCAGTGCAAATCCTCCATAAATTAAGGCACAAAAGAATGAAAATATGGCTTGGAAAAGGAATTAAGGAGAGGTGCTTGGCAATTGAGCAAGCCGGGGGCAGTTGGGGACTCTTGTGATTGATACAGCAGGGAACCAACCACCCATCATTATAGTCCACCTTAATCCCTCCTACAAGGTGGGGTGGTCGGTAAGGTTCTGGCAAGGGAATTGCTGTGTGCTGGATGAAAGGGGCGGGGGCAGAGGGGGAAGGAGCTAATGAAAGCTTGCCCCTGGAATTGGCTGGAATTGGTAAGGTCCCGGCAGTGTATCTGCTGGAGGGACATATGTTTTGCACCTGCACTGTACACATTTTATCTGCCGGTTAGTCCCAGACATCCATCTAATAATAAAGTTGTGGCCTAATTAAACCCATATCTAATGTCTCCTGTCATTCTTTCGGCATAGCCAGACAATTCAGTCAGTGTTTGGATCCAGGGCTTTGGTTCAGGTCTACTTCTGGTTGTATGAACAAGTAGAAAAATAGTTTTCTTAGTATTAAACTGGCATTTTCACCAACAATGATTCACTTTACAATTGTTTAGTTTTTCCATATAGTAGTTGTGGAATTAGGCTAAGGATACATTTTGTACATACAGTCTGAAAGTTAGTAAATAGTTTTAGACATTCTGTCACCCCCCAGGTCCCATCTTCAACTATATGATTGTGGTATATGTAGCACACATATGCTAGTTGTGATAAAATAATCTTTCCCCCTTAATCTTTTAAAGATTTAGGGTGTGTTATTTACAATTTAGGGTAGTATTCAGTATAAGAACTCAATCCTTTGTGTTTTACAGTTGTATCCTATTCAACAGTATCTTCTAGACAGTAAATGCTAATCTAAAATCTGTGAGGCAGAAACAAGTAGTAATATTTCACAGTTACTGCCCACTTTATCCTTGCCTTATGTGCCTGCATGTACCAACTTATTGGAAATGAGTAGGATCCTGAATGATGCTTAGGGAAAACTGTCCAATAATGCATCTAATAAATATTCACATCAAGTTTTCTTATAGTTGTAATTAAGACTGCTATTCATATTATATGGAAAAGTTTACTAGCTGAAACCTGGGCATAATTATTTTTCAGACAGTGGAAATTTTTCCATGTCTGGGAGATGGCATTTGAGTCACTACATAATTATTATCTTGTTATTAAAGTAGGTTTATAGAACTGAATCCTCGATTGGTGCACAAAGTGGCATAGATCCATTGTAGTCAGGGAAGCTACACATATGTAAACCAGCTGAGGGTTGAGCCCATCATGTAAAATTTTCTGTTCCTGGTACTTACAAAAAGAATAAAGTTCTTAATCTTTCATATATTATTTGAAAGAAAGGAATAGCACTCACAGTATTACTTTGACCTTTACAATACTCTGTAATTTGATTTGCTGAGCTCCCATTGTCATCTTTCATAGATTCAACAACCTGCATGATAGCAGAGAACAGGGACAGTATCCAAAAGTACAGAATGTTTAAAAGAGGGGTTATCAGGACAAATTTTTTGGTGATTTAAGAGTGTGGCCACGAAGTCTTGCTGATGGCCACTCTCACACATTTTCCTAAAATGCTTAATTAGCTTTAGGAAAAACAAATAAATATGCACATATACAAGCCAAATCATTGTAATTTATTTACTGCTAGCTAGTAAGTCTGTTGTGAAAAGTGATATTAACAAATATACAAGTATCACTTTTCACAGCAGACTGACTCAGCACTGGCAAGACTGGGGACAAATTAAGCCCTGGATTGGGAGTGGGAGGAGGAGGGTCGGGTGAGGCTGCGGGGGCCACGAGCAATGGGGGTGGGGGAGGCAGTGGGGGGGCTGGAGCCTGAAGCCCTGTGGCCAGAGCCTGCCACCCAGCTACCCCAGGGCTGAAGCCCAAAGCCTGAACCTCACTGCCCATGGGAAGGTGGGGAACTCACCGGCTGCCTGGTCCTCCAGCATTGTGCCCCAGGTATCTCCACAGGGGAAGCAGGTCCCAGCCACTGCTGGAGGCTTCAGCAATCAACACCAAGGTGGTGCATCCAGGAGCAACAGGGAGGGTCTGCTACTCCCCCCTCCAATAATAGCCCAGGAGGCTGTGGCCACAAGAAAAGCCCTTGATGGCTGCATGCAGCCACAGTGGCCGCATTTGAGAAACGCTGGTTTAAAGGATATTGTAATACAACCTGCACTACAGCTTCCAGTGTGTATCACAAGCAGTTCTAGGCATAGCCACTGTGAGGTTTCATTCTTCTGACAACAGTTGGAACACGGATTGAGTATAGCACACCATGAATCCATTTTCCATGGACTTAACAACAATGAGAAATGTTACAAACTTAACCCTTTCGTATTCTCCATTTGGATTTTATCCTAACTGGGGAAATGCAAACATGTTACAGCACAGATAGGCAGAAATGTGTACCCTCATATGGAATCATAGCAGTGATTTTTCAACATCCACATCCACATATCTCTATAGGCTCTCAGCCTTGTTGATAGTATGAGGTTTTTAATGTTTTGAGGAGAGGGTAATGGTGAGCTCACTTGGAAAACTTACATTGACAAAGGCTACTCACCTAAGGGTTTATTTGTAGTGTTAGCATTGTAGCATTATTATTAATTATTATTATTATTATTTATTATTTATTATGATGCTCAACCTTTTGAGGTCCATTGTGTTTGACACTGTAGAGTCACATAGTAAGGGACAGTCCCTGTCTGTAAAGGCGTAAAATTTAAACCAGTTTGTGCCAAGCATATGATGTGCAAGACAGATCCAGCCCCCAAGGACTGTTTGCTCGGGGGGTCCCCTGCTCATCTCATGCACCATTAAGTTTTTGCTCTGCAGCTCAAGGGGCCAGAGAGAGCAGGACCTGGAGCTGAAGGAGGTGAAGCTAAGGAGGGTGCTCCTATCTCAGAACAGGGAATTTAGCAGCAGCATTTTGAAGAGGAGCAGCAGCTGTCCCACAAAATAACATCGTAGCCAGGGTTCAGGAGAGGCTGCTATCGAGCATCTTTTCCCCACCTCCCTGCTACCATCAACACTGAGCCTGCAGAACTAGGGGCCCCTGTTTTATACTCATCTTTGCTGCAGTTGCTGGGGTTCATGACATGAGATTACAGGGGGCTGCTCCTTCTGTACAGAAACCCCACTCACGAATGATTAGAGCTTGTGGTGTAAAAGGGGCATGTATTTTTTCCCCACTCATGCCCAAAGTTTGGAATAAAACTTGTATGGAAAATTTCCATCTATTTGGAAATGTTTTGAGTGACTCTAAGCAGAGATTGAGCATGGAAATGCCTAAACAATCTTAACTAAATTTAAAGTATATCATAGACATGCATATTTCAAAGTAAGGAATTGAAACCATTGTGTAACCAGCATTTATTGCCCTGTCTGGGGTAGATCCTCAGCTGGTATATAATGCAATAACTTTACAAACACCAATGGAGCTATGACTGTTTAACCCAGGTGAGGATCTGTCCCCATTTTTTTCCCCCTTTTCGTTTAAGGAACGTACAAAACATTCAAATGAAAGAATAGCAACTGGCTCTCATTCAAAGCATACTACTCCAACTCAAACATAAATTAAAGGCTTTTTTCTAAGCCCTGGTCTACACTAGAAGTTGAGGTCAAATTTAGCAGCATTAAATTGATTTAACCCTGCACCTGTCCACATGACAAAGCCCTTTTTTTTTTACTTAAAGGGCTCTCAAAATTAATTTCCTTACTCCATCCCCAACAAGGGGATTAGCGCTGAAATCGGCCTTGCTGGGTCGAATTTGGGGTACTGTGGACACAATTAGATGGTATTGGCCTCTAGGAGCTATCCCAGAGTATTCCATTGTGACCTCTCTGGACAGCACTCTCAACTCAGATGCACTGGCCAGGTAGACAAGAAAAGGCCCACGACCTTTTGAATTTCAATTTCCTGTTTGGCCAGAGTGGCAAGCTGCAGGTGACCAGGCAGAGCCCATCAGCAGAGGT
The DNA here is from genome assembly GCF_009764565.3 of Dermochelys coriacea. Lineage (NCBI taxonomy): Eukaryota > Metazoa > Chordata > Testudines > Dermochelyidae > Dermochelys > Dermochelys coriacea. The sequence continues at coordinate 177,676,769 of NC_050068.2, forward strand.
GACCAGGATGGAGTCCCAGAATCGAAAAAGAGCTCCAGCATGGACTGAACGGGAGGTATGGGATCTGATCTCTGTATGGGGAGAGGAATCCGTGCTATCAGAACTATGTTCCAGTTTTCGAAATGCCAAAACATTTGTCAAAATCTCCCAGTGCATGAAGGACAGAGGCCATAACAGGGACCCGAAGCAGTGCCGTGTGAAACTTAAGAAGCTGAGGCAAGCCTACCAGAAAAGCAGAGAGGCCCAAAAGATGCCGCTTCTATGATGAGCTACATGCCATTTTAGGGGGTTCAGCCACCACTACCCCAGCCATGTTCTTTGACTCCTTCAATGGAGATGGAGGCAACACGGAAGCAGGTTTTGGGGATGAGGAAAATGATGTAGAAGTTGCAGATAGCTCACAGCAAGCAAGTGGAGAGACCGGTTTTCCTGACAGCCAGGAACTGTTTCTCAGCCTGGACCTAGAGCCAGTACCCCCCCGAACCCACCCAAGGCTGCCTCCCGGACCCACCAGGTGAAGGGACCTCTGGTGAGCGTACATTTAAAAATACTATACATGGTTTAAAAGCAAGCATGTTTAATGATTAATTTGCCCTGGCATTCGCAGCTCTCCTGGGTGTACTCCCAAAGACTTTGCAAAAGGTTTCTGGGGAGGGCAGCCTTATTCCATCCACCATGGTAGGACACTTTACCACTCCAGGCCAGTAGCATGTACTCAGGAATCATTGTAGAGCAAAGCATTGCAGTGTATGTTTGCTGGCATTCAAACAACATCCGTTCTTTATCTCTCTGTGTTATCCTCAGGAGAGTGATATCATTCATGGTCACCTGGTTGAAATAGGGTGCTTTTCTTAAGAGGACATTCAGAGGTGCCCATTCCTGCTGGGCTGTTTGCCTATGGCTGAACAGAAATGTTCTCCGCTGTTAGCCATGGGGAGGGAGGAGGGACTAGCCACGCGCTGAGGGGAGGCAAAATGCAACCTTGGAAAGAAAGCACGTGTGCTATGTATGTAATGTTAACAGAAAGGTTTACCGTGAAAGAGTGTACCCATTGTTCTATAAAATGTGTCTTTTTAAATACCACTGTCCCTTTTTTTTCCTCCACCAGCTGTGTGTTTCAAGGATCACAGGATCTTCTCCTTCCCAGAGGCTAGCGAAGATTAGAAGGCAAAAAAAACGCACTTGCAATGAAATGTTCTCTTAGCTCATGCTGTCCTCCCACACTGACAGAGCACAGACGAATGCATGGAGGCAGACAATGTCAGAGTGCAGGAAAGCACAAGTTAAATGGGAGGAGAGGTGGCGGGCTGAAGAGAGTAAGTGGCGGGCTGAAGAGGGGCTGAAGCTGAAAGGTGGCGGCAGTGTGATGAGACGAGGCAGGATTCAATGCTGAGGCTGCTGGAGGATCAAACTAATATACTCCAGCGTATGGTTGAGCTGCAGGAAAGGTAGCAGGAGCACAGACTGCCGCTACAGCCCCTGTGTAACCAACCATCCTCCTCCCCAAGTTCCATAGCCTCCTCACCCAGGCGCCCAAGAACGCAGTGGGGGGGGGCCCTCTGGCCACCCAGCCACTCAACCCCAGAGGATTGCCCAAGTAACAGAAGGCTGGCATTCAATAAGTTTTAAACTTTTAAAGTGCTGAGTGGCCTTGTCCTTCCCTCCTCCACCACCCCTCCTGGTGCTTCTCTCCTCCACCACCCCTTTGGGCTACCTTGGTAGTTATCCCCCTATTTGTGTGATAAATTAATAAAGAATGCATGAATTTGAAGCAACAATGACTTTATTGCCTCTGCAAGCGGTGATTGAAGGGAGGAGGAGAGGGTGGTTAGCTTACAGGGAAGTAGAGTGAACAAGGGGCAGGGTTTTTCATCAAGAGAAACAAACAGAACTTTCACACCGTAGCCTGGCCAGTCATTAAACTGGTTTTCAAAGCTTCTCTGATGCACACCGCACCTTCCTGTGCTCTTCTAACTGCCCTGGTGTCTGGCTGTGCATAACCAGCAGCCAGGCGATTTGCTTCAACCTCCCACCCTGCCATAAACGTTTCCCCCTTACTCTCACAAATATTGTGTGCACAGCAAGCAGTAATAACAGTGGGAATATTGGTTTCACTGAGGTCCAACCGAGTCAGTAAACTGTGCCAGTGCGCTTTTAAATGTCCAAATGCACATTCTACCACCATTCTGCACTTGCTCAGCCTGTAGTCCAGGCTCCCTGTGTATGGCTTCATGAGCCAGGGCATTAAGGGGTAGGCTGGGTCCCCAAGGATAACTATAGGCATTTCAACATCCCCAACAGTTATTTTCTGGTCTGGGAAGAAAGTCCCTTCCTGCAGCTTTTGAAACAGACCAGAGTTCCTGAAGATGTGAGCGTCATGTACCTTTCCCGGCAATCACACGTTGATGTTGGTGAAACGTTGCTTGTGCTTGCAGCACTATTGAAAAGTACCCCTTGTGGTTTTATGTACTCGCCGGCTTGGTGCTCCGGTGCCAAGATAGGGATATGGGTTCCATCTATGGCCCCACCACAGTTAGGGAATCCCCATTGCAGCAAAGCCATCCACTATGACTTGTGCATTTCCCAGGGTCACTACCCTTGATATCAGCAGATCTTTGATTGCGTTAGCTACTTGCATCACAGCAGCCCCCACAGTAGATTTACCCAAATTGATTCCCGACTGACCAGTAGCTGTCTGGCATTGCAAGCTTCCACAGGGCTATTGCCACTCGCTTCTCAACTGTGAGGGCTGCTGTCATCTTGGTGGTATTGCACCTCAGGGCAGGGGAAAGCAAGTAACAAAGTTCCATGAAAGTGCCCTTATGCATGCAAAAGTTTCGCAGCCACTGGGAATCATCCCAGACCTGCAATACTATGTGGTTCCACCAGTCTGTGCTTGTTTCCCGAGCCCAGAATATGCATTCCACCGCATGAACCTTCCTCATTAGCACCATGATGACCACATTGCCAGGGTCCGTGCTTTGAGAGATGTCTGTGTCCATGTCCTCATCACTCTCGTCACCGCGCTGATGTTGCCTACTCGTCCGGTTTCGCTTTGCCAGGTTCTGGCGCTGCATATACTGCTGGATCATGTGCGTGGTGTTTAATGTGCTCAAAATTGCCAAAGTGATCTGAGCAGGCTCCATGCTTGCCATGGTATAGCGTCTGCACAGAAAAGAGGCGCAGAACGATTGTCTGCTGTTGCCCTGACGGAGGGAGGGGCAACTGATGACATGGCTTACAGGATTGGCTTACAGCAAATTAAAATTAACAAAGGGGGTGGCTTTGCGAAAAACTGAATGGCCCCCTCAAGGATAGAATTCAAAACCTCAAGGATAGAACTGAAAACTGGGTTTAGTAGGCTGTTGATTTTATGGAGGGAGGGAGGAGAAAATGAACACAAAACAAATCTGGTCTATTTCTTGTTTTGAGCCACTTCATCTATCTTTATACATCTTGCTGGCAGCAGACCGTGCAGTATGACCACTAGACATCATCATCTCCTGGATGCTCGGCAGAAGACGGTGCAGTATGACTACTGGTCATCATCTTCTGCTGGCTGCTGATTAAAAGACAGTGCACTGCCAGTAGGACTCAATCGCCATGAGACGAAACTTAAAAGGGAAATGACCTGGCTGAGTCACTCCCATGTTTGCCCAGGGATCCCTGAGCTCATCGAGGTCAGTTAAAAGAGCACCAAGGACTACGTCAATGATGGCTACCAGTCATACTGCACTGTCTGCTGCCAAAAGGCAATAAACTGCTGCTGTGTAGCAATGCAGTACCGCGTCTGCCAACACCCAGGAGACATATGGTGACAGCTGAGCGGGCTCCATGCTTACCGTGGCGTGGCGTCTGCACAGGTAACTCAAGAAAAAAGCGCAAAATGATTGTCTGCTCTTGCTTTCACGGAGGGAGGGAGGGAAGGAGGGCCTGACCATATGTACCCAGAACCACCCGCGACAATGTTTTAGCCCCATCAGGCACTGGGATTTCTACCCAGAATTCAAATGGGCGGCGGAGACTGCGGGAACTGTGGGATAGCTACCCACAGTGCAATGCTCCGAAAGTCGACGGTTGCCTCGGTACTGTGGACACACTCTGCTGACTATATGCACTTAGAGCATTTTTGTGGGGACACACACAATTGACTGTATAAAAACGCTTTCTACAAAACTGACTTCTTTAAATTTGACCTAATTTCATAGTGTAGACATACCTAAGAGTAGTAGGTCTACGTTGGAAGCATTTAATCCTAAAGTAACAGGATGAACATAAGCCAAATAAGATTCCTGTCATTTATTTAATAAAATATTTGTACAAATTACATTAAGGAACAGATGACTTTGACATTAATGTGCACAATGCATTAATAGAGTAGGCTGCCTTTATAGGAGTATTCTTGGTAGTCAGGGAATTCAAAGTGTTTGAGGAAGAAACTACACTATAGTGAAGTTCAGCTGAACTGCAGTACATCACATATGGAAATATAAGTTTACAGAGACATGGGGATATAGTTTCATTTCAGTTTTATTGGATTTACAAGTGTTTCTTGCTGTGATAAGAACAGCAAAATAATACAGCACAGGATTTTAAAGGTTTCCAATAAACGTGATTTAATACCAAACAGCATTTATATGTGAGGGCTGCCCAGCTTTTGAAAAGAAAATGCTTATATGAATAAAGTCTTTATACTGACAAGTATAATAGCTTGACAAATAAATGCACTTCACTTATAGTCCCAGTGATACTAGTTGAGCTTGAAATTGTTGGTAAGGCTAACTCAGTGAGTGAAAACCTGGGAGCTGAGAAAAATCACAAATAGCTAACACCACAAAATATGTGTCTAAGATTTTTAAACAGTAAGAACCTGCAGTTGGGCTCCTAAATCTGTATTTGACTTTCCAAATGCTGAGCACTCAACCTCACTGGGTTTTGAAAAGTAGGCCACTTGTTTAGGGTTGTAACAGAGACTCAACTTAACTTTAGGCTCTTATTTTTTTTGTAAAATTTGGCCTGTATCAATAAAAAGCATTGAGGGCTACAATTATATACGGAGGGTCACCATAGTAGTGATGTCTTAGTAAGTTCCTAATAATATCTCTATCAATACTAATGCCAAACAGGATGAGAATGAAAAAGAAGAAAGAATTTTAAAGAATTCCTTGCCTCCTCCAAACGCCCCCACTCCGCACCCATTTCACACTCTGAACACCCTGCACCCCCATGTTCATCCTTATAATATGATTGTGTCGGGTGTCTTCAGAAGGTTAATGATGCACTGAGTATTGTTGTTATAGTGATGTTATAGTTATGTTATAGGTTGTAATTTCATGTATATAATTTTGAGGCTGAAAATGTATCCTCATGGCTTAAAACAAGCTCAGGCAAAAAAATCTCCAGGAACAGAGGTCCAGGCAAAACTCTCCAGGAGCAGAGGGGCAGTTTACACCTCATCAGGGCATGTATGGGACAAACCCAGCCCAGCCTCACAGGAACAAAGGACACTGGCCTAGGCAGTAACAAAGGATGTGTTGGATGCTCAAGTGAATCACCCCCCGCCCTTCCCTTGGTCAGTTTGGGACTACAATGAGGTAATGCTCACCTGACTCCGAGGGTGGGGGGGCGGGGAGCAAAGCCATGAGGGAAGAAAGAACATGATAAAAGGGAGAGACGTTTGCCATCCTGTCTCTCTCTTCCACCTCCATCTACAGACATCGCCACCAAGTGACTGAAGCGCTGATCAAAGGGGAATGAAAGGGTACAAGTCACTTATACCATCTCCTCTCCCACACACCATAGAAGGTGCTGAGCATCCTCAGCTCCCTTTGATTTTCTTGGAACTGAGTGCGCACCATCTTCTGAAAAAAAAACAGGCCTTAATGCTTCAGCTTATCCATATGTACAATAGATGAGATTTTACTTACTTCAAATATACATTAAATCTTAAATTGTACTGTGAGGTAATCTGCAGTCCTCAGAGGAAGGTGGTACATAGGTGCCAAGTATTATAATCAGTTATTATTAAGCTTCCCACTTGGGAAAGTGGGAAATTAGGCTCAAATAATTTTTCCTTAAATAGTTGCAAAATACTGGAGCCTACTAGCTTATGTTTTTTTCTATATACAACCATGGAGAATGCAAAGAGCCCTTATTCACTCCTGTCTTACTCTGGCATCAATGAAAATACTCATGTGGTTAAGTTATTCACGTGGAGATCAGAACCTAAACTCAAGAGTACATTTCATGGTAAATTCACAAACAAAACAAAGCTGGAATTTGCTAAATGAGTTTTTATATGAATTAGTTTGTTCTAATTTTTATTATTGGACTGACCAAAATCAAATGGCATAATATATATAATAAAAATATTTTGTTAAGTTTCTTGAAGTAAAACTGCTCTGTCCTAACTTTTGTGGAGATTTTGCTTATCTTGCATTAAGGGAGGCAACTGCAAACAAGTAATGGAGACATTAAATATCATTCCAGTATATAATGTTGATATCTGAAATTTGTAATGCCTTCGTTAGTGTTAACATCATATACAGTACAATTCTATTCCCTGAATGTATTGCTTGTGGGCATACTCAAATCACAAATTTTGAAATATCCTTCTGCTACTATATTAGAATATTTTCCTAAAGTTTGCTGTTTTAAAAATGTTGCTAGAATATTCACAGGAAAAAAATTGCATAAGTAAATGCCCCTCCTTGTCCCAGCAGAGGTGAGTTAGGTCAGACCAGCAGGAGGTGACCAACTCCTGGGATGTGGAGGAGAGAATACATGCCTAGACATGTTGGAACTGAACTCCTGTTTGTGCCTCAAAGTGCATGTGGAATTGTGCATGGGGGAGGGGCTTCTCTGCCTACTATTGGCCAGTCAGGTGCATTGGGGGAGTTTATGGCCTGCCCTCTTAATTTAAAGCTTTCACAGGAATCCAGGGGTCATCTTGCTGGATTGCTGCCCTTCCCACCCTCCCTATAGTTGCAGTGTATCGAGCTGTTTCTTTTTTTCTTGCAACACTTTGGAGGCCCAGCTTAGGTTTAATGGAGTAAGCATAGGAATTCTAATGTTAGGAGGTAATTTTGGAATGTTAGTTGATTGCAACTTGTGGCTGGTGTCCAGTTCAGTTAAAAGCTCAAAGGGCCAGCTGCCAGAGGAAAATGAGACTCAGAATATGGTGAGTGGAGCTGTAATTCAGGGATCCGTTGGTGCCAACAGGCAGAGGTCATGGGGTATGAATAGGGTTCTACAGGGATCCTTCACCAAGAAGGCAATCTGACAGGGTGCTTGTCTCATGAAAGGGATTAATTAGGTCTAGACTCTAGAATGCATGTTATGATTTTATTTGATATGTAACCATTTGTTTCCAATACTTCTACTTGCTACTACTTGAATCTCTGTGTTTTGTTAAATAAACTTACACTTGATTTCATTATAAACATATTTAAGTGCTATGTGATAAGTAGAGCAGTGATCTCAGGGGGATCTGGTAATTTGGGGTATGCTATTTCTTTGGAAAGAGCAAATCTGTGAATTCTGCAAGTGTCCAGTGGACCAGGAGCAGGACACTCTAGGGAGATACTCAAAGGTTGGGATGTTTCAATTGCTAACCTGTAGAGTGATAGCAGGTCCTGCGAGGCCTAGAGGGGAGTGCTTGTGTTGCCTGTGGCTGCTGGAGTTGGGGAGCTGACCCATGGCAGGCACCAACCAGGCTTCCTTACACTAAAGGGAGGTGATTGCTAGATGGCTCAACCCTGTTTACCTCTGAGGAGCATTGCAGTATTTTTGGTCCGTAAGGAGAAGGTGGGACTTGGTTCCCCTCTGGTACCCTTTATCATCCCCTCTCACAGGAGAAGGGCAAAAGGATTCAGAAGTGAACTGAGTCCTAGAGATTAGGCTGAAGAATGTTTACTTGAGCTACTGATTATATGGTAGGAGCCCTGAACCTTGCATTGGGCCCAATTAAATACCTTGTTTGTGAGTGGGGAGGGAGGGCAGTGCTCCCTGCCATTGTCAAGGTAATAATGTTGCATCCATCCCTGTGTCTATCTTTCATTCACCTCCATGCCCTGATCAGTTTAATGTTTTTATTTGAACAAGTATTAATAAATTATTTATCGGGTGTTCGTTCGTATTTAAAATCTAAGTAATCGGAAAACGGAAAGTCAAAAAGACTGTTTCTAGGAAACTGCCAAATGTAAAATGCGAAATGTAAAAGGGGCTAACATAGATGCATTTTATTATGCATCATTTTTATTACCTACACACAGGCGGTATTATTTTCCCTTTATATTGTAGGAGTGTCTCACTTATTGCTTGTATAATAATGACTGCTATAACAAATGGGTGAGAATAACAGTGTCATCTGCAGGCTTTGTTAATAGAATTCTGTCTCCCGGTCACCTGGTTAATCTACCACACTTACATCAAAAGATCACAGCATCATAAATTTCCATATTGTTTTACTGTATAATCAAAATAGTCGAGTTATAGCATCATTTTTGCAATAGTAGTATTAACATCATACATGTTATATATACAATTAAATGCTGGAACATATAAATTCCAGTCCTGCAAACATGCACATGCTTAATTTTATCATACAGTGCTACTACTCCTGGTAGTAAATTAAGCATGTGCATGTTTTTAGATTGGGCCATAATGCATAAAAACAGTCAGTCTTTGTTGCACTTTTAAAAAAAACAACAAGGAGCTATTTTTTACCTAAAACTATGACTACAGTAATAAAAAATTAGGCCCTAACCCTCAAAGATTTACATATGTGTTTATATACACTGTGAGTAGTTTCATTGAAGTCACTGAGGAACCATAGATTATTTTATTTACTGTAACTACATTTTCTAAATTTACATTCCTGTGTACGAGCACACTATCTTTAAAGATTCAGAAACCACATGTAGAGGGTTAAACTTAATTCCTTTGTATCAATAATCTTACCAAATTGATGCATTTTTAACTCAATTATTGTTTTAAAAACATTTCTTAATATTAAAATTCAATAAGATATATTGTTTAGCAGAACTGATCAAAATATTTTGGATAACATTATTTTTCCTTCAGAAAAATGCTGTTATGTCCAAACCAAAACTTCCCATAGTAAGTGTCAATTTCAACAAAACTTTGTTTTGGAAAAAAATACTGGTTTTGGTATTTTTTGAATGTAATGTTCAGATTTTGTTTCAAAAACACTTTTATTCCTTCAATCTTATTTGGTAAGCATTAAACAAATTAAAATGTCAGATTCTACACAATGTTTCAATTGAGCCAAAATAAAAATCAATCAAATTTCATGTTGTGGGAAATTTCTAAATTCTTTGTCATTCTGGTTTGGAACTAAACAAATGTCAAAATCAGAATTATAGTTCCCACACAGCTCCAATGTGTAAATTAGGTGTTCCAGGGAAAAGTTTAAACAGTGGCATCTCCTTTTGGGTGCCAAGTGGAGGAAACTGTGAATCTGATTTTCAGAACTGCTGAGCACCCACAACTCCCACTGGAAGTTATTAGGAGCTCTGTTTGGATCTTTGAAAATACCATAGTATCTAGCTTCCAGTTTGAATATATTCCTTATTCAATCCAAATATTTTTCCATAATAAACTATGTTTTAAAAATGTTTTTGTTTCTCAACACGTTTATTGAAATGTGAAATTCACCCTGAGCCTGAAGTTTTATTAAAACCAAAAGTCTTGAAGATTTTCAGACACACTATGACTTATTTTTCTTTCAGTTTTAATTGACATTTATGTGTTTGGTCAACTGACAAGATGCTTGAAAAAGATTAGCTACTTAGCTATCAGGAAGATCATGTTAATACACATATCATTGCTTCAGCACACTCCAGTCATTTTAATGAGACACATTCTTTAGAATTGGCAAGCAGTACCTCAGGACCCAGAGCCTTACTCTGAGGTATTTTCATAATGTCACAGAGTTTTGTTATAATCCTTGCTAGCTGGCACCATTTGGTACATGCTTCCCTGCAGGCTATTTCTAATCCCATTACTGTGGAAGTGACTCAGTTTGTAGCCTTTTTAGCACATTTGAAGGAACATCTGAGAGACACTTTGGTCTCCATGAGAAATTATCTACTATTTCCAGCTGTGTTTCGCTCAAATCCAGTGAGAATATTCAATTTTAAAGGTAAAGGGTAGATAAAGCAAATTAAACATGTTCACCTTGATAATTAGGAATGCAATAACTGAGGGAAAGGTGCCAGAAGCGTTCCATACTTTTCAAACTTCAGTGTAGATGTTGTATTAATCTATGATATCTGTTTTTTAAATCTAGCATTTAAAAAGAAATCAAATGGACTCTGTATAAACTCCAAAAGCCCCTTGCAATATTAACTCTAGATTTTGTTGAAAGTTATAACTGATGTGTCCTTGTCACTGTTTACATTTTTTTTTAAACAAACATTAGGTCACTTCAGTATTTATTTGAATTAAATATACAGATGGGTTGAAATCCCAAAACATTCCAAAACTTTAGTGAAGTGTGTATTAGAATCCAAACTTTGTAACTTGGGTCCAGCTCTAGTTTTAGAGCATGAGATTTTATTAGCCTAAAATAACTAATAAAAAGCAGTCTGTTTACACCCAACCAATGGAATAATTAGAGTCCAACAGGAGAATTCAGTCAGTTTTTTGTTCATCCCTCTTTCATTTCTGTGTGTCAGTGGATCATGCTCTGTTTTTAATTCCTGATTATATTTACTCTATAAAACCACGGTATGTGAAGGATAGGGAATACAAAGGCTCCCAAACTATAAATCACACAGATATTCTTAAATACTTGGAATCAAGGATGGGTCACAGATCCAGTCAAAACAAATAGAGGATTATAGCATCATCCGTGCAGTGCTACTTAGAAAAGCCATTCTGCAGATATCCTCTGAACCAAACCCTGCAGGATCTGTATTAACACCCACCCAGAAGCCTCTTTTTTCTGTACTACAAATTTATTGCAAAATCCATACCTGGGCCTGTCCGTCTTTACTCCATAACAAAATAGCACAATGTTCCAAGGTTTTTTCCATAAGATAGAGTAAGATAAGTGCCTCATGACAGTCTGCCCATGCTGATCTATATACAGCTGCATTTAGCACTCAAAGCTGTCTGTCATATCTAGTGCTAACAATGCATACCACATTCAGATGGAGGAGAAGAAGTGATCTTCCCTCCTACCCCACTTCAAAAGACAGAATCTCAATTATTTGGTCGTGTTTGCTGGAGATCAGTAAGCAGTACATGCCTTCTTTTGGCAATGTGTTTTTAGAGAGATCGGGTATAAGTAGATGCATCTGGGACATGACCCCTATTGCACAGCACTCTGTTGTACACTAATGAGTAACATGGGAAATCAAATCTGTGCAGGTGGAAAGTGGCCTTTTGTTTGTACTAGCTCCATAAAATAGCTTGATAATAAAAACCTTTGTAAAACAAAAATTCCTGCTATACACTGAAAGCCTAATTGTACCTAATGTATATTAGTAGAGACATTGTTCTAGAACAGGTTTCAGAGTAGCAGCCGTGTTAGTCTGTATTCGCAAAAAGAAAAGGAGTACTTGTGGCACCTTAGAGACTAACAAATTTATTAGAGCATAAGTTTTCGTGAGCTACAGCTCACTTCATCGGATGAAAGCTTATGCTCTAATAAATTTGTTAGTCTCTAAGGTGCCACAAGTAATCCTTTTCTTTTTGTTCTAGAACAGTAAACCTAATCCAAACGTGACACACAGGAGTCTGGCAATTAAGTTTATAATGTTAGCTTGGTTTGCAGCACTTTTTAAAAGAGTAAGCACAAGTTTTTACTCATTCAAGTAGGGATAATCAGTGCAGATTTATGCTTGTTTTCTGGTGCTATAGCATTTTCCAGGGAGTGGCAGCAGCAGCATTCTGAAGTGGATTAGAATAATAGAATTCTAGTAATTTCCAAACTGGTATTACCAATCAAACATTGTTGTATATTGTGCTTTGCTACACAGAGACTTCCAAAAGCCTTCTTTGCAGACACATGGTCTTAGGAAATAGATACCTATGGTAACTTACAACAGACAACTGTGTGGAATGCAACAATTGGAATGCAGCACTCTCTGAGCTAAACACAACATATTGTTTAACAGTGCATAGTAACTACATATTACAGTGTGTCACAAAATCAAAAAAAATATGGTCTTGAGCTGAAACTGTGGGAGGGGGTTAGGTAGACAGAATAAAATGTTTCCCATCGAAGTACAGACCTGGCTTATCCCTGCTTAACATTTATTTGACTATTAATTATATCAGCCCTATCATCATAGTAATTGTATGTATAAGCATGCTATCTAATGGCATCAAGGTACGAAGTTGTGTGACTGCAGATTCACATACATAACCAGTTTAGAGGTAAGGAGAAAAATGATCTTTGATGTCTCAATATATTTTCCTTAAAAAAACTAGACAATTGAAATTTGTGAATAAACATAAAAGGGAGGAAAGAGAAGGGAGGCATAACACTCAGAAGGAATATTGTACACTAGTGTATATAGACTTTTTTGAGTTAATGGGGTGTTTTACACATAAGGGGTTGTATACCAGAGCTCTTTTTTATTTCTACTACTCTGTCTCTTTAAGGCTTAGAACTCAACCAAGGGGACAACAGCACACAGCTCTGGTGAGGAAAATATGGTCGCAACATGGGGTTGAGCTTCTGACAGACAATTCAACAATGGACTGTGAGCTCTGTTGCTAGATTCTTCAAAGGGCAACAAAAATGAGTATGGGTATGGAACGGTTTCCATATGAGGATTGATTAATAAGACTGGTACTTTTCAGCTTGGAAAAGAGATGACTAAGGGGGTGGGATATGATAGAGGTCTATAAAATCATAACTGGGGTGGAGAAAGTAAATAAGGAAGTATTATTTGCTCCTTCTAATAACACAAGACCTATGGGTCACCAAATGAAATTAATAGGCAGCAGGTTTAAAACAAACAAAAGGAAGTATGTCTTCACACAACACACAGTCAACCTGTGGAACTCTTTGCCAGAGGATGTTGTGAAGGCCAAGACTATAATAGAATTAGAAAAAGAACTAGGTAAATTAATGGAGGATATGTCCATCAATAGCTATTAGCCAGGATGGGCAGAGATGCAAAACCATGCTCTGAAGTGTCCCTAGCCTCAGTTTGCTGGATGCTAGGAATGGGAGACAAGGGATGGATCACTTGCTGATTGTCTGTTCTGTTCCTTCCCTCTGGGGCACTTGGCACTGGCCATCGTTGGAAGAGAGGATACTGGGCTAGATGGACCTTTGGCCTGACCCAGTATGGCCATTCTTATCTGCTAGATGTACACTCTCAGAATCAAGGACAAATTATCCATCCAAAACCAACATTTTTACATCTGATTGGTTGGAAGTTTAGTGGCTGAGTACTACAGACAGAGATTATTATATTATTTGTAAGCAAGATCTGAATGAGCTCTCCCCGACAGCTAGTGATAAGCCAGTGGTGGGTGGAAAGGCTTCAGGACCATACTGGACACCTATTTTGCCTAGCACAGTGTCCAGACAGAGCTGTGCTGCCCAAGTGATCAATTTTGGCTGGTGTTAGGTTACAAAATTGATCATTTGCTAGCTGTCGGGGAGAGCTCATTCAGACCTTGCTTATAAATCATTTCATGAGTGTTTCAATTTCAATTCAAATTTCCAACCCACAACTAAATTGGCAACACTGCATGTAGTTGGGGGACAGGGTGTTGGGGAAATTTAGGTGGTGCCTATGGAAATCCCTGATCCACTTTCCTCAGGATGGCTCCTCTGAATGATTTATTGGGAGGCAGATGAGGGATTTGCCAATAAAGTTGGTAAGAAATTTTCAGGATTTTTTTTTTCCATTTGAAAATGCCAATTTGCTGAAATCTCAGCATTCTGCGGGAATATAGCTATTTCAACAAAACTTTCTGCCTGGTTTCCTGCCAGCTCACTCACCTGCCTCTCTAAGCTCTACAGCTTGCAGCCAACTCCATGGGATCCCTGATTCCCCACACAACTGGCTGTGCAGACTTTCAAACTCTAACTGTCTGGGCAGCAGATTCCTTGGCAACCCAGGCTGCCCAAATACTTGGGCAGCAGCCTGAGGAGTCTAGCAGTGCAGAGAGTAAGCCAAAAAAAATTCTGTTTTTGTTCTTCCAAAGTGAAATTTTCTCAATCATTGGCTCCTACAAAAATTGTGGAATCTGCGATCTTTCATCCCAATTCAGGATGAAGACTCTTTTAAAATTCTATTTTTTTCTTGGGAGGAAGAATGTTTGTCAGTCAGTTCTCCTTGCCAGTCTGTTGCCTTCTCTGTGGTGCAGTGGAGATCTTCTCTCTCCTAGCTGCTGTTTCACAGACAACATAATTGAGAGCTTGCACAAGGTCACATCAGGAAGAACTAGGAATAGACTTATCACTCTAATGATAAAGATCTAAGGTCATGTCTGCACTGACCACAGTTTGGATTATGGGAATGTGAATATGAGTGTACATCAAAGTGTGCTAAAAGGTAAACTAACAGCTTACTAATTTGCATTAACATAGTCCTCTTCAAACAGTACTACATTAATGTAAAGCAGGACCTTTTTCATTCACACCTACAGCATCCACATAGAGAAGTTATAGGGCAGCAATTTGGTGTGTGCTGCTATTCACATCCTTGTTGTCCAAATGCAGGGCCATGTTGACGAGCCCTCAGTCTTGTTTACTTTGTCACACAGTCTCAGAAAAAATGTGCAACTCATATGCCAAGAATCCTGCCTAGCTCATCAGGGATTAAAAATTGTTTCCATATGATGGGTATGACTGCATGGCAAACACGGGGTAGACATATGTGGCTAGCTTTATCCACCATACCATGGCTAAAAACAGAAGTGTAGATGTGGCAGTGCGGGATTCAGCACAGCAGTACAAGCACTTGATACCTTCAGTACATATTCACATTGCTAGTCCATGCTGAAGCCTGTGTCACCATGTCTACACTGCTATTTGAATATCTACCCAGGTGGGATGGGGTGTTCACCCCCCATACCCCCCAGCTATGAAAGGGTTAATGTAGATTGAGAAGGGGGCTTATTAACCTGATGGGCCACAGCTGAGAGGAATCAGGTGTCTAAGCAATCCTTTGACTCAGGGAGGGAGCACAGCTGGGGAGGAATGAGTTGTGCTAGATGTATCAAGACAGAAAACTGGAAGCAGAGGGGGCTGCTAGGAAAGTCTGTAGTCATTCTGTGGGAGAAGGAAGGAGTGTTTGCAGGCTGCAGGGACAGACAGCCGAAGTTATTCCTCAGGAGGGAGTTGTTAGGTTGGTAAACACAGAAGGTGGGAAGAGTCCAATAGGTGGGAAAGGCAGCAAGCAGACCTTGGCTGCTAATTAGAGGGTCCCTGAGCTGGAACCCATATTAGAAGGTGGACCTGGGTTTCTCTGCCAGCCATGGAGAATGTGGGGTAGTGAGTGAGAGGACTACCTAAGATGGAGAAACTGGCAATGAGGTAGTGAATGGAAAGGCTGCCCAAGATTGCTGAAGAAAGACTCTTTGATCCTCTGGAAGGGGAAAACATGTATAGTGACCTGGCTGGAGGACTGAGTCATGAAGAGACAGTAGTAGCTCAGTGAGCTGGAAGGGCTGCAGACAGAAAGAGAAATCATGCAGTCATGGAAAGGGGTATTATTGTCCTTCCAAAGCTAATCCCCAGAATGGCCAGGAGGAGGCTCTACCTGTGGTGAGTAGAACACAATGTAACAGCATGCTGCAAAGGTACCTGGGCTTGCAGTATGGATGTATCCTAAATGAGAGAATTGTGGTGAATCCTAGTTGCAGCTCCTAAATCACAGTATAAGCTTTTCAGAGCAGGGCCTATTTCTGACTATATATTTTCAGTGCCCCCAGTTGGGCCCTGACTTCAGTTGGCCTGCTAGTGAGAGCTTTAGTATTGGGGACCAACATTGTCTCACTAAATTTGTGAGAAGAAAAGGAGTACTTGTGGCACCTTAGAGACTAACAAATTTATTAGAGCATAAGCTTTCGTGAGCTACAGCTCACTTCATCGGATGCATTTGGTGGAAAAAACAGAGGAGAGATTTATATACACACACACACACACAGAGAATGTGAAACAATGGGTTTATCATACACACTGTAAGGAGAGTGATCACTTAAGATAAGCCATCACCAGCAGCAGGGGGGGGAAAGGAGGAAAACCTTTCATGGTGACAAGCAAGGTAGGCTAATTCCAGCAGTTAACAAGAATATCAGAGGAACAGTGGGGGGTGGGGTGGGAGAGAGAAATACCATGGGGAAATAGTTTTACTTTGTGTAATGACTCATCCATTCCCAGTCTCTATTCAAGCCTAAGTTAATTGTATCCAGTTTGCAAATTAATTCCAATTCAGCAGTCTCTCCTTGGAGTCTGTTTTTGAAGCTTTTTTGTTGAAGGATAGCCACTCTTAGGTCTGTGATTGAGTGATCAGAGAGATTGAAGTGTTCTCCAACTGGTTTCTCTGAAACCTGTAAATTTGTGAGATGTCACTGCTGTTTCACTGCTTTCAGAGTGAGCAGGATGAAGTAAAAAATCAGAGGACAGTCTCTCACACACCTATTTTTAGAGAGAGAATGTGTATAACTTTAAATGTTATGCTGTGGAGGCTGATCTCATGAGTTTTGGGGTCTGATTTGCTGTTTGAACTCCTGCAGTTGGCAATACTGTGTAATGCCACTGTTAGATTTGAAGGAGGCGTTCTATTCTAAACCCCTATTTTTCATTCCCTTATAACATTTATTTTTAAATGCGGGAGTTGTCATTCCTTATGTTGAGCTTAAATCTGTTCACAAAGGGGGTGTATGGTGTTTGTTTGCTATCCTAATATTTAATTTCTCCCTGTACATAAAAGTGCTCTTATTGCTACTGCCTGTTTTGTATCTGATTTGTGCATAAATTAAGGCTTTTAGGGTGATATTATGGAATGGAGTCAGTGGATACTGCCCTTGCCATGTTACATGAGTTTTAATCTTTGTCCCCCTGATACACATCATATAATTGGGGCTTTGTTTTTAAAGCATACATGTGTGTCATATCTTGATTACATTGTGATAAAAGAAAACTGAATCTCTCATAAAAACTTAACTAAATGCAGCCTCTCAAATACATCATTCTGGAAGTAACCTGGCAGAAAACTGGAAGAGTATCTGGGCGGGCTTCCAAATTCCCCTGGAAGCAAATGGCAGTGTGGAGAAATTGGAATAGGTAAAATATTCTACACTTTTGTATGTGGCACAAGCCCAGAGGTATTCAGGGTCTACAAAATAGTAGAGATCATCAAGGGGACTGCCAACTACCTTAAAATAATAAATAATAATTATTAATAATAAAAAAATCAAAGCCACTTTCCTACCTGAAAGAAGGGCACTCACAAAACACACTATCTTACAAGCTACTGGCTGTCCAGTGAGACCATTGGGCATTGTTACAGAATAAAGCTGAACAAATTGAACTTGTCCAGTTCTCAGATGGATTAACTTGAGACAGAATTAGGACTTGTCTATGTGATGGGGCAATGTGTCTCTGGGGTGTGATTTCTAAAGCATATTAATGTGGTGTGTATTAACTGGTCTGTGTAGTCTCTGCTGGTGCTAGTTAAAAATTCACTAGTGCCCTAAACCCTATAATGAACTATATATAAAATGCCACTAATGCTTCATTGCACCTTATTTGTTTTGAGATTAAGCCTGACAAACAAGATAACTATTAAAAGAGAGAGGTTCTCGGCTCCTGAAAAGTAAGATGTTTCAAGCTTAAAAACATGCCGTCAGCACTATGTTCTCTCCAACTCTGTTTAGAATATTTAGTCCATTTTTCTGTTAAAATACAGGAATATTTTCATTTTTTCACGTTACTGTTTAAATATATTTAAAGTCCTATTTTATCATATTCATTAAGAATGAGGCAAAAGTGCTTGCAATAAAACAGGGATCCGCAACCTTTGGCACACGGCCCTCCAGGGTCAGCCCCCCGGTGGGGAGGGCCAGTTTGTTTAGCTGCTGCGTCCACAGATTCAGCTGATTGCAGCTCCCACTGGCCGTGGTTCGCCGCTTCAGGCCAATGGGGGCTGTGGGAAGCGGCGTGGGCCAAGGGACGTAAACAAACCGGCCTGCTTGCCAGGGGGCTTACCCTGCTGGATCGCATGCCAAAGGTTGCCAATCCCTGCAATAAAAGCTTGTTAATCTGATTTGAGTGTAAAAAGAAAAGGAGTACCCGTGGCACCTTAGAGACTAACAAATTTATTAGAGCATAAGCTTTCGTGAGCTACAGCTCACTTCATCAGATGCATCCGATGAAGTGAGCTGTAGCTCACGAAAGCTTATGCTCTAATAAATTTGTTAGTCTCTAAGGTGCCACGGGTACTCCTTTTCTTTTTGCGAATACAGACTAACACGGCTGCTACTCTGAAACCTGATTTGAGTGTATCAGTTAATACTAAAATAAGAGCTAATTCTTGCTACAAAAGCATTGAAATAGGAGCTAGGTTATTGCAAAAGGGTGAAAAATAAATTTCAGCTGTGAATATGGTAATGAGTGGTGCTATTTATAGACCATAAAACAGATGCACAGTAAATATAGAGAGAATTCAGGTTTAAGGTGGTTTGCTAAAGGCAGGCATGCCCTAGTGCCTATAACATTAGCAGCAATGAGAAGGGAGAAATGGTTAAACTTTTGCTCAGTGACAAAACACGCCCCTTTTTGAAAGCTTACTCCATTCATAGCTTACTAACAAGCTGTATTCACTGCATTTCCTCTCATTTGCTTCCCTATTTTTAGATTTCTTGCCAAATAGGTTTCCTTGAACCCTCTGACTTTAATTTCTGTAGTGATACCTTCTCTCTTGCTGAAAAGTGGATGCCCGTAAAATGAAGCCTGGTGTCCCCTTGTTCATCCATTCTATCCCCTTGCCAAAGTCTTCTTGGAGAAAGATTACGTCAAAATTTATTACTAAAACTATTTATTACTAAAAACAGTAATTCCCAGGACATGTCTGGCATGTAACATAGAAAGAGAAACTGTGGAATGTATGTCAACATTGCATATGTTACACTCAAAGGAAATACAGGTAAGAATTTAGTGTATTGTAAAGCATATGTAAGTTACAGTTGTTGAACATATCATTATTTTAGTGTGTGAATTATTTTAGTAGGTGAATTAGTATAGTTGTTTTTATCCCTTTCTATGAAAACAGAGGGGACACTTTCAAAATGCTTCAGCAGGGGAAGCCTCAGGTGGATATTACTATAAGATGTCACTGTGGTAGATGAGAGATTTAACAGTCACATTCCAATAATGCAACATAACACATGCATTCAGGGATCAATATGGGACATTTTTGCCATGACTTGTGGGTTGCAAGATAGGGCCCTTGATACTAAAGATGTGTGTGCTGTAAATCATATAGAAAATATTTTATAGATCTAAATTATATTTTAGAACATCAGAAAAGAGAACAGGCTTTCATAGTGATATAGCAGGTTTTGCTTCTATGGAAAAGGTAATAGATGGTAGTTAAGGGGGAATTGTTGTGAAAAGACAGTGGCACACGTGGTGCTGTACTTTCTGGATCCTATTGATGTGGATGCTTAAAGAATGTTGTCAACTGGGCTGTCAGTTGAACTCCTGCAACTGCACTGTGTAAGGGCCAGATCTATCAAATACATGAGCTCCTACTAACAATTGCTGAGTGTACTCCCCAGAAGGTAGTTGAGAGAACTTGGCACCTTTATCAAAGACATTTAGCAATTCATACAATTCCTCCTCACTTTACTTTTATAGAAAAATATAACTTCCAATTATTAAAGATGGTGATGATTATATAAAAATGATGGCATACTGCTTTTATTATCTAATTATTGTATATCATCAGATTTCAGAGCACTTTACAAAGGAGCGAAGTATCATTATCCCCATTTTACAGATTGGGAAAATTGAGGCATAGATGCAAAGTGGTTTGCCCAACCAGCAAGTAAATGATAGAGCTGAGATTAGAACCTGTATGTCTTAATATCAAGTCGAGTATTCTATCCTGTAAGAAATACTGCCTCACCTATTAGGTTTTAATATAACTTATGTTTTAAACATCTGTCAGCTCTTGACTTTATACCAGCAGTCTCAAAGTAATGGCTCTTCAGAAATTGAGAGTCAAGCACTCAGAGTACGTGGAATCCCCTGCCTTCAAATACTCATTGAATGGGAATACTGATGTGCAAGATACTGAATTTCTTTATAGCAGATAAATCAGGCAGCTCCTGCCAGGTTGAGGAATCCAACTTCAGGTATGAAAGAGTCAATAAGGACTCTATCATTAAGTGTGTGTGCTTTCAGACTTTTTTTTTAATGACAAGTATTTATACTTATAAGTATTGTTAATACTCATCCTGCCAGAGGGGATTAAGTCTCTTCTAGGCTAGCAGGAGATTTCAACCAGCAGGGGCTATTTAGAACTAGTAAAAGGCAAAGGCTTAAATAACTTTCTTGTGACTTCAGGGGTTACCAGGACTTCTGCTGTAGTTAAGCCAGATATTGCTGCATTATCCCTGAGGAGGTCATAGCTTTAGTCACTAGGCAAGTCTTTTAATCTGTACATGGTTTTTAAGGTGAATAAGAGCACAGAAACCAATCTGAGTGATATGTTGGCATTAAATAGATAGAAATAATGAGCGGACCTAAGGGATCCTCTAGTGTAATATGTAATTAAGTAAACTAGAACCAGGGGGGAAAAAAGAAGGAATTATAAGTCATACAGACAGATTCCTGAATTAGATTGTGTGCAATTATAATACCTATAAAATACATGTTCTCAAGTACGTTTACTAATCAAAAATATATACAAACATATACTATAAGAAGTAACAGGATTTAGGTCTAATAAAGGAAAAAGAGAAAGGAAGGTAGGTAGGTAGGTGGTGTCTTCAGGCATAGTGAGATATTTTATCCTGAACTGCATAATGGAGGGATCAGTAGACACTGGGATCCCTTTTTTAAACTCTAAAGCAGCAATAGCTCCTCCTACAGTCATAACACTTGACTGTTGTGTGTATCCTTTTTTGTTAAAGTGAATACCACTGGAAGATAATGCAAGCAAAGAGTTGCACCCTCCTTTTCCCATCCCTATCTCTGATGCCTTGAAAAGCTGCTCCTTACTGGATGAATCGCTGCCAGTGAGACTTTGAGCTATAGGGGAGATAAAGCAAAACCGTGGCTGAATGGAACACTAATGTTTGAGGGGCTTTTGGAAAATAGAGGCTTCATATTGGTTTAAAATATGAAATTGTTTGAAATTTTCCCAAAAGTATTCAGCTCCACTCCTAATTTCAAAGCCACTTTAGATTTTTTTCCCAGACAAATGAATTTCATTACAAGTCTTATGCATACAGTGAACTTTGAAGGAAAATGCCACTCTGATTAGTTTCAGAGTAGCAGCCATGTTCGTCTGTATTCGCAAAAGGAAAAGGAGGACTTCAGCGCCACTGAATGCATCCAATGAAGTGAGCTGTAGCTCACGAAAGCTTATGCTCAAATAAATTTGTTAGTCTCTAAGGTGCCACAAGCACTCTGATTAGTATCCGGTTTATATCATTGACTGTTTTTAAAAACAGTTGTATGGGCAAATGATTTGGAGCCTCAAGGGTAAAAAGCCAGTAGTTGTTACCAATCATTACTCAATCTGGTCTTCATAGCTGAGGAGAAAAGGATCCAGCTGTTTGAGGTTTTCTGATGCAAAATTCCTTCTTAATAAACTCCCAGTCTTATGCTTATACTCACGTTTTATACTTTTATTTATTTTTGGTGGGCTTGGGGAAATGAGAGGATTAGCAGTACCATGCCTCTGACTCAGTAAGTTAATTAAAGACTGTGAGTATAAAATGGAACAATGAATTATTTAGTGGATAACAAACATGATATCAAATTCTATTGATTGGCATTCCAAGTCCGTTTTTAGTTCTGGAATGTGTACATTACTATTTTGGCATAATACTAGAAAATATAAATGTTGTAAACATGTTTTCACCTGAATCTTAGCTAACATTTCCCATGTTCTGTGCTTTCCTAAATTGCAGCCACATTCTATTTTTTTTTTTAATATTTATGTGAAATTGAGAAGGAGAGAAGTGTTTATCTAAAATATAAAGTCTGTAAGAAGAGTTAGTACTTAACCCAAACCCAGAATTGCAACACAGTTAGTTTGGAGATACTTGAGTTGTAAAATGGAATCTGTTAAGATTTTGCAAATCACCACTGTCTTTGTTATGAGTCAAAGCAAATCCAGATTCACTTTCCAAACTTCGTGGAATGGTAAATGTGACAGCCAACATTCACAAGTGTGTTTGTGGGTGGGTTTTTTTTGTTTTGTTTTTTTTTCTTTCCCCCTCTGCCACATTTAGGCTGTTCCTGCAAGCTGTTCCAACTATTGAACCTTTGTGATGTGCAAATTCACACGGACTTCAGTGGCGCTCTATATGGACATACCCATGTAGAATACCTGGACATTTTGGAGCTTTATCTATTTTTGTGTCAAACATATTTCTGACCTTTCTCTCAACTGCTTACTTGAGCTTCTTTACCACCCCATGAATTGAAAGCAATTTAAATTGGCAAGGCTGTCTGTGATCGACCTCTGTTCTTGATGCTGTAGTTAGAAAGTATTTTAGTGTATCGTTCTTTTAATTAGAGCCAAAGGAAATGGTTACTCTATCACCAATAATGACTGATATCCTTCAGTATAAAACTAGATTCAATGCATGTTTGCTGATGCTGGCTTGGCAACATACAATTGAAAACGAAATTTGTATCACTGAGACCTAGGGGCTGCTAAAAAAAAAAAAAGTGCCCAAGTGATGTGCAGTCTAAATACAACCTAAGTTTCAGTGAAAGTCAGTTCATAAGTACAAAAGCAAAAAAATTCTCAAAGGTGTTCGGATGTGTGTCATTACCATGGTATCCCCTCTGGCCAGGTATGTCAGGGCAATTGAGCTCACTCAGGCTGGTAGGGCTGTTAGTCTATTCCTGGTGCTGACGTATCTGAAAACCCAATTGCCTCTTGGCAGGAGAAGCTCTTCTATTGACGTAGCATTGTCTACACCAGGAGTTCGGTCAGTATAACTGTGTGGCTTAGCAGTGTGATTTTTTTTTTCCACACCCTGACAACCAATATAAGTTTCTACTATAGATCAGAGCTCAGATTTGCCTGTGACCTCATAGCTCTTCCCCAGCTGTACATGATACAGAGACTTAATTATAACTGACTGGGGGTGATCAGAGATTATTACATAAATAGAGTGGATAACACAGAGAAAGTAGGAAATTTTCATATCTGGAAAAGGCCTGCCAAAGATTGGAGAGGAAAAGGCAGCCTGGAGTGAAATGTTTTGTGTTCTGTTGTAGCTGCATGAAGCAGCATGTTTCCTTTCAGAAAGGAGGAGGACATGGAGACAAGCCTAGGCAGACCCACAGAGTGCAGTTACCATAGTCTTTTCTGCATTCATGTAATCACAGAATGGGAGGACTGTAGTTTTTGAATAACTGTTAGAGGGGAAACTGAGGACTGAGCCCAGGAAAAACAATTGAAGTACTGAAGAGCTGTGGCCAGGGGCAAGGGAGTGGAATGAATAGACCAGCAATAGAATTAGTTGAAATGCTGGAATGTGCCTGTAAGGTAATTACGAAAACCACAGAGCCTTCCTGATGAGGGGCGCTGTGGGTGTGCACTTTTGTCTGCAGAGGGTGTGCCTGGCCTCCTGCAGGGTGTTTTGAAAGTAGTTTGGATGACTATGCTCTAGCAAGAGCTCTTTGTGTTGATTTAACAGACCTCTGAAGGATTTTTGCATAATTTCTACTTCATAGGAAGAGGTGATATGTTTCCCTCCATGACTAATAATTGGATTCCTAAGTGGATACATTACTCATAATTTATCCATCCACTTAAGAATTAAAGTGAGTGTGTGTGGGGGAGGGGGGAGTACAATCCTCCTATTCTTAAATATTTCAGTTCTGATGTATCCTATTCAGGATAAGCAACAGAAATCAGTATCAAACCCAAGTGCATTAATTTTAGCTGAATTCTATTCTTCACTCTCTCCCATTTTCTCCAGCTATAGAATAATTTGTAAGTGAATGTCCAGCACTATGATATTTAAGGGTGTTTTTTGTTAATTTTGTAATAGGACTTAGTTTTTCTGTATCCTACTTCAGCATAACTAATTGTTTTTATCGGACTCTGTTTTCATTTGTCTGTTTGATACCTGGATTCTATTTACTTCTGGCACCTTTTTTTATATGGGATTTTTTTATGCTTAATTCATACACAAGTCCTTTTTGTGCTAAGCCTTATTTCATGTTTGCTGTAGCACCTTGCAGTTGGTCTTCTGGCTTAGCTATAGTCCAGTCAGCAGCATACAGACAGTGTGAAGTAGGTTTTATGGGCCATACTATTGCATTGTTACCCTGATGTAAATTCTGGGTAACACCAATGCAGTTACTCAACACTTACACAAATTAACCAAAAAGAAAAGGAGTACCCGTGGCACCTTAGAGACTAACAAATTTAAATTTAAATTTGTTAGTCTCTAA
Source organism: Dermochelys coriacea (assembly GCF_009764565.3). Lineage (NCBI taxonomy): Eukaryota > Metazoa > Chordata > Testudines > Dermochelyidae > Dermochelys > Dermochelys coriacea. The sequence continues at coordinate 177,701,421 of NC_050068.2, forward strand.
GGTGCCACGGGTACGCCTTTTCTTTTTGCGAATACAGACTAACACGGCTGCTACTCTGAAACAAATTAACCAGTATCTGCCTTTTGTGGCTTTTAAGATTCCAAGTCCGGTATTTGGAGCTGCATTTTGCTATAACATGGATGTAATTCTTGTTTCAGTTAATACAAGGTTCACCACCTGCAACTGAAGCAGAAATTGGTGTACTGGGCCGACTTCATCCCTACTGTAATTCTATTGAACTTAATGAAGTTACACCAGTGATATGACCCTTGAAACGCAAATCAAATTACTTATTTATATATCTAACTTGCAGTAAGATCTGCATGAACCTTAGTTTGAGTATAAGGGTTTACCGCTCTAACTTAAAACAACAAATTATCATTTAAAATGACTGCCTAATTTAAGGCATTTTTAGACCTTTTTAAAAAAAAGGCTACTTTTTTTTGCTTGCAGCTCATACCTGCAAAAAAATTGTAGGGACTATGGCACTATGAGTCCAAATTGTATCATTTTAGATGTTTGTTTTTACTCAATGGCATCTATAAATCAGATGGTTACTGTTTGAAAGTCTCCAGGCTTTTGCAGATCCCATTCTTAGGCACCTAACACGCCACATGCATTGTAAAGGGTATTCAACAGACGGACTGCAGGCCAAATCTTGACCACCAGATGGTTTTTGAATGGATCCCAAAATCTTATCCATGGTTTTTTTGGGTTTTTTTTTTTTTTTTTTTCCTCCCCTCTGGGGTCTGGATCTTGACTATACAGTTACCAAGAAATTTGGACCTTGACAAAAAATAGACTATCCCTGGTATAGGGAGTCTAGACACTTAACTTAGGGCTGTGCATTCCATTAGGCAGCAAGGCACCTAAAGTTGGGCATTTCAATGAAGTCTAAATCCCTAACCTTATAACCAAGTGCTGAAGGAGCTTTCATGTTCCAATAGGTATAGAGTACAATCCTCTTCCTGATGGACGTACCTAGGAAAAGCAATCGGGACAGAAATGAATAAGTGCCCTGCGAACCTGAAAGCTCTAATATAATGGTAGCACTGCTATTTTCAGCATTATGAAGAGTTTTATTAAATTGCAAACACTCTTAGCAAAGAAACTTTCTGCCTGGACTGAGTAATGTTAAGCATTTTGCACTTATTACTTTGCTTCACAAGCAAAGCTCCACTTTGCCTTTGTGACCTACAAATATAGTTTTCTATTTTGTTGTTGTTCCATGAGCCTACAAATACAATAGGCTAGCAGCATTAGCTGCATGATATTATGCTCCAATTATGTCTCAAATACATGTACTGACTCTTGGGTCAGGGCAAAAATATTTGACTGTTGGTTTCAGTTGTAGACATAAGTAATTTCTGCTCATGTTTGACTGTTAAGATTAATTGACATAAGAGCAGAACTTGGCTGAGAAATGTATTTTAACCATAAATGGGAATGCTACATAATTTAATTCACTGCATACAACTTCATGGTTTCTCTGCTGTGACCATGTAGCTATCTTTATTAGGTAACATAAGGAAACAACAGTCTGTCTGTGTAGTCTGGAACTGGTGGCAGTACACATGAATGGAAGATAAGATTCTGGGTTTTCCTATATCTAGCTGTGCCTTATTTCATCTGAACTCTTCCCCTTACTAAACCAGAGACTTTCAGTTGACTGTGCAAGACCTATCCCTACACCACTGAGGTCAATAGAAATCTGTGTGGGTGGGGGTTAAGATTCTACTTTGGATGTTATGTAGGTAATGTAACTTTACAGTCCGGGTTTTTTATGTAAATGGGTTTTAAATCCTCTCTATGCAATTAGACTCCATCTTTCATTCATGCCACTTGTATAAGCTCCCCCCTTGAAAAATATTTCCCCCTCATTACCTAACACATAGTCTAAAAAGAGATTCAATTTCTAGCATCAGGAAGAAGTAGTTCAAATGTTACTAACAAAAGAGCTGCATAACGCAATTTTTTTTGGCACAAATTATAGACTGATCTGACAGACAAAAGCAAGACAAGGGAGAATAAAGCCTTCAAATGGAGGTTTCCCCACACCAACCCCAGGGAATTTCTTGGGGGGGAAAGGGATAATTACAATGCCAATTTTTATTAGTAAAGTAACATGGAAAATTGATGACCTTATATGCTTGGCTAGAGAATCTCATTTTGATCCTCCCCTTAAATGAGTAATAAAACACCTCTGATAGTAATAAACCATTTTTCTTTGACATTTCATGATAACTGTAACAACAAATAAAGAGGGAATTTCAAAGATTGCTTACCTCAAAAGCTCTCTAAAAATCCATTTGTATAAAATTCATGACTTTAACAAAGGTGATGTTGAAAATGTCATAGAATTAAATTAATGGTCCATTTCTCTTGCTTCATATTGTCTATATTTTATTCATAACTTATTCTACAGCACATACTGCATGTTGATTGAAGGAAATATTAAATCCAGCTGAGCTTTAGGCAATTTTTAAAGGAATGAATATAATTATACATGTTAATAGACTTGAATCTGCTTTTATTTGGCCATGTCTGTCATATAACAGATCACTAAGGTTTGCCTTTTATGCCTATTAATCTTTCACTAAGACATCATAAATTACCAGTCTATATCTGTACCCACTTTTTAGTGCTCCTATAATGACTTTTGAGTTAGCCACCAGGGCTTAGAGTGAACTTGTACTGGCCAAAATGCTGTATCACTTTTGTGTTGGTCCCATCCGTTTCTGCAGAATTAAAGCTTTTTCTAAATACAAAAATGAACCAAATTTTATAGCCCCTCTGGTTATGAAGAAACCAATCTGAATGAGAACTGATGAAGTCTTGAATCTGAAGCAGTAACTTTGAGAGATGAGCTCTGCATCTATCAGTCTCAACTGGATATTAATTCTGAAGACTAATGACTGTATATGTCAGCATTAACTATTTTATCATGGATCATTTTAGCAGAAATATTCAGCAACTCTTGGTTTATGGATATAATTTGTGGTGGTTGGAGCTAGTCAAGTATCTTCATTCCCCTCCCAGCTCAAGAAAGTTTATGCTCAAATAAATTTGTTAGTCTCTAAGATGCCACAAGTACTCCTTTTTCTTTTTGAGGATACAGACCAATACAGCTGCTACTCTGAAACCAAAACTTTTAGTAATCCTACCTTTTACTGTAATACCGCCTGCAAACTTCCACTAAAACAGCCTAAATGAGGATTGAAAGACTTAATCCAGTATTATACCTGAAAATACAGTTTATTCCTTTTAAAAGTAATGTTTGAGTAAATCATATAAGCATCAGTTATGTGATATGACCTTATGTACTCAAAACATGGTCACATGCAATTTTGAATATTGCATGGTAATCCCTATAAATAAGCACACTCAAACATTGTTACACTTACAAATTCTTCTACTGATCTGCACTGTACATACAAACTTTGGGCCTGTTTCTTCAAATGGCTACTCCTGCCAAATATAGTTACTGAAGCACAGAGTTCCATTAAATTTAATGGAATTACACAGTTCAATAACACTTGACCCATTCTCCTTTGTTGCTGTCCCCTAATGCCAGTCCTCCCTGCTCATCCATCCCTCCAACACATGCATGCAAATTTCTTTTTTCTCTCCAATCATGTTTCCCATAGCAATGGCAACCAGTTGTGCGAGTCTAGATAAAATGGGATTCCTGGAGTTTCAATCTCTGTGGAGGAGGAGGTGTTTTGAGCTGAGGGTGGTGGTGGTGGGTGTAGCCTCTTAAGGACAGAGTTCTTAGCCTACAAATGCTCTTCCTTCTATCTCAGGGAAGGGTTTATTAACAGTATTGGTGTGGAGTGGAAGAATGGTGAGAGCTCCTAGTTCTTCCTATCCAGGCTCATTAGATGGTCTCTTCCCCACCCCTTTACAAAGCTCTCCCACTTTGAGACTGGGATAAAACATTCCCCAGAGGGCATCAGTCTGTAGGGCCACTATAAAACAGTGGATCAATGTGGGGAAATGCTATGTATTTATTAATTGTGATTTGTCCTGAATACCAGTGACTTTACTTTTCTCCAACCCTTGGCCAAGTCTTTCTTTTTATCTTGTCTTCCTTCCTCTCATTTCTCAACTACCTCTAACCATTTCTTTCTGAGAATGCTCCTTGTCTAAATTCCTGTACCTAATTCTCCTAATCTCTACCCCAGGTACTTGTGATTTTAAGTGTGTAATGGTGAAAAGTATTTACACTATTAATGTGTTTATTACCGTAACACCTTGTCAAGGCTGATTCCCCACTTAGAGTGCAGAAGGTGGGGGGCCCGCAAGAATTCTAAAAATTAATTCTTAGATTCATAGATACTAAGGTCAGAAGGGACCACTCTGATCATCTAGTCCGACCTCCTGCACAGCGCAGGCCACAGAATGTCACCCACCACTCCTATGAAAAACCTCACCCATGTCTGAGCTATTGCAGTCCTCAAATCATGGTTCAAAACTTCAAGGAGCAGAGAAGCCTCCCTCCAGTCAACCATGCCCCATGCTACAGAGGAAGGCAAAAAAACCTCCAGGGCCTCTCCAATCTGCCCTGGAGGAAAACTCCCTCCCAACCCCAAACATGGCAATCAGCCAAACCCTGAGCACATGGGCAAGATTCACCAGCCAGATACCCAGGAAAGAGTTTTCTATAGTAAATCAGATCCCATCCATCTAATATCCCATCTCAGGGGATTTGGCCTATTTACCCTGAATATTTAAAGATCAATTACTTACCAAAATCCCATTATCCCATCATACCATCTCCTCCATAAACTTATTGAGTAGAATCTTAAAACCAGATAGATCTTTTGCCCCCACTGCTTCCCTTGGAAGGTTATTCCAAAACTTCACTCCTCTGATGGTTAAAAACCTTCATCTGATTTCAAGTCTAAACTTCCTGGTGGCCAGTTTATACCCATTTGTTCTTGTGTCCACATTGGTGCTGAGCTGAAATAATTCCTCTCCCTCTCCTGTATTTATCCCTCTGATATATTTATAGAGAGCAATCCTATCTCCCCTCAACCTTCTTTTAGTTAGGCTAAACAAACCCAGCTCCTTAAGTCTCCTTTCATAAGACAAGTTTTCCATTCCTCGGATCATCCTAGTAGCCCTTCTCTGTACCTGCTCCAGTTTGAATTCATCCTTTTTAAATATGGGAGAGCAGAACTGCACACACTATTCTAGGTGAGGTCTCACCAGTGCCTTGTATAACGGTACTAAAACCTCCTTATCCCTACTGGAAATGCCTCTCCTGATGCATCCCAAAACCGCATTAGCTTTTTTCACAGCAATATCACATTGGCAGCTCATAGTCATCCTATGATCAACCAATACTCCAAGGTCCTCCTCCTCTTCCGTTACTTCTAATTGATGCGTCCCCAACTTATAACTAAAATTCTTGTTATTAATCCCTAAATGCATAACCTTACACTTCTCACTATTAAATTTCATCCTATTACTATTACTCCAGTTTACAAGGTCGTCCAGATCCTCCTGTATAATATCCCGATCCTTCTCCGAATTGGCAAAACCTCCCAGCTTTGTATCATCTGCAAACTTTATTAGCACACTCCCACTTTTTGTGCCAAGGTCAGTAATAAAAAGATTAAATAAGATTGGTCCCAAAACCGATCCCTGAGGAACTCCACTGGTAACCTCCCTCCAACCTGACAGTTCGCCTTTCAGTAGGACCCGTTGTAGTCTCCTCTTTAACCAATTCCTTATCCACCTTTTGATGTTCATATTGATCCCCATCTTCTCCAATTTAACTAATAATTGCCCATGTGGCACGGTATCAAATGCCTTACTGAAATCTAGGTAAATTAGATCCACTGCATTTCCTTTATCTAAAAAATCTGTTACTTTTTCAAAAAAGGAGATCAGGTTGGTTTGGCACGATCTATCTTTTGTAAAACCATGTTGTATTTTGTCCAATTTACCATTGACTTCAATGTCCTTAACTAATTTCTCCTTCAAAATTTTTTCCAGGACCTTGCATACTACAGATGTCAAACTAACTGGCCTGTAGTTACCCGGATCACTTTTTTTCCTTTCTTAAAAATAGGAACTATATTAGCAATTCTCCAATCATTCCGTACTATTCCTGAGTTTACAGATTCATTAAAAATTCTTGCTAATGGGCTTGCAATTTCAGGTGCCAATTCCTTTATTCTTGGATGAGATTATCTGGGCCCCCCGATTTAGTCCCATTAAGCTGTTTCAGTTTCGCTTCTACCTCTGATATGGTAATATCTACCTCTATATCCTCCTTCCCATTTGTCATGCTACCATTATCCCCAAGATCCTCTTTAGCCTTATTAAAGACTGAGGCAAAGTATTTGTTTAGATATTGGGCCATGCCTAGATTATCTTTAACCTCCGCTCCATCCTCAGTGTTAAGCGGCCCCACTTCTTCCTTCTTAGTTTTCTTCTTATTTATATGGCTATAGAACCTTTTACTATTGGTTTTAATTCCCTTTGCAAGGTCCAACTCTACTCGACTTTTAGCCTCTCTGACTTTATCCCTACATCTTCTGACCTCAATTAGGTAGCTTTCCTTGCTGATCCCTCCCATCTTCCACTCCCTGTATGCTTTCTGCTTCTTCATAATCACCTCTCTAAGATGCTTGGTCTACAACTCCTTCCTATGAATTTTTTCCCCTTTCTTGGGATACAGGCTTCTGATAGCTTCTGCAGCTTTGATTTAAAGTAATCCCAGGCCTCCTCTACCTTTAGATCCATAAGTTCTTCAGTCCAATCCACTTCCCTAACTAATTTCCTTAATTTTTGAAAGTCAGCCCTTTTGAAATCAAAAACCCTAGTTGCAGATTTATTTTTGTTAATCCTTCCATTTAGTTTGAACTGAATTAGCTCATGATCACTTGAGCCAAGATTGTCCCCTACAACCATTTCTTCTATGAGGTCCTCGCTACTCACCAAAATTAAATCTAAAATACTGGCCACTCCAGGCTTGTATTAAACTCTCAAGGGTACAGCTTCTCTTACCTTGGGTGGTGGCAGCATCTATCCACCCAAGTGTGCGTGCAACAACAACCAAAAAAACCAAAACAAAAAAAAAACCCTTTGGACCCAGGAAGGCGCACTTGGGAATTCCTCCCTGTGGGGTACCCTCAAGCCCTTTCACCCCCACCCCCTCTGGGAAAGAGCTGAGAAAGAAAACAAAGCAAATCCGCTTTTGCCACAAGCTAATTAAACAACATATGCACAAACCCAATCCTGTTTTTAAAAAAGGTAAATTTTATTAAAAACAAAAAGAGAAAATACATTTGGAACTTAGGCTATTGCTAGATTTAAAAGGAGCAAATATAATAATCATCAAGAATGGTTTTCTTGAGGTCCAGCTTAATGGTTACAAGGAAAGCAAAAGCATTTGGGGATTAGCACAGAGGAGTCCACAAGCTATAAAGAAATAAGAGATAAACCTAGTTGCATCTTCCTAGACATTCCCAGATCTACTTACTTATCTGAAACCCCAGATATGTAATTCCTAGGTCTGGTTTGATTTTTTTTTTTATTTTTATTTTTTTTCATATCTGGTTGAAAGCATCTTACAGCATTGCTGCTGTGTGTCTCCTCTCTCCGGAGAACAACAACAGAAAGACAAAGGGAAAGGGTGTTTTGTTTTTTTTTTGTTTTTTCTCCAATTTTAAAAAGTTCTAGCTCTCCCATTGGCCCTTTTGGTCTGCTGCCCACTCCCTTCCTTTTAACCTTTTACAAGTAAAGCAAATAGAGAACAGCTACTAACTTGGATCTTGTAGCTAACTGGCTGGGTGTCCATAAAAGGGAGCTTACCCCCCTCCCCCGCCCCTTCATTTATCACACACCTAGAGGCCACAACCAGGATTAATGCCCCAATGAGCTACCATGTCCGTACACATAGAGACAGTCTGTCTCACTAAATGCTTTTTCAAGATAAAGGCATGGGAAATAGAGAAGTGAGTTTTCAAACTTCTGCACCATCATCTTTAAAGAAAGAATGCAGTGGGATCAGGGGTGTTTTTGAGTCTTGCTGCCATTAAGTGGGGCTTAATAAAGCAGGACTTTATGACAGTTGTGTACACAATTTAGTTCTTCAACAATTTCACCTACATTCCATCACATCTGTGAGGTACTGAGCTAGTGTATGAAATGGCTCAATGTTCCCTCTGAATATGTAATTAATGCTTAATGACTTGCCTTAAAATCCACGTTCTGCTTTGACTTATTTATGTGGATTATGGGACTGTGAATGGGGTGAAATATTTTTAATATCTTATTGTACTGACATGACCCACCTTCTTCATCCTCATCTTTTTCCATTACAAATTTTTCTGCAGTGTTTGAGGGGCCAAGTCAATAACCTTATCATAACTAGAGGAGTTTGAAAGCCTTTTGGTTTTTGGGGTGTGTGTGTGTGTGTGTGTAACCTTTTTCTGTCTTCAAATGCTGTTTTGGTTTAAACCAAAATGTGATTTTTGACAAGCGTATTGCTGGGAAGAAATCTCGGGTTCAATACTACAGGAAGAATGGTGTTGAGGAGAAGAGACACAGTCAGCCCACCCCTTGCTCCAGTAGCCTTGTGATTAGGGCACTTGCGTTAAATGTTGGAGCTCTGGTTCCAGTCTCCACTTTGCCTGATTTGCAGCTGGAGCCTGAGCCTGGGGTTTCCCATATCTCAAGTAAGTGCCCTAACCACCAAGCCATAGTCAGTGTGTCCATTTTATCTCAAGGAAAAAAAAATTGAAAGGTGTAACTTTTTTTGTCCTGATGCAGAAGGAAAACAAATTTGCAAACTTAGACATTTTCCATGTAACAGAATTCTTTTTTTAAAATACCCCAAAAAGCAAAATTGCAGTAAAAGTGGTTCTGTGATAGTTTAAGGTGGTTATCTAGTTCTCTGAACAAGATCAGCCTTGTAACTTTTTCACTAGAGAATATATTGCCTCATAAGAATGCACTCGCAGTAGTGTTGCTTAAATAATTAGACTATCAGTGAATAGTAAAATATATTCATGCCTTTTGAAAAACGCTAATATCTTTAGTGTAAATACTATTCTGAAAGTTAGCTTTTTCAGTTAAGTCTATTTAATTTCCATTTTGTAGTTCAAACTTCTGTACAACTTATTTGCAGTAACAAAAGATACTGATAGGTTTCAATGTGGTAGCCGTGTTAGTCTGTATCAGCAAAAACAACAAGGAGTCCTTGTGGCACCTTAGAGACTAACAAATTTATTAGGGCATAAGCTAAATCTGATTATTCGAGTTCTGCAATTTCTCATTGGAGGTGACTTTTGCCACTTAAAAGCACTGACACTGCCCCCCTCCCCCCGCACTTGGTAAGGCAACTTAAAGGGATCAATTCTTCAACAAAAAAACTTCAAAAACAGAATGCAATAAGAAACTGCAGAACTGAAATTAATTTGCGAACTGGACACCATCTAATTAGGCCTTAATAAAGACTGGGAGTGGATGGGTCACTACAAAAATTAATTTTTCCCCCTGCTGATACTCTCACCTTTTAGCCAACTGTTTGAAATGGGCCACATTGGTTACATTGAACTCATTAGCAATACAAAAAATTCTTCCCCCCACCCCCCTTATTGTCAACTGTTGAGAATAACCCACTTCCTCCTTAATTGAATTGGCTCATTAGCACTGACCCCCCCACACACACTTGGTAAGGCATCTCCCATCTTTTCATATGCTGTGTATTTATACCTCTCTATTGTATTTTCCACTCCATGCATCTGATGAAGTGGGTTTTAGCCCACAAAAGCTTATGCCCAGATTAATTTGTTAGTCTCTCAGGGTATTTCTACACTACGAAATTAGGTCAAATGTATAGAAGTTGATAATTTAAGAAAGCGATTTTATATAGTCGATTGTGTGTCCCCACAAAGTGCATTAAGTCGGTGGAGTGCGTCCACAGTACCAAGGCTTGCGTTGACTTTCAGAGTGTTGCGCTGTGGGTAGCTATCCCACAGTCTCCGCTGCCCATTGGAATTCTGGGTTAAGCTCCCAATACCTGATGGGGCAAAACCATTGTCGCTGGTGGTTTTGGGTATGTCGTCGGTCACCCCTCCCTCCGTAAAAACAATGGCAGACGATCGTTTTGTGCCTCTTTTCTATGCGGACACCATACTGCATTCAGCAGACGGTGCAGTAGGACTGCTAACCGTCGTTGAACGACCACTTCCACAGCCACTCTGCTCTCCTGATGCTATGAATCCACCTCGTAGATCCTCTATATGATGTCATCCATTGCTTCTGCTGCCACTCTGCTCTCCCGGTGGTCTTGCAGGGCAGCTTCCTCTGCAACTCTGCTCGGCTACTCTTGTCTCACCATAACATGGCAAGTGTGCAGCCCGCTCAGCAGTTGTGTCCTGGCAGCAGACAGTGCAGTAGGTCTGCAAAACTGGTAATCCAAGCACTGCTTCCCTTGCAACTCTGCTCTCCTACAGACGCCATACCACGGCAAGCAGGGGGCCTGCTCAGATCACCGCGGCGGATATGAACATTGTAAACACTTCACACATTATCATGCAGAATCTGCAAAAGCAGGTAAGGAGGCAATGGCAGCATGGTGATGAGGAAATGGACACAGACTTCTTTCAAAGCATGGGCCCCGGCAATTTGGATATCCTGGTGGCAATGGGGCAGGATCATGCCATGGAATGTCGATTCTGGGCCCAGGAAACGAGCACAGACTGGTGGGATGGCATAGTGAGAAACTTTCACATCCGTAAGGGCACTTTCATGGAACTTTGACTTGCTTTCCCCTGCCCTGAGGTGCAAGAATACCAAGATGAGTAGCCCCCATAGTTCACAAGCGAGTAGCGATAACCCTCTCGAAGCTTGCAATGCCTGACAGCTACCGGTCAGTCAGGAATCAATTTGGAGTGGGCAAATCTACTGTGGTGGCTGCTGTGATACAAGTAGCCAACGCAATCACTGAGCTGCAGCTATCAAGGGTAATTACTCTGGGAAACATGCAGGTCATAGTGGATGGCTTTGCTGCAATGGGATTCCCTAACTGTGGTGGGGCGATAGACGGAACCCATATCCCTATCTTGGGACCAGACCACAAAGGAAGCAAGTACATTAACCGAAAGGGGTACGTTTCAATGGTACTGCAAGCACTGGTGGATCACAAAGGACATTTCACCAACATCAAGATGGGATGGCCAGGAAAGGTACATGATGCTTGCATCTTCAGGAACTCTGCTCTGTTTGAACAGCTGCAGCAAGGGACTTTATTCCCAGACCAGAAAATAACCGTTGGGGATGCTGAAATGCCTGTAGTTATCCTTGGGGACCCAGCCTACCCCTTAATGCCATGGCTCATGAAGCCATACACAGGCAGCCTGGACAGTAGTCAGGAGCTGCTCAACAGGCTGAGCAAGTGCAGAATGGTGGTAGAATGTGCATTTGGATGTTTAAAAGCGCGCTGGTGTAGTTTACTGACTCTGTTAGATCTCAGCAAAACCAATATTCCAATTGTTATTACTGCTTGCTGTGTGCTCCACAATATCCATGAGAGTAAGGGAGAGATGTTTATGGTGGGGTGGGAGGTTGAGGCAAATTGCCTGGCCACTGATTACGTGCAGCCAGACAACAGGACAGTTAGAGCACAGCAGGGCGTGCTGCGCATCAGAGAAGCTTTGAAAACCAGTTTCATGGGTCACCAGTGTGACAGTTCTGTTTGTTTCTCCTTGATGAAAACCTGCCCCCCTCCCTTGGTTCACTCTACTTCCCTGTAAGCCAACCACCCTCCCCTTCCCCCTTCAAACACCACTTGCAGAGGCAATAAAGTCATTGTTGCTTCAAATTCATGCATTCTTCATTAATTCATCACACAAATAGGGGGATAACTGCCAAGGTTGCCCAGGAGGGGTGAGGGAGGATGGAAGCACCAGGGGAGGGGGAGGAGGGAAGGACAAGGCCACACTGCACTTCAAATCTTATTGAATGCCAGCCTTCTGTTGCTTGGGCAGCCCTCTGGGGTGGAGTGGTTGGGTGCCCAGAGCATGCCCCTCTTCCCCCCCCCCCCACACACACACACACATTCTTGGGTGCCTGGGTGAGGAGGCTATGGAACTTGTGGAGGAGGGTGGTTGGTTACACAGGGGCTGCAGTGGCAATCTGCACCTCAACCATACCCCGGAGCATATCCGTTGGATCTTCCAGTAGCCTCAGCATTGCATCCTGCCTCCTTTCATTATGCTGCCTCCACCTTTCCTCTTGATCCCACCACCTCTCCTGTTGCTCCTGCCACTTGTCCTCTCGCGTGTCCCTCCTGTCCTCGTGTTCATTTTGTGCTTTCCTGGACTCTGCCATTGTCTGTCTCCACACATTCTGCTGGGCTCTTTCAGTTTGGGTGGACTGCATGAGCTCAGAGAACATTTCATCACGAGTGCGGTTTTTTCACCTTCTTATCTGCACTAGCCTCTGGGGCAGAGATGCTAGTTGCAGCGTTGAAACATTTGCAACTGCGGAAGGTAAAAAGAGATTAAAATTGAAAGACACGTTTGGCTATTTAAAAGGAGGGGCTGATATTTTCAGGTTAACGTGCAGCACAAACCCAACTAACCCCCCCCCCCCCCCCACACACACACACACAATTCTCTGGGATGATCGCTTCAGCCCTCACCCCACCACGTGGCTAACAGCGGAGATGATTTCTTTTCAGCCATAGACAAACAGCCCAGCAGGAAGGTCCACCTCTGAATGTCCCCTTAATAAAATTCCCCTATTTCAACCAGGTGACCATGAATTATATCACTCACCTGAGGATAACACAGACATAAAGAATGGATGTTGCTTTAATGCCAACAAATACTATGACCACACGCTGCCATGCTTTCTTATGCAATGATTCCAGACTATGTGCTACTGGCCTGGCATGGTAAAGTGTCCTATCATGGAGGATACAATAAGGCTGCCCTCCCCAGGAACCTTTTGCAAAGGCTTTGGGAGTACCTCCATGACATTGATATGTCCCTGGAGGATTTCCACTCCATCCCCAGACACGTTAACAGACTTTTCCAGTAGGTGTATTGGCCGCAAATGCATCCCAAGTCTTTAGGGCAAATTTAATCATTTAAACATGCTTGCTTTTAAACAGTGTGTTATATTTACAAAGGTACACCCACCAGAGGTGCCTTCTCCACCTTCAAGGTCCGGGAGCCCAGGTTGGGAGGGTACTGTTTCCAGGGTGATAAAACAGTTCCTGGCTGTCAGGGAGAACAGTTTCTCCGCTTGCCTGGTGTGTGCTATCTTCAACCTCCCCCTCCTCATCATCTTCCTCGTCCCCAAAATCCTCATCCCTGTTGCATGAGGACTCCCTTGCAGGAGTCCATGTACAGGTGTGGGGTAGTTGTAGGGGCACACCCTAGAATCGCATGCAGCTCATAGAAGCGGCATGTCTGGGGCTCTGACCCAGAGTGGGCGTTTGCCCCTTGGGGTTTTTTGGTAGGCTTGCCTGAGCTCCTTAAGTTTCAAGCAGCACTGCTGCGGGTCTCTGTGATAGCCTATGTCCTTCATGCCCTTGGAGATTCCCCCCCCCCCAAATATTTTGGCATTTCGTCTTTTAGAACGGACTTCTGATAGCACAGATTTGTCTCCCCATACAGCGATCAGATCCAGTACTTCCCGTTCGGTCCATACTGGAGCTCTTTTGAGATTCTGGGACTCCATGGTCACCTCTGCTGATGAGAACTGCACGGTCACCTGTACTGATCAGTTTGCCACGCTGGCCAAACAGGAAATTAAATTCAAAAGTTTGCAGGGCTTCTCTTGTCTACCTGGCCAGTGAATCTGAATTGAAAGCGTTGTCCGGAGCGGTCACAATGAAGCATTGTGGGATAGCTCCCAGAAGCAAATACCGTTGAATTGCATCCACACTACCCAAATTCGACTTGGCGATGTTGATTTTAGTGCTAATCCCCTCGTCGGGGAGGAGTACAGAAATCGATTTTAAGAACCCATTAAGTTGACAAAATGGCTTCATTGTGTGGATGGGTGCAGGGTTAAATCGGACTAATGCTGCTAAATTCGACCTAAACTCATAGCATAGACCAGGACTAAGGTGCCACAAGGATGCCTTTTTTTGATACTAAGCTGCCTTTCTAAAGATACTTTCACCAGCAGTCCTTAAGTCTTTGTATAGTGGTGCTAAAGTGGACCAAATAGTCATGATCTTTGAGATCATATTGGCACATTGTGCAGATCAAGATATTTGATCATGGCAGATCAAGATGTTTGAGAGGCACAGAATAAGAAAGCAGGAATAAAAATGAAGGAAAATAGTACTGTACACTCAAATAAGAAGGTTATTTGATGGTGTAACTACTTTTAACATGCTAATATATACCTGTATATATCTTAATTCCTTTTTAAAAGTCAGATATTAGTGACACTGGGACTTTATATAAAAATAGTTATACCACTAGGTACATTAGCAGACAATGGACATCAAATAAGTCTATTTATTTTAAACTTGCTCTTCTACAGCCTGTCTGCTTCTCACTGAAAAATGTTGTTTCTTTGGAAAACCTCTCTAGTTTTGTTTCAAGTAAGCTCCAGTCTGATGTTTCTGGCAATGCTTTGTGGAACGTATTGCATGAATAAAATAAGAATATTTTAAGTCCTAAAGGCAATTGTACCCAAAGGTCTCGGGCTTAAACAACTGCATACTTAGTATCTTAACAGCACAATAATCAAAAATAAACTTCAGGTTAAATAATAGCACAGTAGTTGGCCATACCCTGCTGCTGCTATGTCTTTCTGAGGATGCTGTCTTAAATGGCAGATGGCCTAATTTCTTCTTGAATTTTCATCCTCTCATAGTTTGGTCTTAAGTTGCTAATGTATCATATGCATATCCTTTATGTAAATACCATGAATAACAGGGTACCATTCTTAAGAAAAGATGTGTTTTGCCTTATAGATGAGTTTGTCAGATATTTATATTTTTCTGGATATATGCATAACTGAGAACTGGGATTTTCACACCAACTTATGGCAGCCTTAAGTAGCCACTCTTTAGTTCATGGTGGATCCAAAACTTCCAATTCTGCTTTAGTTCACCTGAAATGCCACAAGGATGAGATATCAGCCCAAGTTGAGATGAACTGAAAATTATACGTTTTTAAGATTCCAGCGATATCTTACCTTAACCTGAATTCTAGCCTATCCTTGAGTTGGATTAATACTGCACCCTCTGGTCTTCTGGATACAGACAAATTTCAGCCTACATGCAAAAACTAAAGCTTCCTTTGCTAATTCTCATCTCTGGGTATAGCGTCAGTATTCTCTACTTACAAATATGAAGTTAGTATCACAGAAATTCTAATTAATAGAATAGACACTTCCCCATCTCTCTCTCCTGACTTCCACATTAATTTACAATGAAACCCAGAGGTGGGTTCATAATGAATATGGGAAAATGATCTCATAATTAGGAAATCTATACTGTTCCATTCAAAACTTTAAGATTGAATATATTTTTGAGTACTTGCTATTCCAGTATTTTTGGGGTGAGCTTAATCTTGCATTTCTAGAACACTTCTGATTTTAAGTTAGCACTAATGAATTAATACTATGAAACATACATTTCTCTAATTGAAAGCTGTTTTAAAAAGTGGACAGAAAATTGAAATCGACATAAGTAAAATATGTTCAGTAAGACTATAAAGTACAAACACAGATATTCTTCAAGATGTACATACTATCAGAGGGGTAGCCATGTTTTTTGTAGATACAGACTAACGAGGAGTCCGGTGGCACCTTAAAGACTAAGATTTATTTGGGCATAAGCTTTCATGGATTAAAAACCCTACTCCTTCAGATGCATGGAGTGAAAATTACAGATACAGGCATAAGTGCATATTGGCACATGAACAGAAGGGAGTTACTTTACAAGTGGAGAACCAATGCTGAAGGCCAGTTTAGTCAGGGTGGACATAGTCCACTCCCAATAATTGAGAAGGAGGTGTCAATACCAAGAGAGGGGAAATGGCTTTTGTAGTGAGCCAACCACTCTCTGTCCCTATTCAAGCCCAAATTGGTAGTGTTTACGTTTGCAAATGAATTGTAGCTCTTCAGTTTCTTTTTGAAGTCTGTTTTTGAAGTTTTTCTGTTGAAGGGTGACTACTTTAAAATCTGTTGAGTGTCCAGGGAGATTGAAGTGTTCTACTGGCTTTTGTATATTACTCTTCCTGATGTCTGATTTGTGTCCATTTATCCTTTTACACAGACTGTCTGGTTTGGCCAATGTACATGGCAGAGAGGTGTTGCTGGCACATGATGCAATATATCACATTAGTAGATGTGCAGTTGAATGAGCCTCGACTGGAGTGGGTGAGACCTATGATGATGATGCTAGAGTAGATATGGGGACAGAGAAGGCAACAAGGTTTGTTACAGGGATTGGATTCTGGATTAGTGTTTCTGTGATGTGTAGTTGCTGGTAAGTATTTGCTTCAGGTAGGGGGGCTATCTGTACGCGAGGATTGGCCTGCTTCCCAAGGCCTGAGAGAGTGGGGGATTGTTTCCACTATGATTCACATGAAAAATATACTTTTATGAGCTCCTCTGTTTAGGCAGTTAAGGGAGAGATGCTTATCAAATCTGTATTGAGAGAATTATATGTCTGGGTCAAGGTTCCTTCCCCACTCTTTGAACTCTAGGGTACAGATGTGGGGACCTGCATGAAAGACCCCCTAAACTTATTCTTACAAGCTTAGGTTTAAAAATTTCCCCAAGGTACAAACTTTGCCTTGTCCTTGAACAGTATGCTGCCACTACCAAACGATTTAAACAAAGATCAGGGAAAGAGACCACTTGGAGACATCTTCCCCCAAAATATCCCCCCAAGCCCTACACCCCCTTTCCTGGGGAAGGCTTAATAATATCTACACCAATTGATACAGGTGAACACAGACCCAAACCCTTGGATCTTAAGAATAATGAAAAAGCAATCAGGTTCTTAAAAGAAGAATTTTATTTAAAGAAAAGGTAAAAGAATCACCTCTGTAAAATCAGGATGGTAAATACTTTACAGGGTAATCAGATTCAAAACATAGAGAATCCCTCTAGGCAAAACCTTAAGTTACAAAAAGACACACAAACAGGAATACAGATTCCCTCCAGCACAGCAAATTTTACAAGCCAAAAAACAAAAGGAAATATAATGCATTTTCTAGCTAGATTACTTACTAACTGTACAGGAGTTGGAAGGCTTGCATCCTTGATCTGTTCCCGGCAAAGGTATCACACAGACGGACAACAAAAGCCTTTTCCCCCCCCCCCCAAGATTTGAAAGTATCTTGTCCCCCCATTGGTCATTTTGGATCAGGTGCCAGCGAGGTTACCTAAACTACTTTACAGGTGAAATGATTTTGCCTCTGGCCAGGAGGGATTTTATAGCACTGTATACAGAAAGGTGGTTACCCTTCCCTTTATACAGAAAGGTGGCTACCCTTCCCTTTATATTTGACAGTCTGAATCTTAATGTTGTAGCTACTTTGTGATTTCTGAAGAAGTGGAGTGGTTAAAGTCTGCAGATTACACTTTGTAAATGAACTAGGGATGACAAGTGAACGTTGTGACACTACTCTGTCAATATAGCAGAGGTGCTGTAGATATATAACACATTGGGATTTTATGCTTTTTTAGCTTAAGAGGGAAAACTGGAAATTAAATAACAAATGGAGATGATTAGCATTGGGAAATTGAAACTGTTTTGCGTGTGTACACATCATACATACATACATACACATATGCTTTTATTTCTTCCATTGTTCTGTGGGCAACTGCTTTATTTATTTGGCCCCCAAATTTACTATTTTTAAAGGACCTAGACTCTGTTTACATCATTGGCTCAATTCATGTTTGCTCATCTCCAATTTTGAGATTCACTGTGTTGGCACGTGACAAGTCCTCAACTGTTAACCATAAGAGCTGAAATTCTGATGCCTTTGAAATCAATGAATTTTTCTGATAACTTCACTGAAGTCAGGATCTCACCTAGCATCTTTAAAAAGCTTTTCTTATGTGACTCTGATGCAAAAAAGAATGATGCTAATCCTCTTCTCATACTATATATCCTACACATTGTCTATATCCACCTAAATTCAGTTTGCTATTTTTGTGACCTGAAAATTTCTATAACTTCTATAGGAACTTTTAATAATTGAAAACCTTCCAACTTAGAGTTGTAACATGAAGAAATACTAAAGCATGATCTTGAAATTCCCCTTCCCTGAGCTCTTGGATTGAAACCTGATCACTCAGATGTGTGTTCCCCCCTTTATTCCCCCCCCCAAAAAAAACCAGAAACAAACCCCAAACAAACACAAGGAATGGGACTATGGCTGAAGGGAATTCACCTATAGGTTTAATGAATGCTCTCAGGTAACTGACGTACCAACATAGTTCCACACATTCTAATAAAAAGAATTGTACATTTTTCTGGGTGATGGCTTTTAAAAAATATTTAAAGGATCTGAGGGCAATAGCCATAAAACATTTCCCAGGGGAAAACTGCACGTCATTGAAGGTGATATGCACATTCAAAGAACGTAACTTCCCCGCTTTAGGGCAACATCCTTCTCCTTCCCCCAGTTGTTTTTTTGCTTTGGAACAATCAATGTTCAGATTGGGTTATATACTGTGTTGACTGGGTTTTTAATCCCTTTCAGACTTTTCCAGAAATTTCTTATGTTTGTAATGATTTAAACACAATTCCTTCCCAATCCCAATTTGACAGTCCAATCAATATGGGCAGATCCTTGTCCCTGTTTAGTGCCCTACCGTATTTGGTTGGGCTCTGAATGTGTGTTAGTTTCTACCCACATGGATCTGATTGTAGGATCAGTGTCATGAACATTTCTACACCTAAACTTTCATTCATTGATTAGTTTGACTTCCCAATGGGATGCAGCCAGTGACAACTGATCATGGTATTACAAGGAGTGGCTCTAGAGAAAGAGGATCAAATTTCAGGAGTGACTTAGTCTGGGGTGACATTAGGGGTAGGTTCACAAGAGAACTTGGCTGCCTAAATACCAGAATCAGGCCCCACTGATTCACAAAACCTCTATGAAGCTGCACCTGAATCCTGTAAGGTCTACACTCAATGCCTAAAGTTTTGCAGTAAAAGTTCCCTAGATATATATACTTCTGCCTCTGAGTCTGCACATTGCAGCTGCACACCAGGCTTCCAAATGCCTAGGCTCCAGAGTGGTGCATGAAGTGGGGTAAGAAGGGCATTTTTTCCCCACCTAACCCAGCTGTGGGGCCTGATCCAGTAAGTATAGTCAGACTGCGCTTATTGGATTGGATCCTTATAGGCAAAGTTATATAAAATGGCTTGGGGTAGGCTGGGGGCAGGGGAGAGGGAGATAATATGCAAGTATGAGTGATACTGTGGCTGCAGGGGTAGAGCAGTCAGCTGGTAGGTGAAAGACCTAGTCTAGTTCCCATGCTCCAATGACTCTTTAATGACAGTCAAAAAGCTTTCTCAAGAGAGACTAAGGGAGCCGCCCTTCAGAATATCCCATATCCCAATAGCTAGTGCACTCACCTGAGAAGTGGCAGATCGCTGTTCAAATCCCTTCTGCCTCTCAGCTGGAGGGGAGTACATGAACTGGGTGGCCTCCCACATCACAGCTGAGTATCATAGCCACAGGGCTAAAAGTTATGAGGGAGGTGGTCCTCTTACCCTGTGCCACCCCTCTGCTTTTTGGTAAAACAGCATAGGTGACTAACGCCAAGAAAGGGTTGACAGCTGAGAATCCCAAGCAGAGGGAGGCGCCTCCTTGCAGCCTAGATTTAGGCATCTATCTCTGAGAGGTATGGGGCTTAGCACACACCCCTTAACTTGACATCTTCCATTGGCTAGCTTAGGCAAGGAACTCCCTAGCATATTGGCCTTTTTGAGTCCCATACTGAGGCTCCTGTCGCTCCCCATTCATTTCACAGGGAACCTACACAGAGCCAAATGCAGACTTTGTGAATCCCAGTGGCTTTTCTAGACACTGAAAAGTTAGGGGTGGTGATTCTGAATGTTAGAGGGCTTTCCCTTCACCCTGTCCCCTGGTTGTTGTCATGCAGACGGAAAGCAGAAGTCTGAAGTGCAAGCAATTAGATGTTTGTTGGGGTTAGTTCCAAGCAAGCATATCCACAGCTCTACATGCTGGCAGACTCTGTTTCCCAGTGTTCCGTTCCCAGCTCTGACACTGCAGAGCCTTTATCCTGTGTCCCCCTTCCCGGCTTTGATGCCACAGAGCCTTGACTGTGTCTCTGTTCCCCATTCCCCAATTTGCCATTCTCATTTCCCGTTCCCCCTCCTCCTTCTTAGCAGGCCCAAATATACCTGCAATGCACATGCCTTAGTCATAACCCTTTTGACTTATGATCGTGTTGTGTTTGGGAGGATCATGAGTTGGGGTCTTCATCCCACCTCTTTTGTATCCCATGGGAGGAGTAAGGAGTGATGTTTTACTGTGATCAGGGCATTTCTTTAGTCTTTTAGTGTGTTATACCTTCCTCCTCAAGCCCCCTTTGCCCCTCCCTACTTGTTGCTTGATTTTTCCTTGAGAAAGGGGTTTAGGTAATCTTAAAGTTGCTTTCGAGTAACACTTTAATTGCTCTTATCTGTTCCCATTGTACTAACAAACCCATCTGACTAGGCAGAAGCAACATCACAGTGTCTGTCCTTTGTTTACACACATTAGTATAAGATATATAAGAGTATCAAAAAGTCAAACTCAAAATTCTATCCCAGGCTAACAAACAGACCTATATACTAACACCTAACGTCACCACATACAAGTTCCTTTTTGAATCTAGCCTACGGAGGTTAAGAATCCAAGCTGCTATTGAATAAAAAACATTATCTTAGCATGTAACACTGGCCCCTATGCATGCTCACTAAATATCCTTTATTCAACTCTGTCTCATTGCCTGTCCACTGCATCATTTACTGCTAACAAAGCAGTTGCCTTCTTGGCCAGAGATTATCAGATATAAATGTTTGTGCTCTTCCCTATTAGGAGGGCAATAGTTCAAATCTACTTTTGGTCAAGTGACTACTTCTAGCTAATCAGATTATTGGGGGGGGGAATCCAAAGGGTTCATGCTCTTTATTCTATGCACATTACAATATTTCTCAGAAAAGTGAGATTAATCAAAAAGTTATGAAAGAAATACCTGGCATATTTCCATAAACCAGTAGCTCTCCTCTGGGTTTGCAACAGTTGAGGAAAATTTTGAAGGAACATAGGGAATCAGTGAGTAAAGACTTCAACGCAGCTTGAATGTTTAAATATGACAGTTTCTTATGAATATGCAGCAACACAAGTCATTTTTATTTTGAAGGCAGAAGTGCAATGTCAACAGATGAAAGCTAAAAAACAGCGAAAGAGATGGTAAAGGTGTATGTAGAAAACAGTGGTCACTTTGCTTTTCACCTACATTTGTTTTCAAAGAGAATAAAATGGTCTGGGCGTCTTTCGTATTATATTTACTACTTTTAGACTGAAGAGATCTCTATCTTTAAGGGCCAAGCAAGAGAATGCAAGACATTAAAAATAGGAAATATATTGTGTTAATTGCTTCAACTGTTCTTCCAGATGGATCTGTCTTAGATATTTCCTTTGATTCCTCTTCTTCAGTGGAAAATTTCCCTGGTACACTGCCTTTCAAAAATATAATACCCCATGACTGACTCAAGTTAAATATCAGTTGATATGATGCCTTTTATTGACTACTATTTGACATTTTCTACAGACCGTTCCATTTTTATTCTTTGGGAGTAGAAATGAATGGATTTGTTAGTGTCCTTGATATATATATTTTAAATGGTGTTATACATGTGTAATCTATGTACTATTTCATACTTGATCTTCACTGTAGTTCTGTGTTACATAATCTTAACAGCAATGTTGTTCGCTCAATCTGTAACTAAAATAATAAAATCCTGAGGGTTTAGTGTAGATTTTGAGATGACCAAGATACACTCAATGTCTTGTATTTCTAAGCCTCCAAAATGTTCTGTTTTGCAAACACCGTAGTTTCCTGTGCTGTCAAACAGCTCCAGTTTCCTGTTAATGGTCCATGTTGGACTGTTTTTCTAAGTCAATCCCAGACACTGAAATGTCTGCTGGGATTTCTAGAAATCCCAGGTGACTAAAATTCATTTAAATCACATTTGGATAACTTTGGTCTCATCAGTACAGCTGAATGAATACTGAATATAATATATTTTAATATATTTCAGTTTTTAAGCTTTTTTTGGTAGCAACCAGTTTTTTGTTTTTCTTTCTACAAATATACTTTAGGAATCCTGCTGGAGGTTAGTGACAGGAGCTTTTTTATTTTGGTTTGGTTTTTTATGGTGAACAATAAATGAATATTCTCAAATATTCATAGAAAATGAATTTTGAATCTTTTCCCATATTCCAAATCATACTCCTATAATTAAGGAACAAAAACATACTGATGAAGTGAGCTGTAGCTCACGAAAGCTTATGCTCAAATTTTAGTCTCTAAAGTGCCACAAGTACTCCTTTTCTTTATGTGGTTTACGTGGATAATTAATACTGACTAATGTAGCTCATCTCAGAGTATAATTTATGTGCTATATATACGTAATTCAAAGTATTCAACATAAGCATGTCATATTCAACTTGCAAACACAAGCTTGCTGACTCAATTGCCCCAAATTGTTACTTAAATTCTAAGTCTTATACTGATAAATTATTTGCAGATGCCTTAAAGATAACACCATATTCATATTAATCTTAGTAGTAGTATGTACTTTGTGCTTCTAGGTGAACTAACTAAACTGACATTCTATTAAACTAAGATATAGCATGAGTGATCCAAAGCCTGTTGACATCAAAAGGATTCTTTCCATTGACTTCAGAATGCTGTGGATAAGACCCTAAATGCTTTAACATTGAAAATTATTAAGAGACTTTTTGGTATGAACTTTGAGGAGGGTGGTTATGCTTAAAGAAGGCAGGTGCCATCTCTTCCAGGCTTCCTCTATTTTTTTCTACATTAGCTAGAAGAATCACTTAATTACGTGTTCATAGACAGTTAATCTAGCTTTTTTTAAACAGATTAATTTTTAACCATCTTTTTAAGTCCTATGTTATGCACCAAAAATTTCCCTTTGGTTTTCCATGGATGTAGTATAATGCATTCTTGGTTTGACCTACTTTCATAAGAGAATTGATTTCTAGATTCCATAAACACTCCTTGAAATCAACAGGAGGTTTAGTTACCCAGTAAATGGAAGGTTGGACTCTTAACCATCAAATTTTGTCTTGTAATTGTGGATGGTAAAGGATTTAATGTCCACAATAGATTATAGTATTAATACTAAACGATGATAGATGCATTCTTGTCTAATAAAATTTAACTTTAAAATAACAGGATTGCTTGAAAAAGAGTGAACCATTGAAAAATCACCTTATTAGATATAAATACTTAATAGTAGCTATTATAATGAAATAAAAGGTGGTGGTTGTAAGGTCAAGTGTGAGAAGGAAGGAGATGAAAGACAATACAGTCCCTTCAATATAACATAACAGCTTCATAGAGGGAAAAGTCTCATAAGCTTGATAAATATTCAGTGTTTGTGTATAATGCGAAATGGAATCTGATGAATGAAATGTCATGGCAAAAATCACTTTAATCAATAATGGAATGTGACATTATTCAGACCATGGTAATATGTCTTCCTCTTATTCTTTCTTTCAAAGGTGTATGGTTTTTTTTTTCTCCAAATGGCTTTTTAAGGTTTAACTTGAGATTGGTTATGCAAATGTAACATGTTCAGTGCAACTTTTCTTACATGCTGCTAAAAAAAATATTGAATGTGTATTTTTGATGTAAACCTACGAACATAGATTTAGTACTAGAAGTTGCATGCATTTTCTCTGGGAACTTTAGCAAGCAAATTGTGCTTTAAGTGAATGTTGTTTACCCGAAATCTAGGTGCTTTCAAATACAAAATAAGAACTAGATTTTGTTTAAATCTCATGTAAACTGGTGGGAGGGGAATGACATTTAACCAACTATTTGTTACACCTTTAATAGGAAAATATTTGTTTAGGTGTTTGGATACTGCAGTAAATTTTATCTGTAAATTAAATATTACTGCAAGATTTACTTTAGCAAAGACAATTGAATGGGATATTTTTCTTCTATTGTCTTGTGTAGTGCTGATTTTTGTGGTGGCAATACAAATTTAATGTCTTGTTGTTTTTAGTGTAATGATTATCCAAATAACTTGCATCTCCTATGGAACTTTTTTTATCTGAGGATTTCAAAGTACATTGAGAACATCTGAAGTTTCAGATTATCAAAACCAGAAACTAGATCAGGCTTTCTCATGAGTTCTTCTGGGTATTGAGTAGCCTTCAACAAGTGTAGGTCTCCCTTCCCTGCCTCTCCAACCCCCCAGTAGTTTAGTACTTCCAGCCAAAAGAAGAGAGAGAGTGTTTAAGAATAGTGAAAATTAACCATGCTTTTGGAACCTCGGAAAGGTTAGTTTGGTTTCTGGGCAAAAGTTTGAGTCAACTTGAAATGTTTTTGAACCTCTTGGCAAACCTTAGTTTATGCAATATGAAAACAGTCACACTTTCACTTCATCCAGACATGAAGGAATAATATAAAAATATCTATGCAAATAAAACCCCTGTTGTCATGGGTTTTATTGAAAGTCTATATATTAACATTTTCTGTGAACATCACACATTTATACTGGAAAGTTTTCTGGCAAAGAAAGCTCTCCCCTCCTGTGTGGTATGTTATAAAACAGAACAGTTTAGAAAACAAATCTTATCTATATTTATCTTTTTGTCTGTTTCTTAGTAACTTATCTTTGGCAATGCTTGAATTGATTTTTACCTCAGCACCACAGCAAGGACTGAATATAGAATGTATTAATATCATGTGTTTATATTTGTTTGGATCAATTTGATTTAATGCCATCCATATCATTAACATTTTTCAAAAATATTTGCTAGTTATTGATCTTTTACAGAATCCATTGCATTGAGTGTGTTGATGCTTTATAATTGTTTAGTCATAAATTAACTACAATTGCTTGATATAGCCTAAAAGGCTAAGTACAAATGAAGCCAACTAATGGTTTGATTGGGAGACCCAGGAGAACAAAACCCAGGAAAGGATTTTAGATAGAAGGCTACAACTTTAACTTTAACTTTTAATTGAGCTAATCCCCACCTCCTCCAAAATACTAGGCATTTCTTTGAGTCCAAACTGCTGTTTAAATGTCTCCCTGCTAGATAACCATAATGTAGGGGCCTGACTCCATTCAGCCTTATCCCTAGGACTTGGCCCACTTCAGAATCCTATCACCTTTCACCTGTGATGAGGGCATGTGACAAGAACCTCAGTCTGTGAAGACTTGCAATTCCCATTCTTTCTCCAGGCTAATGGAATCTACCGGTTTTCTCTGTTTCATGTTTACCCCTTGAAGCTGGCCCCAGAAGATTATCACCTGCACTGGGTGCATGCAAAATGCAAGTTCTGACAAAATTACAAACATGTTTAAAAACTAGAGCTGGCCAAAACTCATTGTTTTTGTTCATGGGGAAGCTTCAGTTTCTCAGAATTTGGGTTCATTCCACATCAGAACAAAACCAAACTTGTTAAATTTCAAAGCAAGTTGGAAATTTTTGTTTCAGAGATAGCAAAACGTGGTGGTGGTTTAATTTTGGAGACATTCTTGACAGTTTGGCTGCTGCTATACACTGAGTGGGCAACCCTTGGAGTCTGCATACAGGGCTCTGGCTTGTTCTGGGGTTCTTAGGCTCCTTGCAATGGAACTGGGAGTGTTATGCCACTAGAGCTGGGGCTCCTGGTGCTTTCATTTCCAAGCAGGGATCCTGGAAGCCCTCACATGGTTGTGGCGCTCCATAGTCCCATCCAGAACTAGGGTTCTCAGGGCTTCTGCTTCTCATTGTACGACAGGAAGCCTGACAGAGCTGTGAGCCTGGAACCACAGGAGCCCCAGCTCCTGCTCCATAGTGAGGAGCCTATCAGCCTCCAGGGACCCAGGTCCAGCAAGGTTGGCAGGCACTCTGGCATAGAGCTGTCAACCATTGGACACTGGTAGGTTTCAGCAAAAGACTTGTCAAATCAGCATTTTCAAGCAAAACTAAGTGTTTTGTTGGAAAACTTCTGACTCGCTCTACTTCTAACTCCAGCTCCAAGGGAAATATTCCTTCTTGATAGGATACCAAAAACTGGTGATTGGTCAGATCCACAATATTCTGGAAGCCCAATTCAAATTAGACTTCCATTCTTAGATAGGGAAGCTGGACCAGCAACTGCAAAAGTAATGTGGCTCCATGCCCTGAGGGCTTCACACACAAGAAAGGGAGGGGTGAGAGAGACAATCAGTTCTCTTGCCTCCAGACCAGTGTGATCTGAGAGGGTTAAGTCCCCATTGCAGTCAAGTTTCCCCTATTTTTTTTTCCCTCCTCTCAGGACCCATAGTGTGGTCTTCCCCCTACCAATCCAATCAAACATTTCTCCCTCAGCTGGTTAGATGGAATGGTGGCATTCTTTGGCCTGACATTTTTGCATCTTTCAGTTACACGTAATATCCCTTAAGTAGGGTGACCAGATGTCCTGTTTTTAAAGGGACAGTCCCGTTTTTTGGGACTTATATAGGTGCCTAATATCCCGTACCTCCATCCCATTTTTTTCACAGTTCCTATCTGGTCACCCTACACTTAAGCGTACACAAAGTAAAATTCCACTGTAGAGATGTTCAACATTACTGTATCCCATAGGGGCTCTGTGTAATGTTAGCTGGCTAACAGAAAAATTACAGTATTTATGCCATGAGAGATCTGATGTCTGGGGGGAGGGGTAACTCAGTGGTTTGAGCATTGGCCTGCTAAACCCAGAGTTGAGTTCAATCCTTGAGGGGGCCATTTAGCGATCTGGGGCAAAAATTGGGGATTGGCCCTGCTTTGAGCAAGGGGATACACTAGAAATCCTGAGGTCCCTTCTAACCCTGATATTTTATGACATTCATAAAACACTCCCTGAATTCTCCAGGTTGTGCCAACATGATGGCTTTAAAAAAAAGAAAAAAGAAACCTGATGTCTACAAATGCCTTGCTCTTCAAACTTACTCTGAGTTTTCTGGTTTAAGTATGAACAATCTGATTTGTATAGCTTTTATATTTAGTGTTCACAGAACAGTTTAGTCTGAGATCTTAAACTGAAGTGCTCTGCCACAAAAGAGGTACAACAAAAAGCAACTCCAATACAAGCTTCTTCACACTCCTGTTACCAATCTGCCTCAATCCTGACCTGCAAGATCTACCACTCTAAAAACCAGAGAAGTCTTCTGTCTCCAAACTTCATCCACTCTTTGCTTACTCTGCTGGGACTACTAACAAGATTTTAATTTTCATAGATTCCAAGGCCAGAAGGGACCACTGTGATGATCTAATCTGGTTTCTTGTGGTCATGTCTTTTGTGATGAGTATTTATTTATCCCAAACCTAGCAATATTCAAATGCCACCTCCCACTCATAAATCCCCCTGCTGATTAATGAGCATGTTAACCCATTTCAGCCTCACATGTCTCTTTTTGTTAATTTATCAAACATGCCTAGTCTACTGAGGACCACTGCATCTGCCAGAGTGTCCGTGGTTGATAGCATCACACCAGGCATCATGTTGTGAAGTCCCAGATATTTCTCAGTCCTGCAAATCCGCAAATTTCTGGGGAGGTTCTGTGGGCCGCACCAGGTATCAATGTGCATCAATAGGGAGTCTGAGAGACCAGTGTATTCTGTTTCTCACCATTCTGGTGACACGGTGGAAAAGCATGAAATGCCACTTTTTAATATAGATTGAAGGAAGGTCAGATGTCTGAGACTGACCTCTTCTGAAATGTCAAACCACTTTATGCTCAGGACTTGGCACTGATGGCACATGTAGAATATGTCTAGCTGCTGTAACTCTACCTGTAAGAGGGTCCATGTAGCATATAGCAATACAGGCAAAATGAGAAGATGGCATCAGTGAGCAAAGGATCTTTCAGCCAGTGTGGCAACTACAGACTGATCTCATTGTTAGTGGTCCAAGTCTTCGCTCACAATGCTGCTCGATAGGATGCAGTCGCTTCTTAACAGACTTCATAGTGTGCAGCAATCAGATTTCATTGTTGGATGGCTGGCAATGAACACTGTACTATTCTGACTGAGCTGCACTAAGAATCTAACCACCTGCTTCATGTGGCATCTATTGACCTCAAAGCAGCTTTTGATACAGTTGACAGGTCAGCACTTTGGCTTGTGCTGAAAGGAGTTGGCATTCCACATGCCCTGCTCAATCTGGGTGCAATCTTCACACTTCATACTGTTGAGAGTACATGTTGTCTCATGGCTTTCTACTGTTTCTACATAATCTCGGGTGCATGGGATGCATTTTCACCCTGGCATTATTCTGTCGAGCTATCAGCTGGATATTAGAACTTGCTGCTCCATACATCGAAATCAAGATGGGTTAAGAACTGGCCATTAACCAAGACTACACTGACAATGCTGTCCTGCTTGTGGAGAAATAAGAGAATTTCAGCCCTGAACTCCAAAACCCATGCTATAGGGTTGAACATCTCATGGCAAAGGACCAAGATCCACAATCTTTGAGCTGGGCCACCAGAAGCCCCAGTGCAGGTGGGATCACATGTGGCAGAGACCACTGAAGAGTTAAACTACTTACAATGCAAGCGAAGTTCAAGTAGTCACAGCAAGCCACATGTTCTTCAACAAGTAGCTCTTCCCCTTACTGCATGAAGTCCATGTCTTGTTTATGAATGCATAAACATCTTTTGGGCTGAGACAAAGTTCAGGATCTTTTTGTTAATTGAATCCCCCAGTATGTGTGTGTAGCTGGTTCATCTGCCGCCCGTTGATAAATCTGTCTACTAAGTCTCATCAGGCAATTGGCTCCCAGGCCTAGATCCCCCAGATTTTGGATTTTGGTTCCTAACTGCTACTTTAGGAATCATGTCAAAAACCTACATCCTCAAAACTCTTGCTCAGCTGCTGCCTAATACTTTAGTTTGCTGAATTCCCCAGATGCTTAAGTTTCCTCCAGTAAAGTCCCCTAAGCACCTAAACATCTACCGCTGAGCATAACCGCTTTCTAAGTCGTGTTGCCCGACCTCTAACTTGTACCTAAGCCCAGTAGGCTGCTCAAATTAGATTTAACCCACACACCTCCTGGGCAGACATGCCAAGCCCACGAAAAAACTGCAGAAATTGGGCTTGTTTTTGGTTTAATTGGCTTGTGAGTTGCTTATTAACTAGGGTGGGTTTTTTTTTTTTCTGGCTTGTAGCTTGTTGCTTTTTTTTTTTTTTTGATGGGCTCCTGGCAAGGGGGCAAGCAGGGGTAGAGGGGGGAGAGTTAGGGGTGCAGTGGGCCCACCACAGTCCCAGACTGCATGCTGGGGCGGATCTAGTCATATAGTGTTCTTAGGGACTGACTTATTTTGACCTTGTTTTGAAATGGGATTAGCTTGATTTTTGGCTTATTGTGAAAGTCAGGGTGCTTATTTACCAAATTAAAGTTGGCAACTGTGCTACTGGGTATCATGTTCTGTCCCATCTAGTGGCACAGAGGCCACTTAGAGAGATTGAGTCTGCTCTACAGCCTTAGTTAAGGGCCATATGGCTTTTAGCTCATGCAACAGAGGCTCATGCACTAAGCTCCAGAGGCCGTAGGTTTGATCCTGCCCAATGACGACTGGGTTCTGTCAGTGTTACGTAGGCATTTTCCCCACTTATCTTGCCTGCCGAGCCTGATATGGCAGGCATTCTTGGAGACCATTTAACAGAATGGGCCCTGCACAAAATGGAGACGGTGATGCCATTTCCTATTGTAAAGCTTATCCCAGTGATTAAAGCACTTATCAGAATGTGGGAGCTCAAATCTACACTCTGCCTGAGGTGAAGCAGGGATTTGAAAACATGTAATCTTTCAGAAGA
Source organism: Dermochelys coriacea (assembly GCF_009764565.3). NCBI lineage: Eukaryota > Metazoa > Chordata > Testudines > Dermochelyidae > Dermochelys > Dermochelys coriacea. Next base: position 177,731,492 of record NC_050068.2, read on the forward strand.
GTGGCCTATCCTCTGGACTATAGGATGTCCTGGAGGGGTCTCTCAGTCTCTTCTGTTTTAAGCCAGTCCACTATATATAAATGAATAGTGATTTGAGCCAGAGACTGACTGACCAAGACACTACAGACTAGGAGTCACGGCTCTCACCTATGAGGTGGGTGACATGGGTTCAAGTTTCCCCTCCACATCAGACAGAGGGGAAATTTGAACTTATCTGCCACATGTGGCGTGAGTGCTCTGGATATAGGGCACTACGTTCTCAAATGTTCATGTGGGGGCTTAGGTGCCTAACTCAAGGCTGTGAATCCTGAGCAGCAGAAAGCACCTCCCTCTGGCCAAGACTTAAGCACCTAACTGTCTTGAAGGGGCAGGGTATTAAGCCACACTCCCCTCCTCTCTATTTTATACAGAGTAACTTGGTGGTTTCCCCACTTCAGCATGCAGGCTTTTGTGGATCCCATTCTTAGGCTTCCAACTGTCCCTATAGGGAGCCTGGGTGCTCAACTTGGGACTATGGATTCCACTAAGTTGCAGGGCACTTCGTTAGACATTACAAAACTGAGCCTGGCCACCGCCCACCCCCCCCCACACTCTGCCCCAAATATGGTATTGTGCACCTCAACTCAGGACAGCTGGAGAAACTGGGGAATCAGCAGATGGATGAGTAACTCCAGAGCAGTTGAATTAATTCTTCAGCTCTTTAGGGGCATCAGGAGGTGTGTGTAGTGATGGAAAAAAAGCGTACCCCACAGGTCAATGGGAAGGGGAAAACCTTGGTGCAGAGTTCCCCATATCCGGGGTTGCTGGGGTGGGTTTCATCTTCATGAACTAAAAGAAGAACCACCAAGTCATTTCACACAGGCTACATAGGATACCCAGCAGATAAAGAGCATGAATCAAGATCCTAACATTTCATAGTCTGTGTTAATTTTCTCCTATTCTTTGTTGTGCAGATCATATACCATAGGGCAACACAGAAGGGATGTAGACTGAGTTATGCCAGTGATCCAGTCGGCACTTTTGAAGGGCAAATTTCTTCTTTTCTTCCCCTTCTGCTTCCCCCCCAGTGGTGCTTTCAGCAGTGTTACATGATGCTTAAAAATCTAAAGTGCTTCATATGGCCTGTGGGACACCCTCAGATGCTGTTCTAGCAGTTTGATGTTTCTACTTGAATTGAGTATGTATTTTCCCTACAGTGAGTCCTATTAGTCAATGATATGGTTTAACTTTCTCCATTCTGTTATACATGGGTGGGCCCTGAAGAAACCAAATAATTCAACTTAGATCAGGCTGTGGCACAACAAGAAGGCAGATATAATAGCACTCCTTCCCCTGTCAATCTGTTAAAATTCTTTTTGTCCTTGTACTACCCTGGTGACCTTCCAAAAACACAACACATTACCACTTTTGCCATGATAAATTGATAGGGTGTTCTCAGTATTTTCAGTGTGTTAGCTAAAGGGAATGCTATAAATATGGAGGTAACCAATAACTATCTAAGGCAAAAGTTATACAATGGTCACTCTCGTATTTGCTACATTTGTCAAGTCCTGGTTTCCAATGTCATTCCACCTGTTGAAAGCCAGTTTGTGATGTCTCAGTCCTATGAGAAAGAGAATCCATCTTTACATAGAAAAGTACTAATGAAGTAAAACTTTAGGAAAATGTAGAACATGTAAATGGAATTAAAATTACGGTGACTTTTTAAATCACTCCCCAATCCAGTGGAGAATTTCTTCAAAGCAAACTACAGTTCAACAACAAAATTCTGAAACAAGTCGGTTGATTCCAGTTACCTTTAAAGGATTGTTACTGTGTTCATAAATGTGTTTAAATATCTTGCTGGCTGACTTCCAATCAGCCAGCTCAGACTTAACAAGTGTTCTGAAATTTTTGCTATTAAATGTTGATTGTCTTTATTCAAGTGGAGGTGGCCATTCAGATATGCTGTTGAACTGGGAATCTTCTAGCCTTACAACAAAGCCCTTAATCTGGAAAGATGTATTACGATTATCTTTTTTCTAGCTCAAACACAATCAGTCAGCACTGTATCAGGGCTTTTAATGGAAACTAATGGCACTTTTGGCATAAAATAGCAGACTTAATTAGACTAAGCAAGGCATGCAGCATTCTAATGTGTTTAACTGCTAGTCTGCCATTTTACTGATCTGAAATCACACACTTCACAAAAGCCTTTATTATATAGAGCAGTTGAAGATTCTTTTCAAATTCATTGTGTGAGTTATCATCCGCTGTGAAAAGATTGACTTCTTAAGGAGATATTTTGGTGTAGAATTATGGCTAACCACAACTACTGCTAGAATATTTTATGAGATAAGTAATTCCTTATCCACTGAATAAATTGCTTTAATTTTAAAACAATGGTCAGTTATATGAGGTTTTTGCAGAATCTAAAAGAAGTAGCAGTTCTGGTTTTGAAGCTGAATAAATATTCAAGTGAAACATAAAGCATAAGTTCATGAATTTATGGTATACTGTTGGCAATGCAGTTTTATTTTTCCATATATATTGCTTTTTTTAGGTAGAGAGTATGTGGTCTAAAACAAAATCATAGAACTATTTTTTGAGCAAAAGATTTGCTACTTGCTACGAAGATATTAAATCTGCTGTTGCCCTTAAGTGTGTTTGCAAAGATGCACAACAGTGGTCATTGCAAAAAGAAAAGGAGTACCGGTGGCACCTTAGAGACTAACAAATTTATTAGAGCATAAGCTTTCGTGAGCTACAGCTCACTTCATCGGATGCATTGCATCCGATGAAGTGAGCTGTAGCTCACGAAAGCTTATGCTCTAATAAATTTGTTAGTCTCTAAGGTGCCACCGGTACTCCTTTTCTTTTTGCGAATACAGACTAACACGGCTGCTACTCTGAAACCAGTGGTCATTGTGTGACCAGGACACATTTTGTAAACCAATGATGTTTAAATCTTAAAGGTTTAACTTCAATTATTTGACAAGATGAAGAGCCTGATTTGTCTTGGTGACCCTCAATGTTGTTGTTGGTATTATGTCATCCAACTCAGTTTTTCAAAACACAGGAATATTTATAACACACTGTGGCAGCACCAGGGGCCCTGGACTTTGGCTTGGGGCCCCACTGTTCTAGTCACTTTAAAAATGCATATCAAAAAGATGTCCCCAGTCCTAATGTAGACCAGTGTTTAATCATGTGCTTTCAGTGGTATTTTAACAGCATAAGCTGCCAGTTCACCTTTGCCACACACCCCAGTCCAACAGGCAAGCATATTTGAATTCTTCAATAAAGTCAACATCACACTTTTGACAGTCCAAGAGTAGGTTCATAAGTAGCAAAAGGCAGAATGGTGAATATCAGGCCATATACTATTGCTGCTTGCTTCTGGAGAGTTAGCATTTGGACTGGGCTATACATTAACTGTGTGTGGAAACCCAAAAGGCAGACTTGCAGAAAACATTGTATCTAACCTAAAGCTGCAATGAATGCACTTAAAAAAAAACTATTAAGTTGGTAGCAGCTCTCTTAAAATGCTACTGGTTTCTTTCTCAATCCACTTAATTTGAACTGAAGGATGAGCCAAGGAATTGGCAAAATTTCTTTTCCAAATTGATTGTGTGTCTCTGCGAGAGGGAGAGGGGTATGGAATTAGAAGTTAGAATGGTCTTCTGGTTCAAGCAGTGCCAGATACTTCCTATGTAACCTTGAGGTTACTCCCTTAGTGTCTCCGTCAAACCTTTTTTGGGTGGTTTTTTCTTTGTTTGGTTGTGTTTTTTTTGTTTTGTTTTAAACCCAGACTACTATGGACACATAGAACCGCCAAAAAAATATATATACTCTACAGGTGTGATGTTGCACTCCATATGCTTATGAATGTGAACATAATGTAACTGGAATATACTTTATGAAAAAAGGTCTTTTGTAAGGTATCATTACAAAACTTATCTACTGAGTGTGTTCATCCTATTTGTTTGCATATATTATTTCTATGTCTGGAGCTAGGAGAATAAGATATAAACTTGTATCACTGATGTAAACATGTTAAGAGGAAGCCATTAAGGGTGCTTCAGAATCAATGACCTGTGAATGGGTTTGTTTACTTGCAAGTCTTCCTATGTATGTGTCTTCCAGCTACTAGATAATGAAGAAGGAGGTCTTAGTGACGTGATCATGTCACTTGAACTGGAATCCATCTTAAACCTGGTGCTTTTCCATTTAGAAGGACGGGTGGGACACACTTTGATTCCATGACAAGATTCCCACCTTGTGCCAAAGCTATAAAAGGGGATGGAGCAGGACAAAGGGGGCCAGTCATGAGAGAACCCCTAGCTACCACCTTTAGATGGCTGCTGGAACTAACAAGGACTGTACCGGGGAAAGGATTGGGCCCAGACTCTGAAGAAGTCTAATCTGTGGAAGAAGCTTATTTGAACATCTCTGAGGGTGAGGTATTACTTGTAATCAGTTTCTTAATGTATTAGGCTTAGACTTGCATATTTTTGCTTTATTTTGCTTGGTGACTTACTTTGTTCTGTCATTACTTGAAACCACTTAAATCCTATTTTTATACTTTTGTTTATTAATGAACCAGGGATCGGGGCAAAAATTGGGGATTGATCCTGCTTTGAGCAGGTGGTTGGACTAGATGACCTCCTGAGGTCCCTTCCAGCCCTGATATTCTGTGATTCAGAGTAAATGATCAATACCTGGGGGAACAAACAGCTGTGTATATCTCTCTATCAGTGTTATAGAGGGTGGAAAATTTGAGTTTACCCTGTATAAGCTTTACATAGAGTAAAATTGATTTATTTAGGGTTTGACTCCTACTAGGAGCTGGGTGCCTGGGGTGCTGAAGAGATAGAAACCTGCTGAGCTGTTTTTTGGTTAAAGTCTGCACCTTTGGGGGCGTGGCCCAGACCCTCTGTCTGTGTTGCAGCAGGCTGGCTTGTATCTGGCTCAGCAAGGCAGGGTTCTGGAGTCCCAAGCTGTCAGGGAAAATGGACTCAGAGGTAATTTCAGCATGTCAGGTGACAGTCTCAAGGGGGTCTCTGTGTGACTGAACCCATCACAAAAGGCATGTATCTTAGAGCTGGAAAATGTGTTCTATCTCCATGGGGAGCTATAGTTTTCTGAGGAAACTACTGGAGCTGATAAATGCAAGTCCCTAGGAAGCAAGTCTGGAGAAGCTTCATCCCATGGAGGAAGTTGAAAATACTACTTTGACCTGGTTCAAGAGGGCTGAAACAGTAACTGAAAACTGTATAAAGTATCCACTCTGATATAGGAAGGAGGCTCGCCTGATCTCAGAAATGGCGTAAGACTGTGACCAAGAGAGACAAGCCCTATAAGAGTACCTGAAGCACTTGGAAACCTGCCAGGGCCTCCAAATGGGTACCTCTTTACTTTCAGGATGTAGTTCAGACAAAAGCTTTGTCTGATTGTCTCCAATAACCTTATGTTTAATTATTACATCTGTAATACAGATGTGTTAATTATTGCAGTGAGGGATTGGGGAAGCCAGTCTGGTTTTAAAAAAAAAAAAAAACTTTCTCTCTTCAAAACTAGTAAATTAGGCATGTATTCTTTTTAAGATATGCTTTTTGTTTGGAGTAACCAGAGCGCTTCTTTATGAAAGCTAGCTGGTCACCGGTTGACAGTGTCATTTATCTCTCGGAAAATAGGATCGCAGGTGTTTTTAAACTAGTCAGACCTACTGAGGGAACCACAGTAAGTTGCAGGAGTCTGGAGGGAGTGGACGGTGGGATCCCGCTCTGAACACAGCGATAGATGGAGGCCCAAGACTTAAGTGGGGGTTCCCTCAAGGAAGCCACAAAGAGGTGAGAAGTGCAGTTACCTCAGGAAGTATATTTGACATAGGTTACTTATGAAAATAGCTGATCTAAATTTCAAATTTTCAATATTTCAAAACTTGAAAAATGTTTGTTCATGAACGTTTCCCCACATTTTTCAAACAGCTATAGAACTGTTTCAATTCTTGTGGGGGGGGGAAAAAAGGGGTAACTTAAGGGGAGGGAAAAAGCTTTCCTATTTCTCACTTCTATTTGTGAGACAAAAATTTATTTTGTAAAACACCTTGAAACACTCAAAGTGGAAACAGGTATATAGAGATTTCTTAAACTTTACAGACAACCTCACTGCTTTACTTTCTCCCACACATTTTGTTTTATGGCACTTCATATGTAATGCTTATGACAATTTTTGGTCCATTCCCCAGCAGTAAGTTGTCTGGGTAGGAAGCACCTGGTTGGACACTATTTTGAGATATTAAGTAAATGTTAGAGGATTATTATTTACTAACTAATGAATATTTCTGAAGAAGGGGACACATTAAATACCTTCATAACCCTAGTGAGATCTGGTGTTTTCGGCTTTTAAGTGAAAGCCTGTATTTATATTAGATATAAGAACAAAATGGAGACAGATATTTTAAAGAATGGGAGCCTTTAGATAGTAACTTTGCTTTGTTTTAAATCCTAGAGACCTGGAATACCATATCACGGAAAGGATACATAGGCAATTCCCAATTAAACTGCAACATCAGAACATTAACTGGTGATATTTTCTATAGACTTAATCAGCCCAAGATGGGAGACATCTTTAATTTCAGGGTGTAATACAGACAAAAGCATTCTGATTGCATTTTATAATCTCATGTCTAGTTTTTACATTTATAATACAAATGTCTTAATTCAAGATGTGAGGATTTAAGGGAGCCAGTCTGGCAAGGCAACTTTTTTCCCTCCCCTGTTTGAAAACCACTCCAAGAGTGAGTCCTTTGACAGCTTAACAAAAATCAGTGAGGAACTTAAAAGAGAGGGGAATATGAGGGCATGAAAAGTGGTCTTCAAAATAGCCCAGAAGTTGAGTTGTATGCTGTCTTTGTTTTTTTGGAATTGTGAGAGTCTTGAACTCTCAAGAAAGCATATTTGCATTTTGTCACTTGCTCCTGCTGCTTCCAAGAATATTGAAGATATAGAAAACGACTGTCCTTGCCATTTCTGGTAAGTTAATGTCCCAGTCCTTGAAACTATTCTACCATTTGTCTAGATAGAACTGTACATGCTACCATCATGTTAGCTTTGAAAGGTAAGCCTACAGGGTGGAAAATGTAAAGATGCACATGTGCAGAGCATAAACATCTGTTTCAGAGTAGCAGCCGTGTTAGTCTGTATTCGCAAAAAGAAAAGGAGTACTTGTGGCACCTTAGAGACTAACAAATTTATTAGAGCATAAGCTTTCGTGAGCTACAGCTCACTTCATCGGATGCATTTGGTGGAAAAAACAGAGGAGAGATTTATATACACACACACAGAGAACATGAAACAATGGGTTTATCATACACACTGTAAGGAGAGTGATCACTTAAGATAAGCCATCACCCACAGCAGGGGGGGAAGGAGGAAAACCTTTCATGGTGACAAGCAGGTAGGCTAATTCCAGCAGTTAACAAGAATATCAGAGGAACAATGGGGGGTGGGGTGGGAGGGAGAAATACCATGGGGAAAGAGTTTTACTTTGTGTAATGACTCATCCATTCCCAGTCTCTATTCAAGCCTAAGTTAATTGTATCCAGTTGGCAAATTAATTCCAATTCAGCAGTCTCTCCTTGGAGTCTGTTTTTGAAGCTTTTTTGTTGAAGTATAGCCACTCTTAGGTCTGTAATCGAGTGACCAGAGAGATTGAAGTGTTCTCCAACTGGTTTTTGAATGTTATAATTCTTGACGTCTGATTTGTGTCCATTCATTCTTTTACGTAGAGACTATCCAGTTTGGCCAATGTACATGGCAGAGGGGCATTGCTGGCACATGATGGCATATATCACATTGGTAGATGCGCAGGTGAACGAGGCTCTGATAGTGCGGCTGATGTGATTAGGCCCTATGATGGTATCCCCTGAATAGATATGTGGACAGAGTTGGCAACGGGCTTTGTTGCAAGGATAGGTTCCTGGGTTAGTGGTTCTGTTGTGTGGTGTGTGGTTGCTGGTGAGTATTAGCTTCAGATTGGGGGGCTGTCTGTAAGCAAGGACTGGTCTGTCTCCCAAGATCTGTGAGAGCGATGGCTCGTCCTTCAGGATAGTTTGTAGATCCTTGATGATGCGTTGGAGAGGTTTTAGTTGGGGGCTGAAGGTGATGGCTAGTGGCGTTCTGTTTTCTTTGTTGGGCCTGTCCTGTAGTAGGTGACTTCTGGGTACTCTTCTGGCTCTGTCAATCTGTTTCTTCACTTCAGCAGGTGGGTATTGTAGTTGTAGGAATGCATGATAGAGATCTTGTAGGTGTTTTGTCTCTCTCTGAGGGGTTGGAGCAAATGCGGTTATATCGTAGCGCTTGGCTGTAGACAATGGATCGAGTGGTATGATCTGGATGAAAGCTAGAGGCATGTAGGTAGGAATAGCGGTCAGTAGGTTTCCGATATAGGGTGGTGGTTATGTGACCATCGCTTATTAGCACTGTAGTGTCCAGGAAGTGGATCTCTTGTGTGGACTGGTCCAGGCTGAGGTTGATGGTGGGATGGAAATTGTTGAAATCCTGGTGGAATTCCTCAAGGGCTTCTTTTCCAGGGGTCCAGATGATGAAGATGTCATCAATGTAGCGCAAGTAGAGTAGGGGCATTAGTGGACGAGAGCTGAGGAAGCGTTGTTCTAAGTCAGCCATAAAAATGTTGGCATACTGTGGGGCCATGCGGGTACCCATCGCAGTGCCGCTGATTTGAAGGTGTACATTGTCACCAAATGTGAAATAGTTATGGGTCAGGACAAAGTCACAAAGTTCAGCCACCAGGTTAGCCGTGACAGTATCGGGGATACTGTTCCTGACGGCTTGTAGTCCATCTTTGTGTGGAACGTTGGTGTAGAGGGCTTCTACATCCATAGTGGCTAGGATGGTGTTTTTAGGAAGATCACCAATGGACTGTAGTTTCCTCAGGAAATCGGTGGTGTCTCGAAGATAGCTGGGAGTGCTGGTAACGAAGGGCCTGAGGAGGGAGTCTACATAGCCAGACAATCCTGCTGTCAGGGTGCCAATGCCTGAGATGATGGGGCGTCCAGGATTTCCAGGCTTATGGATCTTGGGTAGCAGATAAAATACCCCAGGTCGGGGCTCCAGGGGTGTGTCTGTGCGGATTTGTTCTTGTGCTTTTTCAGGGAGTTTCTTGAGCAAATGCTGTAGTTTCTTTTGGTAACCCTCAGTGGGATCAGAGGGTAATGGCTTGTAGAAAGTGGTGTTGGAGAGCTGCCTAGTAGCCTCTTGTTCATACTCCGACCTATTCATGATGACGACAGCACCTCCTTTGTTAGCCTTTTTGATTATGATGTCAGAGTTGTTTCTGAGGCTGTGGATGGCACTGTGTTCTGGACACTACGGTGCTAATAAGCGATGGTCACATAAACACCACCCTATATCGGAAACCTACTGACCGCTATTCCTACCTACATGCCTCTAGCTTTCATCCAGATCATACCACTCGATCCATTGTCTACAGCCAAGCGCTACGATATAACCGCATTTTCTCCAACCCCTCAGACAGAGACTAACACCTACAAGATCTCTATCATGCATTCCTACAACTACAATACCCACCTGCTGAAGTGAAGAAACAGATTGACAGAGCCAGAAGAGTACCCAGAAGTCACCTACTACAGGACAGGCCCAACAAAGAAAACAACAGAACGCCACTAGCCATCACCTTCAGCCCCCAACTAAAACCTCTCCAACGCATCATCAAGGATCTACAACCTATCCTGAAGGACGAGCCATCGCTCTCTCAGATCTTGGGAGACAGACCAGTCCTTGCTTACAGACAGCCCCCCCAAACTGAAGCTAATACTCACCAGCAACCACACACCACACAACAGAACCACTAACCCAGGAACCTATCCTTGCAACAAAGCCCGTTGCCAACTCTGCCCACATATCTATTCAGGGGATACCATCATAGGGCCTAATCACATCAGCCACACTATCAGAGGCTCGTTCACCTGCGCATCTACCAATGTGATATATGCCATCATGTGCCAGCAATGCCCCTCTGCCATGTACATTGGCCAAACTGGACAGTCTCTACGTAAAAGAATGAATGGACACAAATCAGACGTCAAGAATTATAACATTCAAAAACCAGTTGGAGAACACTTCAGTCTCTTTGGTCACTCAATTACAGACCTAAGAGTGGCTATACTTCAACAAAAAAGCTTCAAAAACAGACTCCAAGGAGAGACTGCTGAATTGGAATTAATTTGCCAACTGGATACAATTAACTTAGGCTTGAATAGAGACTGGGAATGGATGAGTCATTACACAAAGTAAAACTCTTTCCCCATGGTATTTCTCCCTCCCACCCCACCCCCCACTGTTCCTCTGATACTCTTGTTAACTGCTGGAATTAGCCTACCTGCTTGTCACCATGAAAGGTTTTCCTCCTTCCCCCCCTGCTGTAGGTGATGGCTTATCTTAAGTGATCACTCTCCTTACAGTGTGTATGATAAACCCATTGTTTCATGTTCTCTGTGTGTGTGTATATAAATCTCTCCTCTGTTTTTTCCACCAAATGCATCCGATGAAGTGAGCTGTAGCTCACGAAAGCTTATGCTCTAATAAATTTGTTAGTCTCTAAGGTGCCACAAGTACTCCTTTTCTTTTTGTAAAACATCTGTGACAGTGATGTCATCCTGAATGTGAACACTTTGGCACATGAGTCTGGGCAAGAGCTAGAATCTGAGGGTAGATTAGTGGTGTAAGAGCAAGATTTCAAAGTTCTAAAAGCACTAAGGTCTGGTCTACACTGGGGGAGGAGGGGGGGAAATAAATCTAAGTTACGCAGCTTCAGCTACGTACTTAGATGTACTCACTGCAGTGAGTCAACAGCTGATGCTTCTCCATTGACTCCGCCTGCGCCTCTCGCTCCGGTGGAATACCGGAGTTGATGGGAGAGCAATCGGCAGTCGATTTATCGTGTCTAGTCTAGAGACGATAATCGACCCCTGCTGGATCGATTGCCCATCGATCCTGCAGGTAATTTAGACAAGTTCTGAGACATCACTCTGTAATTGTTTTTTGTGGGGGTTTACCATGTTAGAGTGCACTGGAGAATGTACAAGTGAAGCTACAGAGAATGACCAGCATCAAATTTAATCTTTTTAAAAAAAAAAACAAAAACAAACAAAAAACACTTGGGGCAGATCCACAGCTAGTTCAAATTGTCAGAGCTCCACTGAAGTCACTGGGTACATCAGCTGAGGATCTCTCCATGGAATTTTTTTTTTAACTTGAGTTCCTACTCTACAAAAACTTCAAAACCAGTCCTCCCAGACCAAATCTCAAAAAATCTCCCTGTTCTAATTGTACAAACAGGATTAGCTACAAAATTTCATTTCACCAAAAAAATCAGATGTTTCAAAACTAGCTTTTTTTTAAATGAAAAAATGTTGCATCAAAAATTCATCGACCAGATCTAGATAACTAACCCTAGATTTAGAGGGTTGATCTACTCAGAACAGAGCCTTGAAACTGCAAGCAAATGCTGATAGAAATAATCACCATTCTTTTCAGCTGGGGGAATATTTGAAATAATGAATCCTGCTCGCTCTCAATGCATCACTGTGGATTTCTCTACTCCTTCTAAACCCCTGCTCACAAGAGCAGAGCAGATGGCTAGAGCCCAAGTGTCAGCTCAGTTCCTTTTTGTGCTGAAATATAACAAAACAAAGTTTGTAGATTTTAATTGTAATTGCCCATTTTTAAGACCATGAGAGAAAATAGATTTTAGTTCTAAATGTCTCTGGGGAAAACCAAGTACTGTTTAACTTTTTTTTTTTTTTTTTTTTTTTTTTTTTTTTTTTTTTTTGGTGGGGGTGGGGGGGAGAGTCATCAGGACAGTAGAGATGGAAAGAAAATCTAAAACTCTTCTCTTTTAAGATTAAAGGGCTTCTATTTCCCAGAAGTATCCATAACATGAGGAGCCATTCTCTCCCTAATTAGTTGGTCAAGAATCTTAGAAATGAGAGCTGGTAAAGATTTATACATTAATATCTTTGCCTGATAATTGGTTAAAGTAGCAGTAAATGTCTTACTCCACCTCCAAAAATGTTAATTCTACAGCAGAGGACCCAACAACTAGGACCAAGGTGGTGTTACTTAAGACTTGATTGCATTAAACTTCTGTTCCTGGCATACTTTTTCAAGATAAGTCAACCATTCCAGTATGTACAACATTGGACAATGCAACTTTGGACTGGGACTTGCCACTGAACACTTTATACACCTTGCAGCTCGCTGCTTTTTTTTTTTTGGTCCAATTTAAAGCTCTGGTCCTATCTTCAAGGCCTTCAGTGGTCTTGGACCAGGCTTCCTTAAAGACTTTCTCGATTTGCAGTTCCCAAAAGGCCAGGGCATTCACTGAGGCCTTTCAACTGGAAGTACATAAGTGAATATTTGAAGAGCTGGAGACTTAGGCTTCTTGTTGCTGGATCCTACACAGAGCCATCACTTACTGGAGGATATCAGAATGAATTCTAGTCTGGTTGTCTGTACAACCCAGTGCAATACCCACTTTTTTTTTTTTTTTTTTTTTGCAGAAGCCTTCTCAGAATATCTATCTACATATATGCATTCATGACCACCTGTATTTGAACACCTCAAATTTTAATGGACCATGTGAGGTTCAAAAATATTCCCTTTCTACACGTAGGAAACTAAGCCATTGAACTGAGGAGGTTATTGGCCCAAGAAGCATTTAATAGAGCCAAGCATTGAACCCAGATTTCCTGCCTCCCAGTCTAGATTCTGAAACATGACCAACCTTCCCCAAAATGCATGTTTAAGGAAACACTCTGGGATGGTAGCACTGGAGTCCATTTTGATGATGATGTTGTGGGTTGGGTTACACCTTGTTGACATGGGGTGAGAATAATGGCTGTATTTCATTCAGGATGAATGCCAAAAAGTGACTGAAACAATAGCAATAGCAACTAAAATAGAGATTTCTGGCCAAAACAAGTGCCAACCCAAGTGCCTTATGGAGAGCCTCCCTTTCAAAGATGTAGTGACTGATATATCTAGCAGACAAGTCACACTTTCCAGGAAGTCCAAGAGTTAGATTTAGTTGTCAATAGTAGCTATTACTCTGGTTTCTTTTAATTAGCATTAATTATTTTAAGAGTTCTTATAGCAATTTTACATATCCTAATGTAATATTTTGATTTAATTCTGTCAGAGTATACATTTAATTCTAGTTGTCAACACAAGTAGGTAGAAACTAAATAAGGAAACTATTGTGATAATGTGAGTTTAATTTGTATCAGTTAGCTTTATTTCTCAGTCTACTTTCATATTCTACCCCCCTTTTCCCTCCCCCCGCCTTCTGCATTTTCTTTCCAAATTATAAGAGGGTACTTTTAGGCTTTGTCTACACTGGACTCTCGTCAGCAAAGCTTTTGTCATTCAGGGGTGTGGAGGAAAAAAACCAACCCTGAATGACACAAGTTTTGCCAATGAAGAGCCAGTGTGAACAGCGCTCTGTTGGCAGGAGAGCTCTCTCCTGCCAACAAACAGCAGCTACACTGCGAACCTTTTAGCAGCATGGCTGTAGGGCACAGCTGTGTTGCTAAAAGGTGCTTAGTGTAGACATAGCCTTAGTATACAACATAGCAATTATATCTTCGAATCCTAAAGACAAAGGCTAGTTTTACTTCATGATCAGATGAACATGATGCAGCATTTTATTTTGAATCTGGATTAGAAAACGGGAAATACTAAGAAGTCTGATCAGCGGCCATCTGCTGAAGGCTAGAAGTGTGTGTTCTGCAACTCAACTTTCATCATTCCTGATCCAGAACACTTTAAACAGACTTTCAGGTTCAGATTTTCAAAACTGGCAATACCAACAGGATATTAATACCTTTAGACTAGTGTTTCTCAACATTTTTGGTACCAGAGACCCGCTTCCTGCCTTCCTAAACTGTATGGAGACCAGTGCCAGTCCACAGACCAGTCACAGAAAAACTGTCTTAGACAACCATGCTAGCAGGAATCCATTCTGAAAAATGGTATATACAAGTGTGAGGAGTGTCCATATGGGGCAGGGGAAAATCACACTGTTCATGACAGCAGTTGTATGTGGTTTTGCCACAAGCTAAAAGGCAGTTTTTCATCTAAGTACATTCATCACTACTAGGAGCACTAACTGCAACTTAAAGGGTAAACTTCATTCATGGTGTGTGTTTGGTTGATGAACATATTTAGAGTTAAACAGACCCTCATGTACATAAGTGCACACACCTTTCAAGCTCATAAAGTTTGCAGAAACTTCCACTGTAGTCAGGGACACATTGACCTTCTGTGAAGCAGCTGCAAATCCTCTTGAAGCTAAATTTCAATTAAATGAACTCCTGTTATGTGTGAGGGCTAAATGATTGTGAGCTCCTGCAGGCTTTGGAGATGTCAATAGCTGATGTGGGCATTTTGTAGTAAATGCTTCAGAAAAAGCAGAGAGCAAAAATAAAATGTTGAGTGATTTTAAGACTCTTCCAACATCTGAGGGGTGGCAAACAAGAAGGGGGATCGTTCTGTTTCTCTTGCAACAATTTTCGCTGTCAGAAAGGCCCTGAAGAACATGCTCAAGTACCATTGCTTTCATCATGCTTTTGTTAAATAACTACAGACTTGAGCACATGTTTCAATGTTTGCTAAATTGTGCCCTATAAAAGTACATCTGCACAGCAGCTGGGAGTTGTAATTCCCAGTTTGTGTAGATGTGCTAGTACTACTTTGAGCTATCACTTAAAAATAGCAGTGTGGATGCAGCAACAGTGGCTTGGGCTAGTTAGCTGCCTGCCTACATACCCAGAGTGTCACTTGAGTGGCTAGCCTGAGCCGCTGTCCATCCCACTGTACCCACATGCTGCTATCGTTAGGTGCTAGCTCAGGCAGAGTTAACGTGTATATCTACACAAGCAAGGCATTACACCTCCCAGCTACTATTTAGGTAAAGCCTTGGAGGCCATTTGTGGGAAGCCGTGCTGTTGGCGCCTGTAGCACTCATTTTGCCAGGGCTTTACAGGAGCATCATAAAGGGACCTCACCTCAGCTCACATTTGGGGCCTAAACTTGAGCTTTATGAAGCTTTAATTTTCCACTATTCAAGTTTTAAAACATGAAAAGCCTCAATTCATCCTTACCTAGGCTTTTTATGACTAAAACCTCATGTCACAGTTCAAACTAAATCTGGAAGGTAAATGACGACAAATTTTATAAAAATAAATAAAGCTATTACAATTTTCATGAAGACTGGACAGACACATTTACCTGCTATGAAAACTGCTAGATTGCCATGTTTACTTCTCTTTGCACCATAGGATTATGCTGCACTAGTTCTCACTTGCAATATTTTTCAGTCTCAACTTGAAATTAACCTGCTGTATGTAAATTATCTCATTGAAATACATACACTCCTCCATTTAATGAAAAATATCAGCTCTTGGTTCATTGATAGACCATGTAATAGGCTCCTCATGTTCTGCTCATTGATAAGAACATCCACTGATTAATTTTATTAACCTCCCACTTTGAATCCTTTTAAAATAATTAAAATTAAATGCCAAAAGAAATGTATTTAAAACTATTGTTTTAGTTTTTGTTGATGCTGATTTTACTGATATGTAGGATGGGCACTACGTCAAATAGTTTCTTCTAGTATGCTGTTAGAACAACATTGCATAATGCTTGAAATTCTTAGTCTAAGAATTTAACTGGAATTCTCCTAACATAAGGCAGTTTTCATTAGAAGTACAAATCATTTTGTGTTCTTTTAGGAATAGAATTTTGGTTCAGGATTCAGTATTTCATATTAAAAGTAGGTGGTACTATTATCACAGCCAATCAGTATATTTCAATGAATTACTTCACATTTCAGTGCAAAGATTTTCCTTTGACAGAATATGCGCACAAGTTATAGCATGCTTTTTCAATTATGAATGACAAAAATTGCCAGTTAAGGCAAACAATGTTTAGATTTAAATTCCAACTCGTAGACTTGGTCTGGAATTTTGTCAATGATTTTTTGGAGTTTATATTTTCTTATACGTAATGTACCCAAGCCTGATAGATGTATTGTTTAGTGTTTCCGTTTGAGCCCAGGCATGAACACTTTCACATGTGAGTTTTTGTCTTCAAAGAGTAGGTGCTGATTTGTCCCTCTACTTAGATGTATATATTCTGCATCTGGAATCTTTCCTTTACTGTTTTTGTGGATCAGATCATTCTCTCCTATCTTCCAGGTCTACAGATGCCTGAGAATTAAAAATGTTAATATTACTACTTTAAACTCTATTCTGTTTCTGGCCCATTGTTCCTACAATTGAAGTAGCGTACACAATTGTGAAGGAGTGACCTACTCTTTTAAGGGGCTGGCTGGAGCCTGCAATCAAAACAATCTGGGTGTAATCAAGAAGGCCTCCTGCCCAACCCAAAGGTTGGATTTTTTTTAAACAGAAGACAGCTTGCTCTCACTGCAGGAGACTAGTTTTAGTGAGCCAGGGACTTTGTTTCATTACTCTGGGCAGGGCCGGTTCTCAGTTTCCATTACTGGAGGAGTGTGCATTTTGGGGGCCCTAGATGATATTTTATAAAATAAAACTTCCAGTTGCCCACAGGCTACTTAAACTCCCTATAAAATCTTAGCTTTTAATAGTTTTAAGTAAAATTTGTCTACTGTAAATATTTTGTCCTTGTCACTTCAACTGCTTAACACTGGATAACTTTGTACACATTTTGACCTTTCTGACAATGATTTACAGCCTCTTAGACTTTTTTGGCTTATGTGGTTGTGCCAGACTGCCAGGCCTAATTCTGGGATCTCTGAATTAGGGCCTTAGTAACATTGTTAAGACTGCTCCTTCTCTGAAACCATCTTAAAGGGGACATATATTTCATTAGTTTATTTTATTTTATTTTGGCTTCCCCTTCCTCAGATAATTTTTAACCAGCTAGAGGGGAGCCATGCTTTAAAAAAAAAAAAAAATTAAACAGCATGTGTGCCAGTCAAGTGAGATTTATACACACAGGACTAAAGCTTTGTGGTGTGTGGCTTGTTTTATGAAAACCATAGAAAGGTTGGGTGATACAATCAATGATATCTCATTTTTTTTAGGTAGTGGTCTCTCAAGTTTAACAAGTAGAATCTAAAATACAGCTTGTCAGATAAGTTGGGGGAAGTAAGTCTCAAATACCCAGCACTTGGTTTCACAGAGCACATTAGTTTACTTTAACGTGGAAGCCCAATAGTGCCTTTGTTCTCATGTTGTCTGAACAGCTTAGAGGCCACTGAATGTTATGTGACTGCAGGATGTTCTGTCTAGGAACAAATCTGGTGCTTTGAGGTAGAATTGCTTGTAAGGGACAGGTGTCTAATGCTTTCCGAACATTGTGTTTTTAGGTCTTCCCGGAGGTCTCTTTCATTCTGCTTTCATTGAGTTGAAGTCAAAGATAATTCTTGCAGGGAAGCTGGTA
This sequence comes from Dermochelys coriacea, assembly GCF_009764565.3. Lineage (NCBI taxonomy): Eukaryota > Metazoa > Chordata > Testudines > Dermochelyidae > Dermochelys > Dermochelys coriacea. The sequence continues at coordinate 177,749,008 of NC_050068.2, forward strand.
GACATTTGAGGCAAATGACCATTCCACCTTAGAGACCATTGGGTGACAGCTGACAGAATAGGAGCTGTTTAGCTAAAAGGTATAGCTCTTCAACTTGAATTTGAACAATTTGATGTTTTTGGTCACTCAGAGATGGTTAATTTTAATGACATGCAGTTTTTCTTTTTCCAGTCTTGTGAGTGAGGGGCCATATTTCAGTCCCATAAGTCAGGATACGGACTGCCAAAATATTGCACAGCCTCAGCTTACTCTCTCTGATTATCAAAATGCTTGGTTTCATGAAGCTCCCCATTACTAATTTTTATGATTTTTTTGCAAGGGGGCTTCTGGTTCTTTCTTGATGCCACCCAACTTATCCACAACAAAACCTGTAGCATGTTAAAAGTCATTGACCAGAAGAATATTGGTTTTGCCCCAGATAATTTTCAGACTGATTTTTGCTGCTGACCTTTCCCAGGTTTTAAGTGCCACAACCTGTTTGTCCATTAATTCAACTAGCACTATATTATGAGCAAAAAGAGTCAGATTCTTTTAAGATTCTTGTCCTCCAGACATACTCCTAAAATGCATTTACTTGTCTGGGACTTACGCAGGGACTAATGCCAGCTTGTCGTGGTGGTCTTTCTTCTTAAGCTATTAGCAGCTCAAGCCAACAAGATGGAAGCAAAAGGTTTCTCCTGAACAGCTAGAAGAGTACTGATACAGTAGTTGGAACAGTGTTTGCATTTTCACAGCAGGAAAATAATCCCATTTTTGAGCTGTATGTACAGCCACAAAATAATAGCTCATCCATGCTTTAAGTTCCATAGGAATTCCACAGTTTTCTGCCTCCTTTCCTTTAAGCTAATTTATGACTCTGGATTTTGATGATAGTGAATTTGCTAAGACCATTTTGTGGCCAATGTACAGTGGTCCTAATATTAGTGTCCAAAGAAATTTGGGATGCATTCAGTAGCTGGTTGAAATGTTCACTGCAGAGTGACCTGCACTGGACTTCTGTATTGATTTTAGCTGACCAGGGTGAATGACTATTCTTGTCAGGTCATGCAAATATTTATGTAAGGAGGAGACATTGTTCCCGGAAGAAGCTTTTGTTGAGTGTGGAAACTTTGGCTTTCATAAAAGATTTGATCAGTGTGTGTTTGGTTTTTTGTTTTTTGCAAGCACCGTTTTCTCATATACAGAGCACCCAATCACATAAGAGTTGCATTTTCTTTCCTTGCCTCATGTTTTAAGATGGGTTTCATTGAAGCAGGTCACTGATTCCTTTTAACCTGGACATTTCTCTGAGCAGCTCCTGTTTCAAGCATTCCTTATTCAAGGTTACCATGTACCATGTTCTGATACGTGAAAGACCCCTAATTCATGAGAGAAACCCAATTTGAGACCTATAAAAATTAATCTGATGTGAACATATTTGCTTTCCGTAATATTTGGTTTCTGTTCATGCTGAAGGTTAATTAATGTTTATAGTGCTGTACAAAAAGATACTGAGTGTGTGAAGTATTCTCATACTTTCAAGACCACAAGTATTTTCATATTTTGTGTGGCACAATCTTTGAGGAATTTTTAAAGGACGTGATAAAATTAACTTTAAAAAAAAACTGGTAACACTTAATTTTTTTGAGAATATCTTCACTTATTTTCAAGCTGAATTTACTGAACATATCCAGTATCTGAACTTAAAAGTTGATATCTCATCTCTCTCTTGGTTTTGTTTTTCTTTCCTATCTAAGAATCTTGTTGTTGCAGATTAAACTAATCATACTTGTATTTCCTTTCTAAAAAGGAAACTGGATCTTTAAGAGAATACTATTTAAAAAAAAAAAGTTGGCCGGGGAAGGGAGCGGAACGAAGGAATCTGTCTAATTTATATACATCCATTTCTGTGTATGCATATGTATTTCTAAAAGGGCCAAACAACGAATGTTGGTTTAAAATAAAATATTACTCTTGGCTTTAACTCTTGGTTTGTTAAATTCTAGCCTAGAGTAAATTTTTGTGCCTGAGTTATAAACCTATGAAACCAGGGATTTTCAATGAAAATTAAGGTACTTAACTGTAGAAATACAACCAGGTACCACCACAATATTTCATTAGGATAAACAATGAACAAGATTCATTCTTACCTTACTATAATAAAATGTAAACACTGATGAAGACTGTGGAAGGAAGAAATGTACTGAATGAATGAAATGTTTCCAAATTATCCAGTGTCCAATATAATGTATTTTTTAACTTTTTAAATATTTATATGAAGACCCCATTCCTGAAATTGACTGCATGTAAGTACTGCCCTGTGCCTGCATAGAGCCTCATTCTAGAGTAGATACTAGGGCATGTCTAGTATCAGGACTGGGCACTCAAATTCAAAAAAATTTCTCAAACTCACTATATAGAAAATAGGCAAATCTTTTTTTATTCTGTTTACTTTTCTTTAGTTTAGCATTTGAACAATTAATAAATCTCATTCTTTTATTTTTACATAATTAAAACATCTACCTGCTGTGGCAGTAGATCCTATATGTAATATACATTAGTTTATACACTTTTATTAAAAGCCCATAATATTTTGGGAATTTTGGGATCCATCTGCATGAAAGGTATTTATAAATTATAAAACATTGCTATAAGCTCATTACTCCATGCAGATATCCAGTTAAGACTGAAACTTTTAAAACCTGGCTGACTCACTCTTTAGATGAAATGTATATTGCACTTTAATATTAGTGTCTGCTCTCACACAGAAAACTACAATTGAAATCAATGGAATAGCCAGAGTTTATTCTGAGGGGACCAGAACTTCATATAATACAGGGGCAATCCATAGTTTGTTCTTATCCACTAGGGAAACTGAGCAGGTTTTGAAACTAGTGAGGAATAGCTGGTGACAAGGAATAACTCTTAAGGTTAATATTTTTGTCTCAAAACCACTGAAAATCCTTTTGGGCCTTCACGTGGCGATGGAATTTCTTTGAGAGGTCATCCAAACTTTCCTATTACACATGCAAGACAACAAGTCTTGACCACCTCACCCTAATATTTACAATCCTGACAGAACATTGATTAGCTCTATATACTGGATAAGGAACTGATCCTGTGCCTTCTTGGCAATGGGAGCGAATGGTGTTAAGCACGGTCCAGTAGACACTGAACATCTAGCAGGTCCTGCCACCTTAAATCAGTAATACAAATACAATTCTTTCTTCCATTCCAAATCATGCTGTATAGTATACAAAAAGGAGCATCTTATTTACAGATTTTTTTTATCATTCACTTAGTATTGTGATAAATCTTTTCAGAAAGAAACCAACTTCAAGAAGTATATGTAATGTTATGTAATACCCTGGGAACTTTATTAAGGGCCTTTTGTAGAAGCAGAAACTCTGTGCTATTTCTCAGGTAAACTTCCAGAAACTGTGAAAGCTTTTTGTCTATGCATGATTCTGAACTTTTTTTTTTGCATAGCAATACAGTACAATGAATAGAACCTGACTGATTTACATAACTTATCTATTTAACTGTTATACACTGTGACCTGTCCAGCAGTAAAGTGAACAAAGTGGACTGGGTAGCTATATATAGCTAGAATTGTGGTATGTTCATCTAGCATAAGAATAAAGGAATTAGTGAGTTGATTGTCACTGCCTTTATTGACTATACTAGAGACTGAAAATTACACTGGTCAGAAGACTTGCTGTTTTCAGCCATTAATCGGGTCCATAAACCACTGCTAGACTGAGGGACTAATGGTAATTTTGTCTGATGTAACATCCTAGCTAGTAGCAAATTGTGTATGCCGGTGAAAAGCAATGAATCTTTCATTCTTAATACTACGCAACATTTATGTCGAGACCAGATCTCTAATAAAATATATAGAGCTTTAAAATATCATGTTTCTTTCTTGTCTACAACTCCATTCCAATGTGATGTTAGTGATGAACTGTGAAAGAATCTAAGCAGTGTTTGTATCTGTTTTTTTTTTTTTTAATTTTTACCTTGTAAAATGTGTCTATCATGCTTTATAGTTACATGCCATTAGGCTGTCTTTTCCCCCCAGTCATTTGGAAAGGGATAAGTCTATGGTTTGGGGGTTCAATAGGTTTTTATATATATATATATGGTGAACAGTTTTTTTTCTTTTTTCTTTATTGTATTTTCATTTGGTACTTTGATGTATGGCATGGATCTGCAACTCAGCCATTATGAAATTTCTCTTGTCCGAAGCTCCTGTTCAGACTAGTACAAAATTAAGTTTCAATTCAAGAGAAATGGCTAATAGCTGAGTTGCAGATCTTTAGCTACAGATAATCCATAAGAATTTTAAAGACATACTTGAAAGAGAAATCAATTGGTTATAGAAGTGCAAAAACTAAACTGTTTTTCTCACAACTTTGATTTCAATTTCTTCCATTTCTGGAGCTCTTAGTCTACAGAAATGGTGATTTGGGGGAGGAAAAAACCCTTTGAGTTTTGGGGAGAAGGAAATAATGACCACCTACTTTTGTTAAGAAATTCACATTTAATTGCACTTCAGGGTTTGAAGCACTTGTGTTTACCATGAATGCATGGTAGCCAAATTATCCATGGCTTTGAGTCCCTTAGTATTCATTTTAGGTGATAGACTGTAATTGCTCTTAAGAGATACTAAATTCATTGGGTCAAAATCAACTTCATGTGACAAATTTCACACCTACATAAAAACAGCCAGGCTCTCCTGTTCACCTTGTTTGCTACTGGGTGGAGGAAACTATCACTTTTGCTGCTAGCACAACTACACTATCTCCGAATTACAACAGCTGCTTGGTCAAAAGTTGACATACACTTTGCAATATAACTTTGCAATCAATCAAAATATTGATCCATATAGCCACACTCACTCATTACAGAGACCTTGGGAGAAAAGAAAGGTAGGACAGCTGCTATAATAAAAAACTGAAGGAAATAAGCTAAAGTGCTACAAGCAGGGAATACTTTTGCATCTATACAGTAGGCCTTTAGAGTTAATTTGATCACTTTTTTTTCTAATCAATGAAAGCTAAGTCCTACTAATCAGCTAAACTCCATTTTGTGGAGAGAGAAGGTGAAATGGCAAGGGAAGGAGTGGGGGAAGTATAGGGGCGCTAAGGTTCCCTGAAAAGAAGTCTGAATCTAGGAAACCATATAAACTGGTGAAGGGGAGAGGGAGTTTCTAAAATTTTCTTCTGGAAATAGAGTAAGAGATGAATGTTCCTCTTATGGCATCATCTTGCATTTTCCTTATTAGGCATATACTAAATATCCCTCCTTGGAGATGCATCAACTCTTATTTCATCCTGTCTTTTTGGTACCTCCCCTGCTCCCCCCCCCCCCCCCGGTGTGAGTAATGTCACAGGAAGAAACAATGGGGCCAAGTGGAACACCATTGACATTGCTAAATTACCCTTGAGCCAGTGCTTATGCTTTTGAAAGAAAAAGTAGCTGCCTACTGTGGCAAGGATGGAGAGTTAAATCACTGGAATTAGGAGTAGCTTGATGTGGGAAGCTTCCACACCACTTCACTGAATATATTAGTAGAAGGCAGAGTTGGTAGACCAGCTTCTGATGCTGACGATGCCATAGATTTGGGTTTGAACTTAGGCAGAGAGTTGAAAGTGATTTGACTAAGTAGAGGCTTTTTGTCAGGATAAAGGTATGTAACACATTTTGCGATCAGCTTGATGGCTGAGAGTAATACGATATTGGTTATTTTGTTGGGATCTTCATCACTAAGGAGCAGTAACTAACAGTGCAATATAACAGAACTAATATAATTTAGTGTAAGATATTTTCTCTTGAGGAGAAATGCAATATTCTGTTTTTGAAACCAGAGTGGGGAAAATATCATGGAGATAATTTTTAAAGTAACTTAGAGTAGATTCATTAGGCATCCCACTGGGGGAATAAACCTACATCTTCCACAATTTAATAGTCACTGTCCATACTTCAGATAACATGGTATGATGTAGGAGGTGCTGCATGCAAGATAACACAATCCCCAAGAGCTACTAGTAAAGAAATGCTTGGAATGTAAGTCCATAGAGCAAAGTGCCAAAGTGATTTTTTTTTTAATTTCCTGACTGTTGCTACTTTTTTCCCCCTTATGACCCTAAAATATAAAAATAACAGCATTCATGGTGGAGTGTCAGATTCTGGCCTCAACCCAGATTCTTTTTATGTTGTTCACATAGCACAAAAGGGCTGGAAAGCTACCCTAAGTGGGGAGCTGAAAAGTCCCTGGGTAAGGTGGGATCCTCTTCTGGTAAAAAGCCAGGTATGGGTAACTCTATCTCCCTCTCCTTGGCTTTTATGAATGTGTTGGGGATGGGTTGGGTGGTCAGAGCCTTCTGTGCTCCAGCAATCCCCAGTGGTATGGCACACAGCCTCCTCATTGTGTAGAGCAGCTCTGAGGCTGCTCTCAATTAGACTTGGGATAAGGCCAGTGGTAATGTGGAATAGGATTAGAGAGCCACAAATGTTAGGACAGTCTCTTCTCCTGAGATGGTCTAATTTCACAAAGCAAGTAGATGCAATAACTATTAAAAGAAATCTTGGTTTTTGTATTTTTATATAAACTCTCAAAAAGCCAACACTGACCTCTCAGGAGCTTTGAGAGAAGTTTGATGAAAGCTAGGCCTGTCAGGACAGAACACAAAATTAGAACCAGTGTTATCTGAACAGTATGTTGACTTGCTCAAGCTTATTGTTATGGATGATATTCTCTACAGAGTTAGGGTGAAACTTCTATTGATTTCAGTGATGAGGCCAGGATCGACTGCTTGTTGTTAAGAACTAACAAATATTGTTTGGTTTTTTGGGGAGGGTGACCCAAGCTCTCACAACATTTAGTGTTTTCCACAAATCACTGGCTGATTTTTTTTTTTTTTTTTTAAACAGGAGACTAACAAGTAGCGCTAGTTTAACTTTCCATTGAAACTTTTTTGACATTAGTTTTCAACTAAACTACTTGTTGGGGGGGACGGGAGGGGAAGGAATTTTTTTTAACTGAAAGTTAATTTTTCAAAGCAAAAGACTCAAATTGCAAAGTTTCAATTCAAAAATGCCATGGCAGTGCCTCAAAGCAGTTGTAGTTTGGCTGTCTAATGCCTCCATGCTCCCGTATGGGCTAGGTTCTCCCACTGGACTACATTCTCATAATACACTGTGGCTAGTAACTCCTGTGATGCACCATGGCATCTCAGAAAGACAGTTATATCAAGGAAGACTTTTTTGGTAGAAAACTTTTACTTTTTCTATGGAAAAAATAACTCATTTTCTGCCGGAAAAAATCCCTTTTCTAACCAGCTCAAATAACTGAGGAATTTGCATATTTTTTCAGTAAATATTTATTGGTGTTTTCAGACTTCCAAAATATTAATGGATACTCACAGCCATCCGAATACTCAGAAATTATAATAATTTATTATGTTGCACCCCCACTCCATTTTGCAACTTGGGGGATAGAGAGGGAGAGCTACTTGCTAGGAATTATATAAGACTGCACTAGTCCCTTGGAACATTCTGGGGGGGGGGTCAAGTAGCAGCATTCCATCTTGGTCCATACAGTAGTAGGGCCATAAAGATACTTACTGTATTGTAGCAGTCATCACATGCAATACAGGGTGTGCCAGGCTTTCCCCAGGGTGCCACCTGGAACTGGCTACCACTGAGCCTTCCGACTCACCAGCCTTACCTCCCTCTCACACTTCCAATCCCGCCAACTGATTTCCAGCGGAAGGGTTGAGGATGGCGTCGCTCCTCCCACCAGAGTTCAATGAGGGGCTCCTCCCACTCCGGGTCTGGGGGTGGCCAATCCATCCCACTAAAGGAGGCTACAGCCAAAATAACCACAGCTTCCCAGTGCTAGGACCCAAAACTGTACCACCCTGCCCTGGTCAGAACCCCAACCACTATGAATTTATTATGCAGTTTGCCTCCCCCTCAATGTGGAGAGGAAATGCAACCGCCCTCCCCCTTGAGTTAAGATTTCCCAGCACTTTACTCCAAATTTACTGGTTTAGATTAAAACATGAAATAAGTTTATTAACTACAAAAAACAGATTTTAAGTGATTATAAGTGATCGCAAACAGATCAAAGCAGATTCCTCGGTAAATAAACGCAAACTAAGCCTAAAATATTAGAAAGATAGGATATCAATTAGCAAATTTTCACCCTGGTTGATGATACAAGCAGGCTTGTAGATTCTCAAGGACCAAGGTGCACTTCCTTTGCAGCTTGAGATACTCAGGTTTTCATACACAGGCTGAAAATCCCTTTAGTCTGGGTCCAGCACTTCCCTCGGTTCAGTCTCTGTTCCTCAGGTATTTCCAGGAGTCTTTCTGTGTGGGGAGTGAAGAACAACCATGATGTCACTCCCTGCCTTATACTGCTTTAGCATATGGTGGAAAAACCTTTCTTATAAACTTGGTTCCCAGACCACTTTGTGGAAAAATACAGACATCCAGAATCATGTGGCCTGGTCACATACCCTTGCATACCTTGCTGAGTCATAGCAGCCATTACTTACAGGCTGTCTGCAGCATTCTCAGAAAGGCTCACCAGGTGGGGGATAAGCTTCTCCTAAGGCCTATTGTTTTTCCTAATGGCCCATTACCTTGAATAGGCTCTTCACAGCCAGTTATCTAGACTGGAAGCATTTTGCCTAGTGGCTGTCACCCAGGTTTGAAATACAGATTTGAAATACAGATACATAGTCAATACTCATAACTTCAGATACAAAAATGATACATACAAATAGTATAATCCTATTAAGCAAATCATAACTTTTCAAATAACACCTCACAAGAGCCATCTTATCATCGAAGAATACAGGGTGCAGTGTCACAGGGGGAAAGATATTCTAAAAGCATACTGTTCCTTAGCAGGCATGGTTTTTGAGTGACTGCCCAAAAACTTGTTGGGAGCTCTTAGTTACTCCTGCAAATAGTCTAACAGGTGATGCAGAGAGAGTATTTTTATGTTTATACAGCCCTTTAGAGACCAATGTGCCGCCACCTTGACCCAGCCAAAGGACACTAGATTTTGAGGAATGTTTGATCACATCAGTTATGATCAGTTTAAATTTGTAAGAATAAAATGTTGGAAATGTGTGGGTTTTTTTGTTTTAAAAACTTTGATTCACCGCTTACACTTTTTAATTTTTCTTCCATGTGCCTCTTTGAGGGATGTGAATCCATAGGAAAATGTATAGGGACTTCTGAAAGATTGTTATAGTCCGTTTTGATAAGGGTTCAGACTGAAAATAATGTCTTACGTTTTTAGGGAGGCAAAGGGGTTGCCAGTATCCGCAGCAGCTTCTTTTGTTCCCTCTTTATTTAACAAACACTCTACATCCTTTGCTGTCAGAAACAACCTAGTTATCTTCTTGTGGAAGAATTTTACAATTAATTCAGCAAAACCAAAGGGACTAAAAAAGACTCAATGGACAAGAACTCCTGGAAAACATATGTATGAAATATTTCTGTTACAGAGCTGTCTGGGAAAGATCTCTAAGTAGTACTTTAACTGTGTACTATTGTAACAGATTGCAAAACAATAGTCTGCTTTTTTCATTTTGTATTAGCAAGTGCGAAGAAAGTCAATACCTCAAAGGGTAAATACTACCACAGGCTTCGTATGTCTCTTTTTATAATCATTAACTATATAGGTAATGACCCATGTAAAATCTATCCCATTATTGATCATTTAAATGATATAAATTAATTTATTCCCTTAGTGACTAAGGCTACAAAAATAATTCCGTTTTTGTTTCTCAGACAAGGTATATGCTTCCTCTACTTTTCTCTTTTGATGGCTCACTGTATTAACACTACCCTGAAAATATTTGCTTTCATTTAATGGAAATACAGCTGTGAGGCTCTTTCCTCAGTGGATGTAAGGATTTGTTTCTTTGTAGCCCCCCCCCAAAAAAAAAAGGGATCTCTTTGGTTCCCTTATGCTGATGCTTTAAGGAGTTGTTCATGTTGTCCTTCGCCAGGTCACCCAAAGTGGCTGGATGATCTCTAGACTGCATTTGGAGAAAAAAATAAAATTACTAAATGAATGACAGATTTAAAACATACCTCTTTAGCTGGATGTAGATTTGATAGGGCTGAGACACAGGAGATGCTCCCTCTGGGGTGGAGAGAGAGGAAGCAGATCTTGGAGCAGCTCGGGCAGTGTCCACATAATCCCCTCCTTTCCTTCTCTCTATCGCACCCTTTCAGCATGTGGGAGCTGGTTCTTCTCCGTGTCCCCAATCTTTTTCTTTTCTTTTTTTTGTGCTTCAGGGGGGTGGTTCACATGCAGCATCTGGGATTAGGCTCTGAGGCCTGTCCTGCCCACCTCCATTGCATGTTGGGGGTGACGCTGCAGCTGAATGAGAGGCTCCAGCATGGTGGTGGTCGTTGAGCATGCAAAGGGTTGATAAAGCATGAAACTGAAGAAGGGAGCCTACAATAGCTACTCAACTGAGGCAGCCAGCATTATCTAGTTGCTGGATCTCTGCTTATGCCAGGGGCTAGGGTGATTGACGGTTTTGGGATCTGTAAGGGATTTTTTTTTTCCCTATGGGGGGAAAAACTATTCAACTGCTGTGTGGGATTCTTCACCTTCCTCTGGTGAGGTGGAGGTAAGCAGATCAGGACTCTGGATTCCAACCAGGTTCCCTTAACAGGTCTGAGGGTGTAGAGGAGCATGGTCTTCTAACCCAGTGGTTCTCAAAGCCAGTCTGCCGCTTGTTCAGGGAAAGTCCCTGGCGCACCGGACTGGTTTATTTACCTGCCGCGTCCGCAGGTTCAGCTGATCGCGGGTCCCACAGGCCGTGGTTCACCACTCCAGGCCAATGGGGGCTGTAGGAAGCGGCACGGGCCAAGGGACGTGCTGGCCGCCCTTCCTGCAGCCCCCATTGGTCTGAAGCGGTGAACTGTGGCCAGTGGCTATCTCCTAACAAACTTCTAAACTCCTCACATGTTTGAGTATATTATCAGTTCTCCAATTTATTACAAGAGTGTGAGAAGTCATTTGATCAATTCTGAAATCAGCTAATCTGGATTTCAGCATCTCAGTGATGACTCCCTACATTTCCACTATTAGTTTTTTTCACAATGGCAAATTTCAGGAAACCTTTTTGCATAATTTGACTTAAAAGCATGTAATTATAGCTAATAGAAGATTCATAGAGACATATGCAAGTGAAAACTACTCAGGATTATGAATGTTCTCTATGCTTAAGAGGTGATGAAGAGAAGTCTTGAAAGTGCAGTGATACCTAGTAAATAGAGCTGAGGACTGGCAATAAGGACTATGTGTTCTTTTATTCCCCTGCTCAGCCACTAACTTAAGTCTAGCCTCTCTTCGTGTGGTTACCCACCTTTTCAACATCAATAACACTTTATTTTGAGAGGAATAAAGGACAAATGTATGGAAAAGTAAGCGCACACACTGGACATCACCCCTCAATGCTTTATTCATGTTACAGAATAACATTGTCAGTTCATGACCAATTGCATGATTGTTTGTTTGAAAACTTATGATAAAATGCCTATTGGATAAAAGTTGCAATACATGAGGTATCAAATAAGGGAAACCCATTACAATACAAGATAAGTGGTCAGCCTGCTGGAATATCACAATGAAGAACCAGGGAAGTATTTTGTATAAAAGCCCTATTAAAAATATTAAAAGAAAACTACATTTAAAAAAAACAGAATTATACTAGCCCCAATTCATTGAGTTATTGGCTAGCTTATATCACCTAGTTGATGGAAATAACTGATGGGTTTTCGCATACCTAACATACTTAAAATTGAACAAATGGACTTCAGTCTATATCAGTAACATAATGGATATACCTATACATATATGCTGTAATTTTCTACAAAAGTTAACGATTACAGAAAATTCAGAGTTACGGTTACATGGGGGGGGAGACCATGCCAAGGAATGCAAATATACATTTAAAGTATCCAAGCAATGTTAACTCTGCTCTGTAATGGTGCCATGCAATAGTCAAACAATTATAGCAGAGTCATTTTAGTGTGTTTTGGTTTCAGATTATTTAAACTGACTTTCTTAAAGACGCATTCAATTTTTTCATAGTAGCAGCCATGTTAGTCTGTATTCGCAAAAAGAAAAGGAGTACTTGTGGCACCTTAGAGACTAACAAATTTATTAGAGCATAAGCTTTCGTGAGCTGTAGCTCACGAAAGCTTATGCTCTAATAAATTTGTTAGTCTCTAAGGTGCCACAAGTACTCCTTTTCTTTATTCAATTTTTTGTTTGTTTGTTTTCATACTCCCCCTCCCCCTTTCTAATGTCACTTTTTTCTGTTTCTAATAGACAAAACAAAATTGCCACTTGCTGTTTCCCAAATGGGCCATGGATCTGAGGTCAAAATTAAAACTATTCCTCCCACATATAGCTTAAATAAATAAGCCTTGTGGCTACACCTGGATTAGACTATAAACTGAAAGGCTGATATCCAAGATAAGCAGTAGATTCTCTGCCTTCACTAGCCATTTGGTTGAATAAGCAAAATATGTAACTTACAAACAAAAAATAATTTGGTAACTGCTTTGGTTGCATCAGATGAAGCATGTAAGGGGTTTTTTGGGGGCGGGGGAGGGGACAATTCTGCATTGATTTGTATGGGTGGCTCTGCTGGGCCTGTGTGGAGTCCTGTTGACTTGATTGCAGATTAATATAGGCGCAGCAGTCCACACGAATGGATCACAATGCAGGATCTAGGCCTGACCGTGTAAGATCACCAGGTCTGGTATCTTGTTTTGATACATATTGCTAAAATGCCTAATTAAGTTGGGATGAATATTTATAATGCATTCTTTTACTTTTTCCCATAAAATAATTTTTTCCTCTAAGCTCAAAAGCCATCTTTAAAGGTACGGTGCCTTTTAAACATTTTTTCTGCCCAATACATTTTCTTTCACAAGCTAAAACTTGCATGCTTAGGGGTTAACGCAGGACATGCCAAAACATCATACAGAACAAACAAAAAAATCAGCTATCCGCATACATACACGGATGCTGTTTCCTTAGTAAACAGCAGGAGGTGTTACATCTGGAAGTGTAATTTAACAAAACAAGTAGTTAAGCTATATTTAAATAGTAAGGAGAACAGATTTATTGTATTTCTTTGCCTTTAGAAATGGACATGCTGCATTTTAGCAGAACAGTTGTTAGTGTAGTATTTATTTTGGCTTAATAATCTTTTTATTACTTCCCTAAATAGCCAAACATGTGGACTGTATAGATCAAATTTGAACAATTCTCATCAATCCTAGTAGGAGATGCATGGAAAGTAGTTTGCATCAAGTTGTGATTATATCCCTCATATTTTAAAACAGTTGTTTTTGCCATAACTTTGCTTTCTTGTGGTGAATTTTGTTGAACTTAAGGTTTTCTAGGGAGAATTGCACTTTGCATTGAGCTTTTTGTTAAAATAAATGTTTTAATGAAATCATTTTTAAATTATTTCCAATGAATTGTTAGATCATAAAGTGTTCAATAAAGGTTAATTCTTGCTTCCTTTGAAAGAATTGAAGAATGCCACAATGGGGCTGTTGGCATTAACGATGAGTGTTCAAAATGGCAGCCAGTAAGATCCTGCTTTCTAATCCTGGCCCAGGAACTAATATAATGAGAGAACAAATCCATCAATCTTAGGATATGACTACAATGAAATTAAAAGCCCCACCGTGGCCCGTGCCAGCTAACTCAGGCTTGCACGGCTTGGGTTTAGGGGCATTTTAATTGTGATGCAGATGTTCAGGCTTGGGCTGGATCCTGGGGTCTAGGACCCTGTGAGGTGGGAGGCTCCAAGAGCTCCGGCTGCAGGCCGAGCCTGAATGTCTGCTCTGCAATTAAAACAGCCCCTATGCCCAGGGAGCCCAAGTCAGCTGGCTTGGGGCAACCACGGATGTCTAATTGCACTGAAGACATACCCTTTGAGTCCAACTGTTTTTTTAATATGGATAAAATGAGCCCAGTAAAGGCAAATGTAGAGGCTTGATATAGAAAATGATTAGGTGAAGTTCTTTGGCCTGTTACACAGGAGCTCAGACAAGATGATCATGTGGTCCTTCTTCCCTTGAAATCTAAGATACTAAATCTAAACTTCCCAGGACCAGCTATACAAAATGAGCACACTGTGTAATGATATCCTCTCTTTCCTTTGTCTTAGTTCATTCAGTCATGTGTTTCCAATTCCAGTTGTCTACCAACTCCTTCTGGATGTTACCTCGTCTGCCTGAGCATCAGTACTAATTTAAAGTAAAAAAAATATAAGGTGCAATCCTCACTCATTGTAGTTGGTAGAAGTTTGCCCCAGCTCTGTTTGGGCCAGGATTTCCATTTGCTGATGAACTAAATCATACTCTCATCATGGGTCTTCTCCAAAGCACGCTGAAGTCCTTGAAAGTCATTCCATTGACTCGAGAGGGCTTTGGTCAGGACCCAAGTGCACAGATTTTCATATTACTTTTATAAACTGAATATATTTGGAGGAGGACTGTAGCTGATATAAAATTGCAAGTATGATCTTAGCGCTACATTGATGAAAGCACAGTAAATTAATTTATAATGCATGTTAGCTTCTAGTAGACTTATTCAAGGGAAGACTTGAAGTAACTTCATTGGTCATAGTCTAGTTACAGTTCTGTTAGAACTGTGCAGTTACTAGAATACATCAATCCTTGTGGGTTAGCCCTGAAGTCCTTTCTCAGTACCTCTATTTTCAGTGTCGGGGGGAGAGCCCTATACATTTCATATTAACAAAGTATTTCACTCTTATTTTGTTATTAGCAAGATAATGAGATTAGGGTCTTGTTGAAGTAGTTTCTAGTATTTGACTCTCTGCTGCAAGCAAGTTAAAATGGCTCAGTGTCAGCTTTAATTCAAACATGTACCTTCTTTGGTGAAAGATGTATATATTTTTATGAATAAAATGGCTGCAAAATTTTATCTAGGGTAAGTTCTACATGTTGTTGTCTTGTATATCATTACCTCTTGACATTTTCCTTAAAACTGCATAACTAGTTTAATGGAGGACACATTATAGGCTTCTCGTATATCACAGTATGGAAGTATGGAAAAGCACAGATTGTTTAGTTTGGGGCACTTCGTGGAACTAGAATATTCAAATTCTCCCTGTCAGTAGTACAAAGATGGATCATTTTCTACACTTGTCCACAGAGGGAGCCAAAGATCAACATATGCAAATCCCAGTTTGGGGAGGAAAAAAAAGGTTAAGAGGGGGACATGACAACAGTCTCAATGAAACAGACTGCCAAGGGAGGTTGTGGAAGCTCCTTCACTGGAGGCCCTCAAAAGGACTCTGTATAGCCATCTGTCTTGGATGGTTTAAACACAACAAATCCTGCCTCTTGGAAAGTTAGGCTAGATGATGCTTCTGGTCCCTTTTGACCCTGTGATTCTATGTCAGCGACAGGTAGGAACTCATCTATAGCGCTTTCTAGAGGCTAAGTGAGAGAACTGAAGATCTCTTGTTCCCATAAAACTTCTAACTCGGGGCTTACATCAGTAACCCATCTCTTTACAATTATGCATAATCTGAAATATTGCATACCCCTCAGTTTCATTTGGTATGACCTGAAATCAAATGGGGTTATGCTTTTATGAAATTTGCTGGTTTCTCTTTGAACAGTTTTATGCTAACAATTTCTGTGGTTTTTGGACTATGTGGATTTGTAGCCCCCAAGTTTCACTTAGAGATTTGGGTCTCTAAAGAAAAAAAACATACACATCCATGGAAGTTCACCAGATTTTGTATTGGAATTATGGTTTGGATACAGAGTTGCATCTCTGCCAAGGTTCATTCTAAAACAGAACAATGATCCCTTTAGTGGTCCAACAAACATGATCTGCTGAAATTTGTAATGAACCTGAAACACACGGTGAGTTTGAAATGGATTTGAGTTTTGTTGGGAACATTTCACACAACTTAGTTATTCTATATTTCTATCCAGTTTATCTTGCGTTCTAGTACTCTTGAATAGTTTTTATTTTTTGTACAGTGCTTCCTTATATTCAATGAAGTACTCAAATACAGAAATGTTAGTCATCTCTTCTCAGTCAGTTTTTCGTGCTATTTTGATACTGCAGAAAACATTTTAAGAGTGATGTGACTAGACTGCTTGGAAATTCAGTGTGACTTCTGATCTTCCCCTGCTCTATGCTTACATAGTTAATGTTGCTAGGCAACAATTGCATATGCTAAAAAAAATTGTGTTGCTGGACTTATTGCCCTGCAATATATGAATTTACAATGGTGCCTTTGGGTTTTTAAGACTTAGGAAATTCATCATTAAGTCTTAATGTTTTTAGAGACCAAACTTCCTTTGCTGATGTATGTTTGTGTTTTGTATAGATAAAAATAATTTAAATGTTTCTCCTGTTCTATTGCAACTGTTCCATGTACTACTCTGTAGCTTTTGGGAAATAGTCTGAAAGTAAAGTATCAGTGTTCTTATGAAAAATAAGAATTGATATTTTTGCTGGTTTGTATATCCCATTCGATATATATTTTAATTGACTGAAATACTTACATTTACATTTTAAAAAGATTCATCCACACAATTATAATTTTGGTTGTTTAAAAAAAAATCCCACTCTGAGCAAAGACTTGCTATAAGAGATCTCAAGCAGGGCCAATGTGTATGTTACCAACCTTGTTTTGAATCTGCTTACATTTCTAAATTATAAAATGAAGTTGAGACATCCATTCAAGTGTTCAATTTTGCATCAGGCAAGATTAATACATTCAGATTGTCTCCCTGGTTATTACGGTGAAGCTGAAGTGGGAGACAGTCAATAATAGCATGGTTCCTATCAGCAGAGGTAGGAAACAGTCAGGTTGGTTGTGTGTAGATGGAGGTACACTGCTCAAGGAGACCTCTCCTTCTTGTAGCGTTCTGCCACTGTTTCAGGGTAACTACACCTGAATATCCTCCCTCCCTGATCCATTCCAGGAGTGCCCAACAAGGTTTCCAGCTATCGCTTGTCTCTGGGCAGGGAAAGACCCTTGTGGCACTCCTTTCTGACTGGTCATGTTGAGGCTGCGCAGCCTCCTGCCATACACTGTGATATCCCCAACAAACGAGTCTAACAGCCAGCGCTTTTGTGTTGTTTTCTCTCCAGAGGCCATGAACAGTGTATTCTCAGCAGTTGCAAGTTATCACGCAGCACTTTCTGAGCAGAATAATTAATTTATTTTTAAGGCAAAAGCTTTATAGAAGAAAGCATAGAAACAAGCAATAAAAGTTCCTATATGCCTACTGAAAGCTTACCTGAGGTCACCCCTAACTATAACATTCAGGTTCTGGTAGGTTTCAGCCTTTCAGCAAAAGTTGGTTCTCCTGGGACCCAAGGGATCTGCCAATTTCTTGAATCGAAAAGTAGATTGTAAGTAATGTGGTTTAAACTCAGCCTTTTATACCAAAACCCCATTCTTAGTCTGATCTCTGGAAACCCAGAATTAGTATATGCAAACCACCCAAGGGCGTGGTACTTCTCTGGGGTGGTTTTTATAGTTTCAGCAACTTGCTTTAGTAGTCTGGCCATCGTCCGTCCCCATCCACCCCCCCCCACCTCCCAATTTTCAGTTCCTGGAGAAGCTGTGGTAACCCACCCCCGGTGGTCAGAACCGTCCCTAGCATATGGCAAATCGGGACAACTGTTCCAGGCCCTGCACTTTGGGGGGGGAGCATGGGAGGTGCATGAACTGCTGGCCGGGGGAGGCTAGCCCCCAGCCCCACCCCTTTCACCCAAGGGAGAGCATGCCAGGAGGGAGAGCACTCGGCAGCACTGCTGCAACCTCCCCAGCCCCAGGAAGGCAGGCGGCATGGCCGCAGCTCCCTGGAGCCCAGCGGCACTGCTGAAAGGGGGGCCGGTGGGGGTGGACTGTGGGTGGGGCAGGGCTGCGCCTGGCTGTTTTGAGGAGGCACCATTTCTCCTGCCTGGCATAGTCGGTCCCGGAAATGATCGATTTGTCACTGCTGCCCCAGGCTCCACACCTACCTAGGGTTGGCCCTGCTAGGGGTAGAACACAGTCATGCACAAACCTTTTCCTCAATTTTTAATATAATTGTCCCCAAAACACTGCATGGGGTTACAATATCTGTTAGTGTTTTTCCTGTTCCCTGTGTAGGGCTCTCCCATATAAGGAGGAGAATATGATTTGAGTTAGGTATCTGAAACCACAAACACTTAACCATCAGAAGGAGAATAAGCCAGTGGTTTCCTTTTAAAAATGCAAATGTGCAGATTACATACATGTCCATTTCCTTTCCAGCACAGAAATAAGATGTGATTCTTCATGACTCACTTGGGCCAGATGACATTTTAATATGATCAGCCCAACAGGAAACTCAAGCCAAATGCCCAGATTCTGACAGCCTTACTTAATCTAATACCTTATTCTGTAGATGGTACTCATTTTGACTACACAATAAAAATATATTTATTGAATTCTGACATTTTAGTGATCACCCAGACCAGTAAGGGGCTTTGTTACTGCCTGTCCTGTAACCGTGGGGTGCTTTAATGACACCAATATCCTTGACACCAATAACCTGCCCACAATCACAACGTTTTACCCTGATTTCCACCTAGTTATTCTTTGCAAAGTGACACCAACAGAGCTTCCTGTCCTGAGACTCCCAAATTTGTCCTTCCGGAGCTCTTAACTATGAGACGCTCTCTGAATTTTCACCTTTGGTATGTCATCCCCGAAGGTGTGAAACTACTCCCACTTCCCAGATACTAACTAACTTTGGCCCCCATACTCCACCTAGTTTGCGTAACCCTGCTTGGGATAAAAGCAGGGTTTATTTAATAGAAAAACCACGATTCAAAGATAAAATAGTAAGACAAAGCAAACCTACAAGTTACACAGGAAATATAAAGATGCAACCTCAGGCTTTATGCTTGTACATTAGACAAAATTTCCTCATCTAATAAGTTACCTATTGCCTTTGAACAGTTTCTCAGCATACTCCAAACTATAGTAAGCATCCAGCATTTCAGACCGCTTCCCACCTAGAAGCTGTCACTCAGGATATGTCTACACTGCAATTAGACACCCCTGGTTGCTCCATGCCAGCTGACTTGTGGTTCACGGGGCTCAGGCTTAGGGGCTGTGTAGGGGCTGTTTAATTGTGGTGTAGATGTTTGAGCTGGAACCTGAGCTCTTGGACTCTTCCATCTTGCAGGGTCCCAGGGGTTGGTCTCCCGCCTAAGCCTAAATGTCCACACTGTAACTAAACAGAGTCAGCTGGCAGGGCCGGCTGTGTATGTCTCATTGCAATGTGAGTGTAGATATACCCTCAGTTTCTAGATGACTTTCACTTCAAGTACCACCCATTGTAAAAAGGTTTGCAGGATTTTTTTCTTCAATCACTTATAGAGATTCAAAGTGGGGAAATCCCCAATTGTCTCAATGTCCTTCTATTAACTTGAATGGTCCATCCTTTTCTTTTTCTGGGTTGTACAATGGATTGTTTCTTGAGTCTGGTTTTGTGTTAACTGTCTGGGGAGATGTTTCTCCCTGTCTGATCACATGTTATCCTGCTGTGAGGTGATGCTGATGACTTGGTAAAAGCTGAATGACCTCTAGGTGTTTTTGGTTCTCTCATGTGGATTGAAATAATTAGAAGTCATTGTTTAATTTCAGTGATTTGGTTAAACTCATTTTATCGTTTCATCAAGTTGATGGATTTTTTTCATTGACCTCTACAATACAAACATTGGATTTGTAGATAAGTAGTTGAATTAGCATTTCAAAAAAGTCCCTCCAACCTCCCAAAACCTTGCTGCTATTTTAGTTGGGATGTTTAGTAGCCTTTTATGAAATTAGGTACCCTAATGAAATTAAGGACAATTCTTCAAAAGAGAGGCTAATGTCTAGTTTAAGGTAACATATAAGCTCTTCCTTCCAATTGTTCATGGATGGGTTTTCTAAAAGCTAGTTGTAAATTTTGGGAAACAATATAAATAAAAATTAGTAGGGCTGTCAAGCAATTAAAAAGATTAATCACACAATTAAACAGCTATTAAACAGAATACCATTTATTTAAATATTTTTGGATGTTTTCTACATTTTCAATTACCACATATAATACAAAGTGTAGAGTGCTCACTTCATATTTTTGATTACAAGGATTTGCACTGTAAAAAAACTAAAGAATTGAAAAATACTATTTCACCTCAAAGTACTGTAGTTCAATCTCTTTATCATGAAAGTTGAACTTACAAATTCTGTACAAAAACCTGCATTCAAAAAATAAACAATGTAAAATTTTAGAGCCTGCAAGTCCATTCAGTCTGTCTTAACACACACTTTTTTTAACAAGTGTCATCAGTATGGAAGCATGTCGTCTGGAATGGTGGCCAAAGACGCTACACATTCTGGTGCCTATCTGGTGCCTATCTGGCACGTAAATACCTTGCAATGCCAGCTATGAAAGTGCCATGCAAATGCCTGTTCTCACTTTCTGGTGACATTTGAAACAAGAAGAGGGCAGCACTATCTCCTCTAAATGTAAATAAATGTAAACAAACTTGTTTGTCTGAGCGATTGGCTGAATAGGACTTATAGGCAAGAAATAAGACTTAGTGGACTTGTAGGCTCTGAAGGCTTACATGGTTTTGTTTGGAAGCATAGTTATGTAACAAACCCAAAAATGCACATTTTGTAAGTTACACTTTCAGGACAAAGAGATTGCACGGCAGTACTTGTATGAGGTGAATTGAGAAATTCTGTTTTGTTTATAATTTTTACAGTGCAAATATTTGTAATAAAAAAAATACACTGACTTCAATTACAGTAGAATGCAATATATATTAAAATGTAGAAAAACAACCAAAATATTTAATACACTTCAAATGGTATTCTGTTGTTTAACAGTGCAATTAATCAATTTTTTAAAATCATTATTTTTTCAATTAATCATGTGTTAACTGTGATCAATCGACAGCCCTAAAAATTAGTGGTGCTAAAGAAATATACTGATATTCAGAATGATTACTACTTAGAAAATTTTCCAATTTCAGTAAAGTATCTTATTGATATTTGATTCTGTATTTATCTTAGTGTTTGCAGAATTCAGGTTATTCCTTCTAGTATAGGGAAATAAAGAGAAATAGGCTGATACTGCAATAATTTTATTTTGAGGTAAAATTGGCAAGTTTAAGTGACAGCTGGACAGTGTGAAGTCTTCTGATGCTTACATTTTTAATCACTTGTTTCTGGCAAGTTTGAGTTAATAAAAATATAGAGATCCAAATAATAATCCAAGGACCTGCTGGGTGTTTAAAATTCAGATGAAAATCTGCAAGTTTTGCCATCTATTAGTGAATAGAACAGCAAGGTTCTATTGTGTGTTGTAGCAGAACACAGGTTTAGAGCCTCCAGCAGCAGAAAGTCAATCTGGGGCTCACTGTTGCACACTTCCTGATATCTGTGCTTCACCAGGAAGGTTAGAGCTGACCACAGTGCAGCCCACAAAATTGGTGGAATTGGGCAATGGGGTGGAGGTGGGGTTCATTCCCAGTGGCAGGAAAGGCAGATTCAACATTATATAACAAGACAACCTAGATCCAGACAGCTAAGTACAGTCCTGCAGTCCTTGTGCCTGCGGGAGTAAATCTATCTTGTTACCTTCTGGATAAGGTGCTAAATAGATGTCAACTCTGCCTATTTCTAGTAGCTGTCCAGGTGGAAGTTAGACCCGATGGCAGTATGGGAAATTCTGGCAATTTGTCTTACTAAAGCAAATGTTGACACATCTTACAAGAATGACTTTTAAATACATTGTTTTTAGTGTATAGTTGGTGCTTTATAAAACAAGTGAGGAAAACACTGATATTTGAGCCTAGGTTGTTTCATCCTTCTTAACTCTTTTATTAACATCTGGTAAACCAGAATCCAATCTCCTTGAGGCAAGATAATTGAATGAGTAGTGTTGATCCTTGAATTGATTTAAAAAAAAAACACCTGAATGTTTCTGACCCATTTTCATGGATTCATTGAAGAGCAAATTAACACATGCATTCTGTTAACAAGTTTAAACTTAAATTTAAAATATGCGTTGGCTAAAAGTTCCCTAATCTTCAACAGCTACTTTTTCATACTGGCGTGTGGAGGGCTTTTTTGCTGATTTGTTTCACTTGTTCCACTTTTCAGCTATGAATGCCAAACCCAGTTAAAGACATTACAAGACAGTTTGGTCCTTGCAAACTATTTCCTTTAGTCTATTTCTTTGACTCTAAGCCAAATTAAGCTCTTGTGTTAGCGAGTGCAATTGTTATGGATTTCAAAGCTGAATGTAGTCCTAAGAACCTCCAAGTCAGTGCTCTGTTGTAGGAGTGAGTGTCCCAAGTTTGCTTCAGAAGTTCTCTCTTGAAGGTAGCATATGTGCTGTTAGAACCATCTGGCTCCTTCTGAATATAACTTGAACAACTATAAATAACCACATGCAAATGTGCTGTCTTTCAGAAATGTGTGTTCCTCAAACTATTTAAGATAAATTATTTCTTCTACTCTTTCCAAGTGCTTCTGCCATGCAGTCCTGTTCTTTTGTTAATATTCTTATGAATTATTGGAGAAAAAGAAGAAATCATTATGAGCTCTAAGAAGCAAAAAAACCCCAATAAAATTGGAAAACTGAAAAATCCCTTTGGGAGCATGAAAACAGTGACTTCAGGTTTGTTTTTGTTTTTCTTCAGTATGTTTCAGCATCTGAAGTAGCCATTTCAAGTCTCACTGTGATGAACTACAGTTTCATACTGTAGTACATCAAAGACACTGTAGAACTTTTTAGTGCACAGTAGTCCACATAGCCATTTAGTATGTGGCAGGCTAGCGTGCTATACATTCACACTCTAGCTTGCTGCTTGCTAAATTGCCATGCAGACAGGCCCTAAGAGATTGGTTCTGATCTCAAATCTGTACATGCATGGCATGAAAAATAGAATATGTTTAGGATATGTCTACATGAACACTTCATGCATGGCAGGTTAGGGCAGCTGATTCACACCCTGACTTGCCATGAACTAACTGTCTCTGTGGACCCTGCGGGCATGCACTACAAGTTTCATAGTGCACTTTTCATCTATTCGCGTTTGATCTACCCTGCTTTAAAAGTGAACTGCAGAACTTGTAGTGCACATGAGCTGGGTCCATATGGACAGTGTGCAGATGGCGAGTGCATTGTACATTCACACCCAGCTTGCCATGAACTAAGTGTTCTTGTATACAAGCTGTAGAGTCTGAAAGGCTAGGACCAGCCTTAACCCTGACCTCTTTTTCCTTGGAAGATCTATTTCTAGAAAAGGGCCTGATCCTGCAACTCTTGCTCACCTAAGTAGTCATTATATACCTAATAGAACTAGTGACTTTGGGACTAGTCACATAGCTATGACTACTTTTATGTGAAGAAAGGTTGCTGTGTCAAGTCCTTAATTCAGTTTAATAATGGATCTGTTTTCAAACATAATGAAAATGGGTCATGGTTTTATTTTTTACAGTACCTTTTTATTTTGGTTTTTTAAGTTGGTGCGCTAAGTTAAGTGAAAAATACCGCACTCAGGGACATCTTTTAGACGAGTGACTTTTCATGGAGGATTTTATATCCATAATAGATTCATAGATACTAAGATCAGAAGGGACCATTCTGATCATCTAGTCCGACCTCCTGCACAGCGCAGGCCACAGAATCTCATCCACCTACTCCTATGAAAAACCTCACCCATGTCTGAGCTATTGAAGTCCTTAAATCATGTTTCAAAGACTTCAAGGAGCAGAGATGCCTCCCTCAAGTCAACCATGCCCCATGCTACAGAGGAAGGCGAAAAACCTCCAGGGCCTCTCCAATCTGCCCTGGAGGAAAATTCCTTCCCAACCCCAAATATGGCAATCAGCTAAACCCTGAGCATATGGGCAAGATTCACCAGCCAGATACCCAGGAAAGAATTTTCTATAGAAACTCAGATCCCATCCATCTAATATCCCATCTCAGGGGATTTGGCCTATTTACCCTGAATATTTAAAGATCAATTACTTACCAAAATCCCATTATCCCATCATACCATCTCCTCCATAAACTTATCGAGTAGAATCTTAAAGCCAGATAGATCTTTTGCCCCCACTGCTTCCCTTGGAAGGCTATTCCAAAACTTCACTCCTCTGATGGTTAAAAACCTTCGTCTGATTTCAAGTCTAAACTTCCTGGTGGCCAGTTTATACCCATTTGTTCTTGTGTCCACATTGGTGCTGAGCTGAAATAATTCCTCTCCCTCTCCTGTATTTATCCCTCTGATATATTTATAGAGAGCAATCATATCTCCCCTCAACCTTCTTTTAGTTAGGCTAAACACGCCAAGCTCCTTAAGTCTCCTTTCATAAGACGCGTTTTCCATTCCTCGGATCATCCTAGTAGCCCTTCTCTGTACCTGCTCCAGTTTGAATTCATCCTTTTTAAACATGGGAGACCAGAACTGCACACAGTATTCTAAGTGAGGTCTCACCAGTGCCTTGTATAACGGTACTAAAACCTCCTTTTCCCTACTAGAAATGCCTCTCCTGATGCATCCCAAAACCGCATTAGCTTTTTTCACAGCCATATCACATTGGCAGCTCATAGTCATCCTATGATCAACCAATACTCCAAGGTCCTTCTCCTTTTCCGTTACTTCTAATTGATGTGTCCCCAACTTATAACTAAAATTCTTGTTATTAATCCCTAAATGCATAACCTTACACTTCTCACTATTAAATTTCATCCTATTACTATTACTCCAGTTTACAAGGTAATCCAGATCCTCCTGTATAATATCCCGATCCTTCTCCGAATTGGCAATACCTCCCAGCTTTGTATCATCTGCAAACTTTATTAGCACACTCCCACTTTTTGTGCCAAGGTCAGTAATAAAAAGATTAAATAAGATTGGTCCCAAAACCGATCCCTGAGGAACTCCACTGGTAACCTCCCTCCAACCTGACAGTTTGCCTTTCAGTAGGACCCGTTGCAGTCTCCCCTTTAACCAATTCCTTATCCACCTTTTGATGTTCATATTGATCCCCTTCTTCTCCAATTTAACTAATAATTGCCCATGTGGCACGGTATCAAATGCCTTACTGAAATCTAGGTAAATTAGATCCACTGCATTTCCTTTATCTAAAAAACCTGTTTTTTCAAAAAAGGAGATCAGGTTGGTTTGGCACGATCTATCTTTTGTAAAACCATGTTGTATTTTGTCCCATTTACCAT
Organism: Dermochelys coriacea; assembly: GCF_009764565.3. Lineage (NCBI taxonomy): Eukaryota > Metazoa > Chordata > Testudines > Dermochelyidae > Dermochelys > Dermochelys coriacea. Next base: position 177,774,331 of record NC_050068.2, read on the forward strand.
TGACTTCAATGTCCTTAACTAATTTCTCCTTCAAAATTTTTTCCAGGACCTTGCATACTACAGATGTCAAACTAACTGGCCTGGTTACCAGATAGTTACCCGGATCACTTTTTTTTCCTTTCTTAAAAATAGGAACTATATTAGCAATTCTCCAATCATTCGGTACTACTCCTGAGTTTACAGATTCATTAAAAATTCTTGCTAATGGGCTTGCAATTTCAGGTGCCAATTCCTTTAATATTCTTGGATGAAGATTATCTGGGCCCTCCGATTTAGTCCCATTAAGCTGTTTCAGTTTTGCTTCTACCTCTGATATGGTAATATCTACCTCCATATCCTCCTTCCCATTTGTCATGCTACCATTATCCCCAAGATCCTCTTTAGCCTTATTAAAGACTGAGGCAAAGTATTTGTTTAGATATTGGGCCATGCCTAGATTATCTTTAACCTCCACTCCATCCTCAGTGTTAAGCGGCTCCACTTCTTCTTTCTTAGTTTTCTTCTTATTTATATGGCTATAGAACCTTTTACTATTGGTTTTAATTCCCTTCGCAAGGTCCAACTCTATTCGACTTTTAGCCTGTCTCACTTTTTATCCCTACATGTTCTGACCTCAATTAGGTAGCTTTCCTTGCTGATCCCTCCCATCTTCCACTCCCTGTATGCTTTCTGCTTCTTAATCACCTCTCTAAGATGCTTGCTCATCCAGCTTGGTCTACAACTCCTTCCTATGAATTTTTTCCCCTTCCTTGGGATACAGGCTTCTGATAGCTTCTGCAGTTTTGATTTAAAGTAATCCCAGGCCTCCTCTACCTTTAGATCCATAAGTTCTTCAGTCCAATCCACTTCCCTAACTAATTTCCTTAATTTTTGAAAGTCAGCCCTTTTGAAATCAAAAACCCTAGTTGCAGATTTATTTTTGTTAATCCTTCCATTTAGTTTGAACTGAATTAGCTCATGATCACTTGAGCCAAGATTGTCCCCTACAACCAGTTCTTCTATGAGGTCCTCGCTACTCACCAAAATTAAATCTAAAATGGCATCCCCTCTAGTCGGTTCAGCAACTACTTGATGAAGGAATCCATCAGCTATCGCATCTAGGAAAATCTGAGCCCTATTATTATTACTAGCACTGGTCCTCCAGTCTATATCTGGGAAGTTAAAGTCTCCCATGATCATGCAGTTTCCATTAGTATTTACCTTATTAAAAACATTAAAAAGGGCTCTATCCATATCCAAATTAGATCCCGGAGGTCTATAGCACACCCCAAGCACTATCGTAGGAGAGGCTTTACTAGTTTTCTTCCCCAAAGTAATTTTTGCCCAGACGGACTCTGTTTTATCCATTGCATCGCTTCTTATTTCTTTACATTCTACCTCATCGTTGATATACAATGTTACTCCACCCCCTTTACCTTTGTTTCTGTCTTCCCTAAAGAGCACATACCCCTCAATACCTGTAGTCCAGTCATGACTACTATTCCACCATGTTTCTGTTATCCCTATAATATCAGGTTTAACTTCCTGCACCCGTAGCTCTAGTTCCTCCATTTTGTTACCTAGACTCCTCGCATTGGTGTACAAACATCTTAATTTTTGCTGTTTGGCCTCGCTCACATTTTATACCCTATTCGGCACAGTCATTCTACAGCCAGTATAACCTATTAGACTAGTATCCACACCGCCCTCGCTCCTTATATACATTCTCCTACCCACGGCTGTATCCTTTCTTACTTCATCTTCTTCCCTCTCAATGCTAAAATCTGGCGTGGAGATTTTCTGGACATCTCCCATCCATCTCCCCCTAATTCCTAGTTTAAAGCTCTCTTTATCAGTTGTGCCAGCCTCGATCCTAGAAGTCTATTTCCTTCCCTACTCAGATGAAGTCCATCCCGAGAGAACTGTCCTCTGTCCGTGAATGCCTCCCAGTGGCCATACATCCCAAAGCCCTCCTTATAGCACCACTGCCTAAGCCATCTGTTGACAGTCATAATCTTGTCACACCTTTGTTGCCCTTCTCTAGGAACAGGAAGGATCCCGCTCAAGATCACCTGAGCCTCAATTTCCTTAAGCATCTTCCTTAATACTTTCCAGCGAGAATCTAGCCGTATCATTTGTTCCCACATGAAGGATAATTAGGGGATTCTTTCCCGCTCCCTTGAGGATCCTTTTCAACCTCAGGTCTACATCCCGTATCTTAGCACCCGGAAGACACCACACCCTTCTATTCTCAGGATCAGCTCTAGTTACAGACCTGTCTATTCTTCTCAATAAAGAGTCCCCAATCACATAGACCTGCCTTTTCCTGGTGACAGTGCTATTCTCCAGTCTCTCCCCTGTTCCCTCTGGCTGCAAGTTCTTTCCATTCCTATTTTCCCTTACAATCTTCTTCAACCCATCCTGTATCCTCCTGGGGCTCATATTTAGTGTAGTCTCCCTTGACTCTTCCCCTTTTCCTATAGGACTAGACTCTCTTCTCTTCTTCCTTACCCTTCCACCTTCAACAAGTACCTGCTGAGCCCCTTCTTCGTTTTCCAACTCTGCAAACCTGTTCCTAAGCTCTATTTCTCATTCACTAGCCCGTCTTTTCCTCTGCCTGGTTCTTTTAGTCACATGCTTCCACTGACCACTTTCCTCACCCAGTCTCCCCTCAAAATTCCCCGGCCCTGCTTCCATCTGTGAGTCTGAGCTTTTCCCTTCAGATACCTCATATCTTTGCTCCATCATCTGCTCAAACCCCTTCCTAAACTCAACCAGACTTTCCACCTGCATCTCCAAACCTTGGATCTTTTCCTCCATCAGCTCTATCAGACGACATTTCATGCAGAAAAAACTCTTACCGGTTCCCCCCTCCAGGATCATGTACATACCACAGCTTCCACATCCAGTCATCCTCAATGTGTCTTTCACTGCAGGAGTCACTCCCACAGCTGCCTCTGTATCTGTCATCTCCTTCCCACCTAAATCCTGTTAATCTGGGAAACAGAAGCCACACCAAAAAGACCACCCCCCCCCAGCAAAAGCAAACCCCAAACAAGCACCACAATCCAAACTCCCCTTCCAAACTCCCACTCAAACTCCCCTGTTAGAGCTCTGTTTGCTAGCTCCTGTGCCGCTGCAGCTGTTTGTGAATAATGAATGGGTTGCATCCATCTACAGTACACAACTTCTTTATATACATGACAGCTCTTTCATGGTCAATACTCTTCATCTAATAAGTACTATACAAATACCATTTCATTCAATAGAGGAATATTCTTCAGTTCAACTTTTTCAGAAGTGATGTGGGGAATCAATGAATATTTTTTATTTAACTGTATAATTGTTACACTTGACATTTCAACTAAGTAAAAGGCCTCTCCCATTGTCTTCTCAGATGTACCACAGATGAAAAGCAAACATAAGATGTGCTTCAGTGAGATACCAGTTATGTTCCTATTTGTAATGGCCATGTTTTGGTTTACTGTTAAGCTATGAGAAACTTCAAAGTTTCAAATGAATTGAATCTTGCCACTTTTAAGAGTCTATCCAAGATCCACCTTTCCATGTAGGCTTATATGGAATAGCTGTGAGATCAAGGTAGGGATGGATAGTTTTTGCCACCATGGGAAGAAAATGCGATGCCTCATTTCTGTGTTGTGCGCCTATGCTTCAGTTCAGCAAGGTACTTAAATACATGCCTAGCTTCAAGTATGTAAGTAGTACCTTTTTACTTCAGTGGCACTACTCACCTGTTAAGATAGGCATGTTGCTGAACTGGGAACATAGGAAATCACAGTGTGAAGTTCATTAGAAATGGTTAAGATAGAAAAAACTCATTTGTTTAGATTAGCATTTCAGCCAAAGATTGATTATTCCTCACAAATGCTAAATTACTATTTTTAGTTTGATATCTGGTGTTAGTAGCTGTAATAATAAAACAAAAAAGTCCACGCGTACACTCAAAGTTAAAAATGTCTGTAATTACGGAAACACGGTTTAGAGAGTGGGCGTGGGTGTGCGCGCACACACTATATCTTCACAGCACAGTTAGCTTGAGTTATAACTAACTCTCTTCCCATCCACATGCAAAAATGTCAAATTCAAGTTAAGTGGTGCTTTAAATTTAAGCTTAAGCTTAGGCTATGGCTATGATACAGTTCAAGTTGTGTTATAAGTTTTGTCACTTGGGTTTGAATTAGCCACCCTCCTGAGTGACATAATTTATGCCGATTTTAAGTACCCGTGTGAACAGCACTGTCGGTGGGAGAGCGTCTCTTGCCAACACAGCTACCACTGTTCGGGGGTGGGGGGGTTGGAGTAATTAAGCAGATGGGAGAGCTCTCTCCTGTCAGCTTAGAGCACCTCCATTACAGTACTTAGTGGCACCACTGTACACTCTCTCTAGTGAAGCCATAGCGTCTGATGCCTCGTCACTATAGGTGTGGGCTGAAACACGAGCTAGTAATGCAATGGGGATGCAACACCAGCTGAAATTACAACTCATCCATAGTTAATCCAATCACTGTGTGTAACAGAGTCTTGTTTTGAAGTGTGGACACTCTCACTAGAACTATGTAAGCTTGAGTGCAATTAACTTGACTATGCTAACTTGAACTGTATTGCATAAGATGTATATCCGATATAGCATACTGGTCTGAGTCTATTTTTTCAATATGCTTTTGTTAACAAACATTAGAAATTAATTCTTAGATTCATTGGTATCATATTTACCCCCAAATGTCTTCAGATATAGTACATTGGTACTCTTCACTTAAGGGTTCTCTTCAGTTACCATTCCAAGGCCCCCAATCTTGCAAAGAATTGTTCATGTGTCCCACTGAAGTCAAATAAAGTTAGCACATATGTAACTCTTTGCAGGTTCAGGGCCTTAGTTTGTATATATGGCTTCTCCTTCTCTTTTATCTCTTGGACTTGTCTAATTGTTCTATAAAGGAGTGAAAATTGTGAGATACTAAATAGGATTTTTTTGTCCAATAGGCATGAAGTTGTATGAAAATGCTATGCTGATTGCTGCAAAGGATATTTATGAGGCGGTCCTTCTGTGTCAGAACTTAAAAATTTTATACTGATTTGGGATTTAGCCAAAAATAGCTGTCTTCAGAATTTTACAAACATACATTAATTTAAATGAGTTCTAAGTATTAAAACTTCTGTAACAAAGTAAATCTCCAAATAACAATGATCTTCGTATGCCCGTATGTTGGTAGCTTTGATCTGAAGCCATGTGTTAGCAATAGTTTATTGTGGGAAGAATGTAAAGTTCAGAAGCAGTTCTGAGCTGTAGATTTAATATAATGTCTGGAATTCAGGGTTTTTTTGGTTTTTGTTATTTTTAAGCCTCAACTTATCTATGCAAAATAAATATTGTAAGTACCTTTATAAATATTTACTTCTGCCTCTTCATTTAACTTATTCAGAGATATCTCCGAACACTATTCTGTATAATTATACCTATCTGAGTCCTGCCCATATTACTTTGGGTCAAAGGCCCTGACAAGGAGCAGAATCAATGTGATTTGGATTTGTTTGGAGCAAGGGAGGATACATGGCCTTGCAAAGGGGTCCTTGCACTCTGCATGCCATGGACCATAGAGCTCATAGGGGCTCTGTACATCCCATTATGAAGAGGAAGTTGCATGTATTGAGGAAGGATAAGTGGCTCTGCAATTACAGAACCATTGGCCATTCCCTGCGTGTGTCCATGAGGCAATGGATACCAAGGGGTACATAACCAGAATGAAGGCAATTGCTGCACCAAAATCTTGATGCATCTCTGCAACCACTTTGTAAAGGGGCCTTTCCAGTTGACTATGGTGAAGCTTCCATGAGCATATCTTAGATAATCATGCAACACAATTGCAAGCCTTAGGCAGCAGAGGGTGTATTCAATTTGTTGATATCTTCAAATAATCTTTAAGTATGCTAGGGCAGTTTTCTTGTCAACATATAACAACATAGATTTGCATCATATTAATGGAGGTTGTTTTAAATGGAATGTCTGGAACCAATTCAAGAGCCTCCCTAGATATATTGTCAGGAGCTTGCATATTCAAATTTAGTTGAGAGGCCAGTGCTACCAAATGGTAGATGCTAACTCTCAATCATAGTACATCTGACTCACTTTTTTCTTAGTGTCCTGGGTTTCAGTCTTGCAAATGTGATGACTGCCATCTAGGCAGACAATGAGGGACTGAACTAGGGACATCCAGAGCTAAAACCATGGGTGTCAACATCTTGAATCAAAAAGCCAGGCTCTCAACAGATGTGTTGGAGGATCACATCCTTTATAGGTAAGGCAAATAGGGAGACACGACATCCACTGACCAGTGGATTACATGAAAATCTAAGCTTTACTTTTTCAGTAGCTTTGGCATCACTGCTTTCAAAACATTGTGTTTTGTGCAAGGCAATACAGTGCTTATTCATGAGATTTAAGGTCTCTAAGCTCCTAGCATCCTCTCTCCTTCCTTTGATATTGGTAGCAATTGAGGGCACTCAGTACACTTTGTTGTCTTGTCTGTTTTCAAGCATGTCCCAAATTCTCAGTGGGATTTAAGTACCCTGGATGCACTTAAGTGCTCAGAGCAAGGGCAAGCTAGAATGCCACTGCCAATCTCCCTCAGCCCTCTTCCTATGGTCCTATGTATTTGTTACATTGTTCATTTTGTCAAAGCCCTTTGGTTTCGTTCACTAAAAAGCTGTATACAATTTGAACTTAAAATTCAAATTTATATTAAATGCTGCCTCCCCCCACCCCACATTTGTTTGCTCATTTTTAATTGCACTGATGTTGAATATTCAGATCTGACGCCTTTTTTGTTGGTTGACTGGTTTTTTTTTTAGTGTGTGTGATGGATGTTCTATTTGCTTCAAAAATTACTTGTAAAACTCTTTTTATAAAGATACTAAAACGGCCTAGAGGTTTTTCATGTTGGACCATGTTTTTAATTACAGCCTCTTTTCCTCCTGGGGCTATCTTTCTAATATTCTTAGCCTACAATTACTGCTCATATCCTATTGTATGGTGCTGTATTACAGCAGTGACCAAAGAGCCATGGCAATTCAAAGCAATGACATCTACTAGCCAGGATGAATAAGTATGTCCTATTTACAGTGTCCCTGTCGGGTCTACCAAATTAATTTCTTTGTCCCAATTTTCTTAAATGCGTGTTACATCTCTGGCTACCTGAAGACACTTCTGGGAAGTTAAGCCAGTGGAAATGATAATGAGCTGGCTAAAGGCATGTACATCTCAAGAATCCTTCCCAACCAGAGTTTTTGTTTTGTTATCACCCAGTCCTCTACCTTCCATAATATATGTGCTTTAGGTCTCAACACCCTCCTATTAACGCCTCTGTTCCCACCCACCTACACTGTTCCTGTACTGCTTCAATTCCTACTTACTTAAAATATGACAGATCTCAGAAATATCTGATATTCGCATCCTAAAAAAAATATGGTTCAATACATTTTGTTTTTTAAAATATTTCAAAGCCCCCAATTTAAGGTAAAATACTTATCATGAGTGACAGCAATATAATGTGCATCCCTTTCATGCTGTTTGCCAGCTAATGTCCCTTACATGATGCTGAAGATTCACTCCAATATCAAAACCATTTCTAGATTCAATTTAAAAAGCACTAGATTATTAGAAGGAAAAAGTATGCTCTCCTCCATATTCCACGTGCTTTGTTGTCATGTCAAACACTTCAGCACACTAGTTAGTAATTGAATATGCTACATAATTTCATTGAACTTTATAATGGGAAATTAACAAAAGCACTTAAAGTCCATAAATCGATATTTATATTTTAACTTGGAACAGCTACTGAAAGATTAGGTATTCATCACATCACCTGGAACCTTGCAGAATGCTATATTAATTACTAAATGGCACACGTGCACATTTAGTCTGTCTTATCCATGAGAGAGAATTCATCTGATAGTAAGAATGGAACTATTGTCTTTTGAAGCATTGTGACCAGTTTGATTTCCCTCCTGATGGTTTAAGTCACTGGAATGCCCATATCACAACCTCTGTTTCATTCATTCATTTTCATGTTGAAAGTGCTCTATTTTTTTCTATTTTTAACATTTCTGCTTATTTTGATTTAACCTCTTATTCCTGTTACTTCCCAGTTTAATGAACACTATCAATCTATTTCCTTATTGTAAGGGACCACAACAAAGTCCTACCCATTTGGAACAAGCCTGCTTTTCAGATTAATTGCATCTTTTGCTTGCTTAAATTATATGACATTATGAAACGAGCTTAGTCTAAAGTGGGGGATGGAGTGGAGAGTATGCCTCCTTCATTTTGTTTTTAGTTCAGTAACCTATCTTCCTTCCTCTTCTATTTTTGGAGCTTAGTAACACATTTTAATAATCATAATAAATCTACAAGCCGGCTTGTGAAGTGTCATTATCACAAAGAACATATGGATCACTGTGAAATATCTCCTTGAATTTCTGTGGGTGTAAATTCATCTAGAGTTGTACCTATTCTGTGCATTACAAAAATAATTCTTCTATTCAGTGTGAAGTTTAATTTTTAAACAAATTAATGTAAAGGAAAACTTTTTTTTTTTAGTTTTGTAAGAATTCACACTCCACTCTCAAGATCAAATTTATGCAGATCACTTTGTAAAGAATCTATGCCTCCCTCCTGATTTTATGGACTTACTTTATTTGTGGATGGGGAGCATAGTTAAGAACAGGGGAGTGTAAAATTATGAGCAAAAAAAAGTAAGTTGACTACTAGGAAAGAAATTATCATTCCTGTTTATAAAATGGTATCTACAATCTAACCTTTTACTTTTCAGGCTTTCTTCACCAACACACACATTTTCACTTATGTACAAAAGCCCTTTTGTCTATGTGCCACTTTAGCTGTTGATTGATTATTGATTTCTCTTGAGTCACAATATTCATGATGCTGCAAAAGAACAAAATTCTTTTTTATTTTTCAAAACGAGTGTTACTCTGTTCATAGAATCATAGAATCATAGAATATCAGGGTTGGAAGGGACCCCAGAAGGTCATCTAGTCCAACCCCCTGCTCAAAGCAGGACCAAGTCCCAGTTAAATCATCCTAGCCAGGGCTTTGTCAAGCCTGACCTTAAAAACCTCTAAGGAAGGAGATTCTACCACCTCCCTAGGTAACGCATTCCAGTGTTTCACCACCCTCTTAGTGAAAAAGTTTTTCCTAATATCCAATCTAAACCTCCCCCATTGCAACTTGAGACCATTACTCCTCGTTCTGTCATCTGCTACCATTGAGAACAGTCTAGAGCCATCCTCTTTGAAACCCCCTTTCAGGTAGTTGAAAGCAGCTATCAAATCCCCCCTCATTCTTCTCTTCTGCAGACTAAACAATCCCAGCTCCCTCAGCCTCTCCTCATAAGTCATGTGCTCTAGACCCCTAATCATTTTTGTTGCCCTTCGCTGTACTCTTTCCAATTTATCCACATCCTTCTTGTAGTGTGGGGCCCAAAACTGGACACAGTACTCCAGATGAGGCCTCACCAGTGTCGAATAGAGGGGAACGATCACGTCCCTCGATCTGCTCGCTATGCCCCTACTTATACATCCCAAAATGCCATTGGCCTTCTTGGCAACAAGGGCACACTGCTGACTCATATCCAGCTTCTCGTCCACTGTCACCCCTAGGTCCTTTTCCGCAGAACTGCTGCCGAGCCATTCGGTCCCTAGTCTGTAGCGGTGCATTGGATTCTTCCATCCTAAGTGCAGGACCCTGCACTTATCCTTATTGAACCTCATTAGATTTCTTTTGGCCCAATCTTCCAATTTGTCTAGGTCCTTCTGTATCCTATCCCTCCCCTCCAGCGTATCTACCACTCCTCCCAGTTTAGTATCATCCGCAAATTTGCTGAGAGTGCAATCCACACCATCCTCCAGATCATTTATGAAGATATTGAACAAAACGGGCCCCAGGACCGACCCCTCGGGCACTCCACTTGACACCGGCTGCCAACTAGACATGGAGCCATTGATCACTACCCGTTGAGCCCGACAATCTAGCCAGCTTTCTACCCACCTTATAGTGCATTCATCCAGCCCATACTTCCTTAACTTGCTGACAAGAATGCTGTGGGAGACCGTGTCAAAAGCTTTGCTAAAGTCAAGAAACAATACATCCACTGCTTTCCCTTCATCCACAGAACCAGTAATCTCATCATAAAAGGCGATTAGATTAGTCAGGCATGACCTTCCCTTGGTGAATCCATGCTGACTGTTCCTGATCACTTTCCTCTCCTCTAAGTGCTTCAGGATTGATTCTTTGAGGACCTGCTCCATGATTTTTCCAGGGACTGAGGTGAGGCTGACCGGCCTGTAGTTCCCAGGATCCTCCTTCTTCCCTTTTTTAAAGATGGGCACTACATTAGCCTTTTTCCAGTCATCCGGGACTTCCCCCGTTCGCCACGAGTTTTCAAAGATAATGGCCAAGGGCTCTGCAATCACAGCCGCCAATTCCCTCAGCACTCTCGGATGCAATTCGTCCGGCCCCATGGACTTGTGCACGTCCAGCTTTTCTAAATAGTCCCTAACCACCTCTATCTCTACAGAGGGCTGGCCATCTCTTCCCCATTTTGTGATGCCCAGCACAGCAGTCTGGGAGCTGACCCTGTTAGTGAAAACAGAGGCAAAAAAAGCATTGAGTACATTAGCTTTTTCCACATCCTCTGTCACTAGCTTGCCTCCCTCATTCAGTAAGGGGCCCACACTTTCCTTGGCTTTCTTCTTGTTGCCAACATACCTGAAGAAACCCTTCTTGTTACTCTTGACATCTCTTGCTAGCTGCAGCTCCAGGTGCGATTTGGCCCTCCTGATATCTTTCCTACATGCCCGAGCAATATTTTTATACTCTTCCCTGGTCATATGTCCAACCTTCCACTTCTTGTAAGCTTCTTTTTTATGTTTAAGATCCGCTAGGATTTCACCATTAAGCCAAGCTGGTCGCCTGCCATATTTACTATTCTTTCGACTCATCGGGATGGTTTGTCCCTGTAACCTCAACAGGGATTCCTTGAAATACAGCCAGCTCTCCTGGACTCCCTTCCCTTTCATGTTAGTCCCCCAGGGGATCCTGGCCATCTGTTCCCTGAGGGAGTCAAAGTCTGCTTTCCTGAAGTCCAGGGTCCGTATCCTGCTGCTTACCTTTCTTCCCTGCGTCAGGATCCTGAACTCAACCAACTCATGGTCACTGCCTCCCAGATTCCCATCCACTTTTGCTTCCCCCACTAATTCTACCCGGTTTGTGAGCAGCAGGTCAAGAAAAGCGCTCCCCCTAGTTGGCTCCCCTAGCACTTGCACCAGGAAATTGTCCCCTACGCTTTCCAAAAACTTCCTGGATTGTCTATGCACCGCTGTATTGCTCTCCCAGCAGAGATCAGGAAAATTAAAGTCACCCATGAGAATCAGGGCATGCGATCTAGTAGCTTCCGTGAGTTGCCGGAAGTTGTTCCTTGTTTCTCCCTGACATTATCAAAATGATACTGGACAGGAAAATAACTGTAATTAAAAGACTAACTCTGCCTTGCATCCAAATGGAATAGTCTTGTGAAATATCGGATAAATCACTGAAGTAAGCAAGAAGAAGCCCTATAGGTGAAACATTATTTATAATATAAAAGTTTTCTTTTTTAATAATATTGGGTGGAGAAATATTTTTAGTAAAATATTTTGTATTTCTGTTAAGCGTTTACCTTCTCAGACAGCCTTTCAAAAATTAATCAGGCCTTATAAACCTCCTGTGAGCGAAACAGTTGATGATCACCTCCTTTTTACAGAATATGTAAACTTGAGAGGAAAGAAGTTCAGGCTAAAAATTTTCCAACTTGAGAGTCTAAACGTAGGCATCTAAATGTAAGTGAGATATGGAAAATGTTTATATGGATTTTGGTTTCCAAATTTAAAAATTATGGCTTAAATAATTCAGTATTTTCTATAGTCAATTTGTTGATCTGATGTGGTTTTCTCAGATTGTCCATGAATAGATTATGACCAACAATTTCAAAAGAGACAAGTGGTTTTTCATTGCCTTAGTCTGTGACTGCCCAACTTGAGAAAACATATTCAGGAGATGGGTATTAAATCCTTTTTTTGGAAAATCCAGCCCCTTTATGTTGTAGCAAGTTGGTCATTTAAAGATTGAGCTGTCCAAAATTGCTAGTCACTCCAAAAATTCTAGGTCCAGCAGATTTTTTTACTGCTTTTGCAGTGAATTGATTTCATGACCGTAATGGCCCAATGAGAAGTTTAACTATTTGAATCTAGATACTATCTAATGTGTTCGGTATTCATAATAACAGTGAGAGCTTAGTGATTTTTTTTGAATGATATAATTTTTGTTTTCTAAATGTTCAATGTAAGGTAAGCACTCTGGTACAAATGTGCTGGTTTGCACGTAAGCACGCATATTCATAAAATATAAGCTCCAGCCTTGTGTGAGAGAGAAACTGATCACACCAACATTAACAGAAAAGTTAGGAAAAAAAGAGGTACAAACATTGTCTGATTTTTGAATGGCAATTCAGATTTACCAACAACTTCACAAATACTGTTCTCTAGCTATTCCCTGAGCTCCAGTCTAAAAATACCAGTTAGTGGAAAAGCCAGGGAGCGAACTCAGGAATCTTAGACTGTAGCCATGTATGGTAGCCTCTCATTTAATGTTTGGAACAAGTCCAAAACTAATCAGAGAGATGCATGAGAGATTCGTGAGATTTTGTGTGCAGACAATTGTAGAACTTTGTGTTGGATAGTAAACCATGATTAGCTTAATTAGCACAAACAATATATTAATACAGCAGTTGCCATACTGGATCAAAGCCTGTGATCTATCTAGTACAATATCTTGGGTCCATCAGTGACCAATACCAGATGCATCAGAGGAAGGTTTAAGAACTCCACAGTAACAGATGGGGGGGGGGGGCGGAATCTCCTCCCATGTCTCTAATAGAGACTGCTTTAAGCACTGAATCACAAGGGTTTAATATTCCTTCCAAATTTTTGTTGGCACTAATTATGATAACTCTGGATGTTGCAATCTTTAAATGTCCAATCCCTTTTTGAGTTTTGTTAAGTTCTTCACCTCAAAGATGTCCTTTATCAATTGATTCCACAGTCTGACATGTTGTTGTATGAAAAAAATTCTTTTCAGTTTTGAATTTACCACCTTTAATTGCATTGAATGTCCTCTTGTTCTTGTATCAGTTGAGTTCTGTGAGGGAAGTCACCAAAATTCCTTGACTTGACTTAAGTCCAAACTCATTTGGACTTAATTCACTTTTGGACTGTATAAATCCCGATTTGTTCGTAGTCCAGGTATATGGGAAGCAAATACAAGACCCAGAAGTGACCTTAGTTTAAATGAGAATTGTGGAATAGTTTAAAAAGAAGCTCCTGAATTATTACATGTACATGATCATGTGAAAATCGGACCCCAATGGACAACATCTTTAAAATATCATTTTGGTGAAAAGGGAGGTGCTATTTGATGTCTGCAAGTGGAATGCAACTTTTCCCTGTACTGAACTTCTTCATAAATGTTTTCACAGAAACCAAGTAAACTGTTTGACAATCAATTGCATGATAAGATTTTAGAATAGGATTGTTTGTTTAAACTGCAAATAGCATGCAAGCTTATTGGCATAAATGGGAAAAATCTCGGTTGAAATAATGATGATGGGTTGATCACAAATGCTTCACAGGTAAACTGCATGTCCTTACAGATGGATGATAAATACTGATTCTTTGGGGAGCACTTATTTTTCTTAATCTTTTACTTCAGGGGGAAAAAAACAGAATGAGAATTTATATTAAAGGTGTCCTTCCTGTCTCCCTCTTCCCTCTGAATCTCACTCAAACGTGAATTTCCTTTCTTGGAAAGTAAAGTACCTGTTAGGCTTTACACTTGATGGAGTTAGACCAGCAGTTATCAAGCTCTGGGTTTGGACCTCAAAATGGGTGGCAACTCCTTTTCAATGGGATCGCCAGGGCTGGTGTTAGACTTGCTGGGTTCTGGGGGTGAAGCCAAAGCCCAAGCCCCACTGCCTTGGGCCAAAGCCCAATGGCTTCAGCCAAGGGTGGCAGAGCTCAGGTTACAGGTCTGCCGCCTGGGGCTGAAACCCTTTGGGCTTCAGCTTTGGCCTCCCTGCCTGGGGCAGTGGGGTGCAGGTTTTGGCTTTGCCCCCTTCCTTCCCCCCATGCCCAGGCCGGCGTGGCTAAGACGAACACAGGCTTTAGTCCCCCTCCTGGGATTGTGTAATAATTTTTGCTGTTAGAAGGGGAATGCAGTGCTAAGAAGTTTGAGAACCCTTACGTTAGACTATTTCTTTAGCTTTTATATTATGAAGATGTTTGGAGAAGTGACTGTAGAACTGAGAATTAGGACCCAAATGTAGAACTTTGCTCACCAGCGTGAACACTTACCCTTACACGGAGTCTCATGGAGCTACGCACATGAGTAAGGGCTCACCAATATGAGTAAGTATTCCATAATCGGACTAGTTCTAAAGACTTGCTCTTTGAACACCAACCCTAGCTATGGCCTGCGCAAACTAAGCAACATCCCAAAGTTTAGCACTAGCTAAGTGGTTTTGGCTATGTACAGTATTATAAAGCAAAGTTGCAAATTTGTACTTAATGAGTTTTCATTCTAGGTATCCTGGGTTCACTCAGTGGTTGTTTATACTGGCAGAGTCTTGGAATCTTTCTTAACACAGACTTTGTTTAACATAACTTTGTCAGGAATCTGTTTGTTTTTGGTTATTTCCAGCTTTATGCAAGACTGGGTGCAGCCTTCTTGATTCTACTTTATCTCAGCTGAGCTGCAGTTCTTCAGTCCCAGTTCTGTTCTCAGCAAATTGATTTTTGTTTGATTATGGTTTCAGGGAACAGCTCTCATTGCAAGCAGTGCAGTGGATTGGCATGCTAGGAATAAGGAGGAGGAATTAAAAATCAAAACTTTATTTCTCTTGGCTATCTATGAACTATTTCACTTTTGTGATTTCCCCCTGGACCTCCAGTTCATATATAAATTTAAATTAAAATGAGACCAACATGAATTATTTTGAGCTGGAGCCTTACATCTTCAGAGTCCATTTCATTGACACAAAGGGGGCAGTTTTATGGTGACCCACAGAAGATACTTTCTTTACACACACAGCTCTTAATGAGCCCAATATGTAACAGGAGATGTTGCTTCAGCATATGCCTGAAACATAAGCTGCTGCTTCATTTTATTTCCTTTCTCTTTCTCCCAAATTAGTGACACATTTCAAGTAGAAGTTCAACAGTGAACAAGGAAGGATTCATCCCTCATGTTACAGAACAAGTGCTATCCAGCTGACTTTTTTTTTATATTAGGGTAGTGAAGCCTCTTTCCTGGTAACTTGGTCTATTGCAAATGCAGCATCTTCAAGACTCTTACAGGGAGGGCTGAGGTGGAGCTTTCTGCACTGAAGTTGGACCTCTGCTGCAAGTATGGATCTGGATCCAGATTTAGAACATACTAAAATGAGGAGGCATTTAGTGGGTCCAGGATTTTGTTTTATCCCCTTGTTGAGTTAGGGGTCAAGTATGGTATTGGAATCCAGATTGAATTATTGAACCAACCACCAATTCCTCACATGAAAATAAGAGTGTTCACTGCTAATGCTGCAAAGTAGTTAGTGGAGGTGTTCATTTTCACAAATTAAATGATCCCCAGTGTTGCTTGGATTTATGCTACAAACAGTACTTCACTCGGAAGGATCCCTCATACAGCTGTGGCAAACACTTTTTTGCCTTGGACAAACAAATAATTCAGTTGTGGTGCTACTGAGGCTAGGGGGTGGGGGATAGGGGAGGCAGATTTGGCTGTGCTCTGTCACCTCAGTTGAGGACATTAAATCAGTTGTATTAAGGGGAGACTGAAAAAAATTAACTTCAAACAGCCACACTCAGATCAATTCCCTAGCTTCTCCCCTGCCATTCCCAATATTTCCAGCAGCCTAGGTACTTTGAGTGTGCTCCGGTGTGGGAAATAACATTGAAGTGGAAGGTCCTCACTCAAAGACATTGAAGTCAGTCTCGGTGCTCTGAAACCATAGGTGCTGAACTCTGGGGGAAAAAATGGTGCATGAGGGGGAAAATGGTGGGTGCTAAGCAGCAACCGGCAGCCCACCCCCAGTGCCTCTCACCCACTGGCAGGCCAGGTGGATCAATGCCTTGCCTTCCCTTCCCTCCCTGTGCCTCCTGCCAGGTGTTAACAGCTGTTCTGAGGTGTGCAGGAAGCTGGGGGGTGGAGCAAGGCACATTTGGTGGAGGGAGTGGAACTGGGTGGGAAGAGGTGGGGTCGGGCCTTGGGGGAAGGGGTGAGGGGGGGTGGGGCCTGGGATAGATCCAGGGGTGGAGCATCCCCAGGTGCTTTGGAAAGTCGGTGCCTGTGTCTGAAACCACTCCCAGTGAAATCAGTCAGGACTCCAGAACAGTGTGTGTCACCAGGGCTTCAGCACTTCCTGAATCTGACCTCAGAGTGTTCTGCACCCCAATTCACAGTGAGCTTCCTGCAGTGAGTCCGCTTGGATGGGACAACTGAGGAAGCCTTGCACTCCCCCAAAGGGCCATACACAAACTTCGCAGTCAGTAGTGACTCTGAGCCAGCACTGTAAAACAGAAGGATTTATTAGTCTATGGAACACAGCACTAGACCAGATCTTGTGAGTACAGAAAACAGGAAGTTACAGCAAATTCCATCCTGGGGAGATAGAGAATCCTGGGCTCTGTCCCTGAGTCCCAAAGCAGGAGACTAACCGGTTCCCACCAGCCTCAGTCATGCCCAGCTGCCCTGCCTCCAGGATTTGTGTCTTTCCTGGGTAAACAGGTTGTGATGGGTTTGGTCACCTGAGATGCTGATATTACTTCTAAGTCCATTTTCCACTGCCAGCTTGGGACTCCAGAACCCTTCCTTACTAGTCTGCTGCAACACAGACACTGGTCTGGTCCATGCCCCCAAAGCTGAAGGCTTTAACCAAAAACTGCTCAGCAAGTCACCTGTCTCCAGCACCCAGACACCCAGCTCCCAATGGGATCCAACCCCCAAATAAATCAATTTTACTCTGTATAAAGCTTATACAGGGTAAATTCATAAATTTACTGCCCTGTATCACACTGATAGAGAGAGATGCACAGCTGTTTGCTCCTCCAGGTACTAATCACTTACTCTGGGTAAATTAATAAACAAAAGTGATTTTATTACGTATAAAAAGTAGGATTTAAGTGGTTTCAAATAACATACAGACCGAAGTAAGATACCAAGCAAAATAAAACAAAACACGCAAGTCTAAGCAAATGCATCCAATGAAGTGAGCCATAGCTCACGAAAGCTTATGCTCAAATAAATTTGTTAGTCTCTAAGGTGCTACAAGTACTCCTTTTCTTTTTGCAAATACAAACTAACACGGCTGCTACTCTGAAACAAGTCTAAGCCTAATACATTAAGAAACTGAATACAGGCAAATCTCATCGTCAGATGTTCCAATAAGCTTCTTTCATAGACTAGATTCCTTTCTAGTCTGGGCCCAATCCTTTCCCCTGGTACAGTTCTTGTTCCAGCTGAGGTGGTAACTAGGGGATTTCTCATGACTGGCAGCCCTCTTTGTTCTGTTCCACCCCCTTTTATAGATTTGGCACAAGGTGGGAATCTTGTCTCTCTGGATCCCCACCCCTCCTTCTAAATGGAAAAACACCAGGTTTAAGATGGGCTCTAGTACCTTGTCCTGTGAGACCACAAGCCTTCATTCTTTCTGGCCTGACTCTCAGGAACACGGGAAGGCTTACAAGTCAACAGAGCCCTTTACAACCAATTGTTCTAGTTAATGGGAGCCATCAAGATCCTAAGTCACCATTAATATCCCACACTTTGCATAATTACAGTAGGACTTCAGAGTAATACTTCATGTTGCTAGCTTCAGATCCAAGAATATGTTCATACAAATAGGATGAACACAGGAGATTACGAGCTTTTTAATGACATCTTATCAGTGACCTTTTATATAAAGAATATTCCAGTTACATTATATTCAAACTTATAAATATATTTTCATATATTTCATATATAAACATATGGAGTGCAACGTCTCACAGGTCACCTGGTCTCTTTGTTCTCTAAAGCCTTCGGCTAGCTCCTTGAGGAGGAGAGGGCCAGGATGCAATGTGTCAGTCATTCTCTGTGCTCAGGCAACCAGTCCGCAGTCCCAGCTGCCCTCTAGGGGTTTCTGCAACAATCACGAGCCCTTAATTCAACACCTAGCTATGTGAGAATTATGTAGGGAAAAATTGAAGTGCACACAGTGTTCAGAGAAAACATTAAGAACATTCTCACTTCATCACACAATGTTAGTCTTTCTCCTACTCAAGTCCTAGTAATTAGGAGAAGAAGGGCAATCCTCTATATTCCACTTGATGCTCATCTTTCCAATCAACTTCTTGAGTAGCCACCATTTCACCACCCTCAACCATTTCAAGTTCTTCTCTATAAATGGCTGGACCTGCTCCCTAGCCTCTCTGACTTTGACACATGCTTCCATAACTAGTCATCCATGGTCCCTATTTTTTGGGCTCTGTTAGGTTTTATAAATGTAAAGATAAGTTCTCAGGCAGCAATTGTGTGGTTTGCAGGTAGATGTTCCTAGTAGGCAGGTAACCAGTGTTGAACAAATGATGTGGCCCCTGCTTCACTACAACTGGTTATAGCCACTCCATGTTAAAGCTCTTCCTTATGTACATGTGTGGCAATGGCTGTTGTGGAAGATGCTAATGGATCTGACACTATTCCTGATGAGTATGGCTTAATACTATAAAAAAGTTAGTGATAGCTTCACAAGATTTATTCAAATGTGTGGCTCTCACTAGATGGTGCTGCAGGTGTGGTTAAAGGAAAAATTTACTTATTGTAATATTTGTTTTATTGGTCACAACAGTGTAAATAGTTATGATAACCTAGGATAAGGTAGGGTTTTACATACTCTCTCCCCCTTTAAAATCCTTAAACATTTCTGTCCTCTGGGATGTTCCCATCAAATATGGATACCTTTTATTCCGCGCTGCCCTACATTCACTGAACACATCTTTGTAGCCTTTCTTTAAAGGAGAGAGTGTGAGTACCATCAAAATAGTAACTTAATTTTTTTAAATTGTTGCATACACAAAAGAATCCACTGCCCTATGCTAAACAAGAGACTAAGAGATTCTAAATTCTAAGAGAATTTCCTTTCCTAAATCCTCTTCCCATTTATTTGTATAATTACATTTGTCTTCCATATTCATTTTAATAAGTTTAGTGTATAGTCATAAAATTATGCCTTTAGTGTTTCTAGAATTTGTCTCCTTGTCAATCTGGAAGTGGTCTATTGAATCTATTTTCTATTTTCAGAGGGGGTTGAAATGTTTAAATTGTATATAATTAAATATTGGCATCTTATCAATATTGTGCAATATACTTGCATCATCACTTTCTCCCTTTAATTAAACAGGCTAGGAAAAAATAGAGAAGTTTCCTCCCACTCCTCATTTTTATAAGAATTGAGATCAGTGTTGCCTAGAGGAAGTTGGGATTATATCTAATTGTTGTTCTTCTAAAAGCTTGGCACATGTTTCTGTTGCAAATGTTTTTTTGTTTGTTTGTTTTTTTAAAAATATAATATATGGGAATATGATCGCTTTTACCCATATGATTCTAGCCATCCAGGTTAGTGATATCATGTCCATATTATCATATATAAGTCTTTTCCCTATAGGCACACTATGTGCCTAATCCTATAATTGTTGCAAATGGGAGGTAATATATACGATATATATTACTATATTTTACTACTATATTTTATCAGGTATTTTTGCCGAACACAGTCAGAACCAGATTCTGAACTGGTGTAAACTGGCATAGCTACGTTGAACTTTTTGCTAATTGACATGAGATAAGAAACTAGCTCTGTGTTTTTCATAGTAAATATATTTGAACACTGATGCCAAGTACTTGTATTTAAGATTTTGTTACAATTGACACCAAAAGCCTGTGACTTCTCTTTACATTCCAAATACAAAGCATAGGGATGAGGAGGTCCATAATCCTCATTTAAAATCTCCTCTCATTGCACAACTTGGTTTTCTAGACTTGCATTTATTCACAAAATACCATATTTTCTGATAGAGTGATTGTTTGCAAAATGTTCCATGGCCGTTGGAAATACGATCAATGATGAGAGTGGCCTTCCTGGTACCTCTCTGGAGGTCAATGGATTCTGAGTAACTTATTCAATTTTGTCATCATCTATAAGGTTTTATGAAGAGATTTCTCCCTACACCCCATCTGCACACATTGAAAGGATTCTAGAAACAGATAGCTTGGATCATTAAAGAAAACAGAATTTTTTTTTTAAGATGTTGGTAACTGGAACAATGTGGTCTGTGTACTGATTTAATTCCATGATTGGGCAGGGGAGGGGAGGGGGGAATCCTGGATCCACTGAAGTAAAGGGAAGTTTTGCCTTTGACTTCACTAGGCCTTGGATTTCATGCTAGGAATTTCTTTTCCAAGATCCTCAGCCTGGATTTGTTAAAATTGTCAACCAAACAGTTTAATTATATCTGCGTAAAACATAATTTTAGTCATAATTTTAGTCACAATTTTAGCTTAAGATGGAATTCTGTAAACCTACTGTTACACTTGAAAGCTGAAGGTACCTGAGATTTGAAAGTGAGACTGATAGCCCTGACTCAAAGTTCTTAAAGTTCAAGTTTAAGGACCTTCATATACTATGGAATGTTTGTTAACCATGTATTTGTGTGTGGTAATTTAAATTTAAATCTTAATGTAATAAGTTACAATATGCAAAGAGGCTATTACCATATATAAATCATTTTCTCAGGCAATAAATGAGAGGATTCCAGAAAGACTTTTTTACTACCTCTTAGTGTAGGACTTTATCCCGGAAAAATACTCTGTGGTGCAACATGAGAACTCTCATTCCTGCTGAAACATTTCCTCTTGTTAAACTCGGAGACACTTACATCAGGTCAGATAAAGAATAAGATGATTCCCAAAGTAGTTAGAGAAGAGAAATGTAATAAGTCACTTTTTTTCGGTGTCAAATATTCACATGGGCTATAAATTGGAGAAAATTATTTTTCCCTTAATGTATCCAACTAGATCAGATTTCTCAAATGAAATCCATTTTCTGTCTGTAAAATCAATTGAAAATGGCTTGTGCTGATTTTGGCAGACTCTTCTGATTATATGGGGATTGGTTCAACCAGTCCAGGCATAAAAGAGAAATATCATGTGATTTGCCAGATCCTGACCTATGAGCACAAAGATTGGAACTTAACTGCCATTGACCTTAGTCCGAAAAAGTTCAGTTACCCAGTGAGCAAAATAGTTCAGAAAAAGTTTTGAGTCAGTTCAGACACAAAATTGAAGCAAGCTACTACTAATTTAAGGATAGTCTCAACTTTAATGAGAACTAATTTTGAGTACTATTGTTTTTGAATTACAGTCTATGTAGACTCAGTAGTGATGAGAATTAGACAAAAAAGTCAATGCTCATTGATGAGCTTATATACTTAGAAAATGAGGTTGTCATTATATCTACACAAGCCTATTTAATCTGGCACATCACCACTTCCTTAAAATGTTTTCTGCCTCAGAAGCCTGAAATCCTTTTTGTTTACCTGGTTTCTTGGAGCAGAAGTGAATCTGATAGAATCCATTCAATTTCCGCGTATCTTCTATGAATAAATTGGCCAAATGCCTTTGGGCTTATTCTGAGATGGACTTAAGGATCCAGAAAAATGCGTGCAGTGGATGGGAGGTGTGGTGCAGGAAATGTGTTTTTTTGTTTGTGTTGCACGGTATATAGAAAGCTCTTTTTTAAAAAATAAAATAAAATCTATGCTTTTGGCTTTAGTTAGTCTTCAGTATACAGCTTATGAGTCAAGCCTAGACTACTTATATAATTTCTAAAATTTTAGTTTATTTTTCATTATAGAAGGATACACTAGGCCTTCTCAGATCTATAAAAGTGCACTGGTTAGAAAAATCTTAGGTTCTCTTGCAGTCAGACATGTTATTTCAGTGGTAGAAAAGCAAAGCATGAGGATACATGGCATGTGTCAATAGGGTATGTGGGTGCAGCCTTAGATGACAGACACAGTAGGGCATGTTTTCAGTGTGTTCTGTGCAGAATTAAGTGTCCAGGATTCATTAATAGGGATTGTACACCATCAGTATCTGTTCATGTACTATGGAGAATACGCAGCATTCCTCTGTCTTAAAGTGGTTGGGAGGCGGGTGAAGTAATGGCATTACAAATGGAGGCTTATTTCACAATTAAAATGGATTTATGGAAGCCTCAAATAAGGGCTGCTCAGCAGGCTTAAAATGGAAACTTTGATAACTGACAGCCAAATTTTATAATGGTAAGATTATATGGTATCTAGGGGCTGGACTCTTGCTGTGTAGCAGTCTTTAGGAATCTGGTTTGCTTTGAGTTTTTTTGACAGAGAAACATTTCTCCCCTCTCTATCTTTCATATATGATGTCTATAGCTATATGAAGTCAATAAATGAATCGTCAGTGACTACTTCTCTGAAGCCAAAAAGTGTAAAAGAGAAAAAAGATGACAAAATAATAATTTCCAGTTGCCCTATGTGATCTGGTGTATAAGTTGTTCAGGCACTTCCTTGTTAAATACAACCCACTTCCTTCATCAACTCTCAAACAGGAAAATCCACTGGAATAACTGATAAAAATATTTAATTTCAAGTCAAACTTCATTCTATTATGTCTTCTGCAAGAATATAGCTTCTAAATTTATAGTAATAAATGAAGAGTTCGCTGGTCTCATGGGGGTAGTAGATCAGTGTTTGAAATCAGCTCAAACTGAAATACAAGTAATGTATGTGGAGCTATTGGTCAGAAAATCAAAATATTCTACAATTGTGATATAAAATAATTACTTTAGGCCCAGCAGGAAAGAAGAATAAAAAAGCAGAAGAAACACAACATGCCCATCTAAGGGAGATGTTCCACAACATAGGAACTCATTCTATATATACTTATTTGTCTCTTCCTTTTAAAATATATCTCCTTTGAGATGGCACAGTTTTGGTGGGGGGGGGTTTCTTTGAAAATCCAATAACAATGTTTCACTGTAGGTGATGTGCCTTTCTGTGAGAAATTCTAAGACATGTTTATGAGGGAGGCCAACCTACATGATCAAAATGGTCCCAACTGGCCTTTAAAATTTTAGAATTCACCCTCCACTTTTGCTGTTCTGATATTCAAGAAACTGTATGGCACCTGAAATGCAGTGTAAAGTGAAGATAATTTATTTCATTCATGCTCCTGGTGCCGCTACTAAAATTACAATAAATTAATTTGCTTCACTCAAATTCTTTTTCACAGAAGAGAATTTCAAGTCTGCTCTACTGTATACTTCCATATTATCAGTCACTTCTTAAGATACCAACATTTCACTTCTCTGGACTGGTATTTTTGTAAGTCTTGGTGGGGGGAAATGAAATGACTTGTTATAATAAAGCTTCTGATTAGAAATGAAAGTGTGGCTTTGATCTAAAGTTGCATGCCACTGAATATGTGGTATGATCATGTACTAAGAATATATCTGAAATTCTATTCAAATTTAAGTGAAAGTACTTGTGTGCTAACCATTTTCTCTGAACATGCAGGTTGTCAGCAGTTTAGTAGAACTGTGTGCATGTTGCTCTGTCCAGAAGTTCATACAGCCAATAACTGATTTGCTCTTTAGACAATTGTCTACCTTACTATAGCTAAATCTGTTTTTCCAACTTGTATCTTTACTTAACTTTTTTTTTCTGTTTTCTCATACTGAAACCTTAAATAATAACTCAGGATGGTGGTTTAAATCTTTTTCTTCTTTCTCTGTATTTTTATTAAATAGGAAATATTGAAGTGGATAGTATTTATAAATGACTTTTTGTTTTTTCTGGTTCTCTTTCTTTGAAGTCTCCTTTCAGAATCTGCCTTTCTTTGCTGTAAACAGTGAAAAGGTTGCAGACTGTGTGGTGTAATTAGTTTAAAAACCTGTGGGGCCTGACTCTTCACTGTATTGCATCTTCTGTAGCCCTTTGTACTTGCACAAAGTGGATGTAAACTGCCATCACCATGATTGGAGAACTCTGAGTTGGTAGTATTTAACACACTCTCTTTTTCACTCACTTTCTATAGGGGTAAAAGACTGCACAAAATGCAAGGAGGTGGAGAATGAGACTTGATGTTCAGAACATCTATTTCAATGTAGAACCGAAGGAACAACATAAAAATATAAATGGTTCAAATTTTGACCTCAACTTTGAGGGCTTAGAGGGCAGAATTTAACTCACTGCTCCTATTACTGTTTCTGAATGGCAACAACATAAATTTTCAGAGGGGATGATTTCAGTGTATTCATCTATAGTGGGCAGCACCTCCCAACAGTTAGCACATAGTGGGATCTGAGTTACTGCACTATTTCCCTGTATCAAAAAGATGCAATGACTGTTATCTCTGCCACTGTGGCTAAATCCTAACTTTTTAGTGGCAACTACTGCAATTTTTATGCATTGCTTCTGTTACCAGTTTAGTGTTATCTCTTTTTTAGATTGCCTTGAACTTGAAGAAAGATGCTATCATGTATCAAGAAACTATTTTTGTCATGCCTTATACATTAGATATTTAAAATTATTAAAGCTGCTTTGTGTGATATCAAGCTCAGTCTCCTGTACTTGTATGTGAAATAGCAAAGTTAGCTTTTAAAACACTTTTACAATTTCTCCCCTACTACAAAATTTAAATAAAATCGACAGAATTATAATGATGCTGAACAATCTCACACTGTTTAGTTTTTACTATATGTAGTTTGCCCATTATATTCAAAATGATAGTGTTATGAAAGTGAAGACAGTCTAGTCAACTGCATGGCTGACCATCTTAATGTGTTTTTAATATTTCTTAAATCTATTACTAGATATAATTTTTTCATTAATAGTATATTTGTTTTAAAATAATACAATGTGCATTAAACACATGCACTTCAAACAACATACAGTTTACAACTTAAGTGCTTCATTTTCATGCTGGAAAAATAGCTTTAACCATCTAAGTAAGTGTGCAAAATTCATATTTAGATTTCAAACTTATCAGTATATTTGTTGTGAGCACAAATAAAAACTACAGTGTCAAAAACTGCTCATACAGATGTTGCAGGAAAACAAATGTCAGACATTTGAGTCTCAGCTATAGTTGAACAGAACAGGACACAGACATTCTCTATACATGAGAGAGAAGTTTCACATAAAAGGAATGACACAAAAGCAAAACACAAATAGAAGCATGAACAGCTAATTGCTGTATATTCCATACAACTAGCAATTAAATCAGCAGTGAATCTGCCGTCGATTTCTATTGAAAGGGAACATCCTAATGATCTTTACAATATGTAACCTATCATGTAATAAATATATATATTTCCATGGAAAAATTAGTTTTAAAATTCTTGCAAAAAGCTGTGATTCTTCTGCAATTATTTGTACCCCACAAACACTCATTATTTTGGTACACCACTTGAAGGGTATAAATGCTAAAAGCAAATCTGTCAACAAATGCTGCCTAAGATTTGCAAGATTCCAGTTGACATTCTGGTGTGATAGTTGCAGTTGAAAATGGCATTTTTCCCTCCCTCTTTCTACCATTTGAAATTCAAAATCATAACTCTTTGCCAGCCAAGCAGAAGTTCATTTTCAGTGAGATGTATGGACATTTGTCCATGTGACTGCCATTGACCTCAGTGGGAGTTATATGGCTAAATTTACTCGCTGAAAATGTCCAACATCCTACATCCCAGAGCTTTCTAAAACAGTTTCTTTATTATGATTTATATTGGTAGAAGTATTAGCTTCTGCAACTCTTCTTAAATTCTGAGGATTTCTGATTCTCTACTGAAGAGTATGATGCCCCTCTTACCCTCCTGCCCCCCCCCAGTCAGTTGTTCTACAACTGTTGTATTTTTGAATGATGGACCAGATCCTCAGACACATCAGAGTTGTGTTTGACACACCTTGGAGTGGGGAGAATAGGTGGTTTTAACAACTAGATTTTTGGGATGCTGTAACTCATCAGCACATAGCATCTTTCAGGGAGCTATATAGCCAGCCAAGATCATTAATACTGCCTCAGAATCCCCCTATCCCTGCATGTTCCCCACCTTAGAATGTCTCCTACAACAGGAGAAACTTCAGCTGCTGCCTTAAGGTAGCTTTAAGTCACATTTTCCTTACTTAGGGTCTGAGGATGTAGCCTGATATTTTTAGTGGGGTCGTAAAGGTATAAATTCTAACTCTGGCTTAAAGGATTGAAAACCACAATACATGCTCTAAGTTCGTCACTTTGTTTGCAGTTATTGGGGTTAGAAACTTCAGACTTCCCTTCTCTATCCTTTTAATGCTACTATTCATTTAAAGAACTGCACACTGGAGACCATTTGCATTGTACAACTCCTCCTCTTATTGGTTCTAAAAAACCTGTGCAGAATCTTACATATTCTTGAGTGCCATCTACTGGCATACTTAATATTAGCTATTTACATATATGCAAACTTGTCTCTTTTCCAGAGCACTCTTTTCACAGAACACTTTTTTTTTATGCCACAAGATGCACCTATGAAAAGGTACCTTTACTACTTATTTATTTAGAAAATACTAAGAGGTCTATAAAGTTTAGCTTCTATAAACTATCGGAAGCGTAACAATGATCATTGCAACAGTGAGCTTTGTTTAGAGACATCAGATGTGTCTTTAACAGGGTTTTTCCATGTTGGCGTGAGCACCATTACAACACCTCTGGCAAGCCATTTCTAGTGATTATACTTAAGAAACTAGGCATGTCTATCAAGTGTTAAGTGGAAAAAATTGGACAGGTGTGCTGGTTTATTTGTCCTCTGACTATTTTGTAGGATATGCGATTAGTGTGTCATTCCTCTACAGCTGTACTATTTTTCTTTTTCCAATGAAAGATGATCGGTATAAGCCACCTTTTAAGCACTAAATGAATGGTGCAAAGAGAAACATCTATGAGTAATTGGCATTGCTGCTGCCAGCGTCCACAGACTGCAGCTTTAGGAACTCATGACTGCTTCTCAGGGCAAATGATAGATACTGCTGCACAAGGCTAGATCTAACCTTCTATGCCTTTGTCTTAATTGCCCTCCCCTCCTTCCACATCCTACTAGTAGAGATAATTGTTCCTCATTGCTACTAGGGGCCCAATCTTGCATAATTACTCATGTAAATGTCCTATCGCCTTCAAGGATAATTACTGTAAGTGTTGCAAGATCAGGATCAGTGGACAAACTTTGGGAACTCAATGTGCATGTGTAACAAGTTGCGTGATATCTTCCCAGTCAATATATCCTCCCCTTCTGTTTAGCAGGATGGCCTAAATTGAATGGAGAGACCTGTAGTAGTGTTGGAACACTGCCACCTGTGTGAAGTAATGCAACACCATAAGTAATATACTTAATATGCCATGGCTAGCCTGACACGCTAACATGGCTTTTGGCTGAGAAATGAAGTATGAGGCTCTTACCCTTCCAGTAAAAGACAAGATATTCTCCACAGGAGAGAGCCTAATTATACAGGAAGTGTTACATTATGCTTGGACTGGACATAAAAATCCTGCTTCTGTAAATGTCTAAGTCCTTGATTCCTGAAAATTAATGCTGTCGTTAGGAATGAGAAAACCCTGACACATTAGGATTAGCAGCATTCAGGAGAGCTTGTTTGTATGACCTGTGACTAGCTGCATCCTTTCTATAAACATTACAGTATTCATACAATCCATGAAATATTTATCTTTTAGGGTGGATAGCTGAACTAATTCTGTTATTCTGGATGTGACCCTTTGCTGTAACTTTCTATCAGTATAATCGGATCTCTGGGAGGGAAGAATGGTAGTAGTGGTTGTTGTAGATGCAATTTGATTTGTATCAAAGTTAAAATGAATACACAAGTAATGCATAGGTTTTAATGCAATATGAAATATATAACATTAAAAGATATTTCAGACCAATATGCCGCTTACTAGAAACTTACATTTTAGTACTTATGAGGGAATAAACAGCAAAAAAGACATTCTTAGTCCAATTTTGGAATACAACTTCTGTCTGACCTGTGACGTATTAAAATTAGGGTTGTTGATTAATCACAGTTAACTCACGGGATTAACTCAAAAATGAATTTAGATTAAAAAAATTAATCAGTTTTAATCGCATTGTTAAACAATAGAATACCAATTGAAATTTATTAAATATTTGTGGATTTTTTCTACATTTTCAAATATACCTATTTCAATTACAACACAGAATACAAAGTGCTCACTTCATATTTTTATAACAAATATTTGCATAAAAGTGATAAAAGAAATAGTATTTTTCAATTCACCTCTTACAAGTAATGTAGTGTGATCTCTTTATCATGAAAGTGTAACTTACAAATGTAGATTTTTGTTGTTGTTGTTCCTGTCAAGGCTAATTCCCCACTTTGGCACTTTGAGTGCAGAAAGTGGGGGCCCTCAAGGATTCTAAAAAATAATACTGGCCATTCCAGGCTTGTTTTTAAACTCCCAAAGTTACAGCTTTTCTCTGACCTTGGATTGGTAGATGCTGCCACCACGCAAGTGCAAAATCCCTTTTGAGAGCCCAGGAAAGCCCATTTGGGAATTCCTTCCTGTAGGGTACCCTCAAGCCCTTTCACCTTCCCCCACAGCTCCAGGGAAGAGCTGAGAAAGAAAAGGGGAAAAAAAGAAAAAAAAGCTGTTGACACGAACTAATTAAACAACATATGCACAAACCTCTTAAGACACACAAATCCAATTCTGTTCTTAAAAAAAGTAAATTTTATTAATTTTAAAAAAGAGAGACAATACAACTGGGAACTCAGGCTATTGCTAGATTTTAAAAGAATAACTACAAGAATTAAGCATCAAGAATAGCTTTCTTGAGACCCAGTTTAAAGGTTAAAAGCAAAACAAAAGAACCTGGGATTAGCACAGAGGAATCCACAAGCCATAACAAAATAAAAGGAATACATCTAATCGTGTCTTCCTAGGCATTTCTTGATCTACTTACATATCTGGGGTTTTAAATAAGTAGTTTCTAGGTATGATTCCCGCACTGCTTCCCTTGGCCTGCACCGCAGGAAGTGACATAGACCGAGGGATGTGATGGCCGCTGCTTCCCGCAGCCCCCATTGGCCTGGGGCGGTGAACCACGGCCAGTGGGAGCTGCGACTGGCCAAATCTGCAGATGCAACAGGGAAACAAACTGGCCCGGCCCGCCATGGGGGCTTGGCCCGGCCCGCCAGGGGGGCTTACCCTGGCGGTCAGGTGCAAAAGGTTGCTGATCCCTGTCTTGCAGCATAACTGCTGTCCTTTTTGCCTCTCCACGGAAGAACATCAATAGACAGACAAAAGGGGAGTCTTTGTTTCAATTTTAAAAAGTTCTAGCCTTCCCATTGGCTCTTTTGGCCAGGTGCCCGCTCACTTCCTTTTACCTATGTATAGCAATGAGACTTTTTAACCCTTTACAGGTAGAGCAATTATAGGCATTTTATAGCTACTGGCTGGCTGGGTGTCCATAAAAGGGAGCTACGCCCCCCCCACACACACACACACTTCATTTAACACAGTTACATAACTGCATTCAAAAACAACCATGTAAAACTTTAGAGCCTACAAGTCCACTCAGTCCTACTTCTTGTGCAGCCAACCATGAAGAGAAACAAATTTGTTTACATTTATGGGAGATATTTATTTACAGTGTCACCTGAAAGTGAGAACAGGCATTTGCATGGCACTGTTGTAGCTGGTGTCCCGAGATATTCACATGCCAGATGCGCTAAAGCTTCATATGCCTTTTCATGCTTCGGCCATCCCTCCAGAGGACATGCTTATGTGCTGATGATGCTCATTTAAAAAAAATGTTTAATTAAATTTGTGACTGAACTCCTTGGGGGAGAATTAGGTTAAGGCAACTCATGAAGATGTTGCAATAGAATAGGATTTCCACTTTTTATGACCTTGGACAGTATGCAGTCATTTCTGGGAGCCTTTCCATTGGGGAGACTGTCTCTGGCAAGACTTAGCTCCTCAATGGTTGTTTCATCATTGAGTTGGTTCATAACAGGCAGGCTTTTGATGGTTTCATCTGTAATAATAATTTCACAAAAATAAAGCTTAGAGTAGTGTTCTACCCAGTGAGCCATCTGCTTGGTGCAGTTGAGTGTTTCCCCTGTTGTTGATTTCAATGGGGATGTTGTCTTTGAAGTTGGACCCAAGGCTTTCTTGATCCCATCATACATGTTTCGGATGTTGCTTGCATCAGCTGCTACATGGATGCTTTCACATAAGTGTAGCCAATAGTCATTGGTGCAGCATCGAGCACCTTGGTTCCTATCAGTCTCAATGCTTGTAGGTTTTTTCCTTTGGGTCTCTCTTGTAGTTTGTTTGGGCTGTGCATTTGGTCTGTCTGACTGGTGTCAACACACTGGAATATGCATCAAACCAGTCATTGGTCTTTTTTTTTTCCTTCTTCCCAAAGACTAACAGAGCTGCATCGTAGATTGTGTTCTTCAGTTGCAACCTCTTCAGCTGGGTGCTTGTGGCACAATCACTGGTGTCAAGAGCTGCTTGTAGTATGTTCTTCTAATGCTGTGACTTCTTGGTCTGCTATGGCACTAATGTTAATACAAGGACATCCTTTTGCTTTAGATCTGTGTATTTTTTGTTTGTTTGTTTTAAGTCTGACCTTGCTGTGACACTTATCACTCTCTGGTATGCAATCAGCACTTTGATAACTGTGACTAATGAGGCTTATGTTAAGATTGGTATGCCTCATGATAAGATCCAGTTGGTGCCAGTGGCCAGATCTGGGATGTTTCCAAGACTCTTTGTGTTGTGCCTGTGTCTGGAAGAATGAGTTTTACATGGAGATCGTAATATGAACAGAATTCTAGCAGTTTGACCATTTTCATTCATCTTATCAGATCCATGTTGACCAAGACAGTTGGTCCATGCTTAATGATCAGCTCCCATCCTTGCATTTAAGTCCCCTAGCAGGAAAACATATTCATGTTTCAGAATCTTGTTGATGGTTGATGTTCAACTGGTCATAGAACTTAGCCTTGATGTCTGAAGACAAGAAGAAAGTTGGGGCATGTGCACTTACAAGGTTGACTGGACCCTCAGATATGAACAAGTGTAGTGCCAACATTCTGTGATCCATTTGTAGGTGGCTCAAGCATCCCCAGACGTGAGTTCTTGATGGTGAATCTCAATCTGTTCTCGTGTTTCTTCTGAATTTTTCCCCTGTCAGAAAAATGTGTAGTCTTTCTTTCTTTGAGAGATCCGCTTGATGCTAGCCATGTTTCTTGGAGGGATGCAATATCCACATTGAGTAGTTTCAGCTAGTCATTGATCATAGCAGTTTTTTGTGTGCATTGTTGATCTTTTGAAGGTCCTCCAATAATCCAGGTCTCATTGGATAATAGGTATAGACAATATGTTAAATTGGTATGTCTATCTGATTGTTTCTTACCTACTAACTTCATTTTAGAGATGGGTTTATAGTATTTCTCAGTGTAGCATCTGATAGTCTCACAAATAATTGGGCAGATCCTCAGCTGGCATAAGTTGTCATAGCTTTATTGAAGTCAATGAGGCTATGCCAATTTACACTGGCTCAGGAAATACCCCAATGAATTTATACTCAGAACATCTTTGTGAGGTAGGGAAGTATATCTTGATTTGTACTGATGGGAGAGGAGAGATGCACTGAGCTTGTGTAAAAACAGCAGTAAAACCTCGACTTCTGGATTCCCAGTCCTGTGCTTTAATGACAAGATCCTCCTCCTTCCACAACAGCATATTCGTTGTTGCTTTCTATGTTGATGGTACTTAGAAATACTGGATTGTAGGTGCTATCTCATCCTCAACTGGCTTCAATTTATCGAGACTGTAAGCTTTAACATCACCTCTCAAGAGTGAGTGTTATGGTTCACTATAAGTATAGCAACTCTTCATTTTCTTAGAAATAATACAAAAAAAGTCACTTGCTTAGCAGATGAGATATTATCAGTATGGATATTATTTTGTCTGACTACCAATGGCAGTAGAAGATGTGTTTTTGCTGAAAGATTGTTAATGGGTTTTGCATTTTGTGGTAACCATTTTCTAAATTTCTGACTTGGAGATGTTTAAACAAATGTCTAAAGTGTGATATGTCTGGAAAATGAAAAGTTATGAGCAGTGTTCAAAAATAATTAGGAATCCAGTTAGACTTTTTAGACAGATTTGTAACTGCGCATGCACAGAGGGTATACATGCACAAGTGACTAAAACTGACCATATGTTGTAATGCATAAATGTAAAGCACATGTGGTTTTTATAACTGAGTTATTCAACTTCATTATGTAAGATTAGGCATCCTGCACATTTCTACCAATTTGGGAGTGTGGAAGAGTGTAATATTGCTCTGAAATTTCACTGCCCTTGGGAGTATAACACTGCCTTTTTACTGGATGGAATGTCCAGTCTGCTCAAGCATTTCTTCTTTTATTGTCCTTGACTCCTCCCTCCCCAAATAAGATGCATATAAAGTGCTAATATAGAGGTGTTTTCCTTGGAGCCATAAATTCCCTGCAACCCCATCTAGGCTGTATGTGTGCATAATTTCCTTAATGACCAAGATGTCTTTGTATGCAGTTGTGCATTTATTATAATCTGACTCAAATATACTGTGTTTGCTTGATTTCTCTTCCCTCCATCCCATAAACAGTCCATAACTCACTATACTGCTTATACAATCCTGGCCTATCAAGGTTGCTCTGTCTTGCAAGAGATTTAGTGCAGTTCAAATTAAAATCCGCTGAATAACATTGAACTCCTTTTAATTTAAAAAAAAGCTGCTTTTCTGCAGGATAGGGAAAAGTCTTAAATGGTCAAGATTGTAAATAACATGGATAATTTTATTAATATTTGATTAATTTTAAAATGCACTAATCACAAGTCTTTTTTAATAAAAGAAGAAAAATTAAAATGATAATGTACTAGAAACATACCAATTGTCTTAAAAGCAAACAAAAGGCCCAATAATATCTCCAAAATCTCTCCCAGGAAACCCTGAGAAAATAGACAGGCTTCAGTTTGCATAGGGAAGAATTCTGGGAGTTTTGCATTTATCTTGAAAGTAGCAATCAGACGCAATTATTTCTGTTAGTGCTCCATGCAGGAGTTAGGATATGCTTCTTTACCCAAACAAACCAGGTACGCAGAGGTTTGGGGTTTTTTAGGAACATCTATAGGTACTTAAAATTATTTTAGCTTGGGTGTAATTTATTGAAGACTTATCAGCTTTTACAGCTGGATGGAGATATGATATAAAATGTCAATTTAATATGATCAGATGAATGCTCTTTTTTAAAAATTTTCCTTTAAACATGCTGCAGACTTTTGAGTAGCTATATCATGCCCTGAGTTTGTGTAGAAAAAAGTTCAAGATTAGTCACTTTCCCAAATGTTGGTGTGCTACAATTTCATAATCTGAAAATTCTTACACCGATTCAATTTACTTTATGGATTGGGGTACGATATTACTTTATATAACATAATGAGAAAATGTTGCTCTTTAGTAATATAATCAGGAATATTTCCAGGAATATGATGTTTTGACCAGTTTTCATAAATTTTTCAACAATATAGGTGTCCTCATCTTGCTGAGGTTGGGGAGAAAATTGAGCATTTTAAACATGAAGGCTTGCCAGATATGTAAGAAACTGACATTATTTTAATTTGAGAACACAATCTACATCCTTTAATGTCCTCAAGATGCTTCATGTTTACTCTTAGATATAACTAAAGAATAGTAATACATGTTGTATTAAGAGCAAAGGATCAATTAAGGTGAAAACAACTGTTCTAAATCTACAAGAAAAACTAGCAGATACAATCAATGATATGAGTAGAATAGTTGTACCTTCTGCATGAGAATTGAAAGTAGGTGGCTTAGCTGTGTATCAAAGTCAAGACATATCAATGCAATATCTGTGACACAACTGACAGGCTGCATCACTGTCACTCGATATCCAACTATGCTGAGCCTATGGTGAAATGTGACATATTAGCAAGAAAATACCCATCAGCAGTGGCAATATTTTCCTCAAGCTAATAAACTCCTGCTGAGTTTCTCTCTCTTCTGTCAACCTCAACTGCATGGGATTATGACTTAAATTTAAGGAAGCCTGCTCTTGATGTTTTGTAGATAGAGAGAAGGACAGAAGGCAGGAAATTAAAATAAGAATTTACATGTCTGCGTGGTGGAGAACAGGGTATGGAACATACTTGAAGGCTACTCAAGGAACATTATTCTTGGACATTTGTACTTGGTAATTTCAAATGTCCCCATCACTCTCTGGCCATTTAAAAAAAATATTTGAAGTGGATATGACCAGCACAGATTCTCTCACACATCTGTAATAAGATAATTGCTACTTTTGTAGTAGTGGTGTCTAGGTCTACACAAGGATTTCTACACCGAGCAACAAAGGCACTCAGTGAAGATGTGGTAGTGATCTGTAAATGCATATTTCTTTTTAATCCTTTAGATCAGTGGCTCTCAAATTGGGGCTGTTGCTTGTTCAAAGAAAAACTGGCTTGGCCTGCCAGGGGCTGTTTACCTGCCCCATCCGCAGATTTGGCCAATCGTGGCTCCCACTGGCCGCGGTTTTCTGCTCCAGGCCAATGGGGGCTGCGGGAAGAGCGGCCGGCACATCCGTCGGCCCGCGCTGCTTCCTGCAGCCCCCATTGGCCTGGAGTGGTGAACCGTGGACAGCGGGAGCTGTGATCAGCTGAACCTGTGGACACGGCAGGTAAAAAAACCAGTCCAGCCAACTAGGGACTTTCCATGAACAAGTGGCGGTGCTAGTTTGAGAACCACTGGTTTAGACAGCTCTACTTTTTCCCTGAAAGCTTGTTCAATTATGAAGTGCTGTTAGGTTTCCCCTTTCAAAACAGGTGAATTTTAGAAATCTGTCCCTATTTCTTTGAATATAGGCCTACATTTCAAAAATGACTGGTGATTTGATTTTTACATGAATGCCTCAGCCTGAAACATCTTAAAGGATCCTGATTTTCAGGAAGTGTGGATTACCCACCCTCTGAAAATCAGGACTCTTTAACGTTTTTCAGGTTGACCACCCAAAATCACTAATTTTGTTCTGAGTGTGCCACAGCTGCAAAATCTAGCTTTTATTTTTTTTCTCCTCTCCAGCTATCATTGTAATATTTGAATACAAAAGTGGACCTTGGTGAAGCATTCATCAGAATGTCTCTTCCTTTTTTCTGACCACAACTGTGTGCAGTTTCTGTTCTGTTCAAGTTCTTGTACCATACCCATCAATGTTCGGGCATCAGACTAACAATGCAGACTATGGTCAGATAAATCTTTTTTGTCATTCAATCATGAAAAGATTGCCAATTATACACCAACGCTCTGAACACCTACAATGCAGTAAATGATAAAAACAATCCCTCTGTCATATCTGAAATGCATAGAATTAAGAACACATGCTAGTTAAATAACAATGATCATTCTTGCTATCTATACAAATCCATAATTAAATACAGGAGTTGAGCATCCAAAATAATGTTTAATAGTAATATATTGTAAAGTAAAGACTGTCAGGAAAAATAAGCATTAAGGTATTGTTTGTTAGCTGATATTCTTGGAAATCATGAATCCTTGTGAAAATAAATTTGATTGTCTTGGCATTTTAATAGTTCTGGTATCATAACGGGTGAAAAGTTGATTTGTTATCTTAACTTGCTTTCATTGTCTTACTCATATTTTCCAGTCTTGTTGGATTATACCATAAGGGAGGGAGAGTGAGAGCCTTGCATTTCTCAGCAGTGATGCCTTGCTAGCTGACTGTAGGGTTCTCAAAAGAATATTGCACACTGGTCTTGTTTCTGGAAGTAACATGGTCATGATCATTCAATGTTTATGCCCAGATAGAGGAACAAAAACAAGTTCAAATAGAAATGTCACTCTTCCATCTTGGAATGTTCCCTCCAGGTCAGACTTGAGGTGTAGTAACAGAGCAGCATGAGGACTATTGTCCATGCAGCATCTGTCCTGTGGATAGAGGCTGTTAGTTGCCTGGACTGACAACAGCACTAGATTTATTTTAAAGGACCTGTTAAATCTCACTCTAAAGTGGTAGTATTTTCTATGTTTCGTAGGCATGAGTTTTCTTTCTAAGAACTAATACAATTCAAAAATAGACGTTTACATTTAATGGGAGGGAGAAAACATTGAGGTACTTCAGCTATTGCTTCAGGCTTCTCTTTTCATTTTTACTTTTTTTCCTGCAACAGAAATAAAAAGGACACTAGTGAGATAAAATGTACCCCTCTGCAGAGGGCCAGCAACAACAATCAACTCATTTACTTTATATGGTCTTTAAACTGGGAATGTCAATATTCATTTTCCTTTACAAAAGTAAGTTCCTGTCCCTATTCATGTCTATTGGCCTGTTTAGTTAGATTTCTCCAGTACTGCTCCCTGCCCTGTTGACCTGCTACTTGTACGATCCTTCCTTAAATGCAAGTTGTTGTGAAGTGTGAGTTATCATGTATGCTAGTTTTCATAGCATGTGAATCATCTTTTGTAGAAAATGAGAGGGATCGGAAAAGTCAATCGTATTGGCAATGCGTGCTATACACTTAACCAAAACAAGGGACAGCTCCACTATAGAAAGCAAATGTCCCCTTTTACTGTAAAGGAAAATATAGGATTTTCAAGTATTTTTGATGAATTTGCAAAGAATTTAAAGGGATGATAGTCAACAAATCTAGTAATTTAAAAAAAAAGTTCTTAAAAGTAGTTTCAAATGCTGAATTTCACTGGCAATATCTGTAGTTTCCTATTTTTTCCAATTATTTTCTCTCCTCTTTTTGCTCACCACTTATGGGATGCAGAATGCTTCCCTTCCCCCTATGCGGCCAAACAGGTCTGTTGGGTGATAGTTTATAGATGAAACAATTGTTGGTTGGTTGATAGTGAACGCATAAGTGGTAGTATAAAGATGAGAAAGGGTTCAAAACACAAGGCAGGAAGATGAGCAGATGTAGAAGTTTTTGGTTTTGTTTTGGGTTGTTTTTTTTAAAATCAAAAGGGCTTGGCTAAAATGTGTGTGATGTTTGTCTATTAAAAAGCTTCAGGGTCAGCAGTATGGAGTTGGGAAAATCCTCCTGATAGACTAGCACGAGAGAAGCAGCCATTCTGTAGGTATGCAGTGTCCTCAACTGCACGACAGCTGCACTGATGGCTGTTCCTGAGGCCTCAAGTTGTAGTCTTTTGTCACATACCTGATTACCTCACAGACACAGCATGGCAATTCAAAGTAGGGTAGTCTCTCATCAGATTGAGTGAGGAGGAAACAGTCCCCACCACTCCCCACCCAGTTGCTTGTTGGTGTCAGTGGGGATTACTGGTGT
Organism: Dermochelys coriacea; assembly: GCF_009764565.3. Lineage (NCBI taxonomy): Eukaryota > Metazoa > Chordata > Testudines > Dermochelyidae > Dermochelys > Dermochelys coriacea. The sequence goes on from NC_050068.2 coordinate 177,811,961, forward strand.
AGCCCTTGTGTTCCTGGTGTGCTAGTTGTACTGAACACTGCTAAGGGAGTGTGGGGATCCTTATTTCAATCTATGCCTCTACTTGGGTGTAGGCTCAAGACCAAGTCTGGCCCTTTTCAATAGGGATTGTTTTTCTCACCCTTCACAAATGAAAAGGAAGAGATGAAGTTGTATGAAACAACAATATAGTTCCTGATTCAAGCAGGCACAAAACTTAAGGTAGGAGTTGGCACATTTCCTCCATTCTTTCAAAAAGTGGCTGAAAAATCCTATAGTTGAGAGCTGTTTTTGCATAGTTTGTTTAGACAATGAGTACATATGGTAAGCGTGCCATTGCATATCATTCTTCTATTACAGTATTTCATTAGTTGTATCTATGTGTGACAGTGTTTGTGTCTGTATGATAGTGAAATAAAAATCCAATATTCAGTTTTTTATAAATCTGACACAGGGTTTTTGGCACACTTTTGGAAAAGATTTTAGAAGGGGATTCTTGGACTTAGTTTAAGCATGTAAATCTTAAAATATTACTGTTTCATGGCAAATGGACAAACAGTGTGATAAAGAATAAGCATTTAAATGACTGATGATATTGACTGTCATGGCAAATTGGGATATTTTCCTATTGCTAAACTATATTATCATGGGAAATTAATGTTTCTGTTTTAATGTTAAATCACTGTGCATTTATTTAATTTTGTTTAAATGAAAGAATGCTTCCATTAGTTAGGCTGGGACCTGAGACCAACCTTCAATTCCCTTTTCTACCACAGGCTTCCAGTATGATCTTGAACAAATAAATTAGAGTAAAATTCCAAAGTCAATGGGAATTTTTTCTTTTGACTTTAATGGGGCCAGATTTCCCCCTTAGCTTCTCCGTTTCTCAGCTCTAGAGCTACTTGGGGAACGTTTTGCTTAAATGGTTTTCCATTGGAAAAAAATGACAATTTACCAATTTTTTTTTCTGCAAAAGGGGCGGTTTCAATTAAACTTCCATCTAAAATGTTTCTCAAGTCCAAGATGAGATTCTCGCTGCAGACCGAGCGAGAGAGACACCAACCCACACCCACCAAAAGCTTGGTGGTTACAGCATTCATTTGGGATATGGGAAACATGGGAGGATGAGTTTCAAGTTTCTGTTCTGCCTGAGCACAGACTTCAATCCAGGTCTCCTACATCTGAGGGGAGTGCCCTAACTACTGTGCTGTTGGCTATTTTGGGATGTTGAAATCTATTGGCCTCTCCTTTAGGACCCAGTAGGAGCTAGTTCTCTTGGTAAAAAATTAATCTTTATTGGGTCTCAACTAACCTGACTCTATAGCCCAGCTGTTGGGACACTCCCCTGGCATCTGGGAGTCTGGGATTCAAGTCTCTGCTCCCGTGAATAGTCATCCTGCTGCAGAACAGAAAACTTTTCAAAACCGAGGAAAATCTCACAAGATTGGAAAACAGTTTCCTGCCCATTCCCACTCCATTCCCATTTGTAAAATGTGAGGAAATAACATCTCTGAGAGGTAGGGAAATGCTTTAAGAATAAATGCATAAAAAGATTGTGAGGTGCTCAGATACTACATTAATGGGGGCTATAGAAGTACCTGAGACAAACTGAGATTGCAAAATCATGACAGCAATGCAGTACCAACCCTTGTATTCAACTTTTATCAATAACGGTAAAGTAAAGAGGGGTGATTTTTATTTCATTCATGTCTCAGATTTTATAAACTGGTCTCATGAATTCACACAGAGTAATAAAGGAACCCAGATTTCTGCATCTTCCCTACATATGCCATTACAAAAAAAAAAAACTTTTAGTGAAGAAGTTGCCATGTAAACACACAACAATAGGTTTCTGGAGCATAACTCACAAGGGCAAAACTTGAGATCACACTCTCCAGACTAAATATCATCCTGTTTCTTCCTCTAATATAATGTGAGAAGAGAAAAGAAAGCGAAATATTTTCTGCTAAGAACCCCTTTGCTACAGCTGCCTTTTCTTGCTAAAAACTGACAGCATGTGTTAAATTATCCAGTAGGTTGGAGAATACCGTAAAACTGAATCCAATAAAATGGAAAACAGGCTTCACAAGGGAATAATCAGTGAAGGGGACCAATCTTAATCTGAAAAACAAAGAATATGGCAAAAAAATTCATAAACCAGTAAATTACAGAAAATGCCCAGCATAGTCTGTGAGAAAGGTATGATTCAGATAGTCAGTTAGAATTTTTAAGTGTAGTCGGGATGTGCTTCATACATGTTGAATAAATGTAAGTATCCCACTCCACATATGTACACATGCATAAGGTGTTTCTTTAAATCTTGGTATAGTGTATTAAGGTTTCATTCCTAATTACAGGAGAAACAACTGCTTTTGTTTCTGTAACTCCTTATTAAAAACCTATTTATACAGTGCCTGCAGGAAGTAATTCATGGAGAATATAGGCAGTGTATAAATCAATGCAGGCTTTAAACTCTTTTTCAGCAGGCATTGCAGTGCAGTAAAAACTGAGAGCCCAATGAGACAGAACTATCAGGTTAATAATTCCCCATTCTTACTCTCTAAATTCAATTATTTGTTGTTTTCCTTTTGAGGTATCTGAATGATTTGGCAGTAAGATTGAAAATCCTGTTCAGGACAAACAATATTTATTTCCATCAAAAAAATCTCCAGTCAGTCCTCAGCCCACAATAAGACAGCAGTTTTTAGATGTTTTGAAAAAATTAATTTATTTTTTACATATCTCCAGTATTTGCTGGAGAAAGCTGGCTTTATTGGAAGCAAGAATTGGCATTTATACAATACACCCTCTCTTGTAAACTATTTCCAGTCTATGCCTCAAGTCCTGCAAGCTACTCCTTCAAGCTGACCCCTATGCGTGCACACAGCCCCATTGATTTTAGTAGAGTGGCATTTGGATGAAAGGGATGAACTTGCAAGATTAGGTACTAATTTTGCACTAAGGTTATTAGTAGAACCTGGAGGATATTTTGCATTTCACCAATCTTTATAATAAACCATTGCCATGAAAACTTTGGCTCCAGTCTTACAAACACTTAATCATATTAATTCAATGTATGCACTGTGAATTCTCCCATTGGAGTCAATGGAACTGTTCCTGGTGAAGATAGTGAAGCACCTGCACAAATCTTTGCAAATTTGGGGCCATGGTGATTCTTTGGTGTTAGTCCGTTAAAACTGTACTTTACCAATAGGCCATGATTCCTTTGATATGTAAAGCACAGAATTCATAGCTCTGCTTCTGACCTGCTTTTTAAATTTGGGGAAGTGATGTACATAGAGGACAATTGATTAGCCTGTCTATAAAATGGGACTCATGCTTCATTGTTTCATCGGGAGGTTGAGACTTAATTTATTAAAAGCAATTTCAGATTCTCAGACTAAAGTAACACTCTAGAAGTGTTAAGTATTTTTTTTATTATTAAAGTATTATAATCAAAACCTTTCATCTCAAGCAACAAAAGGCTGTTCTGTAAATGGAAACTTCCTCATGGGTTTAAACAATTTAAGATTATAGCAATCAGTGTAGCAGTCAGTCCTGAAAAAATTCCTCTTGCATGTGGTTCTGCCACAAGGTAATCAGGTAGTTGTGTGCATTGTTTCACATAAACCAGGAATACTATTAGTGTTGTGTGGAGATAGTGAGTTAAATGCAAAGACCTGGACAATCTGCATATATAAAACAAATGTTTTCATAATATGAAAAATGAAACCGTTCTTTTCTCACAAGATTGCATAATTCCAAGATCATCATCCATCTGTCTTTTTTTTTCTTTTTGCTTACATTAATAGCTTTATTTTGCAAGTTAATGTTTTTCTTTTTCTTTCCAGCAGCAGGTGAAAGCATTCATAAATCTGTCCTGAACAGTTGCCAATGAATATTCATATTAGAAATGTCTGATTGCAGTACTTTGATATATTTTTTTGATTGTAGCAGGAGAACAAACTTAGACTTGCTTCTTGTTTCATAATGTATTCTAATTGGTACCTCTGCTTTGGACTGCTGGCAAAGTTAATATAATTGGTGACATCAAATCACTAATTTGAAATATAAGTTACAAGCAATGCACCTTTTTTTAAAGGTGTCTGACAAAATGGCTAAGGAGGGAAACAGATTTCTTTACTCCTAAATTTTATAATGGGCAAATTTGGCAAGTAACTAAGAGCAAAGCTCAGAAATTTCTGGGGTTCAGTTGTGATAAATGTTGTCCACAAATTTGAATGCTTATATGTAGCATCTGAAATGCTATACATTTTAGATGCTGCACATTTGTCTAGCAGTCCTGCTTCCTCCTACAATTGTCTGACAGCACAACCCAGAATGCCTTTCAGAGTCCTCCTAAAAGGCTCAAACTTCCCTGTTCCCTGCAATTGTCTTTAAACTCCCATCCCACACATAGACAGCAAGTTTTTCAGAGGAAGATAATTGGCCCCCTCCATCTTTTCTTAGCAGGATAATGTTCAGAAATGAGACCTGCGACTCTTTCCCACAGTTAATATGAGCCACTGGGTTGAAATGTTGGAGGGAGAGGTATGGAGTTGAATCCATTCAGTTGGGACTTATTTGCCATTCCAACAGTTCTCCCATTTTCCATTGGCCATGTTGTTTCAGTCACCAAAGGGAAAGCAAAGAGCTAGTTTGTTAAAAAAAAAAAAAAAATCTGGAAGGTATGGAGGTTAAGAGCTCAAATAAGTATTTTATTTATTTATTATATTTTCTTTTAAGTGTAATGAGTCACTGATGCTACATGTTTTCATTAGCTTTCTACTATTCTTCCTTTTAGGTCCATCCCAGAGGCAAAAAATCAGTGTCAATTTTCATTAACAGTAAAAAACTTTTCTGCTTCTTGCTATGATAATAAACTTAAATATTTTAATTTCTCTACCATATGTCTAGAGGCTGACACCATTTAGTTCTTCCTCAATCAAGAGAACAGAAATGTGGCTAGGACTTGAAAAGAAGCTGAAGGGACTGTTGTGATGATTGGACCTGCAGATTTACCCTAATTTCAGCTCAACTGTAAATAGTGAGAATAAATTCATAAAATGTCACAATAACCTATAGCAAATGTTGATGTGAAAAGGTGCAAAAAAAGACACAGACTGAATTAGTCCAAACAAAAAGGCCTATTGATATAACTAAGGACTGTGTTAAGAGATCATGCTTGGGAAACAAAAAATAAAGAATGGAACCAGAAATCCCTGAACCAAAATTGGTGTGTAAGAGATTGGACCTAGTTGGTGGACAAAATAACGAGGGGATGTGCTATTCCAAACACCACTCCCTTAAAGATTTTGGAGGGGGAGAAATTGGTCACTGCAGTGAAGTTTACGATCTTCTGCAACCCTGGACCACCTTCATCCTAATCCAGAAAGATACCCTGATCAGACCAGACTAAAGAAAGGGAACCAGGTGATGCCACCGCCTCCACCAGGTGAAACCTAAATGCCACCTCGAATGTATGATTTTTCCTTCCCCACCTTATTTTTCCCCATTTTTCCTTCCCAACCTTATTTCTTCTCCTTCCTATCTCTTTCCTTCTCTTTAATAAGAGTCTGTCTTAGTTTACCCAGACTTTATATTTGACAGTGCTGCTGTAAGTGTGTGAGCAGAGGGGCAGCTAAAAGTAATGCCCTAAACTAGGGGTAGTCAATAGGCAGACTGCGGGCCAAATACAGACTGACAGATGCTTGTCGGGGACTGTGTGAGTAGGACATGTCCACAGATTTCTCAGGACGCCTCTGATGGGGATTCCCAGTAGCTCTTTACTTGCTGCCTGCTCTTCTGGGTATCCCCACCGGAGGTGTCCTGAAAAATCGGAGGGCGGGTGGACATGCACGTTACACCTCAGAACCTTTCATTTTTGCTCCCACCCACTAACCACAGCTATGGCTTCTGCATGCACGCTGAAGCTGAAGTGGGGCTGGAGTCATGCCCAGTCCCCAGCACAGGGTCCCCGGGTGGCTGCTTGTGCTCCAAGTGGTCCCCAGCGGTGTTCCCCCCCCCCACCTTGTGCACTCTGCCCCCTGAGCGGTCCTCCAAGCTCCCCATCCTGGCCTCAAGTCCTCCCCACCCCTCCTGTCCTTTGGAGCCAGTCCACAGAGCCCTATCCAGCCCCACCCCCTGCCCCAGTCTGCCTCCACTCACCCTCTTCTGGCACATCCCGGCCTCCCTACATCTCCCCGAGGCTGCTATCTGGAGTCTTTGGTCTCTCCCAGCTACCCGGAGCATCCTTCCTGCTGCTCTGCTATCCCATCCCCCTAGAGGCATTGCACCACTAGCTGGATCATAGTCCAATAGCTTCACCTCCTGGTTCTGAGCCCAGAAATAGTCTCATGCACTTGCACCCTGCCTTGCTTCCCGATCCCAGCCCATACTCATTCCTCTTCCCCCCCCCCATCTTGGCTCAATTGGGATCATGGAGGAATGTTTGGGGAGCGGGAGCAGAAATGCAAGGTGGCTCAGGCCAGCCCCATGCATCCCATTTTCAGTTTAGGGAAATAAGGTTACCCTACTCTCTGGGCAGGGTGGGTGGGGAGCTTGGAGGGGGGCAATTGGTAGGGCTAGGGGAAAGGAGCTGAGTGGGAGTAGGCCCCATGAGTATATCTTGACCAAGAAATTAGGACCTTGACACACAAAAATAACTACCCCTGTCCACTGTTCCCTCTAAGCTGTGCTCATGTGCGCGCGCACACACAGATCCTAAACCCCGTGCACACGGACAAACACCGTGCACACACACATTTGCACAGAAGTACAACAATTTGCACAGAAGAAATTTTTTGTGCACATGGTCTGTCAAAAATTAGAGGGAACATTGCCCCTGTCCTAAATAGTCCAATACACTGGAACAAGTTTGCCAGGTCTCATAGCGGCAATAAAACCATATCTTTTGTTTTTCAACTGTGAGGTTGCAAGACAGTCAACACCAGAAATAGAAGCTTAATTTTCTCTCTCCACTGTTCTTTTCTCTTGCCTTGTATGTGTATTTGTCTTGTGCTGTCCTCAGGGAATCTGGATTGGACTTTAATAACAGCAGCTCCAGCTCACTTCAACTAACTACTACTGTCCTCAAAAAATACAGGTATCTTTGATGCCATCTAAGAGCCTTTGAAGCAAGGGATTTTTCTCTTTAAAAACTCTCTCCAGTGAAAGGGAACAAGAGGTGTCAAAATGAAGCTTAATATGAGTGGTTCTCAAACTAGGGCTGCTGCTTGCTCAAGGAAAGTCCCTGGCGGGCTGGCCAGTTTGTTTACCTGCCACGTCCGCAGGTTTGGCTGATAGCGGCTCCCACTGCGGGAAACGGTGCGGGCCGAGGGATGAGCTGGCCGCTCTTTTCACAGCCTACATTGGCCTGGAGCAGTTAACCGCAGCCAGTGGGAGCTGCGATCAGCCGAGCCTGCAGATGCGGCAGGTAAACAAACCGGTCCGGCCCGGCAGAGGCTTTTTTTGAACCAGCGGCGGCCCTAGTTTGAGAACCACTGCCTTATATAATATGTAACATTTCAAATGCTTTATAACTGTTTTCCCTCTCATTTTCTGTTTCTTTAGGAATGGGTTAAAAAAGGATTTTTCAAGGTGTTTGCCATTTCACTAAGTAGGCTGGGGTCTCTGTATACCGAGCCTCGTTTAAAATTGTTGACTGTGGGACAGTGAATGGCTTATGGTAACACCTGACCTGTATTTCATCTAAATTAATACAACAGGACCCAGATACCTAAATGTTGGTGGAATTCAATGAGATTTTAGCACCTTACTCCTTTAGGATTCTTTGGAAATCACAGCCTTATTTCTATTCTTTTCACTGAGGTCAATAATCACTATGAAGGCAGGCAGCAAGAACTCTTAAGTGTTTTTTATTTTATTTACGCGGTGATTTAAAATTTCCTGTGACAATGTGAACTGCTAGTACACTGAACAGATAAGAACCAAATAAATGCCTAAAAACACACTTTTGAAAGACAAAGTTTGTAAGTAGTTACCGAGATTATTTCCTCTGAGAGACAGTTCCTTACAGAGAAAACATTGTGGCTTTGGCCATGGGATGTGCTTTACTGATGAACATGAAGAGCTTCATGGGCGGTGGATATTGTAGGTGGGGGGGAGAGGCTGTGCCTCCCCAAACAGCCTAGCATGGCTCCACCCCCAGGCCAGGCCCCCTCCTGTGGTTCCCAGCGCTCTGCCCGGGCAGGCTGGCCTGGCTCACTCCTGCAGGGACCCAAGGCGGCTGGCGCTGCGGTCGTGCTGCCCAGAGCACCTGTGCTGGTGCTCTGGACTCGTGCAGGAAAGGGGGAGCAGAAAGGGAAGGGCGGGGCCTTGGGCACCAGGGGAGGGGCTGGGGTCTAGACTACCCCAATGGCCAGGTCACCAGCTGCCCATGAAGTGCTTACTCATGTCTTTTTATTTTTTTTAGTATTTTATTAATAATTTCTATTGAGGTAGCACCTGGCACTCCAGTCATGTGTCAAAGGTCAGCAAGGAGGGTTTGTGATTTGCCCAGTAATATACAGCACATCAGTAGCAAAGCTGGCAATAGGTTCCCAGTTTCCTTGACACACCTGTGCTCTAGTCACTAAGAAATACAAGTTTCATAAAACAAGTGATATTTCAGAACTAATTTTTTCTTAAGTAATCTTTTCTTTGTTGTTTGAGAATTTAGGCCCTTATACAGAGAGATAAGGCATCATAGGCCCTAAGGATTACACATTGTATAAATCTGTTTATTTTAGATTTAAAACATGCATTCAGCCTTTTCATAGCTTAGAATGATTTTATTTAACCATACTAGCAAAATCTTCTTCTTTTTTTTTTTAGTTTAAAAAATAAATAAATAGTCCAAGTGTATAGTTGGTAAAGATTTAACAGGTTATGATATATAAAATAGTTCTAAAAAGACCCTCCAAATTTTGGATCCTCTCTAGATTCATGGAATTTAAAAACACTTGTCCTCCAACATTTTGTAATATCCTATCCCTTCAGTCTGTAATATTTCCTCATGGAAGTTGAACTGCGGGACACTTCACCACCACCAATGATAAAAGACCAGCAATACACTTTTTGAACACACACCCAGGGACTTAGGAGTCTCTCTAATTGACTTTCAATGAGACTTAATCTCCTAAATCCCCGAGTGACTTTTAAAGACAGGTTTTAGGCTGCTGAGTCACTTAAAGACTCTTAAAAATATTCTCCTGGAGACAGAAATGTAAAATCAAGGGCACTTCTTTTCATGCAACAAGATGAGATGTTAAAATTATGCTAAAATAGGAAGGATATGCACAATAGAGTAGTGAGGATCTATTCAGGTGACTACGCTGAATGCCTAATTATGGTTTACGTAATGTGATTGTGACTATTGATCGACCTACCTAGTTTTTTCAAATTTTCTGGTCATTGATTAGGATTTTTAATGTTGTGCTTGGTAGCAGTGTATTTGTGAATTAATGCAAAATGTTGAACTTTGCTAATGTCTGAAGTGGGAAAAATCCTTGCATATGCACAATGGATATGGAATACCACAGGATCACTGGAAACTAATTGCTGCTAATGTGTGTGTCAAGGTTCCTTCCCCACTCTGAACTCTAGGGTATAGATGTGGGGACCTGCATGAAACACCCCCTAAGTTTATTCTTACCGGCTTAGGTTAAAAGCTGCCACCACCAAAGTGTTACACAAAGAACAGGGAAAGAGCCCACTTGGAAACGTCTTTCCCCCCCAAATTCCACAAGCCCTACACCCCCTTTCCTGGGGAAGGCTTGATAAAAATCCTCACCAATTTGCATAGGTAAACACGGACCCAAGCCCTTGGATCTTAAGAACAATGAAAAACCAATCAGGTTCTTAGAAGAAGAATTTTAATTAAAGAAAAAGTAAAAGAATCACCTCTGTAAAATCAGGATGGTAAATACCTTACAGGGTAATCAGAGTCAAAACACAGAGAATCCATCCGTCTAGGCAAAACCTTAAGTTACAAAAAGACACAAAAACCGGAATATACATTCCATTCAGCACAGCTTATTTTATCAGCCATTTAAACAAAACAGAATCTAGCGTATATCTAACTATCTTACTAACTCTTTACAGGAGTTCTGACCTGCATTCCTGCTCTGGTCCCAGCAAAAGCATCACAGAGGCAGAGAGGACCTTTTGTCCCTCCTCCCCCCCCCCAGCTTTGAAAGTATCTTGTCTCCTCATTGGTAATTTTGGTCAGGTGCCAGCGAGGTTATTTTAGCTTCTTAACCCTTTACAGGTGAAAGGGCTTTTCCTCTGGCCAGAAGGGATTTAAAGCTTTTTACCCTTCCTTTTATATTTATTACAGTGTGCTTGACAAGTCATAAGGTCTATGGGGAAGATACCAAGCATACAACTTATGACACTGAAAACATAGTAATTCCCAGGGCCTGTAGTAGTGGGACAGTGTAAGCAGCTAGGGATATTTAATGTGAGCAACTGAGAGATTTCAAGACTCATTAGATGATCAACACTTAAATTGCTTGAGAGGAGAAGGTAGTGTTCTCCACAGAAAAGATTTTCCAAAGCATCTGAGGTAGGTGAAAAGACAACTGCTTCTAGCGTGGCAGTGGACAGCATTTCAGAGTTGTCTGAGCAAGGCCTGTTTATATGTAGCTCAGGAAAAAAAACGTGAACTTGAGCTGCTTTGCTATACTGAAATAGGGCTGACTCAACCTGTCAAATGAAATCTCTTCCTACCAGCAAATGGTGTTTCATCAATCAACCTTTTCCAGAGGAAGGGAGAAACATTGGATGGAAGTTTTCACTATTTAAAATTAAATATTTTGCCAGTGTGTGTCCTCCAGAGTCACTATAATGCCTTAGTGGAGATGCAATTCCAGCTGTCTTAAAAGCCCTGCTCCTGGGCCAGACTACATTTCTAACGGTGCACTATGGTCTCCAGCTCTGGCTGATGTATAGCATCATTAACAAATGCCAAAATATTGGAATTTTCTGTGGGATGGAAATTGTTGATCAGTTCTACGCTCAAGATTGTTAATCAAAATTTAATTCAGTTCAACTACCCTGTATTAAGCTTTAGGGAGCAATGTCATGTATTTATGAAAATTGGACTAAATTAATCTCTCTCACATCTCAACTGGTTCATTTTCTTGACTATATATTTTCTCTTATGGATTTTCAAATAAGACTCTGGTCATACTAAATCTGTCTAGGCCATCTTCAGAGTTTGTCTCTAGTTCCAAAAGAAGGCAATGGGGAGTCAGGGAGCAGGAATGAATTGTTGAGCTGCTAGTTTCAAAGAGGGATATAGGATTGTAGTATCAACCCTAGAGAGTGTCCTGATACAAACTCTGGATGGGCTGAGCACTGACATGGGCATAAACCAAGAAGGCAGGAGCTAATTAAATATGAGAGTGACTTTTCTGGTATCATCGTATACCCATCATATTGCCCGTGTCAGGATTGTAGTATTCAGAGGCAGAGTGGTGGTCTTTTTCCAAAAGACACTACAAAGGGGAGGCAGTAAAACACTATAGCATGAAAAGCTAATTTTCAAAGATGGCTAAACTTCAGAGAATAGTGTGAAATCACAGTGCAGCATTTGGAATTTCAGATTCTTAAGTGAGAAGTATAGGGAACTGATCTTCATGATAACTTGTTGGCTGACCTTCTCTGTTGGAAAGCTTTGACCACTATCTGTTGAAGCATTGCAAAGAATAGAAAATGTAATGGAGGGGAATATTTTTGTAGGAATAAGTTTGCAGGGTGATGCTGTTCTTTGATTATGTGGAGTTCTGCATTTTATTATGAAAATTCTTACAAATTCAAATAGTTAATTTTAAAGTATTAGTCATTCAAAAGCTCATAATAGAATTGCCTTATTTGCTGTTCGCAACTCATAATTCTTCAAGTTTGTCCACCAAGGTGAGAGCAGAACAATAATGTGGTGACCAAACAGAACATAAAAAAGTGCACAAACAGCCTAGAGGCTAAAATATGTTGACATAAGTTATTAGGATACTCAAGAATAACGAATACTTTCACCGAAGCTGGGATTGTGAATAGAAACAAGGACTCAGATAATTCATTTACAATTGTTAATGTGACCTGCTCCACTTTTTTTTTAAGTATAGGTCAAACTTCACATGACTCTGATATGCCTATCTGAATGATTGGACCCAATCTGGACCTTTCTTCTATTTGCTGAATTTAGGTCCTGATCCAGAGTTTTTACTTATTTTTCCCTATGCAGTAGACAAATACACAAGTCTCTCAACAGATCCTTTCTTTTAGGCTTCAAATAAATTGCACTGTAATAGCTTCTATTTGATCTTTCAGTACCTAAAAACTGCCTAGAGGCTATATGTTTCACTCCATTTCATTGGATCAAAGGGAGAAAAGTCTAGGGTTTTCAAAGTGCCTCCAGACTCCAAGTTGTGAAAAGTGTTCTTTTGATTTTAACGACCCAGAACCAGCAGTGCAGATCTAGTTTGAATCCCATTACTCATTTGCACTCCACTTAATAATAAATTATTTTCCACAATAGAAGTTATAAATTTGTCATAGCAGTTTCCCTGTTAAAACTCTGTTAAATGCTTTAAAAGGGTTGTGCTAAAATAGAGTGAAGCAGATTGTATATTGCTGTAAATAAAGCCAGTCATAAACATTTTTTTCATGATAAAATTGTGTTGTAGTTAGTCAATATGTATGTAATAGTATTTAGGATGCTCACAGCCTGGTTGTGGGTCTGTTACTTTGTGATACTGATTCTTTGCTCTTTGATGTTGTGGTTTTCGATATAGTCAGTCCAACTCAGACACTGTGATGGAAATCTCTATTGTATTGTCATGAAAGTAGATGGGATTTCCCCCCTCCTCCCAATTTCGTACAGGTTTTAAGGAATTAATGTTGAGAATAGCTCTACCAATCTGTGTAAAACTACTGGAATGAGTATTCTTCTGGCATTTTACATGTACAGAGAATGTTTTCAGTGATGCTAGGAGTTGTTTAGCTAAAGCATGCTGTCTAGAAAGTGCTTTTAGTTATTTGACTAAAGTCAAATGCAATGCATATAGTATCCGAACAAAGGCTGGATTATATAGGTGAACAATTCTTTGGTAAACAGGCTTCAGCATATTCAACGTGTCATAATCAGAGTGAAAGTTAGGGCAATAATACTTCTAGATGCTTTCAGATGAACTTTCACATAATGCATCAACCCATAATGCAATAAGCCCACCAGTGATTGAAAATTAAGAAAAAGGAAAATTTACTCTTGAACATCAGAGATGGCATGAGCGACTTCTTGAAGGTGAGATGTGTTGGGCTCAATAATATCCTCCCCAGGGAAATGATCTTTTAAAACAACACTGGATGAAATATGAGAAAATAAACTGTAGGGAACAACTCTGCTTTGGCAGGAAGATGAATTGGATGATCTAATGCTGATTTTACATCTCTAATTTAATGAAATTGTCCACCGTGCCACATGTTGGAGTACACTCAGTTGATCTTTTCCTAGTTGCTATATGATGCTGTATTCTTTATCCTCTCAAACTACCTAGCTTCTAAAATTGATAAATAAATTGTAGGGAAAAGTGTGTCCACTAGACTGTGATCAGGGAACTGAAGATATCTTGTTACATGAAGTGCACACGCCAATATGCTTTCACTAATACCTACTTGAAATGGCTGTACACAGCTGGATATCGAGTGTTAGCTCAGGGTTTCTATGGAAGAGCAATTCTGAAGCGTATATTGTATTTTCTTTATGTATTTAACCCACTCCCTTTCAATGAATACTTTGGCCAAGTTTTTGGCTTAACCCTGATGATAACACAATTTGGAAAATCAGGAATGAATGAGAAAAGCAACAGACTTAAACACGTATAATCAGATTGAATGAATGAATGAATGACTGCTCGAAGAGGATAATTTTCATAATCTTTAGAAATTTTAAGTACCAGCACCTGCACATCTCAACTGCCACTCTCCAGTTCTTCAAGAATTTCTCAAGTGTCTGATCTGGTTCAATTGTTTAATGAATTCTGTTAATCATTCAGCCATTCCTACTGGTTTAACAGTGTGGAATCAACTACTTCAACTTATGTAACTAATGAACCATCTTATTGATACCTAGTTACTGATGAAGAATCTACCTGAAAAAATAATCCTTTAAGTGAAGACATTACTAAATTCCCAACCCAAAGCAAGACATGAACCTTTAAATTTTCCACAAATTACAATGTTGATTGACCACAAAACACCCACACACACACGCGTGCACACACACACACACACACACACATATATATAATATATAAATACATATATGAAATATACCTTTCAAACATTCAGCTGAAAACAGAATGGTTTTATAGGTCAGTTTCACCCCTCCTTCTCCTAATTACTTTATCTACCTAGGTCATGCCACATATTCAATATAAGATCAGGTACCTATGTGAAAGTTTTATAATGCCTAGGCACAGTAACTGGAATGGAAAACTTGCCTTATGAAAGGAGAATTAAGGAGCTTGACTTGTTTAGCCTAACTAAAAGAAGGTTGAGTGGAGATATGATTGCTCTCGATAAATATATCAGAGGGATAAATACAGGAGAGGGAGAGGGAGAGGAATTATTTCAGCTTAGCACTAATGTGGACACAAGAACAAATGGGTATAAACTGGCCACCAGGAAGTTTAGACTTGAAATTAGACGAAGGTTTCTAACCATCAGAGGAGTGAAGTGTTGCAATAGCCTTCCAAGGGAAGCAGTGGGGGCAAAAGATCTATCTGGCTTTAAGATTCTACTCGATAAGTTTATGGAGGAGATTGTATGATGGGATAATGTGATTTTGTAAGTAATTGATCTTTAAATATTCAGGGTAATTAGGCCTAGTCCCCTGAGATGGGATATTAGATGGATGGGATCTGAGTTACCCAGGAAAGAATTTTCTGTAGTATCTGGCTGGTGAATCTTGCCCATATGCTCAGGGTTTAGCTGATCGCCATATTTGGGGTCGGGAAGGAATTTTCCTCCAAGGCAGATTGGAGAGGTCCTGGAGGTTTTTTGCCTTCCTCTGTAGCATGGGGCATGGGACACTTGAGGGAGGCTTCTCTGCTCCTTGAAGTCTTTAAACCACGATTTGAGGACTTCAATAGCTCAGACATAGGTGAGGTTTTTCGTAGGAGTGGGTGGGTGAGATTCTGTGGCCTGCGTTGTGCAGGAGGTCAGACTAGATGATCAGAATGGTCCCTTCTGACCTTAGTATCTATGAATCTATGAAACTGAAATCAATATATTTGAAAACATCCAAAAATATTTAAATACATGGTATTCTATTATTGTTTAATAGCATGATTAATTTTTTAATATCTGTTAAAAATAACATTGAACTGAACTGTACACTGTTTACGCACTCAAATAAACTTAAAATCTACATAAGGGTAATTTTAAAATTGCTTTCCTGAAAGTGACCAGGACATGATGGTGGTTATTGCTGCTCAACAGCTCCAGCATTTGTTTCATTACAGCAATGGTCCCCTTTACTTACTGAAGTGACCATAAACAAAACAACTGTAAGGTTAAAATAAATATGAAGAACAGAAGATAATACTGGATTTCAAAAAACAAGTTAATCATCTCATCAGTCTCCCATTAAATTAAAGCAAATGTATTTTTATGGCCTGATCCAAGACAAAGGCATTCATTAGGTGTCTTTCCATTGGCTTGAATGGGCTTTCAATCAGGCCCCCAGATACCATGTAGATGGGTGCTAGAGACAAAAGTTAAGGCATGCAGACCCTTGGAGCTGAGGATCAGAAGTTTACCCATTACCTTCCATGTCCTGTTCAGCCAGTGAAGGAATTAAAAAAAGGGAATGATCTGGTCAAAGCTCCAAGTGAAGGAAAATATTTTATCAGCCAAATACTGGATGGACTGGAAGATGGGGCACACAGAAATTTGGGAGGACAGAAACGAGGAATTTGCAGTAGCCAAGCTGAGACATGGCAGAGATTTGGACAAGGTTTTTAGTAGAGCTCTGTAACTTTGCAACAGATATTTGTGGAATTAATTTACAACATGGGAACCTGTGAGTTTATTGTGATTTGCTTGATTTTTTTTCCCCTCAAATTTGGTTTAAAAAAACCACTCTGGATTGATCATGCAGCGTTCACTGTGGATGTTCAGAGTGTGTTAGTTGTGATTAGTCAGATAAATTGTATGTCATTGTTTCTATTCCCTCCATGGATTAGCGCATAATCTCTTCAACTGCAAATACTCAAGCAAAATTAAACTGGCTTCTGTGAATAGTGGCATATATGACCTTTTGTAATTCACTTTCCACTAATACAGGAGACAGTAAAACTCAATTGTACAAATATTCATAGAAATCATCATCCAGGACAGCAGAAGCACAGCCAAAACTAACCCATCTAGGGCTTGATTCCACAGGGACCTGAACACTCCTAGGAGGTGCTGCATGACCTTGATTCTTAGTGGGACTCTCCATGGGAGCAGAGGGCATACAAGGCTGATACCTTTTAAAATTTCAGTCATACTCTTTTTTTGGATTTATTTTAATTATTTGATGATCTCTAGGCTCTATTTGAAAGAAATGAAAAGAAAGGAGATAACCCTGCAACTGTTGTAGGATTTGTTGATTGCTTGGATCTGTGGGGAGAAGTGGAAAGAGTTTTTTCGCATCTCTAGTAGATCAGCTTACTGTATTAAACACCCAAACGGTGGCTGTTTAACCATAGTCAGAAGTGCCACATTCCTTTTAGAATTGAATAGTGGGAACGTATTGTAGGGCAGATATTTCCTCTGGCTTGTCTTTTTTTGTTTATATCTGGGTATTTGTCACTATTGAGTTGGCATGACATTCAGTCAGTAAGGCACTTCAGGAAAAGACAAAAATTGCACTGGCATAAAGTGAGGTGATTGGAGGATGAGAACATTGCGTCTCAATGTGTATCTATTATCTACAGCTTAGTGGTCTGTACATTTGGTCATATTTAATGTGAAGTGAGTGTGATTTCTAACGATGACAACAGTGCATGTGAAAAGTCCATTCAAGACCAACTGTGATGGAGTGTTCACCCCACACAAGACAGTTTCTGTAAGGTACAAGACAGAGCAGGTTAAGTGAGGGGGAATGTAGTGTGAGAAGAGGGGTGTCAGACCTGAAATCCTCAGACAGGGCCACAAGGAGGCATCCCATTGGTGAGTAGAGAACCCTGTGACACCAACCTTTGGGTTACATCTAAACAGGACTGGCCAGATATGTTATCACTGCAGATAGCTACAGAAAATCCAATGATGATGGAAATGACAGGTCTGCAGCCCAGCAGTTTGTCACCATTATTTTTTTTTCTTAAGAGCTGAGGCTCCAGTCTTTTAGCGGAGATGGCAAAAAATACCTCCTGTTTTTGTTTTGTTTTTTTCTTTTTCTTTTTGTCACAATGTTGTTGAAAAATTAATTGCAGTACTAGAGAGGCCTAGAAAACTTTGTGATTTTCCTATATACTACCCAGATTGTGTCTCTTCATTGTCAAAAGAATAATCTAAAAATTGGCATTTATGCTGTAATCAGCAGGCCATGTTAGATCAAGAGTTTTTGCAATTGTCCATAATGTCTCTTGCACACTTGGAAGAACTCAATATGATCTTTGAATGGGCACATGCATAACTCTCATTTAAGGATGTCGGGTTATCTTTAAAGGGCAGATATAGGACAATGGTTTCTTTTTTCCTCTGTGTCAGTCTGAAGCATTCTTTTAACTACAGTGAATACCTCTTTACCCCCAACTTGGTGTCAGAAGTTAAATGAGTTGGTATGGAGTTGAGGTTGCTTTGTTTTTGGTTTGTTTGATTTGTTTATGGCTCAGGGCAGGGATATGTTGCTGACATTCTGATGCTGGTGGAACAGGAGTCCTTTTCAAAATAGCTACAAACCAGTAGGCTGAGGGGTTGCACATGCCTTTACTCATTAATTAGAACAGCCCCTGGGGAGCCAGCCAGTGGGGATGGAATAAGAAGATCTTTCACTCTGAGGCTGGAAGTAATAAACTCCCAACACCCTCTTCCCTTTCCCCAACCTCACATGTTCAAAACATGCAGGTTGTCCTTGCATTTCCTATATCAGTTGCTTTCAAAATCAGGCCAAAGTAGCCACAATCTTTCACTTCACAGAGTATATATTGCACTAAGATGTCTGATGCCTGGGGTATCCATGCTACCATATCAAATCTTCGTGCCCATCCCTTTCTCCCTGTCCTCTGTGTGTGTTGTCTATTTAGCTTGTAAGCAGTTTAGGTCAGGGACCTGCCTCTATGTCTGTAAAGCACCTTAGACAGTATATAACTAATCTCTTGATGGACTGTTGTTACAACTTTCACCATTCATTTTGATGCCCAGATTTGCTTTTGCCATGTGCATTTGGTGTATGCTTAGCTGTTACCAGAATTGAATGACATTAAAATGCGGAATCACGAAAATGAAGTTTTAGGAATTATTATATTTACTAAAAAAAAATTCTTTCAAACATTCTCTTCCTATTTTCTTGAGATAGTGCTTTACTAAAGCCATGTTACTACTTCTGAGTCTTGGCAGGTTAAGGACTGTGTTACCCTTAATATTTGATGTGCATAATCAGAGTAGATTCACATTGTACTATTAGTGTGGTCTTGTCATTCTGCTGTAATTAAGGGTTGATATTAACCCTTCATGGCATTCCCAAAACCCAGGAAATGAATACAGGAGAGCAGTAACAGACCAAGATTACTTGGAATGCACATTAAACATCACAAAGGTTAATTAATGTCATTTGGCAATGGAACAGTCAATATTTAAACCTCTGCTGAGGTAAAGTTCATGTGCAACAGGGCAAGAAAACTTCGTAAATATTTTAATTGTTCTCTGAAAATTGATTTATACTACAGTGAATAGTGTGCAAAGCTTCAAAAGTTCAGGCTTGGATTCAATAAGGTATAGGAGGGCTCCAAGAACAACAAATATTTTACTTTACTATGGCACCTGAGAGATTTTAAGTTTGAGGAGAAAAGTTTCTTTTAGAATTACAATAGGTTGGATGATTTTCCTTGAGCAATACAATAAGGGTTTATGGAACAGCATATGCTTGGGTTATCCAAACAGGATGTTGTTTTCCAAAAACCTTTCTCATGATACCCTAGAAACTTGCATTGGCTAAAAGAATCATGGGTTCCATTGTTTTGTGTAAGTACTTAAACCTGAATAGGAGTATAAGAGATCCAGTGTATCACATAAAACTACTGTACAGACCTATGTATCCCTAGAAAAGGACGCATACTGCTGCTGTTGTACCACTGTTGTAAAGCCAACAATGAAAGGTCAAACTCAGAAATTGTTATTTTGCCTTGTGTTCATAGTTAGACGAGCTACAATACCTCTAACAACATAGAGGGATAATCTGCCCATGTCAGTACAGTGATGCAGGAGCAGAGACTGGACAATGTATTCTTGTTATAGGGGTCCTGCAGGTAGTCAGACATCTCTGGTCAGTCAAAGCACCACACAATCGGATTCAGGTTAGTGTTACTTATTCAGGAATAGAGTAGTCCTTGTCTAGTATTTGTCACTGTATGCAATTTCTGTTGGTCAACTGTGGGTTTCAAGAGACTCCGAACTATCTCTAGCCTTTTCTCTTTGGTTGTGAGCTGTTATGTTGTGTGTTTCTCCTGCTGTTACCTTGATGATGCAATTCTGTCCTCCTGGTTGCAATGGGAGGGAAATTCTCTGTCGTTTTCTTTCCACCTTGGTTAGGATATATGGGCAGGACTTTGCCCATTTTTTTCATCATGGTCTTTCATATTCAGACATAATTATCCAGCATAGTATTAGAGCTTTGGTTCAGAACTACAATGTTCTCTTTTAAGTATGGGGTGCAGGAGGAAAAACAGAAGCAAGAACTTTTGGAAATTCCACAGAAGTGATATGGTAAATGGGTGTGCAATACAATAAATATTTGTGATAGTGACCGTAAGATTCCTTGAGAAACCATAGTCATCTTTGACTTTAAATCACCTGGGTCACAGTATATCTCACATATGATATATATTACCTCCCAAGGCATTAATAGAATTCTTATGGTATGTACTGTAATTAACAATGTTACACTGGCAAAATGTAAACAAACAAAGGACTGAGACTACAAGATGTTTGTTTAGTTCTGGGTTAAATTACTTCAAAGTGGTTCTGCTAGAGGTTTTTTAACAAACTGGGTAGAAGTCTCTCTTGCATACTAGCTCTGTGTGTCAGTGGCAGGACATAAGAGTACAGCACTATCCAGGGTCCTAGAGACGTACTCAAGCAACTAGGCCAAGTCACAGTCCATGCCACCACAGCCATGCTCCTATTTTTAGCATAGTAGCTTGAGCAGAACTAGAGTGTGTAGGTCTGCTTGAGTTGGAAATCACACCTCCCAGCTATTGTGTAGACATAGTCTGTGTGTCAGCTGTGACTGCATGTTCCCTGGGTTCAGATGTGATCACTGATGGCTTTGCCCGGTGTGCAGCTAAGGATGGAGGAAGCATCTCTAATGACCTTTTGGTCTCATTTAGCCTTTTGTATTTCACATGGGAGTTCCATGTGAATCACTTGCAGGATCAGTCTCAAAGGTCCTGGATGCTTTAGAGATTAAATGGGTATGAGAGACTCTGTTACAGACTGTTCCTAGCATCTCTGTAACCACAGATTGACCTTGCAAAGGGATTAGGAGTCACAATAATAATCATAACAATATCCAGCTCTTATATGGCACTTTTCAAGAGTACATCTCAAAGCACGTTATAAAGGAGGTCAGTTTCCTTATTCCCATTTTACAGAAGGGTAAATTGAGGCACAGAGAGGTGAAGTGACTTGACCCAAATCACCCAGCAGTAACAAAGCCAAGACTAGAATGAAGTTTTCTGAGACTCGGTCCAGTCCGGTGCTCTACCCACAAAGCCACACTGCCCCTCACAAGTGGATTCATTTTCATTTTGGAAATATGAATATCTTTGTACAGACTGAGCTGTATCTTTTTCACTTTACTTCACCACATGATTCTCCTATCCCTAGCATACTCACAGCTAGCGCACACAGGAAAATAGGACAGCCGTAATCACTAAAGCCACTGGACTCTATGCATGTTGCCCCTGGTCATATGACAGGAATATGACTTTTTGTAAATCTGATGCAGGTCAGTGACTGCGTCCAGGGGGCAAAGATCAGTCTCTTATGCTTTGTGTGCCATACCCCTAAAACCTTTTTAAAACTTTGTTCTAAATATTAGAAGAATGTATAGGTTATAATTTTGCTTTTGTTTTAAATAATGCTTTTGTTTTAAATAATAATTTAAATATAACAGTGGGTGGCACTATACCTACATAATAGTATTAAACAAACCATATGGTAGGAAGTAGGTTTAAATGTATTTATTTTGAAATAATTGAATGTGGTTTCCATTTCCTTTCAAGTTGCTCAAGTTCTGTTGTGTTATTGCTGAGACTTGCTTTGTTATAATTTTATTCTGGCCATGTTGAGCCCTACAGTCCTTTGTTGTCCAGATGGGTTTATATATGTCAACAAGATTATTTATTTGTTTTGGTCAGAGTTATCCATGAACTTATTTGTTTAACAAAACTGTTTGTAAAACAGCTCCTTTAAAACATGGAGAATTGAAGGGTCATGATTAGACTAATTTAATTCTAGCATTTCTTTCACTAACAGTTAATTATTAAACATAATATATTATAATCACTATTCACCTTTTTGCATGTTAACAAATCATATTCCTGTTGGTTGTTAGTAGAGTCAATGTGATTTTTGTCATATGCAATTTGGGGCAAGATTGTGACAAATTTTTAACACTAATTTTTTGCATAGCTAATGAATTATGCTGTTCCCTCTCAATCTCCTCTTCTGTTATACTATACTACTACATCTTCACAACTGGCTGATAGGAGAATATTAGGTATCATTTATAAATTCTGTGATGTGCTGGCTTTTAATAAATATAGACATTTGGAAATTGGCATCTTCAGACCTAGCAATTACAATTTTAAAATAGATCTGCAGATAAATTGTGGATGAGGATGTCATTTACTCAATTAAAAAATCCTATCAGGTATTTCTCTGAAGAATTTGAAGCAAAATGAGGTAATGGCAGGTCCTCTTCTAAATTAGGAGTGGTCCATTTGGATTAAAACTTAAAGAATTGAGTAATATGAATCCATCTTTTTCTTGCCATGGAGATCTTGTTGGCCTTATTTTGACTGGATTGTCAGATGTTCGAAGGTTTTAGCTAATTTATTCTAAACGTTTCGTGTCGACAACACATCCTAAGTCTAAAGGGAGAGGACAAAGTAGGAGTACAGGGTGGTGTCATAGTTTCTGTAAGGTACAAGTTAACCAGACTATGCAGGGTGGGACATGCTTTGCAGTGCTTCTTGCTACTGCTCCAAAATGGGACAGGCTGTCAGCAGCAGAATATGCTCAGCTCAGCTGGACCTGGGACTTGGCCATTCCCCTAAATCAACTGATCATGCCATGTTGGAACTGCAAAGCGTTGCAAGGTACATTGGAAATCTAGTTGACTGTCACTCAGAAGGTCCATATATGGCTTTATTATTGCAGGTGCTTTTGGGAGGAGAAAACAAGCTCCCTGCACCTCTTCCACCCTGGTGCACTTACAAAAGAGACACAAATATTGCTACTGCTTAGCACTGTGTAGTGTTCAAATGTTTTACACCTGAACTGAATCAATGGATAGGATATACTTCCACATCAGCTCCTAGGTATCTTGTAAACTACTAATAACCTTCTGCTGAGAGGGTTGGGGATGGAGAGAGGGGAACTGAGGAGTATCAGCTCGCCTTGATGTCTATTTTTTTTTGATGGGGGAAAATTCTGCTGTGGGACCTGAATACACTGAAATATGGAATCAAATTATTTATTCATTAAAAGACAAAGAAAAATAATTGGAGTAGTTCTGAAACTAAATGATTTAGGGGCTGAATTTTGCATGTTTTCCGGGGGCCCTTATGGCTATAAATAATTTATGAACCTGTATTCCTGTAATGTTTGAGATTTCTTACCCTGAAAGTGTTTTTTTAATCACTGGGTCACATGGCCAGAACAGTCCCTTCATGTATCTTTTTCACTTTTTCATTTTGCTGAGGAATATATTAACCTTTGCTACTTTAACAGTGGGCTTTGAAGAGAAAATGAAAACTGAAGCACTAATTGTATATTACGTAGTTTGAGGGGAAACTATAACTGAGTGATAAGTGAAATCAGTTTCTTGAAGCTTTTCTTTATATAATATATACATATATATTATATAAACTTGCTAAATATGTTCATATAAAATTAGTGTAATAAACAGTTTTCTTTTAGGGTTGAATGTGAAATTGATATATTTATGCATAGGTAGATGTGCCTTTCTTTTCAAGTTCTTAGAATAAGTGTTTAGGTTTGAAAACGCATTACTCGGGTGACCTTTTTTGTGTTTCTCCGATAATCCCCACAAAGTGCAGCCATTATATTTGTGGGCCAAGGGAATGGTTGCTTTTTGTTCTTCCATGCAATCACCATCTAGTAGTTTTAGATTTCTCACTGATCTGATGGGTCCAAATCACTCATGTATCTGTAGTCTAGCTGTTCTTACTGGAGCAAAACTCCCATTGACATCAGTGGAAGCTTTGTCTGAATGACTACAATAATATTGGTGTCTCTAGGAAGTAAGAATACTGAAAGAAATTTGAAGCATTCACATTTTTGAAACTATGTTCTGCCCTTCTCCCTTCCCTGGGAGACTTCCTATATTAATTGTCTCTCTGGGCTTAGTTGACTCTAATTATTAATCTGCAGGTGTTTCTAATCACAGTATATTCCTACTGGGTTTAGGTCAAGGACCATTAGCTGTGATGTTTAAATACAATACACTGCTGTAGCTTTTTGATCTTTTTAGATGGCTTCTCAGACCTCAGAAAATATCACTGGCAATAATTTTCTACTATTAACCACAGTGTCCTGTACCATAACTACCATCTCCTCCTCCCTAAAGGTAGGTATTTAAGCAGTCTCTAGGCTATGCCTAGAAGCAGTTTCTAAACATCATTCCTGAGAGCCATACATGGAATGCAGTTTAGCAAAGGAATCCATCTACTGTTCATGCTGTCCATACCTACATAGATCCCATTTTGGGAGATACCAAATGTCTTGCAGAAAATACAGACTGAGACACTTCAAAATGGAAGAAAGCAATGGATTCTGTATTAATCTGTACAGGGTTATGATGTAGTCAGCAATGAACGAGCATCTAATTATGTTGGTGCTAGACTTAATCTTTTAATTGGTTAATTATAATGCACAAGTAGATTAACAGCTTTTAAAGGTCAACCCCTTTTAAATTACACTGAGTACTACTTTATCTCTCTCTGTGCTGTGTAAACCTGGCATTCTGTTGTTATCGAAGAGGTACACCATAAATTAGAGTTTTGAAGTATGACAAAACATGATTAGCACCCTCCCTCCTAAATAGTTTGTATTAAGCCTGAAAGCAGTAGCAGCAGGTTTTGACAATATAAGCAGTTCCAGAAGGAAATAGGCACAGCTTATATGAATTGTCCCATTTTACTGAGCTATCACACTACATTCAAATATTTGCTCTTAATTCTCAATAGCACAAGCTGCTGATGTTCTTAAAATATCTTTTAAAAAACAAGATGCTTTCTGATGCAAAATTATTTAACTGTGTTTAATCAGATATTCCACTGTAAATTTTCTCTTCCGCTCACTCATACTCACTATAATTTCTGTATTTATGCCACCTTGAGGGCCTCAAAGTGATTGAATACATATTATTTCCACCTACTGGAAATATCATTGGTGTTTCCAGCACAGTATCAGCATTTATTAAAAACTCAGTGACAGATTTTTTAAAAAATGGAAAATATCAAAGGTTTAATTTGTGGTATAAATGAAATACATTTTGTACAATATGAGATTTGCCATTACTTATAAGGGGAAAACCGCTTAGTCTTGCCACATTTTAGCTATAGGCAGAGCTGTGTGGAAGTAGGGATTATTTTAAAAAAAGTCATTTTGTGAAATATCTTGCAACAATATCTCCAATCTTCATTCAAGGGGTCAAAAAAACCCCACCCCAAACTGCTTTTGTAGTTTCAGGATCATGGATACTGTTCTCAGAATGTCAAAAGTCACTTTAGCATGATGTTTCATGTTTTCAACAGTTCGACTGGGCGCTAGATGACTCCCATCTCTGAAACTTTCCTTTTTTGTGAGGAGAACGGTTGGTGGAAGAGGCAGTGAAAGTTATTTGATTTTGTGCATGTAAACAGTTATGAACACAGTATTTTTGTGATGGAGGAGGATAGGAGAACAGAGTACTGTAGAGCTTTAGTTGAAGACAGAGGGCTGTAAGGTAGAGTGTTGTGAATACTTAAATCTGGATTATGACTCTCAGTATTACTGTATGTAGTGGGGTGTGTGTGAAGTTTTGATCCTTTCAATGCAGAGCAAACAAAAGTATCCACAATCAATGTGCATTCCACCTGTACTTCTGTGTTCAGACTTTTGATCTGTTAAAAACAGAAAAGACTCAAGTCAGATAACGGGGTATGTGTACCTGTGGCACAATGGGAGCAAAACCACTTTGGGCATAGGAGGTATACTCCACTCTATATCAGAATAATTTCTCATTTAATTTCCAGCAAAAACATTGTGAACACAGTCTATGCAGGCTGTGCTTTGCGCAGTCATAGGACTGATGATGATGAAAAAGACTCAAAATATTAAGCAGGGAGGGTCTGTATGTAGTATTTCCCCCCCAGGGACATCAGGATTTAGCCTCATGAGTTTGAGATACTTTCACTCCAATTTTTTTAGTGTAATCATGCCTCCTCTGAAATCAATGACAAAACTTCCATTAACTTCAATGGAGCCAAAATGTAACCTTTTCATTTTTATTTAGTCATCAGGAACAATAATAAATTGAAGGGACAGGAGATTTAGGCACACTATTTCGGAAAAGACTGCATGTAGGAGAAGCAGAAACATTAATATGGTAGCTGAAGAGAAACAGAGATAAATGAATTTTAAAGGAATACCAACTTTTGTTTTCTTCAAATTTGGTTAAGAAATCTGTTTAAAATTTCCTTTGGGGGAAAGAAGAAGCCGACTAGTGTAGAAATCTTGCCCCTGTGAACTTTCCCACCTTCCACACCTTTCCTTAAGGGGGTACCACTTGCAAGCACAAGGCAAAATTCTAGTTTGTGTGAAATGTTCATGATGTATGAACATCATAATGCACCATTTTTCTTATAAATTTTTGGTAAATATTTGTCATTCCCCCCCCTTTTTTTTCTTCTTCTTCTTTAGCCCTTTGTGCCATTTGCTTAATGGCTTCACTGCCTCTTCCTCAAGCTTAAAGTGATGCTACCAGAAAGTTGAAAGGCCAGGTCACCCTTTAAAGGGCAGACACTAGCTGTCCTGGATGGACCTTTAGTGCAGCAGTTCTAAGCTGCCCAGGTAGTACAAGGGGAACAGGAGGAGCACTTCAAGACAGACACCTTCACGCACATCCCATTGGTGTCCTAGCTGGTGAGAGGTACAGAGAGGCAACCGGCACGGTGATTCCTAGCCCTAGGCATCGCTGTTACCTATCTGTTAGGGGGTGGAGATGCTCTTAAAGGGACATACACCTCACAAAGTGGCCAGGAGGAAATTACACCTAACAATGAGGTGTCATAGGCGGCTAACCATAATGCCATCCCTGTACCTTTTAATAGCTTCTCTTCATCTGCAACTTTGTTTTTTTCTCTAAAAAAATTCTCTTCTCCACTGCTTCTTTCCTCTCCATCAATCCAGCCATCAATATTTTTTCTTTCTTTTCTTTCTTCCTATTCCATCATTTTCAGAACTGATTAAACATGTAATGTAGAAACTCCATCCACAGTAAAATAGAATTTTAGGAAGTCCCTGTTTAACTATTGGGAGGACAAAAGGAAGGTATAAGGCAAGCTTCTACAAATATCATGCAAAGCTAGAAAACTGGAAAAGACACAATTTTTTGTGCCCACAAAAAATCTAGGTTTCAGAGTAGCAGCCGTGTTAGTCTGTATTCGCAAAAAGAAAAGGAGTACTTGTGGCACCTTAGAGACTAACAAATTTATTAGAGCATAAGCTTTCGTGAGCTACAGCTCACTTCATCGGATGCATTTGGTGGAAAAAACAGAGGAGAGATTTATATACACACACACAGAGAACATGAAACAATGGCTTATCTTAAGTGATCACTCTCCTTACAGTGTGTATGATAAACCCATTGTTTCATGTTCTCTGTGTGTGTGTATATAAATCTCTCCTCTGTTTTTTCCACCAAATGCATCCGATGAAGTGAGCTGTAGCTCACGAAAGCTTATGCTCTAATAAATTTGTTAGTCTCTAAGGTGCCACAAGTACTCCTTTTCTTTTTACAAAAAATCTAGGAATGGATCTTTCTAGCGTGTCTGTGTCTACACTGCAATAAATCATCCACAGCTGCCCCATGTCAGCGGACTTGGAAACATGAAGCTCGGACTGCAGGACTATAAAATTTCAGTCCAGACATTCCGGCTGGAGCCTAGGACACCTATACTGTAATTCTATAGCCCTGAAGCCAGAACCCTGTGAGCCTGCATCTGATGACATGGACCAGTCCAGGTGCTTTATTGCAGTGTAGACATACTCTAAGGTCATGTCTATGCTTCTGGCTAAATCAGCACTGCTGCAATTGATGCAGCAGTGTTGATTTTTAGCGGGTGTGGTGAAGACCAGCTAAATCGATGGCAGAGCACTCTCCCTTCAACGTCTCACCTTCCCCCTCTCAGGGAGGTGGAGTAAAGTCAGCAGGAGAATGTTTCCCATTGATATAGTGTGGTGTAGACACTGCTATAAATTGACCTAAATTACGTCGACTTCAGTTACATAATTTACGTCACTAAAGTAGCCTAATTTAGATTGACTTGCAGCGTTAGTGTAGACCAGCCCTCAACGACTTTAAAGCACAAGTCCCATTGACTTTCATTATATAGTGAACCCACATACCCAATAACATTCAACATAGTATCAGAGTGTCTGGTAGAAATGGGTCCAAACTGCAAAATCTGGATTTGGATTTTCAACAATCCCAAAGTTTGTTTTTTTGTTTGTTTGGTTTTGGGGGAGGGAGGAGTTAGGTGTGGTTTGGAATTCATCTTGGGCCCATCAAATAATAAATAGTCCAGATATTAATTTAAAATATCTAATGAAGATGAATAGATGAAGCAATACTCCTAATTTCATTATTAAAGTTTAATCCTATTTGGAATCTGGGGTTAAATTAGGCCACAATCAGGATACTTAACAGAATGGGAGGGAGACTGTAATATGTGCATGTGCATGTGCCTGTGAACAATACTTTGTGAAATACTTTATTAAAGCTTGCACTTCTGTGTATTTGATCCCCTCTGAAGCATAAAAACATCAATACAATGGTGTATATGCTTCAGCTACATCATGACTACAACTGAACATTACGTGAAAGACTAAAAAAAGTCTCCCAGCTTCTGCTATTAAATTCTCATGAGAAAACAAGGTATTTGTATAATATAAACATCAAGGCAAAGCAGACACCATTATTTTCCAGAGCAGGAGACAATTATCTAGCAATAAAATTTAATTCTATCCATATTGTTATATCAACCAAGCAATCAATTTAAAAATAACTAGTGCCAGCAACTTGGCAGAACAATGGTAAACATATAGTTTATACTCCCTGAGTTAGGAGTGAGATTGGGAAGAGGACTTTGAGATAATAAAAATATAGATATACACATTTGAATAGCATTAGTCTTCACTTTCTTTGCATGTAAGTTGATCCTTCTTTCTGTATTTTCTATTATTTAATTTGGCTCTTGCTTAAAAAAGTTCTGACTGGCTGTGTAACCTAGAGATTGTCAGTTCCTCTGATGGAGGTGGGGACTGATGTTCTTTAGAAAGCTACAGTCCTATGATTTGTTATCAGGAAATAGCAGTCAGCCTACAACTTGGGTGGTTGATAAGACACACTAGAGATATAAGACACTGTTCATTTAATAACACTTGTTGAATACCATCTGCAACACATTTAAGTATCATACTCCAACTATAGTACATACCAGTATTCAAAAGTCTTACTATCCAAGTGTGCAAGGTTGCACCATTAATTAGCGAAATAAAAAAATAAGACTAATGAAATTATTTCCATTCAACAATACATTGTTAAAATATGTAAATATTACAGTAAATTGGGAGACTGATTAAAAGCATAAATCATAGCTATGATTAAAGAAAGCTGCTTACCTTCCAGATCCTAGCAACCTATATAAATGAGAAGAAAATGATGTATCACCAACATTCTCAGGAACTAAGGTCGCATCAGGGATGCAATACTGACTTGGCAGAATTTTCACTCACTCCAATTTAGCATTTTTTGTTGCTGGAAGGTTTATAGGAAGATGCTGAATCTATTTTACCTCATTTTGTCAGTGGCAGTTTAGTGGGGGGTTCGTAGGTTCAGTTGCACTCACAGAAAAAATGAAAACAATGGTGCAAAAACAGGTAAACATACACTTCTCCCAGCATTGTGCAGTTGGGAGGCCCCAACTCTGTCAGAGGGGTGGCTGAGTCAAACCTTAGTGACTGACAGCCTTTTAGCAGGACCTCCTGCTCCAGGTCACAAGACCCGGAGCAGGGAGCTGGGCCCAGCCCCATGGAATGCAGCAGTTGCTGCAGGGTGAATGCAGGATAGCCTCTTTCTCCAGCCCCCTCCCAAACCCCCCAGGGCCTCTCCTCCAGACTGGGCTGGGATTGCAATGCCTTGATGGGTGCTGGGTGATGGGTGCTGCTGCTAGTGGTTGTTGCCCCCTTGGCAGTTTAGTATAGTATATCCATTGAATCAGGTGGCTACATCCAACCCCTGTATTTTGCACACATTGAATGAAATCCTGGTCCTGCTGGACTCCAGTAGGTTCAGGATTTCACTGGCTATATATGTCAGTAAAGATTTTGATGTGTAGGAAAGCTAGTTGTCATTCTGTGAATCAGAATGCAGTCGTTGCCATTAAAATCTCAACACTTGTAGTATTTGAATCTGATATTTGTGCGAGTTCCCAATCTAAATATTTGATGATATAAAATCAATGCTTCACACACTCCTGAAAGCTGAGAGTCCACCTCAGGAAAATGATCATAATCATGCTTCCTCCCCCATCCCTCTGTGCAACCCTGTGTTGTTAAAGGCCTGTCCATCTTAATGTATGTTTTCCCTATCTCCTGTCCTGGCTAATTCTTCTTGTCCCTACTGGATGGTGTTTTTCACACTTTCAGCAATGCTGATACAGTTTATAATTAATACTAGTATGAGCACAGGTAATGCTATTGTAAAGTAAAATCTGAGATGCAATGAATACTCTTGATTTATTGTCACTTTAGCTGAGCTACCATGCTCATAAGTATGGAAAGTGTCTTCGCTGTTCATTGTCTTTTGGGTTTGTTATTTTTCCCCTTTCTCATCCCCCAAAGGGACCTCTCAAATTTGGAAAAGCCACTATTGATTTTTGTGCACCTAACCTGAAACACCTGAAAGCCTGACACCCCCACCTCACCCCCCCCCAAAGTGCTGAGCAACCACACATGCTGAAAATCCAGGCCTCTGAGATGTTTCAAGTTTAGCATCCAAAACTACTAGTCATTTTTGAAGATATAGGCCATTAAGACTATTAATTATCAGTCTGAGGACAAGGTGGGTGAGAAAATATCTTTTATTGGGCCAACTTCTGTTGGTGAGAGAGACAAGCTTTCGAGCTTACACATAGCTCTTCATTGGGTCTCATTTTAAGTAACAGGTAAGTTTTATGCTGAGTAGGCTACATTAACACTGCAGTCTGAGGATGGGAAGCGGAAGGCAGGGAAGGGAAGGAATATTAAAATAAACATTTAGTTATACAATCTACAATGTTTGGTCTGGTTGTTAGGTTACATATTACATCCCTATATGCTGAAATGTAAGCATGTGTGTTAGAGTCGCTATGCTCTGATTTTTCCTCTTCATAAGCAAAGAATTGATAGTTTAGAAACACCTTTTTTAAAAAAGGTACCACAAAATATAGAAATCCTGCTGCTCTTCATCCTCCATCTTTTCCAATGCTTTCTTCCGAAGCATTCTGCCTTTGTGGTTGAGAGCCGTCAATATTAAGGTAATATGTATTCTGTGTCTTTAATGTATAGTATTTCTAAGGAAAGCTTATCAAGAAATGCACTGATGCTGGCTACTAGTTTTCCCTTTATTGTATGCATTTCCCATTTGGTTTAATCTCTGAAGTTGAGACAACTTTCATTCTACTCCATGTGCCCATAGAACTTCCATCCATGGAAGCTTGCCAGATGTAGAAGTGTGAGAAATGAATGACTGACACATGGTAATTACTTTCCGCTGTGAAGTCATAGGCATTTTGTATAAATACATGTACTTGGCCATCTGCCATGATCAGAATTTTACAGTGTTGCTGTTGCTGTGTTGGTCCTAGGATTAAAGAGAGACAAAGTGGGAGAGGTAATTGTCTATTATTGGACCAACTTCTGTTGGTCGTCTTCAAGTCAGAAAAGGTAACCAATGTGTCACAGCTAAATACAAGGTGGGAGAAACTGTTCAGCATGAAGGATTAACACATTGCAAGAAACCACTTAAAATGAAGTGGGCAATTAACTCCTCTGCAGTCATAGAATAATTCTCCTTTGTCTCGCACCAGGCAAATTCCTTTCCCCAAATCTTTGGTTCTCCATGTGCTTCATCAGTCATACTCTGTTTTTGTATGACATGATTAGATATAAAACAAATGTAAGGAGATGCTAGAGAGTTGGGAATATATGCAAATGAGATTAATTAATTGTATTAATATAGACATTTAAAATCACATGCTGAATTGAACTAGTATATAGGCTAATGCTTATAGTCCCAAAACAGAACAGTCTGATTATCTAGGCCATGGCAGAGTTTTCAAAATAACAACAATCTTTACAGTGTGTAAATCACTGTCTGGACCCCTCCCCCTCTCTAGAAAATGCCTTTATCTCATGTTGCTAGAAGAAACATGGCACTGATTAAAACGTAGAGCCAAAAATAGAGGATGGTGGTTTATTAGCTAATTGTCAAGTGTAAACGTTCACACATGTTGCATGTTTAAAATCTTGCCATCTCTGATTGCAGAACCATTCATGTTCATTCTTTTTACCCTTCTTTTTCTCCCAACCTTCCAAAAATAAAAGCCCCAAAGTGAGACCTTTATAGCCTTTAACCAGAAAAATGTCATCCTTATTAAAACAATTTAAACCTTGCACTGTAAATCTAGTGTACGTTTTACATTCTTGCATGTTTTTGTTATATAAATGATGCACTGAAAGTATTCTAAAACTTTGTGCATCATGATCTACCAGTATTTCTGTGACTGTGATTTCTCTAATGAGTTCAAGACTGTGACCCTGTTATAAGCTTCATTACAACATGACTTGACTGCAGTTGGTCTATCTAGATCTGGGATTAGTTTAACAATTTATCTGTCTAGAAAGTTGTGTTTAAACCAGCCTGGGTAAATTAGAGGTGGAGAATTTCTACAGATCTAAGGATACTACTTGTTATAACTTTTATTGTTTTTTTACCTTATCTCTGTAAATGGTATCATTCTTCCTCTTCATGCTTAGCATCTTCATACAAAAAATATTACCTACAAATATGTGCTAATTAGTGACCAAAATCCTATAATCTTTCAGTTTGCCTATAGTACTAATCTAATTCCCTCACTACTACGTCCCAGCCTTTCCTGTCCTCAAATTTTGTTTCTTGGAGGAAAGAGGGAAAGCATCAGAAGTGTGCTAGATTGAATATTTTCTATTAAATCATCAGTTACTGAAAAATGACAACTACTTTTCTCCCATCTGTGTATTGGCCTTGAAGACATACTACCTTGGACTGTGGTCTCAGAAAGTAGGATGTACTGGGTCTAATTAGCGCTTGCCTGAGAGAATGCCAAGTAAAACCGTCAGGAACAAACTCTGTTAAAAGACTGTAGTGCCTCCATTTAAGTTAACAAAGTTAAAACAGAGGAGTATTATTTCTATAAGTAGGACTGGCATACTTGATGTTTGTTTATGTATAATTTCAAGAGAAATTGATGTTTGTTTTTTAAGATTGCTTGTTTGTTTTTATCAATTTATATTTTCACAGTTGGGGGCAATTATGAAGGGGGGTAGATAACGGTATCAGACAATTATTTAATGACAGTGGATGATGAAATTCAAAAAGTTAAAGCTTTATAACTGTTAAAACAAATCATCAACATCACATGTCAAAATATACATGACAAATATCCTTAGAGTTTTATTGAAGTCCTCAAGCAGCATTTTTCTTATTTAGCCTGTCTGTAAATTTTGATTCTCAATGGAAATATTTTTTCGATTGATTTCACTGTAACATAGAAACTATGTTTACTGACATTTAGTGATAAATCTAATACTTCCAACCCTACCTATGAGTCAATACACAGCCAGCCTTGTAGTATTTACATTGGGGAGATGAGCATCCAGATGAGATGTGAAACCTTGTAAAACCTCTGGCAATTAAAAATCCCCATTGCAGTTGTTGCCAAGTAAAAAATGTATTAGCTCCACACTTCTGGCAGTGCCGCCCAGAGGACTGAGCAGGCCTGGGGGAAAGCAATTTTGGGGGCCCCTTCCATAAAAAAGTTAGTTTTGCTGCCCCAAGCAGTGAAGAAAAAAAAAGAGAAAAACCAAGTCTTGCCACCGAAGAAAGAAGAGGACAGGAGGACCCACCAGCGAATTCCTGCCAAAATTGCCCCCACTCTGTCTAAGGGGCCCGGGGCCTGGGGCAAATTGCCCCACTTGACCCCCCCCCCCCCCCCGCAGGCAGCCCTGACTTCTGGTCAAATTCTGAGTCAAATATTTCCATTCTTTATACCTGATTTCCTCTCAACGCGATTTAAAGGTTGTTTCTCTCTGTAGAAAGCCCAAAGTTTAGTGCTGCTGGTGCAGAATAGCTATTGCCTTTCACTTGCAATTTCATGCTCTCTGTAGGTAGCCCTGCACTCTGTAAAGCATTAGGATGATGAGTAGCAGCAACTCCTGTATGCAAATTGGTTTGCCTAATCACTTTTCCTGCATCAGGCGAAGAGACATGATCTCTCAATTAAGTCCTTATAAAAAAAAAAAAAGAAAGGGGGGGGGGCAAAGAGGATATTGAAACTAGGGCTAAAGCCAGTGCTGCAGTAACTGAAGCAACAGCATCTCCCCTCAACATGGAAATGTTGCCATGGTAATAAAAGTGCAGCAGCTGTGCACCGCCCCATAAGGGTTCATGTTTGGGGATGGTCCTAGGGTTTGAACTATGGACTTACCACTCCATAGGTGTCAACATAAGCCTGTGACGGAACATAGGAATTGCCATTCCAGATAAAGTGGGACATAAAGGGGAACTAGGTGCTCAAACCCCACTGACATTCATGTTTCTTCTTATCCCCAGGAAGTTAGTGATTGACTTAAGTCCTACAGCATAGCATGGATGTTTATATTCTTTTCCTTTCTCATGTAACTGTGGATGTTTCCGTTACCCACATACCTGGATTTGGGAGCCAGGAGTCTCGTGATCTATTCCCTGTTTTTTTCCACTGAGTCTGTTGGATGATCTTAGGCAAAATGCATAATTACTCTACACCTCAGTTTTACCATCTTTCAAATGCAAATAATGCCTGCCTCCCTCTGTAGAGCATGATACTAATTTCCAACAGGACTAGTGTTATTGTTGTATTAATAAGTGTTTGGGGATTCTGATGAATTGAGATCACTTCCATTGTATGCCAGACTTTAAAATGGCACCATGTGATATGAACCATTGTATGATTGTAAACTATTACATGCCCCTAGGCTATAGGAAATGGAGATTTGCTCATTGCTTCCCACCAAAATGTATGCCTAAACCTACTAGTTATTTAGATGCTCAGGTATCACAGTGATGACTACTATACAGTAACCTAGATAAAGTCTCTGCTCTCATTTTACATTGGGATAACTCTGCAGCAACTCCACTGAAATCAGTGCATATATGTTTCAGATTTATACAAGTAACTCAGAGCAGCCTTACCTAGGATCTTATATTTTGTACATCATGTCAACTGAGCAAATAACTCACAATATGTATGCATGTCTAAATTTTCTAAAGGAATACAGCTGTTTTTTATCATGAGGATTTGTTTCTATGATGATCATAGAATATTTTTTCTCCATAAATCTATGGTGCTGTTATCAGAGATCTGTAGTCAAAACAAAGAGCAGCTTCCTACAAAATGGAGCTTGAACATTTGAATGTGTGGAAGACTTTTTTTTTTAAATTGTAGCCTGTAAATTTAAGCATGTTTGAGGCCTTTATATGGTGGGGGGGGGGGTTTCGACAAGCAGTTTAATCCAATAAAATTTAGAATATAATTTTAAATGGGAGAAGTCCTGCTCAAAAACAGTTCAGGCAAAATGTATGATCAGCAAGTGTGACTTTAGATTTAATCCAGTGATAAAATTTAACCAAAATGTTACAACTTTATACAATACTGGCAATATTTAGGGATCAATCTTGCAAATCTTTTTCACCCAAGAAGCACATACCATTGCTCTCATGATGGTCTGGGAAGTTTTGAAGAGAAAAGGCCCTAGAAACTAACAGCAGGTAGTATGAGAAGGATATTGTATACAATACAGAATGAGCTTCTTCTGTTTTAAATTAAAAGTTCCAATAAAATACTAAGAATTCTGTTCATTTTGCTTATGCACATTTTTTGCTGCATCAAGCTAAAACATTTAGTGTATATAATGCATTTGTGTGCATTACATAATTATAGAGTAGTGTACCACATAAGGTAGAAAAATATCTAACAAATATTCAGAATTTGTTGCTCGTAATTTGTGATTCATTCCTATAACTGTGGAAATTTTAGAAAAAAACATTTTGCCTCCATATGGTGTTTCCCTGTCTGGAAGAGCACAACTCATGATAATGCTAATAAGGGCAAGAGGGATAAGTAGGTTCCTGCTGCTACATGTGTTCATCAGTGAACGACTGCCAGATGTAGGGTGTATTCTGCAATTGGTCTTCCTTTCCTCAAAAGGAAAAAATCTTTAGTTTCCCCACCCCACCCCAGACATGTTCAAAAAGTACTGAGACTAAAGAAAGGAAGGTTTTTTAGCTTTGATACCTAGACTTCTAAAACTGATGCATTTATTGAAATGAAAACTTTGAGAAAGTTTAGTTTTAAATGTTAAACATTATTTGAAGCTTTGCATGTAGAAAATGAGGAGTGTGTGTGTGAGAGAGAGAGAGAGAGATTGGACTGAAGAGTCAGTAACTGTTCAAATGGGAGTTAGGTGCTTGGGCACTTTAGAAAATCCCACCAGATATCTCTCTGCATCTTTTGACACCAATATACCTTTTAAAATCTGGCCTTAGATTACAAAGACATGGATGACAAGACAAAATTTCAAAAGCATGATGCAAAGCGATAAATCAGGTATAAATTTACTGATCAAAAGCTCTCAATCAGAACATTTACTTCCCTCTCCACCAGCTTCTGTACGTCTGTCATATTTGGATTAAAATTCAGTCAGGTTATTTTAAAATTGTATTTATAGGGTTTTCCATAGTGCTCATCATTGTAATAGCCAAGTAATTTACAAGTTAATTTACTCCCAGCTTCTCTGTGTGGGAGAGAGTTAGTTTATAGACAGTAACTGAGACTGGTGCACAGTCTGTATCAAATTTGGGAGTTGAATTTAAATCTTCTGATTCTGGTCTACCCTTCTGACCACAAAACCACCATCTTTCCCCTTGCCCAAGCTTTAATCTTTCCCAGATATGGGAAAAAGAAAAGCAAAGAAACTACATCATTTGGGTCTAGTGAAAATGAGACAAGATCAAACACTGTCTAGATGGGCAAGAGTTCCCCTTTGTTCAAAGTTGTCAGTAATTTAAAACTAAAACAAACAAACAAAAAGGCAGATATATTAGGGCAGAAATCCACATATCTCAGTAAGTTAGCAGTTCAGTTCAGATTTGTGCCCCAAAGTTCAGCTATTTAGCAGAGTTTATTCAGACCTCTGAGTCTGGAAATTGAAAAGGGAATTTTGCAACAAGAGACTCTCATGAGAATTGGATAACTCAGGAAAAAAATAAGTGTTGGGTTTTTGTTTTTTCATAGGGCTGCATTCTTGTACTTAAGTTAAATAATATGGCTAAAGCCATGAAGTAGAGGTGAGTGAAAAAATCTTGTGTAATGCTCTGGTTTTGGGTCTCAATTAGTTGGCCCAAGAAACAACAAATACCTGCTAAAAGAACAGGAGTACTTGTGGCACCTTAGAGACTAACAAATTTATTTGAGCATAAGCTTTCATGGGCTACAGACCACTTCATCAGATGCATAGAATGGAACGTATAGTAAGAAGATATATATAATACATGCATACATACAGAGAACATGAAAAGGTGGAAGTTGCCATACCAACTCTAAGAGGCTAATTAATTAAGATGAGCTATTATCAGTAGGAGAAAAAAAACTTTTGTAGTGATAAGATGGACAAGATGGTCCATTTCAGACTGTTGACAAGAAGGTGGGGGGATACTTAACATGGTGAAATAGATTCAATTTGTGTAATAACCCAGCCACTCCAGTCTCTATTCAAGCCCAAGTTAATGGTATTTAGGTTGCAAATTAATTCCAGTTCAGCAGTTTCTCATTGGAGTCTCTTTGAAGCTCTTCTGTTGCAAAACTGCCACCTTTAAGTCTGTTATTGAGTGACCAGAGAGGTTGAAGTTCTCCTACTGGTTTTTGAATATTATGTTTCCTGATGTCAGATTTGTGTCCATTTATTCTTTTGCGTAGAGACTATCCGGTTTGGCCAACGTACATGGCAGAGGGGCATTGCTGGCACATGATGGCATATATCACATTGGTAGATGTACAGGTGAATGAGTTCCTGATGGTGTAGCTATATTGATTAGGTTCTATGATGGTGTCACATAAGCGATGATCACATAATCACCACCCTATACCGGAAAACTACTGACCTCTATACTCACCAACATGCCTCCAGCTTCCATCCAGGACACACCACATGATCCATTGTCTACAGCCAAGCTCTACGATACAACTACATTTGCCCAAACCCCTCAGATAGAGACAAACACCTACAATATTTCTATCAAGCATTCTTAAAACTACAATATCCACCTGCTGAAGTGAAAAAAACAGATTGACAGAGCCAGCAGAGTACCCAGAAGTCACCTATTACAGGACAGGCCCAACAAAGAAAATCACAGAATGCCACTAGCCATCATCTTCAGCCCCCAACTAAAACCTCTCCAACACATCATCAAGGATCTACAACCTATCCTGAAGGATGACCCATCACTCTCACAGATCTTGGAAGACAGGCCAGTCCTTGCTTACAGACAGCCCCCCAACCTGAAGCAAATACTCACCAGCAACCACACAACAAAACCACTAACCCAAGAACCTATCCTTGCAACAAAGCCTGTTGCCAATTGTGTCCACATATCTATTCAGGGGACACCATCATAGGACCTAATCACATCAGCCACACCATCGGGGGCTCGTTCACCTGCACATCTACCAATGTGATATATGCCATCATGTGCCAGCAATGCCTCTCTGCCATGTACCTTGGCCAAACAGGGTAACAGTTACTTACTTTTGTTCATTGTAGTGAAACTATCCTCAGGCCAGCTGTGCTCAACCTTCACCTCCCTTTCTAATAAACCAGGCCCCAGATACAAGAGTCTGAATTCCTACTTAACTGGCTCCATGGCTGTTCTCTAATCAATCACCCAGACCAGGTCTCTCTTCCTTTCTCAAGCAGGCTGCAGTCTCTGTATTTCCAGAGAAATGCACTGTGATCAATGGAATCTGACACTGTACCCATTTCTTCCAGCAGGAAACCGGAATACTGAAGGATAAAAGACAACCACAGTTTCCTCAATTCCAAAACCCACCAAACTCTTGGCCCTCAAAAAGGTCTGGGTGTGGGGAAAAATGCTGTACAGGGAGTACATCTATCTGCTTACCTTCCCAGACTACCCCCACCTGTTAAACTTTTTTCCTCTTAACTCCAGCGCTTACACAGATGTATCAGGGTGGGGCTAATTGAGCCCAAGGTGCCTTTTTATCCCTTCCTGTCAGGCATGAGGTTTTTCTAGGCTGTCAGAGAGGGGTTTTTTTTTCTGACAGATATTTTCAATGAAAAGAAGAAAATCTTTAATTGTAGCATTGTGAGAGATGTAGTCCAGTTGGGGATCATGGCCCAAAGAGGAGAAGAGGGACGTGAGGAGCAACCTATAACTCTGATGAGGCACTAAAACTCCCATTTTTATCTTAAATAGTTCAGTTATGGACCAAAGTATTTTTATGAAAAATTGATATTTCTAGCAGATTTTCATGAAAATAATAGTCTAATAATTGAAAACCAGGTTTGACATAACTTTCAGCCAGCTCTAGCTGGAATTGACTGTCTATGGGAGCTTTGCCATTAGCTTCCATGAGGCCAGGATTTCCCAAGATGGCAATCAAATTCTTTTATAGTTTTAGGGTGGAAATTTTGGACACATTACGTATCCCTTTACTGGAGATTTGGCTGTGGTCCTTATCAGCCATTCACCCCTAGGGAAGGACTTTCAAAAGTTACTTGTAATTTGGGTTTTTTTGATTTGATACAACTTAAAATAACCTAATTTTCTGAAGGTGAGTGAGTGGCATTTTTTTGAAAATAGGCCCCATCTGGTGTTTGAAATTGGGCACCTAAAATCTTGGACTAGTTTCTTTATCATTTGTATTACAAAAGGATCCAGAGGCTCCAAGCAATGTGGGGACCACATTGGGCTATGTGCTGTACAAACATACACTAAGACCGCCCGTCCCCCAAAGCATTTATAATATGAATAGACAAAACAGACAAAGGGTGTGAAAACGTATAATCTCCATTTTACAGACTTAATACTGAGGCAGAAGGAAATTAAGTGATTTGCCCAAAGTAACACAGGAAGTCTAGAAATTAAACTTAGGCCTCCTGAATCTCAGTCCAGCACCTAAACATAAAGACCACCTCTCCTCATAGCCATGCCAGCACAGTTTGGGCCAGCTACCATTATCCTTCATGCTTT
Organism: Dermochelys coriacea; assembly: GCF_009764565.3. NCBI lineage: Eukaryota > Metazoa > Chordata > Testudines > Dermochelyidae > Dermochelys > Dermochelys coriacea. The sequence goes on from NC_050068.2 coordinate 177,852,285, forward strand.
AAATAAGGGGACAGTGAGATTAATTATGATTATTCTGGGCCTGCTCCTGAGCTCCAGAGGTATCTAATACCATGACCAAGTGGGAAACCTGTGTCCATGATTCCATAAATTCTATTTATACCTTCCCGTCTTTCCTTGAGTTTATCCGCTCCTAATTAAGTGGCTTCGTGTGTTTCTCAGTCAACTGTAGCATCCTGGGATTGTCACTGGGAGTCTCATTTGTGCCTCAGGGACTTTTATTCTATATCCTGCTGTGCTTCAGCTGAGGTTCTGAAGTAAAAGTTTATATGTATGCTGCAAAGGCCTGGGCCATTGCTATCTTGTGTCCAGATCAATAGAAATGCAAGACTACCAAAAGTTCTATAATAAAACCCAAGAAGACCCGTCTTGACATTCTTGATATTTCTAAGGGGGAGGAGGGGTATATTCAGCTTTGCTTTAAATTTTAAAAAGAAACAAAAAAGGTAAAACTGAATTGTTAGTGTCTTTTCCTATTTAAAATACTTTGCAGGTCACCTTTATTCTTTCTGCAGACCTTACAAGGATTGGCCCATCTATAGTTGCTGACTCTTGCCCTCTCTGCTGGGAGCAAGATGCTATGTGTTTGTGGATATGTGTACAGTGGTTTCCATTTAAAAATCATTTTCCTACAGGAACCACCATGGGTTTTAAGAAACCATAGATATTTTTCTATAGATAAAGTAAGACATAAGTGGTATCGCCAGTGTCACTTTGTACTAAATGTTGGTTTTCAAAAGCTGACTATTATTTGCATAAGGCATCCTTTTATTTTATTTTATTTTATTTTATTTTATTTATATCTGTTGCTCTTTGATGACCTTTTCTTGCCTACCCTGGAAAGGACCACCCTGCCTAAAATAAAGATATTTCCTAGTATCCATATTAGCTACATCCGCTTACTCCCTCTGAAGAGAAATAGCCAGCTGTGCACGTTTGTAACAAATTCTTATGTGTTTCTGTAGTGTGAATGACTATCAATTAGGAACTAAACTGAAACCATCAAACTCATCTTAATTCAGACTTCTGATTGGATTTATGCCAAGATCCCTAACTCCTTAATACTGTTGTGTGTTTTCCTTGATATGGTGGCAGAGAAATTCACATACATAATAAATGTTAGCATCTCGTTATTTCATTTCTATTGGATAACATTCCATTTATACTATCAGGCAAAAAAAGCAATTTTATCTTTCACTTCTCTCCTTCTATTTATTGAACTCCTAATGATATTCAGATATGTTCCATTCCCAAGGCACATTATCATCCATTATTACCACAATACAATATAATGCATAACATAACAAAAGAGAATAATAGTAATAACTAATGTGTAATTATCAAGTGAATTCCATTATGGAATTTGACAATGATATCCTAGTAATAGGAATGCTCAACCTTTTTGTGTTGTTTCAATGTAAAAAAAAGTCTTTAACACTTTTCAGTCGATGATTTGCAATTAAAATTCAGTTATCCACAAGGAGTTCTCAGAAATGCAACATAGTTTCCCATATGGCTTGAAGAAATACGTGAACATCTATGTAGTAAGGGAGGTGCAGGGTATATAAGCGTATAGACATAATGTTCTCCAGAATTGCCTTCATATTGAATAGCTCTGAGATCAGTGAACCTTGCAAACAGAATTATAGCTAGGGGATAGCTTTAGAGTTCCTCCCCCTCCACCCCCACCCCCTACAAAATCTATAGAATCCTATGTAAATTGCTTGAGGCTTCAGAAATTAGAGAGAAAAAATTGACTCTGCAAGGGGGAATAGAGAATTCAAACCATGCTCTTGAACCATTAAGTTACCTAGTATGGTACTCGCAAAAAGAAAATGAGTACTTGTGGCACCTTAGAGACTAACAAATTTATTAGAGCATAAGCTTTCGTGAGTTACAGCTCACTTATGCATCCGATGAAGTGAGCTGTAGCTCACGAAAGCTTATGCTCTAATAAATTTGTTAGTCTCTAAGGTGCCACAAGTACTCCTTTTCTTTTTGCGAATACAGACTAACACAGCTGCTACTCTGAAACCTAGTATGGTACTGAGACAGTAGCCTCGGGACACTTAGATCAGTCTCCAATTAGGTCATCCAATCAAAATTATCTAGAAACATATTTAGCAGTCTGAGTTTCACGATCTCTCTTCCTGCTATCCCTCATTTATCCTTTGATTACTAGACTATGAACTAAGCAAAGATGATCTAACTTTGTTGTGGCATCTGCTATGTTTATATCATAATTATCCCTTCAACTATAAATGTACATACATGTAGATGTCGCTTTACTGGGACAAATAGCAATAACTTGTATTTGTAAGCACTGAAATAAATTAATTTCCATGGATCAACTCCCCCTCCCCTACACACGGTCTCTTACACACATTTCCATACTTATAACTTTGTTTCTTTCTAAGTACACTTTGTACTGGTGAAAGATGCCCGACTTTCAGCCATCGAGAGTCTGGTCCTCCATCTTTGCCACATGCAGTGCCAATGCAAAGTTCTCCACTTTGTACCACAAGTAGTCCTCCTTTCTGGCAAGAGGAATGACCTTTTAGAGGTGGCCATGCCCTGTCAGTCTTCATGTCCATTCAGTACTTGGACCCTTTTCTGAGGCTGTAAAGTTGGATGTCAGATTGTTCCAACTCTGATGGCTCTGTGTGTGTGTGTGTGCATGCATGCGTGTGTGCTTGATGATTTTTTTTCCTAGTGGGCACATGGATCTGGATTGACATATATGGTCTAATTGTTACAGTTGATAAGCAGGCATTGAAGTCAACCCTTCGGAAAATCAGGCCATGATTCCTTTCACATAGGATACTAAACAACTGTCAAAGGTCAGACTCTGAGTCACCACTGTCTAAGGTTAGATTCAAACTAATGACATCAGGATGAAAAAGGACCTTATCTGATATCAAATCACCAGAGACTTCCATGAATCCTTATGCAGAAGAAAACTGTTTTTAAAATCTTGTATAGCATTTTGTTTTCATTCTATCTTCTGAAAAAAAACCCTATTTTATTCTCCTGTACCTATATAATCAGATAATCCACTAGATTAAGGTTTATGGGAGGGCAAAGGACTCTATCAGAAAAAAAGGATGGAGTGGAGAGCTGTTTGATTTTAATGTACTGTTTAGAGTCCGTCTAAAAATAAGTGGAAATGAGTTAATCATCCTGTTTCCAAATAAACAACATTCTAAAACCAGAGCGAAATTTGGCCAAATTTGCAACCCCTGCTCAAGAGAAGCAAAGAACTAGGGAAGCAGGCTGTTCTCATCCCTATTTAAGTGCATTGTGTTGCTTGAAGAAACTAATGCAACAACCTGGCTTGCACTTCCCATGATTTGAGCGAAGGCTAACTTGTCACTCACTTTCATGAGCCCCAAGTTCATTCAAGAAGAAAAGAAAAGAAGAAAAACATCAGCAAACCTGATAACTGGTGGATCTCTCTAGAGCATCCTTCAAAGGGTTGTGCTTTAAACTGCTATCCAAAATTTTCATTGGACAAGTGGTGTTCCTCTAGTCATTGTAGCAGCACTTGATGAACATTGGCCAATCTGATACCTAGAAATTTCAAAGTTGCTCAGAAAATGTACACTAACTCTAAAAATCAGGATATGTAGATAGATAATTAATAAAACTGGTCAAAAGTGTTCTGAATTTGTTCACCTAAAATCAACTTTTTGATGAACTCTAATACTTAGCCCTGGTCTACACGAGGAGTTAAGATCGAATTTAGCAGCGTTAAATCAAACAGCTCCTGACTACTGTCCACGCTGCCTATGTATGGCTTCATGAGCCATGGCATTAGGGGGTAGGCTGGATCCCCAAGGATAACTATAGGTATTTCAATATCCCCAACAGTTATTTTCTGGTCTGGGAAGAAAGTCCCTTCCTGCAGCTTTTGAAATAGATCAGAGTTCCTGAAGATGCAAGCGTCATGTACTTTTCCCGGCCATCCCACGTTGATATTGGTGAAATGTTCCTTGTGATCCACCAGTGCTTGCAACGCTATTGAAAAGTACCCCTTGTGGTTTATGTACTCGCCAGCTTGGTCCTCCGGTGCCAAGATAGGGATATGGGTTCCGTCTATGGCCCCACCACAGTTAGGGAATCCCCATTGCAGCAAAGCCATCCACTATGACCTGCGCATTTCCCAGGGTCACTACCCTTGATATCAGCAGATCTTTGATTGCGTTAGCTACTTGCATCACAGCAGCCCCCACAGTAGATTTACCCAAATTGATTCCCGACTGACCAGTAGCTGTCTGGCGTTGCAAGCTTCCACAGGGCTATTGCCACTCGCTTCTCAACTGTGAGGGCTGCTGTCATCTTGGTGGTATTGCACCTCAGGGCAGGGGAAAGCAAGTAACAAAGTTCCATGAAAGTGCCCTTATGCATGCAAAAGTTTCGCAGCCACTGAGAATCGTCCCAGACCCGCAACACTATGTGGTCCCACCAGTCTGTGCTTGTATCCCGGGCCCAGAATCGGCGTTCCACCGCATGAGCCTGCCCCATTAGCACCATGATGCCCACATTGCTAGGGCACGTGCTTTGAGAGATGTCTGTGTCCATGTCCTCATCACTCTCGTCACCGCGCTGATGTTGCCTCCTCGCTTGGTTTCGCTTTGCCAGGTTCTGGTGCTGCATATACTGCTGGATCATGTTTGTGGTGTTTAATGTGCTTCTAATTACCAAAGTGATCTGAGTGGGCTCCATGCTTGCCGTGGTATGGCGTCTGCACAGAAAAAAGGCGCGGAACGATTGTCTGCTGTTGCCCTGACGGAGGGAGGGGCGACTGACGACATGGCTTACAGGGTTGGCTTACAGGGAATTAAAGTCAACAAAGGGGGTGGCTTTACATCAAGAAGAAACAAAAACAACTGTCAAACAGAATGGCCCCCTCAAAGATTGAACTCAAGACCCTGGGTTTAGCAGGTCAATGCTCAACCCACTAAGCTATTCCTCCCTCTGGTATTTCAGGCAGGACTTCACAGAGGGAGGGGGGAGCAAATGAATACAAAACAAATCTGGTCTATTACTTGTTTTGATCCACTCCATCTATCTTTTACATCTTTGGCTGGCAGCAGACGGTGCAATAGGACGGCTAGCCATCCTCATCTCCTGCCTGCCCGGCAGAAGATGGTACAATAGGACTGCCTGCAGGACTAAAGAGAATGACCTGGTCGAGTCGCTCCTAATTTAGTCTCTGCACTCATATCTGCCCAGGCGCTCCTGACATACCTTACCGAGGCAGCCAGGAGCACCTCGGACACAATGAGGATGGTTTTCAGGCCTATTGCACTGTCTGCTGTCACAAAGCAATAGGTTGCTGCTGTGTAGCAATGCAGTACCGCGTCTGCCAGCACCCAGGAGACATACGGTGACAGTGAGCTGAGCGGGCAGCATGCTTGCCGTGGTATGGTGTCTGCACAGGTAACTCAGGAAAAAAGGCGCGAAACGATTGTCTGCCATTGTGTTCACAGAGGGAAGGAGGGAAGGCAGGCCTGAAGATATGTACCCAGAACCACCCGCGACAATGTTTTTTGCCCCCTCAGGCATTGGAATCTCAACCCAGAATTCCAATGGGCAGCGGAGACTGCGGGAACTGTGGGATAGCTACCCACAGTGCAATACTCTGGAAGTCGACGCTAGCCTCAGTACTGTGGAAGCACTCTGCCAAGCTAATGCTCATTTGATTCTGGCCATTCTCTGAGACAGGATACTGAACTAGATGGAACTTGGACCTGATCCAGTATGGCAATTCATAATGTCAAATTTGGAGACAGAAAGAGTTGGTAATTGGAAAACTGCACTATCTATTAAAACTGTCCAGATCAGAATCCAACTCCTATCACTCTCCTAATAGATTTGCTAGACCAAACTTTAGAATCTGAGCACAAAAAAGCCTTCAACCAAAGCAACACTCCTAACCTAAATGAAAACTTTCTACTACTGAAACTTTGATTCTTAAAGCAATAATCTTTCTTCCCTGCTTTAAGAATCCACGGTTGAAATAAGGAAATATGATGATATACAACAGAACCCAGTCAGCTAAGATTACGTTCTTTGTACCATGGGAGCAGTGGGAACCACATTTGTTGAGTCCAAAGGGCGCACAGAGGCAGCCTCTGAGTAACTCAAACATAAACAGGAAAGAAACCCGATAGAAAAGTCTCTGGCACTGGTCCATGTCAAGGATAATTACTGCCATTTCTTTCATGCAAAGTTCTGAATTAATAAGGTGGGAGGAAAGGACAAAAGAAGATGGACAGTTCTGTCTGTTGTTCCCTTTTCACCTTCAGAATATATTGTCCCCCTTTTAGAAGAATTTGTAAGAGCTGTTTCACAAAACTGGCGGCTTGAAACATACTGCAGAAGATTGCAATACTGTTTTATGTGGTTTGCTCAGATTTCAACTGTTGCTCTCCTGTATATTTTACAGTGAGACAATGGCAGACATGATGTACAGTGGTCAAATCTTATCTAATGCTATGTAACTTAAAATATTTTTCTTCTTTTAGTATCAGTATTATTAGAGATTCAGCATGATATGATAGTGTGTATAATAACTTTAATGAAATAACAGCTCCAGTGTTTTAATTTGTTAAATGTACCTCAAATGTTTGTCAGTTATTGACTTAAAGGAATATGGTACCTTGGAAAGTTTAGTATGACCCTGAAATTTGTACTCTGGCTATCTAGTCTATCTATCTAATGCAACTAGCCCCTTTAAAGCCACTGGGACTGCTCATGTGCATGAGGGCTGCAGGATTTGAACTGTAGTGAAAAATGTACAAGGAAAAAGAGAACCCATGTTTTCATCTTGAGAGGTGAAATCCTGGTTCTGCTGAAGTGAATGTCAAAACTCTCTCCCTTTTGACTTCCAGATGGTCAGGATTTAACCTGAGGTATAGAAATATCTTCATTTCCCCTCCCCTCAAAATTGTATGCTTTTCTGTTCTCCTCAGTGTATTCATCACTATGGAATAGGGGCCTGCAAGTGAGACAATAAGTGCATTCAGGGAAAATAGCATCGAATTCAATAATACATTTAGCAAAGGATCACTTTTATTAACAGAAAATATTTCATTTTATATATCAATGAAACGTCTCATTAAAGTGAAGGAAGACTTGGCCTACTTCACTGTGTGTGTATGTATGTGGAGGAGAGGAAGGTGACCAGGAACAGTCAGCATGGATTCACCAAGGACAAGTCACGCCTCACCAACCTAATTGCCTTCTATGAGGAGATAACTGGTTCTGTGGATATGGGGAAAATGGTGGATGTAATATATCTTGACTTTAGCAAAGCTTTTGATATGGTATCCCACAGTATTCTTGCCAGCAAGTTAAAGAAGTATGGATGGGATGAATGGACTATAAAGTGGATAGAAAGCTGGCTAGATGGTCAGGCTCAGTGAGTAGTGATCAACGGCTCAAAGTCTAGTTGGCAGCTGGTATCAAGCGAAGTGCCCCAGGGGTCATCCTGGGGACAGTTTTGTTCAAACATCTTCATGAATGATAGGATGGATTGTGCCCTCAGCAAGTTTGTGGATGACACTAAGCTGGGGGAGTGGTAGATATGCTGGAGTGTAGGGATACGGTCCAGAGGATTGAGCTAAAAGAAATCTGATGAGGTTCAACAAGGACAAGTGCAGAGTCCTGCACTTAGGACAGAAGAATTTCATGCACTACTACAGCCTGGAGACCAACTGGCTAAGCAGCAGTTCTTCAGAAAGGGACCTGGGGATTACAGTGGATGAGAATCTGGGTATGAGTCAACAGTGTGCTCTTGAAGCCAAGAAGGCTAATAGCATAATGGGCTATACAGGAGCATTTCCAGCAGATCAAGGGAAGTGATTATTCCCCTCTATTCGACACTGGTGAGGCCACATCTGGAGCACTGTGTCAAGTTTAGCCCCCACTGCAGAAAGGATGTGGACAAATTGGAGAGAGTCCATCGGAGGGCTATGAAAATGATCAGGGGGCTGGGGCATATGACTTATGAGGTGAGGCTGAGGGAACTGAGCTCATTTCGTCTGCAGAAAAGAAGTGTGTGTGTGTGGGGGGGGATTTGATAGCAACCTTCAACTACCTGAAGGGGGCGTTCCAAAGAGGATGGAGCTCGGCTGTTCTCAGTGGTGGCAGATGACAGAACAAGGAGCAAGGGTCTCAAGTTGCAGAGGGTGAGTTCTAGGTTGGATATTAAGAAAAACTATTTCACTCAGAGGGTGGTGAAGCACTGGAATGGGTTACTTAGGGAGGTGGTGGAATCTCCATCTTTAGATGTTTTTAAGGCCTGGTTGACAAAGCCCTGGCTGGGATGATTTAGTTGGGGTTGGTCCTGCTTTGGACAGGGGGTTGGACTAGAGGACCTCCTGAGGTCTCTTCCAATCCTAATCTTCTATGATTCTATGTATATACACATTCATATATCTGTAGCCACAGTTTTGCAGCTTGGAATTGATTTGCCTATGATGCCTAAGAATGCTGTTCCCTGTGTAGATTTTTCTTATATGACTTTTAGCTCCTTCCTATGTGACATTACTATAGTTTTCATTAAGTATATATGTTGGGGGGGGGGGGAACTGAAGGGCTCATCAGTACCACTTTGTTTCATTGCTTTTGTTAAAGTACAATCTTTGAAAACCAGAAACCTCAAAGTTGTAACAACTTTTGAATAACATGCATGATACCACTTATTGCCTTTTGTAGTTACACACATGTACTGTATATTAATAGCTTGAACATGCTCATAGCTGATTTTATATATGCAGCCATGCACAGTGCTACGTATTTAAGGCCAAGACCAACCACTAAAACGTTTTCAAAATATCTGTTGCTTGGAAGTGTTGTTCAGACTGACATCATTCCTGTAATTTCAGCACATTTTATGGAGTTTGTATGACTTCCACGTTTTAGAATTTACCCAGGCCTCCTGACATTTTTATGTCAGGGGCTGAAAATCACCAGAAATTAATTAGACGTTTCAGTTTCAGTGCCATTTACTCTTCTGTACAGAAGAGGCAATGTGTTTGAGACAAGTTTATACTTTCTAGTCAATGCACAAATTGTGTTTTCAAGGCCAGAAACATTTGACACTTCCAAGCACACTAAGAGAAGTTTTCACAGCAGAAATGCAGTACACAGTAAGAAGGCAAAGACAAATCTCCAGTTTTGCCAAAGGCCATTTTAAAATTGTGATTTTTGGCAAACCTATCCATTACTGTGTTAAACTATAACAGATATGTTCAGAGTGGAAACAGTATCCTCTTTGTTGGGCCAGAAAAGAAGTTTCCAAGCTACACTTATACATTCTTACTGAACCCTTTCAAGTCATTTGCCAAAACATTAGGCAATTTTAAGAGAACTCAAGGCTGCAGATTAATTCTTAATAAATTGATTGATTGATATGTTCGCAAGCAAGCAAGCAATCCATGTGCTCAGATGCCAATTAGGACCTGTGTATCTGACAGATTTTTCTATAAATGATGGTTTAATTGTTTAAAAAACCAGTGTGGCACCTACAAAGAAGTCTGCAAGTGCTTGCAGTTGGTTCACATTATAACATATAGTGTTACTGTTATGAAATATTCTTTCTATAAATAATCTTGTAGGAGCCAAAGAAATAGGAGCCCTTCAGATGCAAAGAGCAATTACTTTTCCATTTTTCCATTTTACACTGTAGCAATGGATGAGCAATTTAAAGAAACTATTGAAAACTGTCCAGACTTTTAAGTTTCAGAAAATGAGGTCCCCTTTTGAATACTTTTTTTGAGGTTTCATTCAAAAAATCTGAGATAAAGTGGCGATTTGTACCATGTAGCAAACATTTCAAAATTCTGATTAAAAATAGATTCAGAAAGTCCCACTTAGTCTTATTTACACATACACACCCGTGTTCTTTTCTGCTCACTTATTACCTTCCCCCCTCAACCAATTTCACACTAAATCTCTTGTGAGAGGAGGGTATAGATCATACCTGTCTCCAAGTAGCTGTGAGGAGGACTGGACGGCTTTGTGCTCATGGGTACCTTTATAATTAAGGCTCTGATTTAGTCACGGAGGTTGCGGAAGTCCGAGTTCGTGACCTCCAGTGATCTCCATGACTTCATCCTATGGCGGTCGGGAGCTGCGGGGTACCCCCACAACCTCTGGTGGCACCTGGAGCTCCTGGCCCCCGCAGGTGATGGGGGGCACCCCTGGAGCTGCAGGCGGCTCCTAGCCCCTGCGCAGCTGCCCTCTTCAGGTGGTGTGGGGACCCACAAATCCCCATTTTACAATGGATATTTTTAGTAAGTCACGGACAGGTCACAGCCTCCATGAATTTTTCTTTTTTGCCCATGACCTATCCGTGAATTTTGCTAAAAATATCCATGACAAAATCTTAGCCTTATTTATAATATCTGTCCTGCTGACCTCTCATTCCTCTCCTCCTGATCTCCCCACTACACCCTTGTTTTGAAACAAACCCGGCCACATCAGTTCTCTTATCACGTGGAGGGAGAGGCTCCCACAGGTGGTTTTTAGCTTGAGGTACAGAGCACTTGCTCTTAATGTTTGGGAATAGGGGATGGGCTCAGTGACTCCCTGGAGACTCCCTCAAATACTCTGACGAGTGTCATGGCTGCTGCTCTTTGTAGCAGCAGCCTTTTCTTCTCAGGCAGCATTTTCTGCCCTACAGGTGTTTCTGAAGTGAATCCCACCTCTTGTGATGATGTAAGAACCTACCTGAGTAATGGGTGAAGCTAATCACTGCTAAAAGTAGAGAGGGCACTCCAAAATTATAGATTTATATATAATTCCTGGAAGGTCTGAGTGTGCCTGTCTGTTTATCTCAACAGACATTGACTCCAAATCAGCTAATCTGATCTGGATGCTAATTTGGAGTTGTTACTGGCTGGTGACCTAAAAGAGAGGGAAAAGTATTCTGACCTCTTAAAATACATGGAGAAAGGAATAGGTGACTACTTGGATAGGAAGCAAAGGCTGGTGACAGCCACCCTGACTATAGTGTTGTACTACAAAAAGGACAACGGTCACTGGTAAAATTCTACAAATGAAATCCTAATGTCACAGAAGTTTCCAAAAAAAGTGTCATGAAATGATGTACAGAGTGCACAGCTATAATTTCTTTGAAACTTTTTTCATACTTTTGTAATAGTGATTTGAATTGGAAACATTACTAAAACATTAAGGGAGATGAAAAATGAAAACTTGCTCGGTCTAGCTACACTCCCCTTAGTAGTCGGTGTACTTTTCCAAAGGAATCACCACGTGGAGTCATGTGGATATGTAGCAGCAAACCTTTGGAATCCTCAGAACTTTTCTGTTACTCTCTGGCACTGGCAGTAAAATGTCCCCTTGTGCTAAGAAAATGAGTTGGCTATTGGGAGGGCATGTGCAAAGGCACAGAAACTGAGGCCGGGGTAACAGTGTTGGAGAGAGCGGACTATGTAGTGGGAATTTAGTGTACATGAAATGTTAATTTTCAATTCTGATGTCAGATGATAGTTTGCAAATAAGTTTCTGTGAAGAGGTGGTAAATACAGTTTTGCCTGTCCCCTCTTTCTAACACACTTTGGGGGTTATTTCCTGTGCATTAATATTAGGACTATTGTATTTTCAAATTTCTGGTGCTTGTCCCTTTAGGCCAGTGCTGGAGACTTAAGCTAGCACATAGGGTAGTTTGTCAGGGAAAAGTCTGTGAATGAAATATGTGGACAGAATCACAGAGATGTTGCACACAACTGTATTTTTTCCCCTCTCCCTCTAAGTCTACTGCAGTCTACTCGGGATGGTGCACACTTATGCTTGTTATGCTTATGATATATGTGTGCTGTGAGACAGGTTGGCTAGTCTTGAACCAGGTCAAAATCACTGGGTTTACGGCAACATATGTTTCCTTTTCAGTCTAGTAAAACATATCAATATGCTGGCTTTCTTATGCCCACAAGCCAAATAGCTACTAAGTGAGCTAAAATACCGAGGGTTTGTGTTTGCTTTTTCCATTTGCTTTATAGGGCCCTAAAATAAAGATAAGATACTACAAGGACATTTTTATTGTCTTGTTGTAATGTAGGATACTTGATTTCAACCATTAGGTTATTTTTATGGCAAATTAGCAGTCCCATGACAGATCTAATCAGTGGTGAGCTGGAGCCGGTTCACACCGGTTCGCTAGAACCGGTTGTGAAATTTAGAAGCCCTTTTAGAACCGGTTGTTCCGGTTCCTGCCTCACCCCTGGCCCCAGCTCACCTCATCTCCACTCCACCTCCTCCCCTGAACGCGCCACCCGGCTCTGCTTCTCTGTCCCGCCCCCCCCCCCCGGCTTCCCGCGAATCAGCTTTTCGAGTAGGAAGCCGGGGTGGGCTGAGAAGCAGGCGGCGGCTTCCCGCTCAGGCCCAGGGAGGTGGAGGTGAGCTCGGGTGGGGGGGGCACGAGGAGGGCCGCCCGCGCCGCAACAGGTAACCCGAGGGGGGGGCGTGCAGGGGAACCGCTCCCCGCCCCAGCTCACCTCCGCCACTCTTGGCCTGAGCGGGAAGCCGTGGCCTCCTTCTCAGTCCTCCCCGGCTTCCTGCCGAACAACTGGTTCACGGGAAGCCAGGGGGGGGAGGGCGCGGAGAAGCAGAGCGGGGTGGTGCATTCAGGGGAGGAGGCGGAGCAGAGGTGAGGTGAGCTGGGGCCGGGCGCAGGTGGGGAGCTGCCTGTGGGTGCTCCGGAGCTGCCTGTGGGTGCTCCGCACCCACCAATTTTCCCCGTGGGTGCTCCAGCCCCGGAGCACCCAGGGAGTCCATGCCTAAGGCACCACTTTTGATGTGATCAGTGGGAGGAGTGGCCACTCCCCACGCTCCCCACCCCAGCTATGCTTCCCTGCCCCTAGGAGCCAGAGGGACCTGCTGGATGCTTCCTGGGAGCTGTCCCAGGTAAGCACCACTGGGAGTCCCCACCTTGCCCCCTGGCAGGTGCCTCTGGCTCTTAGGGGTGAGGTGGGCACCCACTACAGTGGCCCACGAGACCCTCCTGCCAGGTTCTGGGGGCTGGCAGGGGAGGAGGGTGGATGGGGCAGGGATCTGGGGGGGGAGCATCAAGGAATGCTAGGGTTCGGATGGGGCAGGAGTCCCAGAGGGCGGGGGTGGGCAACAACCCCCTCGTGGGGTGAGGAGGGAACTCATTTTAAGATTTTGGTAGCTCATCACTGGATCTAAGCCTCCTGATGTTAACATCAGGGACAACTTTGCAAATCAAATACATTTCAACATGGCCATTGAAATCAAACCATAGCCCTCCATTCTATTGAAGAGGGTTAATGTGTGCTTAGTCTGTGCACAGGCCAGGCAGCCATGATCGAAATCTTTAAATCAGGGTGGAGTAAAGTATCACATCTGGACATAGCTTAAATTCTGACTCATTTACATTTGGATATAAATGTAAATGTAGTTGTGACATTAAATAGTTCGGTAAATTCAAAACACTACCATGAATGCTACTGAAGTGTACTTGCTACTGCACATGACTTAAAGTAATGAAGCTATCCATTGTTAATTATCAGAATAATTTAGTGCTAAAGGCAATGGCTGATTTGACCATCTTCCACTCCAAACTAATGCCATTGTGTATCACTTTCCTAATTAAAGTGAGTGTGAAAAAATGGAAATCATGCTAAGTAGATTTTGACTTTTACATACTCAGGAATAAACAGTATTCATACAACAGCTAAACCAGATTTTATCATCCAAGTAGAAATAGAGAAGTCTAATCTAATCTCAGACATGTAGCATATGGCATTACATATCTGAAAATATCTACTACTGAGCATGTGCACACACTCACCTGCCTTTCAAACAATGAATTTCATTCTACTTTATTTTCTTCTCCTTTCTCTTTTTTTAATTACAATTCTTTCATGACAGCTTTTGTCTCTATTTTAGAAATCAGCTAACAACATCATACTTTATAACTACACAACGAGCAGACATTCCACTATTCGCTGTGGATCTTTCAATATTCCACCCCCCCCCATCCTAGGACACACAGTCTCTACTTCTAGACTTGGGACTGCAACACGAGGGGGGGAAATGCTGGAGCTGAATGTAGGAAAAGGTGGAAGAGAGGAGTTACAGAGTGAAAATGGTTAGACTATACATATCGTGCTCAGAAACAGAATTAAAAAATTACATGTAAGATATAAAATGGGGACACTTCTGTGAAAGCAAAATGAAGAGAGACAAATCTGAGCCAGCTCTAAACTGAACTTTTAGCGATGACTTCACAAGTACTTCAGGCATCTGCTCAGGAGCAGTAGGGAGTCTGTGATATCTAAATCTTTCTTCGGTTTCCTACAAAACATGTTTTCAAAGGAGAAAGCGCTTTGCCCTTCATTCCAAAAATTTTTGGCCGAGATCCTTAGTTGATGTAAATTGGAAAAGTTTTCCTCAATGGACTTGTGCCATTTTATATCAGCTTGAGGGTTTGTCTACACCTCAGTTAAAAAAAAACAAACCTGTATCAGCAAGCCTGAGCCTGGGTCAACTAAGCTAAAAATGTCAATGTAGACATTAGAGCTTGGGTGCAGTCTATAACATGTTTTCCTAACAGAGACACCTCAGGCGCCCCACCCCTGCAATTACCCATTAGTTCAGTAAATTATTCAGCATGTATTCAGTAATTTTATGCATGTGGGTAGTCCCACCGAATTACTGGTTCTGAGATTATCTGTGATGATTATTACAGGATAAATGATCTGGAAGCAGTATTTTTAGTTAACTCAATGTATTTTGGAAAAGACAGAATCCAAAGTAACTGCATTAATGTGAGGAAAATATGTGCTGCTGCAGAAAGAAAAAAAAATTCCCACATTATATATTTAAATATATACAGTATTTGTATAATTAAATCTATAAACATTAGGTTAGTATCCCTACCAACTGCTACGAAATACCCAGAAGGTATTTGCAATGGCAAACCATGTCACGGCTGAGAAAATACATGCCACATATAATTTGGTAACTTGTATTCACATCACTTTTTAAAAGGATTTTGTAGTAATGACCAATAAAACAATGAAAAAGCCCTGAATTTTTCAATATTAGCAGTAAAAAAAATTATTAATGGCTTTCTCTAAGTGTTTGCCTACTGTAATTTTAAGATTATACATTGAAATTAAGAAAGACGCTGTTGGCTTGTGTAAAATAATACATAATGTTATGTGAGTTTTTTAGGAGAGCAGCTCATCTACCACACAGCTTTTTCCCTTTTTCTAATTTAATCGCCTTCTTTTATTAAATTCAACATGTGTGATGGATAACAAGCTACCAGCCTTGAGGAAGGAAGTCCTTTGTTTTGTTCACTGAGTTCTAGGTTGTGCTCTTTGCATCTAGCTGTGGGTAAGAGGTAACATGCAGTCACATCAGCCCAAGTGATGCTGTTCCCAAGATGTATTCCTGCTGTGCTGGCAGAAGTTACCTACTTTACCCCTCTGTAGGACACATCTTACTTCCTCGGCACTCTTGAGCCTAGCCAGCTCTGCTAACTGATGACTCCTGTATACTCCTGAATCTCCCTACTAACTTGCTGAGAGGGGAAGAGTGCTGGTCCTCTGATTTGCATAGGCAGTGTGAGGGAATGAGATGTGCCTTACCCCTGCAGGCCCATTTTAGCTTAATAACAATCTAGCCCTGAACAAATACAGTACAGGAAGCAGTAGTGCAAATTTTGCCGAGGTCCCTTAACTTTGAGGTGACCAGCTCTAAAGGTTAAAGGGTGGATTGGTTCATTTTTAATTCTCATTTGGTCCCACAAGGGTGACACGGTGGTACATTTGTTATGGGACATCTATGTAGTAGGAACAAGACTGAGCAAACAAGTAGTGTCATATTGACTATCAGATGATGATCAGATGGTAGCAACTTTTCATCTCTGCCATCCTGGTCCAGGTTACAACTAGCAACCACAGAGAAGAATGCTCCCTCTAACATCCATTGAGCCATTCAGTCTTCTTTATATTTCTCAGACTTTCTCTGCAAAGTCATACATTGTCACCATACATCCCTAGCTCTAGAGAATTCCTCCGTTCCTGGATGAAGTGACTGTCTTATTGTTAGAGTAGAACTACAGTATAACTATAATTGTGCAAGGCACACCATATACAGAGGAGTAATTGATTGCTGATCAGCTGTGACTTGGGATTTTGATTAGAATAACTTGCAAAAATCAGCTAAAGCAGCTCTTTTACACTCTACCAAAAAGCATTTTTGTAAGTTTGCTGTTTGACTCATACATAATGTATATTCCTTAATGGCCTTCATAGCCAAAGGAGGCATTTGAAATTGATGAGGATGATATATTCATATGTTGAACAAATTAGTTTAAGGACAGATGAAGAATAGATGTGCAGTCTAGCTAGCATGAACTGTTACAATTATAGTGATTATTACAACCACACTTGAATACCTTCCAGACATCAGATATTAAGTGTTAACGTTATGGAAAACTACAAGCCATCTTCACAAAAATATTCACTTCCATTTGTGCTGCTCTATCTAGGGATGTGTGAATACTTCCATTAAAATACCTATTTTCAGAGATTTCCAACTCAGCAGTGGAAATGTACTCAAAGTTAAACCCGGCAGAAAAGTTTTCTCGATTTAAAATTGTTTGAGAATCTACAGGGGTATTAAGTTTATGTTGTGAAAATCATTCATTACGATGAAAATTCCACTTCTATTCATTGGAAGCTAAGGTGAAATTGTTTCTTTGCTGAAAGTCTGCCTATCTTTTTAAGCAGATGACATTATCTAAAAAGTCACTCTACAAGGAGTATGTTAGACTGACCTAAGCCTTAACAATCTAGGGCACACTAATCAATAATTATTGGATCGAAGAGCACAATTGGTTAGCAATAGCAGTACTTTAATAAACTATGCAATAGCATAATCAATTGGAAGAAGGCTTATTTGGCATATAAAACTCTGCATACAGAGGGAACTGAGTCAGAAGTGACTATATGTAGTCAATTTTCATTGTAGAATTGCACCAAAAGATCTCTGAATGAATAGCAAGAAACTAAACTTAAATAGTAAGTACATCTTTGGAGTTTTTCCCTCTGTCGTACTGGCAATAAGTTATGGATGCCATTCCCAGCTGTTTAGTCTGTCATCTTGCTGGAAGTCAGTAGGGTCTGCACTGTTAAATGCTGCCTGGTGCCATGGGATTCATGTTCAGGGGATTCCTTTTCACAATGTTGTAACCTCCTTATCTGGAGCTGACATTACACATTACTATCTGTGCCTGAAGCTTTATCTGCATCTCTAGCAGCAGCAGCACTTGCTGGTTGAAAAGGTCTCTGTTTACCATTTAAGAACGTCAATCATTCCACTCTGTAGTCTCAGTGTTAGACTTGCATGTCAGTGAGTAGCAATCTTCCCAGCTGTACCAAGAAATAATACACTCTGAATAAAAGCTGGGAGGAGGGCAGTCTAAAGCACTTGACAGCAGTTGAAATCAAGCAAGACATACTTCCTATCCTGCTAGTATGTCATTGTCATTTAAGTCAGCTTCCAGAAGATTCTGGCAGAATTATAGTAGTGGACTTTCCAGGCAGGTTTTGTATTTTGCGGTGGGTAGGAGAGAGAATGCAATTACATCGCATTTGGTTCTTGGATACAATGTATATTTTATTTATCTGGTATTTATGGTCTCCCTCCATACAGTGTATGCATGTTTACAATAATTGATGGATTTAGCCTCACAACACCTTGGCAGCTGGAGGTCTCTGCGTTTTACCAAGGCACAGATGTGTTAAGTGACTTGCTCAAGGTCAGACAGGCAGGAAGTTGTTTAAAATGGCAGGAAAAGTCACTATGGCAGCCTGACAATACCATAGGATTCATTTACAACTGGGGTTGGGGGGAGGAAGAGTTCTCCACTGATCAGTTAATCTGGCCTTAAAACAAATCAGCCTTAACACACCAGAGAATCTGGCCTTGTGGCTTCAGAGATCTCTTGCCAGCTCACAAAGGAAGTTGAAAGTCTGTGTCTACATTCCTGATCAGTCCAATAACTTTATTCCTTTAGGTTTGGGTCACCCAGCTCCTTTAGCTAGGATGTAAGTTCTCCTATGATTAGGAGATATGTATTGACATTTTAAGGCTGGAGGGTGAAATTTGACATTGCCTCTTTAAAGCATTCAGTGCCTTTTAGGATAAAGGGTGTAATGTAGCCTATAAAAGCCTGTTTTAATTGATACCACATTTGGCCTCCTGCAATGATTGCAGTTGCAAAGATTGCCCCCTCCTCCCCAGGGCTAGGAGAACACATCTCCCTATACCTCCTATGTACGAAAGGCTCCTCTGTCAGCAAGTACAGACTTGGCTGCTGTACCAGGTTTTTCAGAATACAAAATTAAGAATTCATTATTGCTTGACAAAAATTGGTGCAATTCACTTCTGCCCACTGATGTTTAATAAAAACTGTAATTCCTATTAAGACCGTACATCAGCAGGTTCTGACTGTATGCAAAACCTAGCACATGTGCAAATTTGCCATGTTATGCTCATCTGACAAGTCATTTAATTGACACTGATAAAAAACAAAGAGGGAGGGGATAAACCTTTAGGTTAGGCTAATCCACATATTTATTGAGACTTTGATGCTACATTGACTGCTTTGCTTGTAATTCTCTGTCCAACTCACTTACTAAAAGCAGGGCCGGCTCCAGGCACCAGCTTTCCAAGCAGGTGCTTGGGGCGGCATTTAGAATGGGGCAGCAGTCCGTGTCCCGCGGCGGCAATTCAGTATTCTGCAGCAGAAATTGGAGTTAAATGTCTTTTATTTAAATTGGAGAAGCAGAATTTCTGGGTGTCAAGGCAAAAGACTTGGAATCAAGACTCCTGGGTTATTCCCAGCTCACTAATGATTCATATGTGACCTTGGACAAGCCGGACAAATCCACTGTGTCTGCTTACCCATCTGTAAACGAGGTATAACAATACTTCCAGACTTGTTTTGAGACTGGATTGATTGTTTGTTTGCAAAGTACTAAATAAAAGGGGACTATGGAATTACTAGCAGTAATACACTAAATTAAAAGGAAACAAACTGTGTGGCTGGGCTTTCCCAGCCTTCCCTTTTTTATCTAGCTATGTTGTGTGTCTGACTGTTCTCCTTCACTACTCATTTTGTTCTGTTTGCTACATCTTAATGCATTAGTTATCCTTTTCTTTGTTGTTTTTATTTTGTCTCTTTTGTCTCACCATCTCAGTATTACAAACCACTTTTAGCTGACTATTCTATATATTTAAGTACATTTTCACTACTTGCTGCATATATGCTTTGTAGTACATTCATCCCTAGTGGATGTGTGGGTTCACACTTCTTATTCTCAGCTATTTACACCTCCTGTTGCTTTACTGATTCTAGGTCTGTTGAAGTCGAATCATACTAGAAATGTGTGAAAGATAGGAAGAGGTCATTTGCCTCATTGCTTGTCACAATTCTGCCTTTCTTCAAAAAGAGCTTGCTTTCTTCGGTTTCCCTTACAAAAACTGAATAATAATTGTGGACTTGCAGAGGACTGAAAAGCAAATCAGTGACTCAACATTTAATAGGACTACCCAGGGCTGGATTACAATGTCTGCTCAGCATGCTACTTTATCCCCTCTCTTGGGTAAGAAACATTGCTCTCTTTGATAGAATACAAGTGTGTGCTGAGATGGGATGAAGGAAGGAGGAAATTGGGAAGACAAATCAGTGTACAGAAATCAGGCCTTATTAAACTAATTTGAATCGTGTAGGCCAGTACAACATAGTAGGTTGGTTCTAAAGCTGGTGAGGGGGATTGTGGTCTCCTAAAAAGACAGGAAAAAAAAATTTCAGACAAATAGTTCATTCATTGGAAGATGCAAAGTTTTGGTTGACCTCAAACTGTTTGCAAATTTGACATGAATTTATCAAATAATTTGACAGACACTTTTTTCCCCCCAGGCTAAGTTCTTAAAGGGGCTTAGATGCCATTCACAAAATGGTGATGAGAAGGGGAGACTGTAAAGTGTTTGGGATAGATAATCCAATGAATGAATTGCAAGCAAAACAGCCCCCATAGCATCAAAATACCAATATATGTGTGTGTGCACTCACAAAGTATGTATAGTTACCTATATGTGTGCATGTGCAAAATGTACAGCATTTACCAAAAGAAACAATGAGGAGGTAATTAGAAACACATGGAGAGATATTTTCATTGCAAACAAAAGTATATGTACTCTCTTGATCTCATTGAAATGGGGAAATGAGGAGAGAAATTTGAATGTCAGACCTACAACAGGCAGGATCCTTCCATATATACCTAGGGCTTTTATTGCTTCTACAGCAGAAGCTAGTTGAATATCCCAAGCTCCAATTTTCTATAACTTATTGTTTTTTTGGCCAGATATATTCACGGCACGATGTGCTTGGACAGTCCTTTCTCATTGATATGAAAAAAATGCAAAGACTACTACTCTTAGCTCCTGTTTCCAGCAGAGTCTGCATTTTCTATAATTTTCCATTTGAAAAGTGAAAAATGTATGTTCATTAAATGACTCAGGTTTTGCTGTCAAATTCAAGTGATCTTTGCACAATGGTTTGTCAACACCATTACCCTGATGATTCACTATAACTTGTATAGCTGTACTTTCATGCCAGTCACTACCACTTGCTGAGAAAAGAAACATCACTCTTTTTATCTTATGCAACTTAAGTCTTCTGAGACTTTTGTTCTTCCTTTTCCTTTTTTGAACACTTTAGTTGCATAGTTTACTTCCTTCTCTGGAACCATCAGTTTAATGCTTATTCAAATCTGTTCAATGAGGGCTCTACCTTGGGAATTAATGTTCTGGACCAGCTGAGAGAGATGCTATGGTACTTCAAGGCTAACAAAGTGGTATCATTGATAACTGGGTTTGCCTTGACTATAATGTCCTCTACAGCATCATGCTGTTGAACGTCCATATAAAATATAGCTTTTTTTAAACCTTAAAAACAACAAAATAAAAATAAAGGATTTCACAGCTTTCTCTAGGTTCAGTCTTAACAAGTGGAAGCAGTGTTTTCTGCTGATGGAATTCTAGAGACGTAGGTTGCATTGCTACTTCTGCAACTGACCTGCTGTGTAACCTGATATGAGTCATGTCAGCTCTGTGTGCCTCTGTTCCCTCTCCCAGCCTCTACCTTTGCTGATGGGGACAGAGTGGGGGAGGGTATGCTTTTCAGTCAGGTTAATTGGAAATCCCCAAAAAGATGCCATCTAACATGGTTCAAGATGTGTTATCTGGCTGTGTTTTAGCCTGTGAGAAGGGCAGGGGGAATGGAACTGGCTAAAACACAACACTAACATGGCTTCAGAACATAGCTTTTCATGGTTGTGAAATGCTGTCAAGGCGTAGGCTAATATTTGAAGCTAAATGTGGTAGACTCATAGGTCATAAGGGACCATCATGATCATCTAGTCTGACCTTATGCACATCACAATCTGCAGACCTTCACCTCCCACTCAGTCCTGCAGTAGGCCCATAACCTCTAAGTGAGCGAAGTCCTCAAATCTTGATTGAAAGACTTCAAGTTATGGAGAATCCATCATTTACTCTGTCTTGTCTGTTTAAATAGTCTGTGCCCCAAAGAATTTAGTCACTCACAAGTTGTGAATACTTCACATAGCTCAATGGGACCCTAACTTTGGTTAGAACCTCTTCATAGACTTTAATATTACATTGGTTATAGTATTACATCTACTCACTCCTGCACTGAGCTTAGTAACCTATCAACCAGGAAGGTATTGTGTCTTGGCTGGAAGACATCAGGTGATGTAGAATCTCTTGTTAGTTTGTTCCAATGGTTTATCACCCTCAGTGTTCAGAAATGTCACTTTAAAAAAAATTAAATACTTTAGGCACTATTGTGTTAATAAAAAAAAAGAATAATGACATCTACTTTCTATTTCCTTCCATTTTTCTGGTGATTAAAAGGGGTGGGGAATGCCCAAAAGTTTAAAAATCAGTGCCATGACTCTCCCTTTGTTCTCCTCCCCAGCTTTCATTTTCCCTGATGCTCATACCTAATGGGCTAATGTGCATCAAAGTAAATAAATAAAAACTAGAAAGTTCTTGATCAGAATGATGAGATGAATGATACAGTGGTTTCATTCTGAATGTGATATTATCTTTTGTAAACAGTGGTGGTGTAGCCATGTTGCTCCCAGGATATTAGAGAGACAAGTTGGACGAGGCAATATCTTTTATTGGACCAACTTCTGTTGGTGAGAGAGATGAGCGTACACAGAGTTCTTCTTATATTCTTCTGCAATACCCTAGGAAGAGCCACTCTAATTGCATCAGGACTTCGAAGCAGTCCACAAAGAAACTAATCTCCAAATAAAACATCTCCAGTTTTACACAAGATTCAGGGCTTTTAGTTCAAGCTTGATTGATGCTCATTGTGTGGTTTTGTCAATAATGCACATACATGCTTCAGTACCTAGACTTAAGGTGAAAATTGCCCTTGCACAGAGGACCAGTACACAGCAGGTGCACAACTTAAACTCTGTTTTGGGTTTGCATGGGGTTTAAATGAGACTTTTAGTGGAGTGTAGGCTTTTGGCTAGTCTTTTTCACAGCACTGACTTTCATCATTAGTGCATTTGGGCCATGGCTTAGGAAAAGCATTCCTATTCAGGAAAACACTTAAGCATGTGCTATAAATTCCAATGCATACTTAAACTTAAGCACATGCTTAAACATTGTCCTGAATACAGATTGATTTACCGGTAAGTGCTTTCCTGAGTAGGGGGCTGTAATTCAGAAAGAGCTCTATAGTCTCAGACACAGCACACATCTCCCTACGTGCAAAAAGGATACATATCTATCCAGAAGTTAGTCTGTGTATGTTGCATGTAAAAATAAAAATTGTTAATTACAGTATATCACAAAGCATCCAGTATAGATTTATGCATCCTTCCTTAATTTTCTATTACCTTTCATTGTCTTCCCATGTATTGGCTTAATAGATACCTTTACCCTCTTTGTACTATACACATTTGTTTTCTCCCTTCTAGGTTAGAATTTTACAATTATCACCATAGCAGCATTCCAGCTCTAATAGAAAGATACATCTTCTGAATGGCTGATGTTACAACATTAACTGTTGGAACATAACATTTTTCATGTTGGAAACATCTGGAATTCACATCCAGCAAAGATGTGTAAAAATGTCTGTGGTTTTTTAATAATCACCCAAGGCTGCGCTTGCAAGCTTTATTAGGCTGCATTTACAGACATTTCTTATTAACCAAGTGTAGAATGTGATAAAACTAAGCTTTATTTCAACATCAAAAAGAAAGTTCAATTTACAATTTGTTTCTTTAAAAAAGGATTTGAATCATCCTTTGTGAAGAGGGGCTTTGTAAGAGAATTGGGCCATATTCCCTTCCTCCGCTCTTAGCATCCTATTACCTAGTGCATTAATATGGCTGTTTACTGGCTGATTATATCCCCCGGCAAGATTCGGGACTGTGTCTACTTCCCTGCTGCAAACTAATTAGTTTTCAAAATTAGTTATTGATCCAAGCCCATTCTAGAGGACAAATTTAGTGGCTGATTCATTGAGTACCAACAGTCAGACCGTTGGTGTGAGCTGCATAGATCTGAAAACAAACAAGATATTCAAGAACATGCACATATACACTTGTCTTGTATCTCCTTACATTAGTTAACTGCAAATACTATAGCAAGGAATGGCTCTATTGAGAGAGAGATGACCAAAGTAAACTCAAAACAGCAATGATTTAAGGTTCTTATTTTCCTTTTCTACATACACAGCTCTTGGTATACACTCCAGAAACTTTATCTGACAGACAAGAACATGTGTGTCAATTTTTTAGTTACAAGAAGTCATCCTAACTTACTTTGGACTTTGCAACTGGAGGAAGACCTTTCTTGAACAGTTTAGGTTAACAAGATATTTATTTGTAGTAAGAGTTGCATTTAGGATTTACACTTAGCTGCATAATATTTGTCAATTACACTATATCCACTGCCTTAATCTATCCCTCTTACCGCAGAAAGCATTTTCAGTGATTCTGTTGATGGAGCAAGGTGTCAAACAAAACTATTTCCTGCATTATTTTCTATTCCCCGCCCCCCTCAAACACTTCTATTTAAAATACTGTTAAAGCCAAATTCATATTTCATTTGAATTCTAGCCGTTATGTCCATCTGCCTCCAAGAATGTCATTCTTTACAAAGGTTAATGACACAGACACTTCTAATACTTCAGGGGCCTCATTCTCCACCATTTATACTAAGGGAGAAAAAAACCTGCAGTTAATTTCTAAGATTAGTTTCACAGCACTGTACAAACACCCATTTTCTAGCTCAGAATTATGACTCTCATAATAGCTGCATGTTGATCCCCCGCACGCTCACAATAGGTAAGATCAAATGGTATCTCTTCTAGTTTTTGTTTTTTGTTTTTTGTTTGTTTTTATTTTTTAATGTGATGTTGTCTGTTCCCTACTTAATTAAAAGTGTTTCTGGAACAGAAACATTCAATGAGACCAAGATTTCACTCAAAATGTTAATATCTTATTTCCCTTTACGTATATGAAAATACTTTACAGCTGAACAAGCATTCTTAACTATGTATAATATTCTGGCTGTTTGTCTACTTCTAAGGGTCAATCAAATGGAGGGCTTGAGTTTTTTGGCTTCATTACCCTGAATCAGTTTCTAGTAACTCCTTGCTGAACCATCATACAGAATACCTGAAAACTTCACATTATGTACTAGAGCTTTGTAAGGCATTCCTGTGCACCCTGTATTTTTGTTATACAGGCCTTGAATTTTGCTTTGAGGCTTGTTATAATTCACCCAAAACTAAGAATGCCAAAACCGTTTATATTCATTCATTCTTTCTCCTTATCCATCCAAAACTTGGCCCAGATTCACCAAAAAGATTCATAAACCTGGACTGCGTTTGGGATTTATAAGAAAACTCTAAACCAGACATATGTTTTTTTGCTTTGCTTGGGTCTTGGTAAGTTTCACACAGGTTTTTTTGTATATGCACATAGCGAAGAAAAGGAAAAGTTACTGATTATATGACTGATGGGTAGTGGGTGGACAGGGGTCTTGGCAGATGCTCTTAATGACTAAATATCTTTTTTCTTTGAGTTTCTTGTATCAGATAATGGTTCAAATCTGACCCAAATAAGTAATAAGTAAGAGTTTTATTACAAGCTTACTAATTTATTATAAGCTTGACCTGTACTCCTACACTTTTGAACAGCAACTTTCATGTAAACTACAGCCTAAAAAGCAAATAACATGAAGGTGTAAGATTCAGTTTAAAAGCCTGTTTTACTATACACTCTCCCCTCTACCTTCCCTTGCACCCCTTTGGTATGCAAGGCATACTTTACACATATTGAATGGCAATTGTATGTGTTACAAGTGCCTTGAACAGGTGTTTCTGATTGCCTTATATTCAAGATGTAACTTATATCCATGTAGAATTTAATCCAGAGCCTTCTGAATTGCACCAGCTTACATCTGTGACACAATTTTTCTCTAGTACCCTAGTGTAATACATTGATGTCAACGTGGTTTCATTAATGTAGCTGAAAAGAAAATTGGGCCTACGTATGAAATTTGCCATTCTTCTGCCTTCAGCAGCAGAGAATAAGAACTCTACTTATTTTCAGTCTTTACACTGTTATAACAAGTCAGATTTATGCTGTTCTGTGAAAGTTCAGAATGTCATTTCTTACAGCTTCCAATGTGGCAATTTTTCCTTTTTTAGACTAGCAGGGGGTCTAAGATCTCCTGGCATAACTGGAAAATAAAGGTCAGCTGATATAAATTTCCATAGTTCTATTCAGGTGAATAGATGTAATTAATGTAAACCCACTGAAGGTCCCAGAATCTTCCTGATCATTTTGGTTCTTTTTATATTCATTATAGGCTATAGGGAGACAATAGTGAAAAATAAGATATTTAATGTAGATGCCAGGACTTGAATATTTCTCCTGCAACTGTTGATGACATTGTTTTCAGTTTTCTTTTCATATGCTCTCCCTTTCAGATCAAAGTAAAGCCATATAGAAAACAATTTATACAGGAATGAATACATGAACAAAATCTGCATTTTCAAGGAGGGGGGACATGTATAATTTGAGTTAATTTTGAGAGTGAAAACTGGAGCCTAAAACAGTAAATTTATTTGTATTACTGAACCAGTCAATGGAAGAACTTGTTCACAATTGGATCTATACTTTTTGCGTAAGTAAATCAATAAAATACTGTTTTTCTGATCTCCATTTCTTAGACTATACTGGTCACTGAAACCAACCTTTCCTCAAGAGAATTAATTTAAATTAAAAAATGAAATTACATAGTTATGTTGTCATCCTTTTTGAATATGAAATAGAGCTGCATTCAAATCCATTGTGAATGCTTCCATTACTACAGACCTGATATTGAAAGAAGGAATGAGCAGACTTCTGAAATATTAGCTCACTTTATTCCTGGATCTACTAATTATTTAATATTGCACTGAAGAGTGATATGGTTTAAAAAAATCTATAAAGGTTTTGCAGGACTCAGAGTTAATTTGGGTCAGTCAAAATCTGTAATAAAAACGTAAGTTTAAAAAGTGATATATACATGAAATATTTTTAGAAAAGAACAGAACATAAAATCTCTCTAAAAGGGACAATACTTAAACAATATATTTGATCAGATTAAATTCAAGAAAGTTGAGTACTTAAGTCTCAGACACTCTATATTAGGTGCAAGCATGCTGGATGCCAATATTGAAAACATAAACAATGAAAATGGCAAAAGATTGTAGTTTAAAGAGAACTAGATGTGCTAATGGGGGTACTGCTGAGGACATGTTATAATTGGAGTCATGCATTATATGGGGATATAACTTCACATTTTTCTATTTACTTTTAATTGTCTTTGAAATTGATCTTTCTCTCATCATTTTCATTTTAATAACTTTGTGGAGTATTTTTAACTTGTTCAGTTTATTTTCCCCTCTATATGACAATTATGGTAATTCTACATTGTTCTGTCATCTTGTAATTTTTATTTTTAACTTGTCTACCAAGTCCTCAAATCACTGAATCATAGAAATGTAGGGCTAGAAGGGACCTCAAAGTCAAGTCCAGTGCACTGCTCTCAGGCAGGACCAAGTAATGTAAATCATCACTGACAGGTATTTATCCAGCCTGTTCTTAGTAATCTCCAATGATTGGGATTCCACATCCTCACTTGGAAGCCTATTCCAAAACTTAACTACTCTTATAGTTAGAAAGCTTTTCCTAATCCCTAACCTAAATCTCCCTTGCTGCAGATTAAACCCCTTACAACTACTACTACTATCTTCAGTGGACATGGAGAATAATTGATCACCATCCTCTCTATAACAGCCCTTAGCATATTTGAAGATTGGTATTCCCCCACCCCCTTCCGGGTCATCTTCATACAGGACTAAACTGTGAGATTCTGGTTACTGTTCTTGTGCTACCCCATTCTAGAAATGCTTTCACATAAACTCCGTTAATCAGGAATCAAGGACCCTGGAAGCAAGATAACTAAGAATCATTTAAAACAATGTCTGTCTTCCCTTACCTAAGCTGTATGCTTCCTTCAGTAGCAAGCACAGTTGCAGGGCTAGGTTGGGTTCCTACAGCCATAAAGAAAGACTTAAACTGAAATAGAACTACAAGAACAGCAAATAATCAGCCCCTTTTGAAATCTGTTTGAGTTATGTTAAATAAGTCTGTTTCAAACCAGTATATGTTAATGAATCTACCATTCTTTGGCATTACACATCTAGAAATCTCCAGTGCACAGTGGGTTGGTGAAATGCCATGCAGTCTTTCTAATAGTTTCTTTGAAGCCCTAAGCAATGTATCACTATGCTCTGGAAAGGGTGGTTCATTTCCCAATATTAGTCTGCCCTTTGAGCCAAACAAGTGGCTTTTCAGTCTGGAATGGATTCATCTTTGTTTGGATTTAAACAAAACATGATTGTATCCAAAACCAGTAGTTCTACCACTTAAGTTAGAGAGACTCCGTTATCTCTTGGTAGTGATTTAGCACTAATTTCTTATCTGCAGGCCTCTGGCCACTAGAAGGTGACACTTTTACAAATCACCTCTAGGAAGCAGACAGAGCTGTCCATTTGAGTCCACAAGAAGTTTGATAAGTCTATTTCTAAGCACTACTAGAATAAAGAAAATAACAATGGGCACTCAAGCAGTCTGTGATGTGGCACTTGGCTAGAAACCTCATTCAGGATATGTTCAGGCTTTCTTCTGTAGTGCCAGTGAGGTATTGAGTTCTTTAATCTTTTGCAATCACTATACACATTGGACTAAAATGGAGCAGGGACTCTGTTTTTGGTGAAACTTACTAGCATGACCTCAGAAGAAAGACAACATAATATGGAAGATGTTACCTGTTTCTTTACCTTTACTCATACCTGAGGAACAAGTCTATCCATGATGTCTGCTAGTGAACCCCTGGAGTAATAACTACATTTAATCCAACATAAAATTTTAAAAGAATCACAAAGAATTCCATCTATTCTATTTCCACTCTTCCTTCCCATTCCACTTCATCTCTTTACCCCAGTGAGAACATGGAACTTCAGGTATTGAATCTGGTTGATAATAAAAGCAGCAGCACATGTTTACTTCACAAGATTTTAGAACATAAGAACTACCATACTGGGTCAGACCAAAGATCCCTCTAGCCCAGTATCCTCCCTTCCAACAGTGGCCAATGCTAGGTGCTTCAGAGGGAATGAACAGAAAAGGTAGTCATCAAATGATCCATCCCCAGTAGCCTATTCCCAGCTTCTTTCAAAACTGAGGCTAGGGACACCATCTCTGCCCATCCTGGCTAATAGCCATTGATGAACAGATCCTCCATGAATTTTTGAACCCTGTTATACTCTTGGCCTTCACAATGTCCTCTGGCAAAGAGTTCCACTGGTTGACTGTGTGTTGTGTTCAGAAATACTTCCTTTTGTTAATTTCATTTGGTGACCCCTCGTTCTTGTGTTAGGAAAAGGAATAAATAACACTTTCTTATTTACTTTCTTTACACCAGTCATGATTGTATAGACCTCTATCATATCCCCCCTTAGTCATCTCTTTTCATGCTGAAAAGTCCCAATCTTATTAATCTCTCCTCATATGGCAGCTGTTCCATACCCCTAATCATTTTTGTTGCCCTTTTCTGAGCCTTTTCCAATTCCAATATATATTTTTGAGATGGGACGACCACATCTGCACAAAGTATTCAAGATGTGGGCCTACCATGGATTTATATAAAGGCAATATGATATTTTCTATGTGCTTATCTATTCCTTTCTTGAGGATTCCTAATATTCTGTTGGCTTTTTTTGACAACCGCTGCACATTGAGCAGAAATTTTACAAGAACTATCCACGGTGACTCAAGATCTTTCTTGAGTGCTAAGTCCAATTTAGACCCCATCATTTTATATGTGTAGTTGAGATTACATTTTCCAGTGTCTCTTATTTTTTATTTATCAACGTTCAATTACATCTGCCATTTTGTTGCCCAGTCGGTCAGCTTTGTGAGATCCCTTTGTAACTCTTCGCAGTCTGCTTTGGACTTAACTCTCTCAAGTTGTTTTGTATCATCTGCAAATGTTGCCATCTCACTATTTACTCCTTTTTCCAGATCGTTTATGAATATGTTGAACAGTACTGGTCCCAGTACAGACCCTTGGGGACACCATATTTACCTCTCTCCATTCTGAAAACTGATCATTTATTCCTTTGCTTCCTATGAGAGGACCTTCCCTCTTATCCCATGACTGCTTACTTTGCATAAGAGCCTTTGATGAGGGACCGTGTCAAATGCTTTCTGAAAACCTAAATCCACTGGATCAACCTTGTTCACATGCTTGTTGACCCCCTCAAAGAATTCTACTAGATTGGTGAGGCATGACTTCACTTTACAAAAACTATGTTGACTCTTCCCCCAACAAATCATGTTCATCTGTGTCTGATAATTCTGTTTTCTACTATAGTTTCAACCAGTTTGCCCAGTACTGAAGTTAGGCTTTCTGGCCTGTACTTGCACATAATTTTTATGTGAACCTTTCCTTGGTTTTGATCTACATGCAATCAATCAAAACTCAATCAGAAAATCAGAAAGATGTAGCTTCTGAAAGCAAGAAATGGACAGGGACTAGGAATCGGATGCTCCTAAAATTGACTTGTATTGCCATGAAAATATGTATAATTCAGCACTTGGCCACTAAAGAGAACTGACCTTTACATATTTCAATTAATGTGCATTATGTCTCCTATGATGAGAAGAGACTAAAGAAAATTATCATTCTATCCAAGGAGCCAAGAGAAGGATTCTGCTATTCTACAGGTCTGGTTTCAGTGTGTTACTCAATACATACTTACCAACTCTGCAGAAATTCACTCCATTGACGACTTCTGGATTCCCATGCTGACAGTAATTATAACTTTTATAGAATAGAGAGCACTTAATTTTACAGTAATAGACATAAGTATGATGGGCTAACCTGCTTTTTTCTCTATCTAAAAGTTCTTATCTTATTCTTATATGCAAATTGCCAGTTAATCTGCTTGAATATGTCATAAGTCTCTCCTTCTAAAATAATAGTTAATGTAATTTTATGTCTGAAACTTTAATTGTGTTCCATAAAGTGGAACGTTTTATGCCACTTGAGTAGTCTTGTTGTACAGTGCCTAAGACCAGGGAATAATATGACCCACAGTATATTAAATGTACATCGTCAGCTGTCTTCTGCTGATGCCTATCCAGATTGGGTTACCAATTCTAGAAACTCTGTGTGCTTCAGGTTTCACCACAGTGCTATTTGGCATGAGCAAACAGGTGGATTATAAATCACACATACACTTTAGCCATATTCCATAGCCAAGTGAGAAACGAGTTCAATTTGTCCAACTCCTTTATGATTTTAGCTTACTTCTCATTTGCCAAGACTTTCTCTTTGCCTTTAACTGTCTCCTTAGCATAATGGGGTGCACATTCAGGCTAGATTCCATGGTCAAGTATTGTGTCTTTTGTGCAACCCAAACTCTGAGTTTGGGGATGTACAAAGAATACTGGATCAAGCACCAACTTTATAAAAGAAAAATATTTAGACTCCCAAATTTAAAAATTGTTGGCTTTGAAAGTAAGGTTAGGCTGTTAAAAGCACAATGTAGAAGCAGTAAGGAGAATAGCAAATCTGATTAAATCAAAGAAGCTGAGTTTTGCTACAAACTAATTCAGTCACTTTTATTCTTTTTTTCCCCCAATCTGACTGCCAACTTTTTATAACACATATTTTGGTACTATTTTCTCTGTTTTGTTTCCCAATTCCCAGCCAGATGCTCTTTCCCTGCTTTTGTAAGGTAGCCAGTGCCAACCAGCAGAGAATGCATAATAATCTATAATGTGGATAATATCCTTCCCAGAGAGACCAGCACACACTATTTTGCACCCTGCTGAGCATGTTATGATTCCTGTATTATGCTTGGCAGTGCAACACATGCCAAATGCACCACTATGGGTGGTTTCCTATTTCCTTTTAGCTTCTCCCTTAATCACATAGTTTGTCTCCCTCCGCCTCCTTGTTCTCCAGTCATCATTCATCTAAAAATCCAGGTGTAGTGATTGAAGCTACTGAGTGATATTCCAGATACCTTAAAATGTAAATTTGCAAACACCTTTCTTGGAAATTGTTTAATACACTTTACTGGAAACCCTTAAATTAGCGGAATCACATTTAGCCTGCTCACTACTTGAAAGCATAATCATTTTACATCTTCAGTATCTAAAGTATAAGTTTTGTTTTAATATGAAATGTAATAGACAGCTTTGCTTATCTGATTAAGATCAACTTGTAAGACTACATCCTATCAGCTAGACAGCCTTCCTCATAAAGTATGAGTTACTGAATTGGAATACAATAAGGTTAACAATGTATGCTCCACATTATTGCATGTTTGATCAAAGTGGTGACCGTTTCTGTGAAGTGAATAATCACCTTTGCTAAATCAGCTCAACATGTTTTATTAATGGTTGCTGAACCAACTGGTAAGTCTGATCTTTTAAAGATATAAATGAATGTATCAGTATGAAAATAAATCTCAGAAATGGATCAATGTCAATAACTAAGTAGCAATGAAACTGTTCCTGGTTACAAGAAAAATAAGGTGAAAGAGCTAAAGTCAAGTCAGTGTCCATGCAGAGCCAGAGGGCTGGTCTCCACTACTGGGGATATAGACACTGCTGCAATCAATGGAGCAGGGATTGATTTTAGCAAGTCTAGTGAAGGCCCAGTAAATCGATGGCAATACGCTCTCGGGTTAACCCCGGTACTCTAGCTCTCTGCATAAGAGAGGTCAACTGGAGAGCATCTCCTGTCAACTCAGCACTGTGAAGACACCAGGATAAGTCAACCTAAGCTACGTTGACTCCAGGTATGTGAATAACGTAGCTGGAGTAGCATAACTTAGGTCGACTTACCCCCACAGTGAAGACAAGCCCACAGTGTACTCAATGGGACATAGCACAGGTGCAGGAAAATGCTTGCATGGTTCCTATTGAACTTTCAGGCCCTAATTATTATAGAATTATAGAAGATTAGGGGTGGAAGAGACTTTAGGAGGTCATGTAGTTCAACCCCCTGCCCAAAGCAGGACCAACCCCAACTAAATCATCCCAGCCAGGGCTTTGTCAAGCCGGGCCTTAAAAACTAAGGATGGAGATTCCACCACCTCCCTAGGTAATCCATTCCAGTGCTTCACCACCCTCCTAGTGAAATAGTTTTTCCTAATATCCAAACTAGACCTCCCCCACTGCAACTTGAGACCATTGCTACTTGTTCTGTCATCTGCCACCACTGAGAATAGCCTAGTTTCATCCTCTTTGGAACCCCGCTTCAGGTCGTTGAAGGCTGCTATCAAATGCCCCCTTACTCTTCTCTTCTGCAGACTAAATACGCCCAGTTCCATTAGCCTCTCCTCATAAATTATGTGCCTCAGCCTTGACATCATTTTTGTTGTCCTCCACTGGACCCGCTCCAGTTTGTCCACATCCTTTCTTTAGTGGGGCAATGCAAAACTGGACACAATGCTCTAGATGTGGCCTCACCAGTGCCAATTAGAGGGGAATAATGACTTCCCTCGATCTGCTGGCAATACTCATAATAATGAGCCCAATATGCCAGTAGCCTTCTTGGCTTCAAGGGCACACTGTTGACTCATATCCAGCTTCTCATCCACTATAATCCCCAGGCCCTTTTCTGTAGAACTGCTGCTTAGCCAGTCGGAGTCCAGCCTGTAGCAGTGTATGGGATTCTTCCATCCTATGTGCAGGACTCTGCACTTGTCCTTGTTGAACCTCATCAGATTTCTTTTAGTTCAATCTTCCAATTTGTCTAGGTCACTATGGACCATATCACTACCCTCCAGTGTATCTACCTCTTCCCCCAGTTTAGTGTCATGCACGAACTTGCTAAGGGTGCAATCTATCCCATCATCCAGATCATTAATGAAGATGTTGAGCAAAACTGGCCACAGGACCGACTCCTGGGACACTCCACTTGACACCGGCTGCCAGCTAGCCATCGAGCCATTGATCACTACTCATTGAGCCTGATGACCTAGCCAGCTTTCTATCCACCTTATAGTCCATTTATCCAATCCATACTTCTTTAACTTGCTGGCAAGAACGCTGTGGGAGACAGTATGAAAACCTTTGCTAAAGTCAAGATATATCATGTCCACCACTTTCCCCATACCCATAGAGCCAGTTATCTCATCATAGAAGGCAATCAGGTTAGTCAGGCATGACTTGCCCTGGGTGAATCCATGTCTAACCTTGAATACCTCATGTATCTTCAACTCACACTGACATTTCCTGGTGTAGAAGGAATTCAAGATTGGAATCGAAGTGGACTTATAACATCATTCACTAACTGTTTATAAGCTTCGAAATTAATCCTTTCATCATGCCCAAGCTTCCAGAAAAAGATGTTTTCTGCCTGAAAAGAAATCCCTAATAAAAATTGAATAGGGTCTGATCCTATGAAGTGCTGAGCCCTCAACTCCCACATCTTACCAATGGGAGCTGAGGACCGTCAGAGGCGATCCCTTTTTAGGCGGTGCTCAGCACCTTCCTGCATCAATATTATAGATGCTCCAGGTGTAAAATTCTCGTCCCATTGAAATCCAATGACTAAGTTCCCGTTTCCTAAAAAAATGGGGGAGGGGCAGCATTTCACCCCAGAAATATTAATCCATATTTGTACAAGTAGCAGTGATTCTCATTACAGTATATATAAAGGAGAAATTATGCACACAAAGAGTATCAAGAAGTCAGAGTGCTCTCACAGGAGACTTGCATTTGAGTGAATTGTGCCAATAACCTAATTTGATTAGCTTCAGAGAATGCAAGGCTGCAGTGTCCATTCTGGCTTGTAATGCAGAAGTACCAGCTTAACCCAGGGGGAAAAAAGCTCTTAGAAGGAGGCTTTTTTGCTGGTTCATAAATTGAACTGAAAATAATTTTTAAAAAAATCTGAAGAATACTCAACAGCAATTTCATATCCACTGTTGGCCACATGCTGGTTCTTTCTCATTCTCTTCATTTCTGCCCTTTTCAGTCTTCACTTCATAGCTCACTTCTGATATTCAAAGAATATTTTAGTCTCTGATAATGGCTCTCTTTATCTTGCACTCTTTAGTTGCACAGAATATACTGTAAATAATTGAGCATAAAAGGATTAACAAAAGTTTCCTGAAGAAATGTTATCCAGGCTACCACTAACAGTGCCATGAAAACCTCATAGCTGGTAAATGGCCTATTTAATAAATAGCAAACAATTGCTCTGTCTAAAACGATTAGAGCACGTTGAAAGTCTATTATTAACAACACTGTTTGAATGTTAATTTTTAAACTTTTTTAAAGAGATCAGAAGATGCTAATTTAATGCTCAGAAGCATCAAGAGCTCTTGTAGGAATAGTTTTTCCTGGGGCATTTCAAATGCTGTATATTTTTTAAAGGATAAACAGTCTACCTGGTGCTGAAGAATGTTTCTGCGAGGCTTAATTTCCCTGTGAAAGTATGCAGATGGCTCACAGAGGTGCACGGACCATAACCAATCAAAAGAAGACAGGATCTATACTGAAATATGTATTCCCTCAAAACTGGGAGAAATGGTGCTGTAAAGATGCATGGTTTTTGCTCTATATTTTGCAGCCTATGCTGCATCCTGTCACATGGGAGTTGATATTAGGGGTTACAGCTATATTCACAAATATTTTACTTATAAACTAGACATTGGTGAAAATTAAACACTTATACTACCTCCATTCTTCAAGATTTTAATGTAATGGACAAAATGGAATCTAGGTCCAGCCTCCACCCTGTTCCGATTTTCACTCAGCAAATGGACTTCTGTAAACTTTAAAACCACATGAGGTTTTGATAACCATTTTCATTACAAACATTAATTTTGTGTTTTATTTTTTGAAGTAATCTTGTCAAGGCAGGATGTTATCTCTTTCTGAGTTTGTGAAGTATCTACCATATTTTTGAGTTCTGCAAAACCAATAAATGGTGGTACAATGGCACAGCCACAATTTTACGGTGGTGAGGAGGGAACAATATACTACCTAGCTGCAGCTTTATGAAAGATGGTTGAACACATGGGCTCAGATTACCCTTTTGGATGGGTTATTGATTGATGATGTTTTTGCAAATGTATTCCAACAACTGTGAATTGTAAGAGCCATGCTAGATTTACTGATTGCCACCCTGAGAGTGTACAATAGATACACAGTGCAGTTGTGAATGAGTGCTTGAGCTCAATCCATTAATTACATTTATTCCTTCAAAGCCCTAACTCACAAGCCCACTGAGATGCACTGATAGAATTCACAGCTCAGTCAATATCTTCTTTCCTATGCCTCTTCCATTTCTATAATCAATTCAGTAAAGTAGAGGAAATCCTCTCTGATGAGGATGTGCAAGTAACCTAAGAAAAGAATAACTACTTTATTGCTTTGCCAGTTCTTTCATCTCCCAGTGTTCCAGTTATTGATGTGTCTCATGAGACATATCTCCTTTTTCCTATCTAGCAAGCTAGGTGAGGTAAATGTTCTATGGTTCTCCAAAACTCATCTCTGTTAATAAAGGCCCAGAAGAATCTCATGCAGGGTTCTATCATTCTGAGTGGTCAGTCTCTGACCACAAAATTGGGCTTCACAGTATTCCAGAGCAAGTATAGATACTGTACAGGAGCTGTCTAGTCTTATCAGCCTTATTAAGACTGATTGGATAAGCTGACTGCAAATAACAACAAATCTTCCATTAATGCCCACCAGGAAATCCTTTGCCACATCTGTGTTCTTGTGTCAATTGGTCAGGTTTGTCAGTTGGCCTAGTTGTAAAATTGGATGCAACCTATCCTAAGCATCTCTTAAATGAGTTAGGCTTGCATTAGAGGAGCACTTACTCAGATGCTGTAGGACTCTGAATATGTTAAACTGGAATATGAAGAGAGTGAGTCAGAGAGAGAGAGAGAGAGAGAGAGTGTGACATGAATCCCAGCCCCTTTCTATGAAATAAATAGTTAAAAATGTGGACAGTTAAATTGTTGTTCAGAATTAGTCTTGAGATTTAAGGCCCTGTTGAGATGGACAGGGGAGCTTAGATTTATTTTACGACAGTCTGCAGATTCCAGCAGCACAGCAGGTATTACATTCAGAAGGTCTGATGGCTAGAAATATATTTTTTCAGTGAAAACCTTGATTCTTCAGATTCAGATGAGTAATGGGGAGAATTCACACCTACATGGAGTTATCAGTGCCTCCCATGAAAGTCAAAGTAGGCCACATGGCTAAAGTACCATGTAATTCTCAAAAATCGGAGTGTAAAATTTTGTGAGGAGAATGGGATGGTGCTTCTGGTTTTCATTGTGTGTGTGTGTGTGTGTGTGTGTGCGCGCACGAAAATTGGTGTCTCACCCCTTATTACCGAAGAAGGCTGCCCATGGAGTCTCCAAGAGCCTTTAATATGACTTCCTAGGCTGTTGGAAGTGGTTGTTTACGAGTAAAATGAGATGCTCTAAAGCCTCACCCTTTCAGTGCTGGGTGTTCTGCCTCTGCAGCACTCCATTTTGGCAAAGAAGTTTGGAGTTTTGTTTATTTCGAACAACCTATTGCTGTGTGGAGATGTAGCATGTAAAAATAAATTCTAGTTGTTACAAAGTTTTCAGGGGGTTATTTTATCACAAGTCTGGACTTGTGTACATTTCAAATTTGCCCTGATTTCAGCAATCAGTAGCTAACAATTGACATAGCAAACAAGGACCCCATGATTTGTACTCAACCTAGTTTCGAGCAAAGGTAAGCTTCACTGGTATAAATCATTGCTTTCTCTGTCTACATGTGGTGGTTTGCCATTAATCACAGAAACTGGGGGTGAGAGGAGAGGTGGGATTGTCAATGGAGAAGAGACAAGTAACTATTTAATGCACTGTAGAGGACTGATACTGTTAAATGGCAAAGCCATAGAGGGTAAATATTATCAGAAGAACTGCAGCCGTGACCAGCTCTCTTCTATTCTTCATGGAATACAGGAGGGGTTAGGCTGTGTGGGATGCCTAAATGTCTGCTTTTCTATCTACTACCATTTTAACTAGCTTAAATCCATAGGATCAAGATAATCGCTAAATGCAAACTGACAGTGACTATTCCTTCCAGGAAGCAAGACTGGCTTGTGCAGCTGATGCATAGCTAATGCAATAAATGTGGTGCTTGAATATCTATTTAAGGAAGAAAACTGTATTTATTTTTAATCTTTTTTTTTTTAATTTCATAGAAGTAGGGATTTTTCACCTCAGATAAAAAGGAGAAAATTGCCATAAGTTGTCTTTAGTATTTTTGGAGTACTTCTTTTTCAGCATAAAAAGGTTAAATCTCTGTGTAGTGGTATAAGAAGCAGAGACTTATGGAAGTAGAGCTTTCCATTTTAGGAAATCCTCTTGTTGTAGCTTCTTGCACTAATATGTTTATAATCTATAAAATTTAATATTCTCACTTCACATAATGTTTTATATGCACTTTTGAGCATATTCATTAGCAAAATGTGAAAATTTCATTTAAATAGGATTCTTTTTTTACTCACTTTCTAAAATCAGTCTTTTTTGTGTGATGTTTTGGAGTCCACAGTTAATTTCTCAAGGGCTTTATAGATAGAAGGTCTCCTTCTCTTCCACCTGCCCTTCCATCCATACAAGTACACAGAGGAAAGGCAACAGAGACTGATATTTTCCTAGAATGAAAGACAAAAATTATATGTTTAAAAGTGTGCATTCTAGAAAAAATATATCAGCAGTTCCAGTCAGAATTTTCAAAGCAAAACAAAAAATATCTTAGGTCACATAAACTGACCTACTTAACTCCTGCATAAACTAACCTAGCCTTGAGTTTAGTCACACATTGGGCATACCTAAGAAAATTAATATGCGGTTTTATATGTGATATGCTATATCAGGGGTGGGCAACCTATGACACGCGTGCCAAACACGACACACGAGCCAATTTTTAATGGCACATTGCCGCCTCCCAGGGACAGCAGCGTGCAATTAAAAATCCTGCCCGGCCCGGCCCACTCTTCCTCACCCACTGCTCTCTCCTTGCAGGGTAGGCAAGCTTCCCCCTCCCTCCGCCTCTTTCCGCAGCGTGCAGGGTTCCTACCCCTCCTCCTCTCTCTCCCTGACGGCCCTTGCTATGGAGGGGGAGAGGGAAAAGCTGAGACGCAGTGCGCTCTCTGCTCTGGGGACATTGGGGAAGGTGGAATCAGCATATCCCCTCCAGCCCCCTGCCATGAGCCACTCAGGGCAGGGGGCTGGGAGCGCCCCTACGACCCCAGCCCACACCCCCCAACCCTCTGCCCTGACCCCTGCACCTCCCCCCCACATCCCCAGCCCTCTGCCCTGACCCCTGCACCCCCCCACAACACCAGCCCTGACTCTGGCACCCCCCACACCCCATGCCCTTACTCTTGCACCCCCCACATCCACATCCCCACCCCCACCTTGAGCACCAAACGGGAGCTCCTGCATACACACACACATACATTCCCACCTGCACCCCTCGCACCAAATGGGAGCTGCCCAGCGCTCCACACCCAAACCTCCTGCCCCAACCCTAAGCCCCCTCCCTCATTCTAGCTCCTGGCCAGATCCTACATCCCAACCCCCAGCCTGCTCTTTCACCCCCAAGCCTGTGTTCAGTGCACTCCCACCCTCGGCTGAGTGCAGAGAGAGAGGAAGAGAATGGGCCAGAACCAGGGAGAAAGTAGGTACCTACTCTATGTGGACAGGGCTGGGACCCCAGATTGGCAGGAGCCGGCGGACGGAACCCCAGACTGGCAGCGGGCTGAGCCCCTCAGCCCACTGCTGGTCTGGGGTCCCGGCCACTGGCCCTGCTCAGCCCACTGCTGGTCTGGGGTCCCAGCGGTCCACCCCGCTGAGCCCGCTGTCGGTCTGGGGTTTTGGCTGCCTGCCCCTTGCCAGCCGGGGTCCCAGACGCAAGCCCCGCTCAGCCGCTGCCAGCCTAGGTGAATGGAACCCCAGGCCGGCAGTGGGCTGACCAGGGCCAGCAGTGTAAGATCAGCATTTTAATTTAATTTTAAATGAAGCTTCTTAAACATTTTGAAAACCTTGTTTACATACGACAATAGTTTAGTTATATAATATATAGACTTATAGAGAGAGACCTTCTAAAAAACGTTAAAATGTAGTATTGGCACATGAAACCTTAAATTAAAGTGAATAAATGAAGGCTCAGCACACCACTTCTAAAAGGTTGCTGATCCCTGTGCAATATAATGAAAAACATGTATATACAAATTGTGACAAAGTTCCTCCTCTGCCTTGGTGGGTCCTGCACTTATTGGCAGATTTGCTCACCTCAGAGATTCATGGCAGTCCTCAGTTTGGCCACTTTTGTTAGTGGTTCAAACCTGCCATTCACACAGCTAACCTCATCATTGGCCAGCATGGGGAAAAGGAAGGAGAACAATCCCCGCAGTCTCTGCTGATCCACCTAGTGGGTCGGGGAATAGGCCAGGGATCTTCCCCTCTGGTGGGACCCACAGTCCATGTCAACTCCTCTTGTATCAAAATAGGGAGTTGGCGGGATGGGGGGAACGCGGACACACCCTCTACTTCGAATTCCAGCCCAGGGCCCTGTGACAACTGCATGTTTCCTGTAACAGCTGCATGACAACTACAGCTCCCTGGGCTACTTCCCCATGGCCTCCTCCCAACACTTTCTTTGTCCTCACTGCAGGACCTTCCTCCTGATGACACTTGTACTCCTCAGTCCTCCAGCCATACGCTTTCTCACTCTCAGCTCTTTGCGCACCTCTTGCTCCCAGCTCCTTGCACATGCCTCACTAACTGAAGTGAGGTCCTTTTTAAAACCAGGTGCCCTGATTAGCCTGCCTATCCTAATTGATTCTAGTGGCTTCTTAATTGGCTCCAGGTGTCCTAATTAGCCTGCCTGCCTTAATTGGTTCCAGCAACTTCCTGATTGTTCTGGAACAACCCATTATCTTACTCAGGGAAAAGGGACCTGCTTAATCTGGGGCTAATATATCTACCTTCTCTCACTCTTCTGTAGCCATCTGGCCTGACCCTGTCACAAAATGTATACAAGACAAATCCGCATTTTCACTCCTGAAATCAGTTGCAGTCTGAACCCTACTGGAAATTAATGAGCCAATGTGTAGATATCATTTGTAAAGTTACTTAATGAACAGTTGCAGCTTTGTTTGATACATATTTTGATTATTCAGTGATTATAAACAGCAACTTAGGGAAGCTGACAGATAGCTATTCCCCTCACATTTTTATATTATTTACCACTCCAGAGGATGACACAATGAGCATAAAATATTCCATATAAAGGAAGAGAAATCTGTCATTTCTATAACCCAGTTAATCTGCTGAGGTATAAGAAAAATCTTGAAAACAAATTTTGACTGATCTTTACATCTTTAGTCCATTTGGAAAGTTACATTTCGATCCATTTGTCAGTACTATGTTTATCACTGATCACTCTCTGGGCATTTCTACACGATGACATTAGGTCAATTTTATAGAAGTCAATCTTTAGTAAGTGATTTTATACAGTTGATCGTGCATGTCCCCACTAAGCGCATTAGGTCAGCGAGTGCGTCCTCAATACTGTGGCTAGCATTGACTCACAGAGTGGTGCGCTGTGAGTAGCTATCCCACAGTCCCTGCTGCCCATTGGATTTCTGAGTTAAGCTCCCAATGCCTGATGGGGCAAAAACATTGTTGCGGGTGGTTTTGGGTACATGTTGTCAGTCTCCCCTTCCTCCCTCCTTGAAAGCAACAGCAAACTATCGTTTTGCGCCTTTTTCCTGGGTTATGTGTGCAGACGCCATAGCACGGCAAGCATGAAGCCCACTCAGCTGCGCACTGCTTTTGTGAGCATTGTAAACATCTTGTGCATTATCCTGCGGTATGTGCAGAGCCTGGCTATGAGCCATGAACATGAGGAAGATTGTGAGAAGGACATGGACACAGACATTCCTGAAAGCACAGGATGTGGCAATTGGGATATCATGGCAGCATTGATTCTGGGCCCGGCAAACAAGCACAGACTGGTGGAACTGCACAGTTTTGCAGGTATGGGATGATTCCCAGTGGCGGCAAAACTTTCACATGCATAAGGCCACTTTCATGGAACTTTGTGGGTTGCTCCCCCCACCCTGAAGTGCAGGAATACCAAGATGAGACCTGCCCTGACAGTTGAGAAGCAAGTGGCAATAACCCTTTGGAAGCTTGCAACGCCTGACTGCTACCAGTCAGTTGGGAATCAATTCGGAGTGGGTAAATCTACTGTCGGGGCTGCTTTGATCCAAGTAGCCAGGGCAATCAATAACATTCTGCTAAGAAGGGTAGTGACTCTGGGAAATGTGCAGGTCATAGAGGATGGCTTTGCTGCAATGGGAGTTCCCTAACTGTGGTGGGGTGAGAGACGGAACACATATCCCTATCTTTGCACTGGATCACCTTGCCAAACAGTATATAAACCACCAGGGGTACTTCTCAATGGTGTTGCAAGCACTAGTGGATCACAAGGGCCATTTCATCGACATCAATGTGGGCTAGTTGGGAATGGTGCATGATGCGCCCATCTTTTGGAACTCTGGGCTGTTCGGAAAGCTGCAAGAAGGGACTTTCCTCCCAGACCAGAAAATTACCATTGGGGATGTTGAAATGCCAATAGTTATTCTTGGGGACCCAGCCTACACCTTGCTCCCATGGCTCATGAAGCCATACACAGGCAGCCTGGAGAGCAGTAAGGAGCAGTTCAACTATAGGCTGAGCAAGTGCAGAATGGTGGTAGAATGTACCTCTGGATGTTTAAAGGTGCACTGGCACTGTTTGCTAAGTAGGTTAGACCTCCACGAAAGCAATATTCCCATTGTTGTTGCTGCTTGCTGTGTGCTCCATAATATCTATGAGAGTAAGGGGGAGACATTTATGGTGGGGTGTGAGGTTGAGGCAAATCGCTTGGTGGCCAATTTTGAACAGCCAGACACCACGGCAATTAGAAGAGCACATGAAGGTGCACTGTGCATCAGAGAGGCTGTCAGAAATTTAAAGGGAAGGGTAACCACCTTTCTGTATGCCGTGCTATAAAATCCCTCCTGGCCAGAGGCAAAGTCCTTTTACCTGTAAAGGGTTAAGAAGCTCAGGTAACCTGGCCGGCACCTGACCCAAAATGACCAATGAGGGGACAAGATACTTTCAAATCTGGAGGGGGGAAAAAGGCTTTGTCTGTCTGTGTGATATCTTTGCCGGGAACAGATCAAGAATGCAAGCCCTCCAACTCCTGTAAATTTAGTAAGTAATCTAGCTAGAAAGTAAAAAGAAAAGGAGTACTTGTGG
Source organism: Dermochelys coriacea (assembly GCF_009764565.3). NCBI lineage: Eukaryota > Metazoa > Chordata > Testudines > Dermochelyidae > Dermochelys > Dermochelys coriacea. The sequence goes on from NC_050068.2 coordinate 177,895,381, forward strand.
CACCTTAGAGACTAACAAATTTATTAGAGCATAAGCTTTTGTGAGCTACAGCTCACTTCATCGGATGCATTCATCGGATGAAGTGAGCTGTAGCTCACAAAAGCTTATGCTCTAATAAATTTGTTAGTCTCTAAGGTGCCACAAGTACTCCTTTTCTTTTTGCGAATACAGACTAACACGGCTGCTACTCTGATAGCTAGAAAGTGCTACTTACCTCATCAGGGAGGAGTACAGAAGTCGATTTTAAGAGTCCTTTAGGTCGGCGGAATGGGGTTGGTTGTGTAGACGCATTCATTATAAAATTGACCTAACGCAGCTAAATTCGACCTAACGTTGTAGTGTAGACTAGGCCTCTGTGTCCACCAAAAACAAAATAATAACAAAACAGACTGGATACAATTTATTTTCTCTCTTAATTACTCAGCTTTCACTCTCTTTTTGATGTTATAGTCTCATTGTTATAATATCATTGTTTTCAATTATATGTATAGCATATGTAGCATGCTCTAGGAAATAGAGTAGACAAGATTTTTTTTATTAGTAAAATAAGAAACAAGGAGGAAACAGGCTTTTGAAAAAAATCAAGTCTCCTTTTAAAACAGAAATTGTTCCCTTTTGCAGATGACCTTTACAACCCATTTGTTCAATAACTAATTCCATTTATATTTCCCACTTCTCATATTTTTGTATCGTCCTGTTCCTGGCTCAGGCCTCAGAAGTATTAGCCATTCAAGGTAGGCAATAAGTCATTTGTTTGGCTTCCTTTCCCTTTGTTTCAGCAACATGAACACTTATACTGCTACACAAATTAATCAGGAGTAACAATAATCCCTTTAAAATCTTACATTTAATAACAATTGAAACTACTGTGCTGAGGACATAATTAGATGGGGTAAGGGATTTAGAACCATCTTCAAAGGTGGCTGTGGATAATTTGAAGGATTACAGAGATGTGTGGCTATAAGCAGACAGGGAAATAGAGCTGGTGACTGGAGGCCTTCTAGATAGTGTGACAAAGTTCCTCCTCTGCCTGGGTGGGTCCTGCGCTTACTGTCGGATTTTCTCACCTCAGAGGTTCACGGCAGCCCTCAGTTTGATTCTGACAGCTTCTTGATTGGCTGCAGGTGTTCTAATCAACCCGTCTGCCTTAATTGTTTCCAGAAAGTTCCTGATTGTTCTGGAAACTTCCCTGTTATCTTACCCAGGGAAAAGGGATCTACTTAACCTGGGGCTAATATATCTGCCTTCTATCACTCTTCTCTATATAATACATCTGCCTTCTATCACTGACTTCCTTGACGCCTTTGAGGAGCAGTGAGCGCTGTCCTCGGTTCTCTGCTCAGTATCCCCGTCCAGTTCCCTTCGTTTGACCCTTTGACCACACTCCTGTCCCTGTTGTTTCATTAGTTGTCCCCCATATTCATTTGGTTTCTAGGTCCTGTGGATCCCCCTCTTAGGCTGGAGGGGCTCCTTTAGCTGTGGAAGCCCACCCACTTCCCGGATCCTAATAGGATCACTCTCCTCTAGCCATCTGGCCCGACTGTCACGATAGGTTTTATAGGACAAAAGTCCAGCAAATTTTATTTTAGAAACTTAATTACTTTAGAAAACCTGGTCTTTTGGTATAATTTCCTGCTTTAAAAATAAGGTTTTTTCCCCACTACCGTTTCATCCTTTTCATAAATGCATCAGTAATAGGGAGTAGGAGTAGTTCTTCGCTCTGTTGTATTTGAATATGTAGGCATGCTCATCTCTGAGTGTTTGTTTCCATCTTATGGGTAATTACAGCATATATTGCATGTTATTTCCCCGGTGTACAATGGAGAGCTGATCATTTACACTCCAAAGAAATAATATTCATAGAATCACAGGAAAATATACATTCTATGCTGCTCCATGTAAGATCCCTATTAGGATGTTTTTGTTTAATAGACATGCTACTTTGTTTTAACACTTTTGAGCATACCAAAGTACATCTTGGAAGAAACCATTTACTTAAATAGCTTACATGACAGGGAAGTATTTGAGAGTTGATGGAAATCAATACAAAAAGAGACATTACTATTTTCAGGCTTTTAGGAGAGATGTATAGACAAAGTTGTTAATTGGTTTCAAATGGCAGCATTTCAGTAGACTTCACAGACATTCAGCCGTAGGTACTTTCAATCTGCTGTAACTCCACTTGACTTTCCATCTATTTTCTTTGGTGGATCTAGAAAAGAATGACATTAATATTAATTGTGCAGCAGGCAATCTTTTACAAACCTGATTTTTTTTTATGTCTGCGGATGAGTTGGTCAAGTTAAGTGTCACTAAAAAGTATCATGTCTTTTTATAAGAAATACTTAATGGCCAAATTTTCAGAAATGGCTGATAATTATGGGTGCCACAATGTTGGGTGCTCAACTTGATGCTTTAAAGGCGCTTGCTTTTCATAAATCATTGGCCCTCTGAAAAATCAGGCACCTTTAAGGATTTTCAAGCACTAGAAAGTTTAGGCACACGAAATCACTAGTTGTTTTGGAAAATCCTAGGTTTATAAAATAAAAGTATGCCTAACTGCATTTTCTCTGCTTCTGTTTCTCTGCATCCAATCAAATTGTAATTAAACACTGTCTACAAAGAGAACAAAATGGCATGTGTCTGAGGATCGCACTTCAGATTTCTGAAGTTCAGTTGACACTTGCTGTATGTATTACTTAGCTGGATTTGGCAATGGTTGCCTCAGAAAGACTGAACTAAATTAGCATGGAAAATAACACACTTTGATTCTGCTACAGGGGTTCTGCCTGCCTTGAACACAGTTTAAGTGGCAGAATAGTGTAGGAATGCCCGCAGTGTTGCTGCCAACTTCAGGCATGTCAGTTCCACAGCCATTAAACTGACATCCTCATGAATGTTATTTATAACTATATTGTAGGACAGCAAATCCAGTATTGAGGTAAATAGATTTTATTGGAAGGAATTCAGTGGAAAGCTTTTAGGTATACAAGCTGGGAACAATCTATGGTGTGTTAATCCTAGGCTGGGGCAAAGATGAAAGTTGTGTTAGGAGCCAAAAATACATGGAAATCTAAAGGAGTACTTGTTCTTCAGAAGCATCTATTTAAAAAAATAATAAACTAATAAATGAGCCCTGTAGAATAACAATTTTAGAAAGAATGGATTTTTTTATTCCAAAATACTAAATTTTGGATTATAACAGACGAAGTTTCTTGGTTTGTCATTTATTAAACTTTTCCAATAAGCTTAAAAACGTGAAGCAATTCTGGACTTTTAGGATAAAATATATTTAGATCATATGCAGCAAAATCAATGAAAATAATCTGATGTCATAATTTGCAGGTTAATTTAAAATTAAGATTTTGTTTGCTCAAAAATATTTTGTTAAGCGAGAGCATTTACCATGGAAATATGTGATAGCGAAGGATTACGTTCTACCCTGTAACTAATAGAGAAAAAATATCAGCAATCATTCAAATCTTTGAATCTGCCTCTGAGAATAGGATTGCTATCAACTATCTAATTCAGCACCTCTGGAGCAAGGAGATATTTTCTCCCTCTGACCATAAAAAAGGATATTTGTTCTTGACATAACAGGTGGAGGAGATAAATAAGTGTGTTGAGGTGGGAGTGGGGAAGATAGGATGTCAAAAATAATTTGTGCATAATTCTTCACCAATATGGAGAATTAATCACAAATTGCCACCTGCCTATCCATTATCAGAGAGCAGTTTCTTGTATCAAAGTAGCAGCCATGTTAGTCTGTATTTGCAAAAAGAAAAGGAGTACTTGTGGCATCTTAGAGACTAACAAATTTATTTGAGCATAAGCTTTCGTGAGCTACATCAGATGAAGTGAGCTGTAGCTCACGAAAGCTTATGCTCAAATAAATTTGTTAGTGTCTAAGGTGCCACAAGTACTCCTTTTCTTTATGCAGTTTCTTGTAGGGGCTTGAAAGTGCCTTAACAAATTTAGATTGGAAGCTTTTTCTACTTAAAAGGGGTGGCACAAGAGAAAATGCTAACCCATTTGCCAGAGAAGTAGAGGCAGGTGAAGCTGGCATCACTAAAGTCTAACTACTTAATGAAGAGTTCATAATATGATTAGCTTTCTGGATGGGGAATGAAAAAAGAAACCTCTTTATGTAATGGCTGCAAGGAAAATAATATCCCATTGCTCAAATAGGTTTGGATGTTTGTATTTAGTTCCTTCATGGGCTAAACATCAGTTTGGCTTATGACCGTCTGTTTTTAATCGGCGATTTGTATCCCATACAAATATTGAGGGTGGCCTGAGCATTTTGGGACAGTGCTGGCCATGTGAGTTGAACCAAAATAATTATATCTGTAACCTCACAGAAGAGAGAGCAAGCTTTTCCCCCCTTGATACAAATTCTCACGTGGCTTGTGATTGTGAGATTCCCAAGGTGTTCCTAGAAGCTGCTTCATTGTTTATAAACAATACTTTTTTTTAAAAGCCCCTGTTAATTGTATGGGAAGTGCAAGCATGTGGTTGTATGCCTTGCTTACTTAAACTCATGCAATTCTATTAATTTCAACAAATCTGTTTATGCCACCTGACAATTTGGCCTAATATACCCACATAGTATGTCTCATTACTCAGTGTTACAGTATGTGAAAGGTGATAATACTTGTGTGAAAGGGGATTTGTGCTGTGAGAGCCTTGACAATGAGTACCAGAACCTCAGCTAGTGTAAATCAACACAGCCCCATGGATTTCAATGGAATTACACCGATTTAGGACAGATGAGGTTCTGGGCCTGTTTCCTGAACTGTGTGAATTTTAAACTTTACACATAATCCATCAGTAACACATATTTTTTGCTATCTTTTCTCTCTAAAGGAAATGAAACATTCCCTATCCAAAGTCTAAAAGTCTATCTGTCCCACACAGGGACCTATGAGGACATTACCTCATAGCTGGTTTTGTGTGTTTTGAAGGAAAGGAAGAGGCAGTTAGTTTCCACCACATAGCTGTCCATTCTGTCAGCAGTTTCTGTACCCAGTTTTTCAGATTGCACAGCTCTAGAGAATACAGTTTTTCTGGTTTTGTTTTTGCTGCATTGAGCCTATGGTTCAGTATTCATTGCATGTCTTCTAATTTTTATCTTGTAGTGAATTTTTAAAAGCAACATTTTTTTGTAAAATCTTGCTGTTCTATATGCTAACATTTGTAGCTCTGCATACGAATTGCCATACTGTCCTATGGTCTCCTTACTCTGCTGGAGATAGAGATCTGTATGACGGTGAATTGGCTGCAACTTGACCAAAATAAAACTAGAGCAGAAGTAAGCACTAAGAAGAATTAGTAAAGGCAGTCTACATGCCATATATTCAAGCAGACTGGAAAGATAGTTTACAGTGCCTGGATCATATTAATTCCATTACTGCTTCAGGATTCCGAGGCAGGAATGGTGGTCCATGGTGCATTTTTTTTCCACTTATGGCCAGATAAGGGTTGCAATTTTCTTCTTCAATTGAGAAGTGTTGAAATGGTCATCCTCTCCTTTTTCTCTTTGTTTAGACTGCTGTAATTCGCTCTCAGTAGCAATGCCATTTAAAACCATCCAGGAGCTTCAACTAGTGAACAAACTGCTTGCTAGCCTTCTGTGCTCTTACACAGGATACTTCAGAGCTTGGTACTAACTTCCATTTGAATTACAGGCATAATTCAAGATATCAGTGACAATCTCTTTAAAGCCTTGAATTATCTAGTACCTGAGAGATTGCCTGTCACATCAAAATAACGTATAAACAAAAGTTAGACTCAGTTGGGATGCTCTTGATGTCAGTCCCTGAAGTTGCATTCTCTAGGTTTATTAGCAGAGCTCTCTCTGTAACATCCCTTTTACCTTTTTGATTTTTGTTAAACGAGCTTGAATAGAGAAACCCACTTCCTAAAAGTTACCCTGTTCTCAGTAAGGGAACGTATTTTTACAGGAACTCAGCGACAGTCAATGGAATTTACCATGTGAGACGGAGGGAATTCTATTGAGTTAGGACTGTGGGGACTTCAAAGTACAAAATAAAACTAATTGGGTTTTTTCGGTTTGCTATTTTATCTTTTTGGTCCTTACAGTTTGGATATATTGTGAATTGAGTTGTTTTTGTGCTATTTACCAAGAGTAGTATAATATTTTTATTTAGTTAGTTAGTTACATATTTTGTATCACAGTGCTTGGATGCTCATGAAATAGGTTCTATCAGAGTTTAACAACATAACTTAATTCAGACTCTCAGGTCAGTTGTTAAACATCCTCACTAAGTCTGGAATATGCAATTCCACTTCAAAAAGTTTCAAAGAGAGTATTTTACACAAGCACGCTCATAGAATTCTGAACTCTAACACAACCCGAAGAAATTTATAATTTTAATTGGTAATCAAATTATTGAAAAAGCAAACTAATATATACAGCCAATGCACAATTTTCAACTATTTATAGCTTTTTACATTTGTAAGCCAAACATCTTCACATATTTCAAGAACACGTCTCATTACTGAACTTCTTTTTTTATACTATTGTATTTATCTTTAAAGTCTAGGGCAAGTTGCCAAAAAAGCCCTTCCACTTTCATTGAAATTCACCTCAGTGCATGGGGGTAGTACAAAATACATGCACCATTTAAACCAGAGGTGGGCAATCATAGAATCATAGAATCATAGAATATCAGGGTTGGAAGGGACCCCAGAAGGTCATCTAGTCCAACCCCCTGCTCAAAGCAGGACCAAGTCCCAGTTAAATCATCCCAGCTAGGGCTTTGTCAAGCCTGACCTTAAAAACCTCTAAGGAAGGAGATTCTACCACCTCCCTAGGTAACGCATTCCAGTGTTTCACCACCCTCTTAGTGAAAAAGTTTTTCCTAATATCCAATCTAAACCTCCCCCATTGCAACTTGAGACCATTACTCCTCGTTCTGTCATCTGCTACCATTGAGAACAGTCTAGAGCCATCCTCTTTGAAACCCCCTTTCAGGTAGTTGAAAGCAGCTATCAAATCCCCCCTCATTCTTCTCTTCTGCAGACTAAACAATCCCAGCTCCCTCAGCCTCTCCTCATAAGTCATGTGCTCTAGACCCCTAATCATTTTCGTTGCCCTTCGTTGTACTCTTTCCAATTTATCCACATCCTTCCTGTAGTGTGGGGCCCAAAACTGGACACAGTACTCCAGATGAGGCCTCACCAGTGTCGAATAGAGGGGAACGATCACGTCCCTCGATCTGCTCGCTATGCCCCTACTTATACAACCCAAAATGCCATTGGCCTTCTTGGCAACAAGGGCACACTGCTGACTCATATCCAATCTACAGCCCGCGGGCCACAGCCGGCCCGCGGGACCCTCCTGCCCAGCCCCTGAGCTCATGGCCCGGGAGGCTAGTCCCCGGTCCCTCCCCTGCTGTCTCCTCCCCACACTCCCCACAGCCTTGCTGCACCACCGGTGCAATGCTTGGGGTGGTGAGCTCCTGGGGCAGCGCAGCTGCAGAGTCTGGCCTGAACCAGTGCTCTGTGCTGTGCAGTGCATGGCTGGCTCCAGGCAGCATGGTAAGGGGGCAGAGAGTGGGGGGGCGGGAGTTGGAAGGAGGGTAGGGGAGTTTGGGGGTGTGTGCATGGGGGCAGGGCTGTCAGAGGGCAGAGAACAGGGGTAGTTGGATGTGGTTAGGGGTCCGGAGGGGGGGAGCAGTCAGGAAGGAGGGGAGAGTTGGATGGGGCATCAGGTGGCAGTCAGGGGGTTCTGGGGGTAGGGATCCTGGGGGAGCCGTCAGGAAGGAGAGGGGGGTTGAATGGGGTGGTGGAGGGCAGTCGGGGCAGGGGTTCTGGTGGTGGTCAGGGAGAAGGGGTGGTTGGATGGGGCAGTGATCCCGGGGGGGAGGGGCAATCAGGAACGAGAGAAGGGGTTGGATGGGGTGGCGGGGGTGCAGTCAGGGGTGGGAGTTTTGGTGGTAATCAGGGGACAGGAAGCGGGGGGGTTGATGGGGCAGGGGTCTGGGGGGGGACACGTCAGGAGAAGAGAAGCGAGGGTAGGGATCCAGGACTGGGGGCTGGCCACACCTGGCTGTTTGGGGAGGCACAGCCTCCCCTAACCGGCCCTCCATACAATTTCCGAAACCTGATTTGGCCCTGAGGCCAAAAAATTTGCCGACCCCTTATTTAAACCCTCAAAATAGGCCTGAAGGCACACAGGCCTTCTGCTGTGCCTCCACATAGGGATGAATTTCACTCTGTCTACATTTGGAATGAGGGGTAGGATTTCCCAGCTCACATAGACATACTCACATTAGCGCTCATAGTACTAGCATACTAAAAATAGTAGTGATGGGGAGGTAGCCATTCCCAGTATGTACCCCTGGGGCCCGGGCAGGTTTGTGCTCAGCACAGCTAATCTGTTCTGCCATTCACCACTTCCCATGCTACCACTGCTACACTTACTTTTAGAGTGCTAGCTCAACAACAGCTAGCTCACAGGTCTCTATGAGAGCTGGGAATCCCACCCCACGCTCCAGGCATAGACCGAGTCTTAAAGGTTCCATTCCTTATCTATGCTCAAGACTCAAATGGAATAAATCCCATACTCACTGTTGCTCTCAAAAACAGTGAGTGTTTTGCTTACATTTTCAAAACAATATTCAGCTGAAATATCAGGTGAAAATCTAAAAGTTACAAGCAACAGGAAAAAGTGCCTTCATATTGGAGCTACTTAGGCAGCCTGAACTATCACTGTTGCTATGTGATCCAACTATAATTCTATTAGCAATAAGACTCTACAGGGAGTGTGTTTCCAGGCAATTATTATACTTTGGTGATTAAAGTAATTCTAGATATGACCTTGTCTCTTAGAACACCACCAGGAGTGTGTTATAATCACACACAAACACTCCCTCTTTCATCTTATTGATTAATTATAAAACACTTACAATAAATATTTTGTAGGGGAGAAATGGAGTACCATGGCACCATTTTAGTACTGTAGTTTTCTTTTAAAAAAATAAAAACTCATAAAAGCTATTTATATCCTATTTTTAAAACTGGCTTACATCAAATGATCATACACAATATTAAAACTTGGAGGTACACAATCCATAAAATGCTTCCTTTTACACCACAGTTGAGGAAAAATACCTGAAGATTCACACACATATTTAAAACTGCTGCTGTTAGATTAGAAATGCTAAGTAAAATCTTGATTATTTACAATAGCTTCTTTAATTTTACATTAAACTAAATGAATAAGCCATTGCAGCCACAAATCAATTTGTTATGGAGCCAGAGGAGGTAGGAGGGATATTAGCTGACATAAAAATACTGTGCTTTTCTGTGCTTCTTACTACTTTTTCTCCATTGCTCAAAGGCCTTTACATTAATGAAATGCATTTTAATCAATAAATTGTGTTCTGTCAAAGATTTTTTTTCTGCTTGTATCAAAATTTGAATCCAATTCAGTGTAGACAAATTACTTTCAGCCCTCCATTTCTTTAGTAAACCTACTTGAACATTCACAAAACTGAGATAGCTAACTAAGAAACAAAATAAACATATTGAGGATGGGTTTTCTCTGAATTTAAAAATATTCCTTCAGTATTGGAAAATATAAAGAACTGTAGTGAAGAAATGTGTATATGAACTGACAATTTGCCCCGCTCTTATGAACTCTGCAGACAATAAATTACTATATAATAAATCATTACATACAGATAATGTAGGAGGTAGGCCTGATCCAAAGCCCATTGAAGTCAGAGGAGCCATCAATAGCTAATTCATTATAATATTATGTGTATTAATAGAGTAATATCATATCTAGTATTACGTATAATGAATTATTTTACAAGATTCTGCAGCCATGTTTATATCACCAAGAAAAAACATTGTTGATTATGGCTATGGCACAAGTTAAATATTAATAATTGAGGTATAAGGCATTTCCTGGGGATAAATGACCAGCGGGGAGTGCTGATGGCCTGAGGCAAAGCCAAGGGCCATTACCCAGCCAGTCATTAATTCCCCAGGAATTGCCCTATGCCAAGTTCATTATTGCTATTACAACTTTATTTAAAAAAAGTTTTACCATTTTTTATCCTTTATAGTATTACACTTTCAAAATGCTGTAAGAAAAATGAGTTCAATAGCATTAGTTCAATAGCACTAGGGAATTGGAATCTGAGCCGAAGTCAGTGGAAAGTCTGCCATTCACTTCTATGGATCAGGTCCTTGGTGCCCAGTACAGTCTGTGATAAGAAATGCTGTTTCAATTTCTAATATACTGTCAGGGTTAAGGATTTTTTTTTAATAGAAACTGCAAACATTCACATTAAGGTAGAGCACATTAAGGTTTTCAAACTTTTGTACTGGTGACCCCTTTCACATAGCAAGCCTCTGAGAACATTTTTAATGTTTATATAATAATTATTAGTAGTTTGCTAGTTTTAGGAATAAGATTGGGCATCCCTTTTTAGGAGTTTGGTTCCCCGTGAACCCTCCTCCTGCCTCTTATACCAACATGTGGATACTGCACTATGCCAAAAAACCCTGGCTTTAAAATCTGCACCTCCTGCCCGCATTCCTTCTCAGTCAGCAATGAACATCATCACAGCCTCTGCTGCTTGGGAGAAGCCCATATTTCATTCAGGTGCAGTGTCTGCCAGTCCTTCCCAAGCAGTACCCAAAAAGGCCAGGTTCTCCACCTCCAGGAGCACCTCATGGAAGTCTCCCTGAGACCTCATTCGGATCCTGGCTGAGCAACCCCTGTACCCCGGACGCAGGCCTGAGGCTACCAGGAGTGTGCCTCCAGCTAAGAAGTCTGAGCCAGTTCCAGCAGTACCATCATTATGGATCCCACACTGGGGCCTTGTTGGGAAGTAAAGAAGCATGAACATAAGCATGGCAGTAAGTCTTCCTCTAGACCTAAGAAGGAAAAGACTCCCTCCATGAGTTCGTCATAGGATAGAACACACTCTAAAGCGCACAAACGTGAGAAGAAGCCACATAGAGTGACAGATCTACTGATATCAAGCATGGGCCCACACCCATAGTCAACATTGGTGCCCTTCAGGGAAGATTCCAGGGAAGACTATTGCTTCCATATCAGTCTGGGGACTGAAAAAGTGTGCTTGACTCCAGGGAGGTTGGGAAAAGTGCTGAGCCCTAGGAAGTGTTTGCCCTGCAAGAACCAAGGGCCCATACCTTCTGGGGATGTTTACTTCAAGGTAAACATTATCTCCAGCATCAGAAATGCTGCATCTGAGACACTCCTCTCCGACTGTTCTGGTGGGATATGCTCTTCCGCTTCCTCACGGTACCACCGATGGAACCGCTCTCAGAGTTTTTGTCTTTGAAGGAATTGGGTGGGAATCAGAGATCATCCATCTCTTCCCACCACTATGAATACCAATGGCAGCCTTCTACATGGTGGCAGTATCCTCCACTCCAGCCAACATGGAGTCACTGGTTCCTGGCATGGTGGGGCCCTCCACATACCCTTCGGATCAGTCATGCTGGCTTTTTTTGGGATCCTGGCCCCAATACCCAGCTTTGGAACCCATCCGTTCTATCAGAGAGTCATCTCCTATTTCACTGCCTTCAAGTAGACACTTGGAACCGGTAATGGAAGATGGGCTGAACAGCCTAGCTTCAATGGTACCACCAGAACAGAAGATTTCCATCATCCTCACCAGATGTGGAAGTGCCTTCGACTTCCCCCCCCCCATCCCCTGATGACCATCACCAATTTCAGGATCTCCTATGTAGAGTTGCAAGAGAACTTCACATTCCCCTGGAAGAGATCCAAGATGCTCAGTATAAACTGCTGGATATACTTCACTCATCAGTGCCAAGCAGAGTTGCTTTACCAATCAATTATGCCATTCTTGAGCCAACTAGAACAGTTTGTGATATGCCAGCCACGTGTACGCCTACCCCAAAAGGGGCAAAAAAAAGATACTATGCACCACCCGAGGGATCTGAGTTTCTGTTCCTATACCCCCTCCAAAGTCACTTGTGGTACAAGCAGCCACAGAACAGGCTAGACAACATCATCCATGCTACATCCCATATGACAGGGTGGGCAAGTGACTGAACTTTTTAGGCTGCAAGGACTTCTCCATCCCCAGTTTTCAATTTAGGATTTCAAATTACCAAGCATTGCTTGCCAAATATGATTTCCTGAATTACAGCAAATAGGAGGACGTTGCCAACAACCTAGCATGGCAAGACTGGGCCCACTTCCCAGCAGTTATTGGGAACTAGGGGAACTAGTAGCAAGGACCTTGCTTCAATCAGCAGTAGATGCGGCCGATATTGCATCACGCACAATGTCCATGGGCATCATCATGAGAAGGGAGTTGTGGCTCCACTCCTCAAGTTTTTCCAAGGAGGTACAATATACCATAGATGAGTCTCTTTTAAACACAAACAAACAAGGAGGCATGAAGTCAACCACTGTGTGTTTGGATGCATCCAATCTATGGAATTGGTGTATTGCCCAGAAGATCATGTTTTCTGCAGACTATCTTCCAGAGACTCATCGACTGATTGAAGAGTCCCTCAGCAGAAGATTCATCACCAATTACAAATAGGAACTTCAAACACCATAGTGAGCAATATCTTCAACCAATGGGTAACTCCAAACAAGGATCTCTCCATCTCCTCTGCCAACAACAAATGCAGCACGTACTGCTCCAGAAGGAGTATTGGTCTCCACTCTCAGGGTGATGCGTTCATACTCCTTTGGTCTGACCAGATCAACTATGCCTTTTTTTCTCTGCCACTCCTGCAATGAGTATTCCACAAAATCAGGTGTTAGAGCGCAACAGTCATCCTGATCACCCCTTTTGGATCCAGACAGTTCTGGTTTCCTAACCTTCTCCATAGGTCAGCCCATCCCTCGCTTCTCATCCCCATCTTCCCTGAGCTTCTAATGCAACACAATGGCAAGATCAGACATCCTAATCTGCCAATGCTTCACCTCAGAGCGTGGTATTTGGATGGGCACCTTCTCTAGAATGAGCGCGTTCATCAGAAGTGCAAAATAGACATTCTTTCTTGCTTCCCAAGAGAATATCAGGCGCCCTTACCAGGCAAAGTGGAAGCATTTTGCCTCCTGTGCCCAACAGAAAGGGCTTTCCCCAGAAGAGGGGGAAATTTCCTTTCTTTTAGAATACCTCCTCTCCTTGAAATTGTCTGGCCTTGCTCTCAACTCTCTCAAGGCAGAAATAGGCACTTTCCATCCCCACATGGAAAGGCACTCCATATTAACACACTTGTTGACTGCTAGGTTTTGGAAAGGCCTCATCAGAATTTTCCCACCCGTACAACCTGTTGCTTCCCAGTGGGATATCAACTTGGTTATACTGGCACTAGTGAAACACTGGCTTTGTGTTCTATGCCCTTCCTTTCCATGAAAATCACCTTCCTTCTGGCTATCACAACTTGGGGCCATTCACCATTTTACATAAGGATAAAGTCTCCCTGCACCTACATCCCAAGTTTCTGCCAAAGGCCATATCCCAGTTTCACCTCCACCAACACATCCACTTACCTGCTTTCTTCCTGAAGCCTCATGCCTCAAAACGGGAACAATTTCACTCCCTCAGCATCCACCAGGCCCTGGCCTTCTACTTACAGAGGATAAGGCTGATTAGGAAATCCCCTAATTGTTTATTGTAATAGCTGAGAGAGTTCTGGGACAGGCGATCTCCACACAGAGAATATCCAAGTAGATTTTGGGGAACATTATGCTATGCTATGAGTTGTTGGGATTGCCTCTGCCCCTTGGGGTGAGGGCCTGTTCCATGAGAGCCCAGACTTCAAAAAAGTTCACAGGACTATCATGGTGAACAAAAACTGAAAATGCTAAGGGAAGGGTTACAAGAAAATTGTTTTTCAACATAAGAAAGTGAAATAATGTGTCTCAGTCACATTGTTTTTCTTTTAAGTGAATCTCATGCTGAATTAAATGCTCATAAGAAATGCCAGATTTTAGCCCTTGAAAAAGTTCTGTAACAATCCATGGAACCTAAATAGAGTAAATGGAAGCAGATGTGGAAAACTACACTTCACCATCTACCCAGCAGCTCTGGAGATCCACATTTAATCAGCTCAGCTGAATCTTCCCTAAGTGGAATGGAATCCCAATGTGGCTATCTGTCTTCAATGCCCTCAGTATGGAGGCTGTAGTGAGGGGAAAGGGGTAGGGCTGGACACTTATACACTCTGAGGCATGTGTATTTATATTTTTAGGTTAGGTAGGTTATTTTAGAATCCTTACATATCTGCCATTTTCTTTTGATAGCACTATGCCATTTGGTTTATGGCTGGTTGAAGTGAGGCAATGCGATCCAGAGGAAAAATGGGGGGTCATCATGAGTTCTAATCTGAGCTCTGTGACTGATTCATTATTTAATCTGTGGCTTCAGAAGCCAATTAATTTGTCTGTTCCTTTAATTTCCTCATCTGTAAAATAGGGGCCATCACAGGAATATTTTTGGACAAATTAATTAATATTTCTATAGACCATTGAACATGGAAAACATTATAACAAGGACTAATTAGTAGTCTTATTGCAGAAATCATTAGTCCTTTCTGATAGTCAAAGGTAGTCCTATACAAATCTTTGTTAGCAAATTATCTAATCCCCTTCAACTGAGCTATCATTCTACAGACTTAAACATCCTGCTTTTTATTCACACCATAATAAAAGGCAGTTGTGCTCAGCTGAGAAATTGTTGTTGCTACATGATGGCCAGCTCGCTGCCGTAAAATTCTGTTCAAGCTACTTGTATGTCTTATGTATAAAGTAAATGTTTATCTTTTAATTAACTTAATTGTGACTGAATACAACATGCAGTATGGCTCACAGTAATAGTTATATAACTGTTTGTGGTAGAATATAACCAGTTACCCAGTATCCAGTGCCAACATAATGCTGAGGAAATTAACTGTTATGTAAAATGAACATGACATTATGGGGGAGAAAAAGCAGTCACATTTTATTGTCAATAGAAATTCTGAAAGCATGCATATTAGATTAGACCCAACCTAATTGGGGGATATGGGTGGCTTGAAGTACAGTAATAGAAACAGGCGCTAATTCGTGTCATGATACGCCATGTCACTACCACTTGAAATTCCATTGGGCAATATTAATTCAAACAGAGGTCTATGCCACTAATAAACGAGGTAAATTGAGTCAATTACTAATTTCATGCTTTTATGATTTTTGGTTTAGATAGATAATATCTGCAATTTAATACACTGTCCTCTAGAGATCTTGACCACTTACAAAGAACATGTGTTCACAGCATTTTTTGTGCTATTCATTTTGTTAAACATCTCTCCTGTACACCAAGCAACATTAAAGGCCAAGGGAAAGAAGAGAAGCCATTTTTTCCAACTGTTTGCCTTTCCTCCTTGATAAAACTCTTAATCATTTGTTTATGGTTGGTGTTTTTGCCTTTAAGCAGTTTTTCTGTTGTCCAGAGTCATCTATTGTTTTGTTTTTGGCATGTAGTGGCACAGCAATTTCTGCATTAACTGCGTAAGTCAGTACTTTCCAATTGACAGTTTACTGCTGTACAATCAATTCACATATCCTTCTGTTATCTTAGTAAGGATATTCTGTGCCAGTGCAGGACAGGGAAGCAGCAGTTTAAACCCATACTCCTTAATCATGGGCATTGGGGCTGATTATGGCAGACTGGGAGAAGCCTTGAAGTCTGCTCTAATTGGTACCCTGCCTTGTAAAGACCCTGATGAGTCTGGTGGCAGCTGGGGAATAGGTAAGAAGAGGGAATGTGCTTTATCCTGCCACTTTTTCCCCCCTCCTCCCACCAATATTCCTGCAAGGGGTTATGAAGGCTATGAATTTGAAGCTGCAGCTTCAGCAGAGGCCTCGTGTAGGGTAGGGCAGTGGTTCTCAAACTAGGGGTGCTGCTTGTTCAGGGAAAGCTCCTGGTGGGCCGGGCTGATTTGTTTACCTGCCGCTTCCGCAGGTTTGGCCGATCGCGGCTCCCACTGGCCGCGGTTCACCGCTCCAGGTCAATGGGGGCTGCAGAAAGCGGTGCAGACCGAGGCATGTGCTGGCCGCCCTTCCCGCAGCCCCTACTGGCCTGGAGCGGTGAACCGCAGCTAGTGGGAACTGCAATCGGCCGAACCTGCGGACGCGGCAGGTAAACAAACCGGCCTGGCCCACCAGGGGCTTTCCCTGAACAAGCAGCGCCCGTAGTTTGAGAACCACTGGGGTAGAGATTCTTAAAATGTCTTCACTTAGTTAGAAAGAGTGCTTAAATCAGCTTCTCACTGTTTCTTCCAGTTAATTTAGAGATAGGAATGGGAGAAAGCAGGTGGAACATTAGTTGTAGAATAATTTCAATGCTGCTGCTCCTTACTGTGAATCTGTGTAAAGGGGATTATTTTCTTAAGGCCTAGCTCTAAATCCTTCCTCAGGCAAAACTTCTGATGATCAGTAATGAGTGCAGGATATTTGGGCCAAATTCAGACCTATTTTGACTTCAATGGAGTTGTCTGATCACTTTGTATCTGAAATTATTTCAAGATCAACAATTTCTTTAGTATTTAGTATTTAGTACAGAATATAAATATTAAATAAATGTCCCCACTTCCCCGCTCCCCCACACCTCTTATGACTTAATCCAGCAATGGCTATAGGAGAAAAAGGTCACCATGGTCGGTGAGCAGCATCCCATTCTTCCCCCTTCTGAGATTTCATGCAACTGAACCCAAGTATTTTAATTAGTTTTACTCTCATTTACTTTCACAGTGTCTGATCTTCTGTCTAGATGGAGAGATCGAAAACAAACTACTTGTCTACCAATTATGGCAGAATAACAAGAGACCAAAACTGGTTAAGTGGAAGTATTAGTTCCTTTGCTTCAATTAAGTTGCCTATCGTTCATATATATCTGTAGTGTTAGGGAGATATTTGTCCATCCCACATATGAAGTTCCAAAACAATAACTACTAGGTAGCTTTGGTTTTATGCTGAGGCTAGTAGTTTTATTACTGCACAATCAGACAAGCCAGTTATTGAGATTGCGTTAAATAGCCAGTGGGCAAGAGTCTCATAGTAAGGAATTTGCATTAATACAAGAGTTGGATATAACTGAAGAGAG
Source organism: Dermochelys coriacea (assembly GCF_009764565.3). Taxonomy (NCBI): domain Eukaryota; kingdom Metazoa; phylum Chordata; order Testudines; family Dermochelyidae; genus Dermochelys; species Dermochelys coriacea. The sequence continues at coordinate 177,912,522 of NC_050068.2, forward strand.
CCCCTCATTTGTGTTCAGAAAGGAAATAGTGCTGAAGAAGCTTATCTTGCACTGTTTTCTACTTGACCAAAATCAATACATTCTGGACAGAAAAAAAGCAGTATGAATACTTAAAAAAGAAGTAATAGAAACAACACAAACCTAAAAACCTGAAGTTTGTGTTGCATTTTACTTCTATTAATTTACATAAACAAACGATATCTAGGGCTTCTGTTTAAAATAATTGGCTCGAGGTCCCATCTAAAATGTTATCCATTCTGACATTTCAGAAACTTAATATTTAGCTCTCCTGGTCGCTTATGCAGAGTTCTTCCCTGCTTCAAGAACTCTGAAGTCCTTGGGACTATGAAACCACAAATTCCTTTTTTTTTTTTGGGGGGGGGGGGAGCGGGGAAATGAGAAACATCTATTTACAGAGTAAAATGAAATTGGCAAAACTCAGTGTGAGTGGTCTGGCCAACCCCATAGTGTTCACAGCTTATTTGTTGGGGGCCCCAGAACTTTCGATAAAATACAATCCCCTCCTATCTAAACCTCATTCACAAACCCAATCATACTCTATGGGGGTCAAGTAGGTGCAGGGAGAATTCTTCAGCCTGGCTGCTGCAGTGCAGTGATGTCGACACCACCAGGCCACACTCCAATCTGTGACTGTCAGTTTGGATTCCACAATGTCAGCTGCAGAAGGCCAGGTTGCATTCAGCAAATTCAACTGTCCCAGCTCATCTGCTGCCCAGTACAGTTCAGCGAACTCAGCTCTACCAGCTAGTAGGTCTAGCCCCACAAAGTCAGCTCCACTTCTACCAGGTCAGTCCTATCAAGTCAGCTTCACACAGCCTTCAGGATCGGAGGAAAGGGAATCCAAAGCAAAGCAACAAAGTCCCTGATCTCTTCTTGCTGAATTTGAGTTCAGTACCCAAAGTCCACTACCTGTCAGTTCATCTGCTTTTCCCAGGCTATAACCTGTCATAATTTCTCCCAACTTTCACAAATGAACTTACATGCACCATTAATATAATTTTCAAAAGCAGAACACAAACTCCATAGAATAGAACATAAACTTGTACAGACCTGCACTGCAGAGAAATTATAATATGTAAATTAAGCCTGCCAGAGCTAGCATTTTTCCTTTTTCCTATCGGGGAACTGAGAATTTCTTTTCCCTTTTAACCTTCTACCTCTGAGGCTTACATCTAGAATAACTGTCATCTTGAAATCAGTATTGCATGCATAGTTGGGGACCTTAATCTACCGATTTACCTTTTACTATTACTTCTTTCCTAGGTTCATGTTACAATCCAGTTTTTTCATGCACCAAAGTTCTCTATCTTTTTTAAGATACTGATGTCCTAAGCTCTGAAAGAATTGAGAGAGATGAGCAGGCTAAATTAGACCAGCAAAAAATTCTATTCAGATACAAATATTGTGGTAATCAGTACCGATGAAAAAGGAAATTCAGAAAAATATAGATGGCAGTTAAATGAGCTGTAGCCAAAGTTTCATCTTTCATAGTTCAAAGTAGGTCACTGGCTGAATAATTTTTTTAACCCTGGAATCATTGTCTGGATTTGTAAAATGAGTATTCATGGCTACCCTCTCAAGGAATGGTTTAATTCCCTATACATTACGAGAACAAATATGGCTATCAAGGATACCTATTTATTTTTTTTGACTATGCCTTACATCTCAGAATTTTTTTAATGTGGCCATTTGTTGAATTAATATTTTTCTGATGGTGCATTCCTTCCTCTGTTTTGCAGAACTAAAACTCAACTATAATTCCTTTCTAGAATGCAGACTTCAGTCTTGATATGGTTAAAAAAGGAATTAATTGTCCCCAGTACCAACATGTTATAATGTAGTTCACATTTGGCAAAATCCTCTCCTTGCATCACTAGTGCTACATGTTGAATCCTGTAAGGTGCTGAGCACTCTGGCTCCAATTCAGCAAAGCACTCAAGCACATGCTTAACATTACTCCCATGCCCAAGCTTAAAGTTAAATGCTTAAGTGCTCTGCTGGACTGGGGACAGAGTGCTCACCACTTTGCAAGATCAAGTTATATCTGCAGGACATCCTATACCCAACGCATCGACTCAGAAGATGGTGTGTGTGAACATACATATACACGCACGTATAGAGTTAAGTAGAGGCACTCAGACTGTCTTTAATTGAGGGACAGAATTTATACTTGTGCAGTGATTCCTGGGATGTCCAGTTTCATGAAATCAAAGCATGATAGTTCAAAATCAATAACTTCCTCACACACAGCAGTGACACACACATAATGACATGATCATCAGGTAACCCAATGATATTAACCCATCAAAAGAAGATCTCTTGATAATCAGATGCTCTTGCTTCCCATGGTAAAAAAAAAATCTGCAATTTATGCAAGTCATTTCAGGTTATTACTCACTTGCATCAATTAAAGTACAAATATTTTGTGCTATCAACGTAATTCTCTGCAATATATTTATCCATTATACAACTTCTGCATGCATGAATGCATGGCCACCAGCACCAATTAACCCATTCAGGTTCCCTTTTTTTGATCTTTTGACCTTATATTTTCAGTTGTTCCCTGTAATTAAGTTCCCAGGCTCAGTGGATTCTCCGCATAGACTGAGGGAGCGTCCTTTAGCCATGGGCCGGCTTGCGCTGGCCCACCTCCTCGGAACCCAACAGGACCAATTAAAATGGAATCCTGTTGATTTCTTTATATCACCCACTTAGAGTTTTACTAAAACATACTTTATAAATGTTTTATAAATCATGGCTTAGTAATGTCTGATATCACTTTATTCATGGGATTTTTGACAAGCTAAGGAGATAAAAATGACTCTTGGGTGAAATATTATTGATCTTTATATTGAGATAAAAATGAACAGGACAACATATTAACATATGCAATGTTAACCTATTTGTATGTGTAACATGCACATCTCGGCAAGTACTGATGCTTTAAAAGTTGATACGTCCATTTTTGGTTTATCATTGTTCAAAACACAGGAGGATTTTAAATACAAGGAAAAAGACTGAAACTGAATTGGTTCCCAGATAGATCTGCATGTTTGTGAGGGTATTGACCCCAGTCTGGGAGCTGTGTGCCCCTAATTACACACTCAGATTATTTGCAAAAGCTTTTAATCGGACATTCACATTGTAGTGAGCATGAAAAATATACAGATAAAAAGGGGCCATGCCTTTGAATTTACATGGGCAAATAGTACTTTCAAGCTTTCAGCAGTGATTTTTTTTCTGTTGACATTGTAGATGTGAGGTTTACGCCGTCTAGGTCAATAACCTCCTTGTTTCAAGAAAAAATCGCTTCTTTTTCAGCAATGTTTAACAGACATTGGAGGAGATTAAACAGAGACTCTTACATAATCTTTTCATTTGTATGTTAAAGAGACAGCCAGATAATGCACATAAAATGGTATTTGTGGAATTTTAACTGGAACTATCGTTGCAATAGAAATCTGAAAAATAAATTGCTTTCCTATTAGAGCAATTCATGTTTATTTTAAATTCAGCAGAGTGAGGGGTTTGCTCACACCTTTTTCAATGAATTAACAACTTCATGAAAAAGGTAAATATAAAACAAATCTCTTACCATTGAAATAATGGCCCCATGTACTTGATAGGACATATCCTCTTCCCATGGCAACTAGGTAAAAGAAACTTTGCAGGACTCCTAAAGTGAAATTCTGGCCCCACTGGGGTCAGGTTTTCACTCTAGTGTCTGCTATCATAGATACTAATTTTAATCCTTCAGGATAAACATTTTCATCTTTTTAGCATCTTCAAAGCAAAGCACCACATTAGGTATTACTCACTGTCTGCTCTCCAGCATAGCACTGCCTCCCTCTGCCCAGTGCTGGACAATGAAATGTGTACTAGAGACCACAGTGGGATCCTCAGCCTCCTGTCTTCCACTTCGCCATTGTTAGAATACAACTTCCATTTGAGGAGTTTTTTTTAGTCTCCGAATGTTTACGTAAAACATGTTTCACAGTGAGATGCCCATATGATTCCTAGTCTAAGGGCAAAATTGACCCTGTGCAGCAAACCCCACACAAGCCTGTGCACCACTTAGATGCTACTTAATCTGAAGTTATACAGAGTTAGTAATATGAATAGTAATATAGTATTAGACTTATGAACAAACGCTCTATGCTGTTATGAAGTGCAAATTTAGATGTAGTCTCACCTTAATGTGTAGGGATAATACCTGTTAAGCATTAACCTTCATCCAGCATCAAGAGAAAAGTTAATTAAACTGTATCTTGGGGGAAATTCGTACCCCAAATACATTCAGAAACCAAGAACAATTCTTTAATGTTTTAGGACAAAAAATATTTAAAATCCAGTTATGAAAAAACTACATTAACTTAAGTTGTGGGGGACTTTTGTCCCCCAAAGTCATTCAGAAACTAAGAATTTTTTTTGAACATTTTAGGTGAAAAAAACTTCTAGCAAATTGAAAGAACTAGCAGATGTCTCATTCTGCGTGCACCTATATGCAATTTTCACACGTCCCTAGAGTACCTTCTATCTTAGGGTGACTCCATCAACCACTGTCACAGCAATTCAGTATCAATTAGCATATGCAATGTCCTAAAACAATATAATTGGATAGTGACTAGTTCATGAGTTATTGCATCATATATCCTCATGGGATACATTACTCCACAAATGTGTTATCAGTTAGTATATGCAAATTACATTTCTGTGTTTAAAAAAAAAAGACAAGCTAGCTTACCACTATTACAATATAAGATACTGTCACTAGAAGCATATAAATATAACATATAAATATTAAAAATATAAGATAAGTGTGACACATTTGGGATACATTTGTATCCCACACAGTTTTTGGAAAAAAATGTTTTTCATGATAAATTAAAATTTTTCACTCATTTGTGTACATGTGCCTAGGTGACAATGCCCTAAAACAGCATAGTTAACTCTAATTAATGGCCCTCCATCCCAACATACATACTTGTGGATACAACATTATGATGTGGATGTGGGTTAAATCGTGGTTGATGCTTAATTTCTTGCACCTTGATATGAATATCACTTTAGAAAAAGGGATATTAAAACTTTTGCAGTTGCATGTGACAAATATTTCCATCAGGCTATTACTTAACCATATATGAGTGAGTTCATTTACAATCTTTAGTGAATAGTGATTGGAAAAGTTTAATGTTTAAAATGTAATAAATTGCAGCTGATTGTCTTAACGAGACACAATACGGTCTACTAAATTAAACAGAAATGCATTTAACTTATTTCAACACATTCATGTCTTTTATCATCTTACGGGGTGTGGATCTTAGGCATACTGGCATAGAGGTATGCCCAGCAAAGTACTCTTAAAAAATGAACATGCAGAATGTTGCCCTGCATTTGCTTCAAGGGAAATCAATGGTATACTTTATCTGAAATAACATAGAGATGCACTTTTCTGACCATATGAAGAAACAGCCCATTTTCTTGGGCAGATACAGCTGTGGCAACTACTAAGAAAATAAATCACGATATTGGTATAGGGGATTCCTCTGATTTCAGGGCTTATGTAGGACTTAAGTGGTTTGTAAACTTTTTGATAGCACTCAGCATCGGGGTGAACTTTACTTGATGTTAACAGATAAAGGAGAGGCACTTGCCATGTTTGAGCTGGATTATCCTGATTTTTTTTCCCCATGAGTTATGACTTTGTCAGTCAGTTTTGTGGACAGACTGCAGCTTGCTAACTATACCTTTGCAAGTAGCCATGACACTTGTAGTCCTGACTGTCTCAGCCCTTAAGGAACTATGGCGTTCCAAGATGCTTCTGCCTCATTCATCAGTGTTGGGAGAGGGTGGTGGGACACTACTTGCTGCACACTTAAACAGCTACTGGTATCCTATCTCTATGATGTACCACTGGTTCAATCTCCAGTGGTTGTTTCAACAGCTTTGGCTTCTTTGTTGAAATACCTCTGATAGACAGCGTCCTATCAGCACTTGGGTAGAGGCTCACTGTCAATCTGTCTTAACTACTGGCTATATAGATATCCACATCTTTGAACATTGTGCTACTCTCCAGTAAAATGGAGTAGCAGGTCAAACCGATGTGGCAAAAGTGTCTGTCCAGTAAATGGCTGTATTCTTGAAATAGTTTCCTTGCCCACATGTTCTGGGCGAGTAACATTTAAAGATGGGTGAGCAAGCTATCCTTAGTTTTACACTATCAGTTTCATAGTAAAGGGCAGACACACAAATCTTTAGGGCTGAGCAGAAAAAATCTGGCAATTTGGTGAAGCTGGTATAACCAGACAGAAGCTGAGAAAGTAGCAAGGGAGAGGATGTCCCCTTCCCCTTCTCAGTGAGAACTCCATTGCAAGCAACCCCCATTCCTCTAGTCACATGGGCTAGGGAGGCAAAGCAGAAACTCCCAAGGGTGAATATATCTACCAGGCATACAGGGGTTGTCCACCAGCAGGAACCAGGGCAGCAGTAGCAGATGAGCCGGCAGAGGCTCAGCTTGATCTCTTGATTTCACCATCACCATTGGTGATGTCAGAAGAAGATTCTGTTTCACAATTTGTATGCTAAACATTCTGCTCTGTCTGCTGATGGCTTGTTTTCCCAACTTTCTACTATCCAACTGCCTGCCTGACTTTCCCTGCCCTCCATACTTCTCCACATTGTTTTCCACCTCTGCCTTTCCTTCCTTTTCTCCCTAAATGCCATCTTCTTCCTTTTTCTTATTTATTCACACCTTCTTTCTGCCATTCCCTCTCATCCCAACTGTGCCCCTCTAATAAAAATTAATGGAACAACATGGAAATAAGACACGTACTAATCACTACCCTGAGTACTTTGCTTCTATGTTTTCCCTTACCCCCACCCTTTTGCCAGCAGTTGTCTTTTAGATTGCAAGCTTTTCTGGGCAGGACTATCTCTTCCTGTGTGTCTGTATGGTGCACAGCACATTATAGGTGTTATCACAGTCCAGTTAAGTGATGACCTGTATTTTTCTTTGCAATAAATGACTTAAAAGAATATGTCTGCTTAAGACTTAGTGGCCTAACTGGATGACCAAGAATGTACTGCTTAGCATATATTCCTTTAGTGCACAGTGACCTTATAAAAGTTCATGACACAATTAATTAGGATTGTCTCACAAATATCTTTTTGAGTGTGAACTGTTTAAATTACAGTTTAAAAAAATTAGTTGGTTTGGTCAAGCAACTTCACGGAATGACAGATTCAACTGGTTATCATCAAGTATCTTGTAGCAAGATAGGTAGGTGACTTAGATGGATGCCACATACAAACATAACAGAACACATTAGGTATGCCTTTAAGAAACATTGTAATTGACTTCCTCTCCTCCACTGGCTGGAGGTGTGAATTTAGAGCGAGACTAGGGGAATGGGAAACTGAAAGTATGTGCGTTCCGGTGGTGCATGGTGCCATCTGTTGCCAGCTCTAGGGGAGACCGGTACTGCTGTGTGAGGTTTCTCACTGAATTAAAGTTGGTTGGGTTTTTATATAGTGTGATCTTATCCCATTCCTTTGGATACAACTGGTGTAACAAAAAATCTCTATATAGAAGAAGGAATCTATGCAGCATATTAATTTTTGTTGGCTCACTTCTGCTTTTTTCACCATGTTTTGGACAACTATTGTACATATCTGTTTTCAAAGCATTCAGTGCTGTTTTAGCTATGCTGGTCCCATTAAAATCAATGAAAACTGGAGGGCAAAAACTCATTTAGCAAATGTACCCCCCAGCTTCCACTTGGATCCTTATAATTCTTCAGAGATGCTCTCAGATTCTGAAAGGTAGAACACTGACTTCATCTCATCTGAGTGGTAAAGCAGCACAGCAGTGCACTTGTATTTGAATTGTCTCATTTCTTTATTTTTTTAAAAAAGAACAAAAGCAAAAAATCTTCTATGTGGGTAAAAGTAAGGCAATAACAGAGTTCTAACTTTGGAAACAATCACTTTTGCCAGCAGAAAACCAGACTGGAATGTTGGACGACGACAGTAGTACCAGAGTTCTGGCTACAAAACAATCAGTTTATAGACTCATTAACAGTTCATAAAATGGAGGGGATTCTGCTGTTTCTTGTCACTGAACATATGCTCTGAATTTACAATGGACTCTGTAGCATCATTCCACAAATACTAAAAATAGTTCTCTGATTATTACAATGGAAATGTTTCAAACCACAGTGGGAACCTGATCTTCAATTAAAAAAACACAGTATATCCTGTCAGACATGTTCAAATGAGGCACAATGTATCGCCTACTCTTGGAAAATCTTCAGGAAGGATTTCTCAACACTTGGAAGCCTAGAAAGTTTTGGGTTTCCTCAGTCTCTATCATAAATGGGTTTTAATTTCATTTTGATGATTCATTCAAATATTGTAAAAAGAGATTGTTTTGTTGATGAGCATTTACCATATAATGTGTTCACAAATCTAAACCCCAAATACTGTAGCTATATTTATAACTATAAAGCTTTAATTATAGCTACAGGTGGGAATAATATATATTGCCCACTCCTTTACTGTCCTTGTAAAGAGTGCCACATAGTTAAATATGTCACAATATAAAACACAGAAAATGGCATTCACAGGATATTTTAAAACCTATATGAAAATTATAAAAATGTTTATAACGTAAGACAAATTGAGATAAGGCTTAAATGCCATCCTCACATGGTACAATTGTGCCTAGGGCTTATAATATATATGTGTTACCTACTCACAGAGGGCCAGATTCTGGTAATTTTACTCATGCTGAATGGTATTACTCAGTGTAAATAAGGGAATTGGAATCTGTTGCATAAGATTTGGAACTCTGTCATACCTAAACATCACAGGAGGTGTTAGTAAATAATGGAGTGTACTAAGAATTGCGATGTTCCTATTGTGCATGCATATATGTAGTGTAGGTGTGCATTTATATAGTTTATAGATCAGTGTTTGAAGATGCCCGTAGTTGAGGTTGCCCCAGTATTTCCATTTACATGAAACCTCATACTTTTGGGGCAGAAATTTGGTATGTTTACTATTAGTCAAGAAGTTAGAAAACAGGTCACCTGATTTCAAGCATAGAAAATGTAGAAAATGCATTTTTTTTCATGTGTGATCTGTTTTTCAAAATCCATAGAGCCTCAGTGAGAGGAACATAGGCCAAGATTTTCAAAAATGGACATACTGTTCCAGTAATGGTCCACCAGTGGTGTGTACAAAGGTAGTACCAGCTTCCTATTCATATCAATAGTGCATCATCCATTATGTTTGTAATTCAAAACTGAAGTGTAATTCATACACCACTTGGGGCAAGCTTAGCTTTGTCATTTTCTATCTTTGCAGTCCTTCACTTTGCAAACTTAAGAGTCTTTTTAACTGAGAGTTGATCCAGTAAATCATACTAACTGCTGAAGTATCATACAAGTATTTCCATTTCATATTTACAGGATTGTAATGACTATATCAAAGTGGATGTAGTCTGTTATATAAATGCACATGTAATTTGTAGAGCGTGCTATAGCTATCTGACAGAAAAGGTTGTTAGAGCTGTTAGATTTTGATGGATAAAGACAGATAGTAATATTGGGAATACTGTCTGGTTGTGACTCAGACCAGTAATGACCAAAACTTATTTATCTGATGGTTGTTTGGCCAGTGTGAAATGAATCTGCAGTAGACAGGTGTCCTTATCATTACAATTCCCATCATAAATGACAACCAGTAGCACCACTGTTGGCAAGTTAATCAGAGACCAAGGAGCACACAAACCATAAATTCCTGCAATAGCAGCAATTCACAACTTTCACAAGCATTAACTACTTTTAAAATATTGTTTAGAAATATAACGTGAAATATTTATCAGATAGGCTTGAGTGGTGCACTTGGAGATTACCAAATCCTAGGGATAAACTCTTCTTTTTAAAGTATTTTACACATGATAGATTGTAATAATGATAGTCATTGCATGAGTCTTTGACATAGTATCACATAACAAACTATAATGGCATTACCATATTCCTGAGTGATGTCCACTCAAAAAAGCTACTGAGCATGCAGCTCCCCCAACTTCTTCTCATGTCTCTATTTTTAGAAAACTACTTCCAGCTCCCAGTCTCACATAGCCACTGGCTGGTGTTAAACATATGTGATATGGTTGCTCAAAGCCTCAAGCCCTTTTAGGTGGGGTGAGTGTTAGTGAGTTTTGAAGTGGTGGGCAATGAAACAAGAGTTCTCTGGTAAACTAGAAGCTTTGTAAAGGCCATCTTGTCTCTTTATGCATACGCCCCCCACCCCTTTTCAACACTGTCCGTAAGCATAGAGGAAGGAATAAATTATTTCTGTTTCTTAGAAGCACTGTCTTAGTTGTATGCATGCTCTACATCAGAATATATGCACAGAATTTTGTATGAGTGGTTTCTTGCCTATACTTTTTTTAGTAAAATTCCCCTCATAAAGCAGACATTAATTCCCCTGCTGCTTTATATTTAATAGAGCTGGTCAAAAAAGTGAATCAATTATTCACAAACATGTAGGCAAAAATTCACCCTGTTTTTGTGATGAAATTTGTGATGAAAAATTTTATCAAACTCCAATTTAGAAAACATTGACCAACTCTAATAGTAAATATACAATATCCCAGAGCCCCCACTGTGCTTAGCTCAAGAACTAGATAGGACTATTCTTGAAATTACCCTTGCACTCCTTGATCCTTTGTCATATGCCAGGCTGGTCCTTGGAATAAATGAGAACATCATAGCTGGCCTTCAGTGGCTCCAAGGGTCTGTTCTATTGGACAAGGATGGATAACATGCAGGGATGCACTAGCCCTGCTTCTTTTTCCCTGAGTTCTGGTGGACCAGCAATGAGATGATATTAGAGGCATTATAGCAGCTCTCTGCTGCCTGAAGAGTCCCCTTCAAAGCAATCTAAGCAGGGCTCAGGCTCTGGCTAAATACTGTTGACCAGCATTTTTTTATTTTTACCCTAGATCATTTTTTATTCGTTCAACAAATTTCTTATCTCACATAATAGGGTGCACTGACAGTCAACAACTGCTGAATACAAATTACCACATTAGTTTGATACAGGCTCATTCTTAGTCTGCATGCATCTCAATAAAGGATTGATACTTTTGTTTAATTGGTACAGAGTCCAACCCTTAAAAGATATAATCTCGGATTTCCTTAATTCCTTTTTCTGTGACTTGTGCTGTAAAAGGGACGGCTTTCTTATTCAGTGTGGAGAACTGATTGCAAAACTCTGGTCCATCAGTCATGAAGTTTAAAAGTGCTTTTACAGAAGCTTGAAGAGACTGTGGAGGTTGGAGCTGGAGAGAAAACATGCATTGAAGTAGTTAAAATAAAGTGATGATTTTGATTTGGTATTTTGATCATACAGTGTCTGCCCCTGGAATCAATGGAAATATTAAAGCTATTGCTTTTTCCCCCCATTTGTTATGCCAGACCATCCAGTGGCACTTAGACCTCCACGGTGGTGTCTTATGCAACTATTTTATCTGGGAAATGACTCCTTTGCTGAAGCTAATGTATCCAATGCATTTCATCCTTTTGAGAGAGCTTTCCATGCCAGGCAGACAAATTTCAGCTATATTCCAGTAGAGGCAAGGAACAGTGAGAGGTTAGGGAAGAGTCTGGCACAAAATAATTTAAACTGTTTTTTTTTTTAAAAGTATCATAGTTGATTAGCTAATGAATATTTCACTCAGAAGCTCACTGCAGAGCTTGAGGCTAGTTCCGTTAATAAACTGCAAGGACTGAAGCAAGGCTGTAACCTGACTCATCATGCCTCAAGCACACTACTCTTAAGCCCAAAATCATTGTATTGAAAAAGCTGATGTGGAGAGAAAACCCCAGGTAAGAACTAAATACAGAAGCAAGGAGAGCAGAGGCTAAAGTGCTAAAAATCTCTTTAGTGCATATTGACAGGTTTTAGAGTAGCAGCCGTGTTAGTCTGTATTCACAAAAAGAAAAGGAGTACTTGTGGCACCTTAGAGACTAACAAATTTAGTTAGTTAGTCTCTAAGGTACCACAAGTCCTCCTTTTTTTTGTTTAGTGCATATGAAAGTCTGAACATAGAATACATACAACATAGGTAGTAGCAGTTAAAACTCTCTAACACACTTTTGCTAATTCACCTCAGCTCTATCCTAGACAGTCACACAAGCTGGGTCAAAATTTGTTTTTTCATATCTTTTTTTTCCACTGAAATAATGACCATTAATTGAAATAGAAAATTTCCATAGGTTTCAGAGTAGCAGCCGTGTTAGTCTGCATCCGATGAAGTGAGCTGTAGCTCACGAAAGCTTATGCTCAAATAAATTTGTTAGTCTCTAAGGTGCCACAAGTACTCCTTTTCTTTTTGCAAAATTTCCACCCTTTTTTAAAATATTTTTCATTTTTGTCAAAATTTTCAAATTACTAGGATATTTATTTTTCCCCACTTTTCCCCCTCTTTTCCCCCACTGAATATAACTGAATGAATGATTTGAGAAGTTTTTTTTTCTTCCACTTATTTTTTAAAATTCTTTTTGCAAATCTGTAATTTTTCAAGAGTGGCAAAAAGAAAAATGAAACTCTTAATTCTGCCACTTCAACTTTTCCAAATTTGAAGAAGTTTTGAAAAGTCACAGGGTACCAAAAGAGAGAAAATGAGAAACTGGATATCATTTATTTTATTACTCTTAATGGCAAAACAAAAGAAACAGGTGAAACTAAATTTAAAAAAAATGTTTCCTGTTTTTTTTTTTAATTGAAACATTGTTCCGTTGGAAACCTGAAAAATTGAATTGACATTGAAATGTTGATATTATTGCTAAATTATTTTTCCATTTTCCAATGATCTCTAGAAACCAGTTCTAGATAAAGAGGTGTAATTTAGGCTCAGTGCTTTCATTCTTGTTCTCTCTCCTGTGACTGCCAAAAAATCTGCCAGATGTGGTGATGAGGATGCCTGTCCTTTAGGTATGGGACTAAAATATCAACTCCTTTAACATTCATATCAGAATGCAATGATTTGGTCACAACTAATCTTATCTGTATTGGCACCGGTCAGCTGTAGGTATAAAAGGCTTTCTATCCTATACTGAAAATTATATACTCAGGAAATCAAGAAACTGCTTCTATATTCTACCTAATGTATAATAATAGGGGATTATGGGGGAGGAAAAAACGCATTGATCTTTGGTAATTACAGTATTTCACTTAACTGGAACTGTGGAAGCTACCACTCGAAGTGAAATAGGTAGGCAGACAACATGAGTGCTTCCGTTTAAATCCAGAGGTGCATAGCTTAGGGTATTTAGTCACTATGTTGTATATTAATATGCTTTCAGATATGTTCTCAGTGCCACCAATTATACATGCAGAAAATGTTCAGCGCACCTTATTTTCAAAATAGAACCAGGACATGTTTGTGGAGAGGTTTTTAGGCACGTGAAATCAATCCAAAAAGGACAACTGTTTTGTTTTGTTCTTAATTGTGTACTTATGTCACTACTACCAGCTTCTACTCAACAAGTCAACAGCTGCACTATTGTTGTTGGAGTGCATTTTTCCCCAGTAACAGTCTTTTTAATGAGTTTATCATGGAGCATGGAAAAAATGTCATTAGCATTCACTTTGAGCACAGAAACAACTTCTTAATCATTCCATACACTGAACTCATCACTCTGAATATATGTACCACTGGGCAAATTGCTGCTGGTAAACACAATGAAAACTCCCCTGGATACAGCAATATGCTTTGATGAAACATGTTGTAGTTATATAAAAAAAAAGTTTTAATTGATGATATGAAAAAACTGGAACATTTCCAGGTGTCTTGGTCACTTTACCTGTGTTACATAAGAGAAGGTGCTGAGAATCACAAAGCAGTTGTATTCATAACACTCTACTGGATGTCAGTGACCTTTTACTATGAACTCTTGTCATTGACTATATTTCAGGTATGGTCACTAAATCCCACTGATGGGAACGGGACTACTGACATGTTTAAAGATGTGCATGCTTAAATACCTTCCCAAATTGGGACCTAATCACCTAACAAGCAAAAAGCATGCAGTAAGAATCCAAAGAAGAAGAGATCCAGGAGAGAGTAAGGGTAAAATGCCACTAAATGATGTGTAATACCAAGACAATATGTTCTCTCTTTTAACAGATTATTATACAATTGTTATGTCACAACTTATTTGGTTTTTTATTCTTGCAGAAAAAGTACAGAATAAAGAAAACAATAGAAAATAAAATTACACAAATATCTTATGAATTCAATCAATATCACTTTATGATGTGTTAGGTTTCCTAAAAACAACTTCCATATACATGTAGCTTAATCTATCCTCCTTACCAGCAGCTCAATATTTTACTTCAGTAAGCACTAAGAGGTCAGATTTTTAGATATTTAGGTGCCTAAAGATGCAGATAGCAATCTTGTGACATTTACAAAAGTACCTACATTCCCATGAGAGCTAGGTGCCTAGGTATTTTTTAAAATCCCCATAGGTGCCTCTCTGTATCTTTATGCACCTAAATACCTTTGAAAATTTGGCTCTAGGTTTCTATGATCAAAATGGGTGAGATTCATAACTACAATGGAAAACTAGCCAATTTTTTTTTAAATTCAGCTCACTGTGAAAGCTCTAGGGAAATAATTTTTAAAATCAATTAACTAGGAAGGCCAAAATCAAGTTACAAGACTTAGTTAGTCTTTTACTAAAGCCAATTCTTTCTTTTTTCCTTAAACATGATTAATATTATTTAGATGTTTGGTACAGGTGGTGTCACCCTTCTCTCTTTTTCTCTCCCTCTGTCTATAACTAATTTTTAATGAAATGCCTTTTGTGTATTTGTCTGGGATTTATGAGATGCACACATAGGAAGCTAATACTCTATTAGAGATTACATCTTTTCCTTGTCTATGAATGATATATTAACAGAATGCTCCATTTTCATTCATAGTCTCCTTGGAACCTCTTTTCAAAGGTCATTGAAGGATCATGCAATATTAAACTTTTTTCCATCCATGAATCAAAGCCACACTATGCAAATTTTATTCTTCAGCCCCAAGTCTCAAATTCAATGTCAGATATATAATACATTATGAAATGTAAGAACTTCTTCCTCTTCTTAGCTAGATAGTTCATGTTTAGTTTATTATAGGGAACAAAGGTCAACCAATTTAAAGGGGAGGATTCAGGCCTCTGGAATCTCAAGTCTGAAGTTCCCCATAACTTTTTCCCCCATTAAATAGAATATTTTGGTTTGTCTCATACACTAGATTAATACAGGAAAGTTTCCACTCATGTTTTGGCCAATGAAGAAAGTTTTGCATCTGTCCCCAAAAGAATGTCTAAGCATAATTTAATTACAATCACATTCTTGAAGAAAAAAAGATTTATTTTGAAAATTCAACATTTATTGCCACTAAAGGAATGATCCAACTCCCATTAATGTCAATAGAAGTCTGTCTTTCTTTAATGGGGGATGAATCAGGTCCCAACACTGGCATATCTTTGTTTTATGAACAGGAGCTAGCCTGTTGGACCAATGAACCAGCTGAAGATCTGCTGCTATGAGTGATTATTGCACTCACTGTAAATCTTCTCCTATATAGTTAAACAAAACAATATTAATTATCTATCTGGTGGGAGTTAAGTTGTTGTCTTTGTGGAGGGACTGGTTGAGTCATTCCCTGTGGCCTATACAACTTACATCTGTTAAAGCTGTAAGTCTTATAAATGTACTGTCCCCTGATGAAGCTGATATACACCTTCTCCCACAAGCAATGACATGCACCTTGATCAAGGTATGGAGCGAGAAATGGGATTTGAACCTCAACTTTCTAGATGCTCCTCCTTCATTCTCCTTTCCTGCCTGCTATTTGGAAGCTAAAGAATGAAGATGTTAAAGTAAAGAATAAAAAGAATTTATAAGGAAACAAGAGATGACTCTTGGTAATTGTATGATATGTTGTGATATGGTAATTGTATCTACTTCAGCAGCTACCAACAAGATATCTTATCAGATTTGTGTCCGTGATTTCACTTCTCAACTTTCAGAATAAATTATTTTAAAGTCATTGGAAATTAAGGGAAGGACCCAAATAAGTAGATGGAAAACTAGTATTGGTATTATCAAAAGACTTTTTTTTTTACCATTGCTTCTCTTTCCATCCCAAGTCCTCCCCCACAAAAACCAGAACATTTAACGAATGTCAGGATCAAAAGAACAATTTAAGAACCATAAATAGGTTGTTGTTATCTGCTACAAATCTTCCAGATAAAGTGCTTACAATTGCAGAAAATATTTGAGCAATTTCAATAGCTTTCAGTTCAAATAGCATAAATAACTCCTGCCTGGTTGAAATGTACAAGAGAATATTGTGTGTGACTATTACATAGCTTTTTGATGCTTTAAGAGTCCAATCTAAATTTCTAATCATTGGCATGTAGGTAAAAGGACTAACACAGTTAAAACTTGAGGTATTAATGAATTGGATGAGAGGGTGGAAACAAATGAATATCTTGTCCTTCTCACTTGCTTTTTGACTTAGTCATATGACACACATGTGATAAGTGAGTCTTGTCTACTTCCTCATTTACCAGACACAATTAAACTTACACAACTCATGTCATCATATCCATCTTTAATTTTCCCAAGCTCAGATCTCCGATGAATAGGTTTTAAGTACTTAGCTAGCCAGACGTTTTGAATTAAAAAAAGAAACAAACTGAAGGGCTAGATCCTATCCACCATTCTGTATGTCTTCCTTCACTCTGTCATGCGAAGCCAGCAGAAATCTGTCTGAATCGGAGAGCTGGGGATTCTCCTATCTTTGATAATTTCCAACTGACCCCAGTGCAGAGAGCATGGCAGGAGCATAGCTGGAAGAAAAGGACCAGAGCTCTGCTGTACTCAAGCAGCCCCCAATCATGAGGATGGTCCCTTAGCATAGGTTCTGGAACTAAGATTGCTGGGGGTGTTGTCACACCCCTGGCTTGAAGTGGTTTCCATAATATATTCAGGGTTTACATTTTGGTTCAATGTCTCGCAGCATCCCCACTATATGAATTATTCTAACACCTCTGTCCCTTGGGGGCCATATCACCAGATGCACTCTTAAGGCTGCTCAGCTGTCTTTTGGGAACAACCCAATGCATGGTGGCAATCTGAGTATAAGGGAGCCTTTCTCCCAAAATGTGCCAGGTGGTGTGCCCCTGGAATCGGTTCTCCACATATTTACATAACATGGATGTATTGATGCTCTGTAAGGTTTTGTTAACAAAAATGTTTACAACTTCTCAAAAAATCATTCAAATTGGTCAGTTTGAAACATTTCTTGCTGCCATGGTGAACTTATAAAACTGGTTTTTACCTCATACTTTGACATTTTTTGACAATACACTGAATTATGCAGTAATCAATTCAACTACTGTAAACTCTCTGTAAAATAAGCCGAATTTAGCTGAAGGAGAAGTTCTGGCACAAACTAGACATTGATAGAGCTTTCAATATAGACAGTGAAAAAAACAAAGGACGCAGAAGTGCATCACCCCTTTTTGTTTTTATCCAGCAGTTACCCATTGAGAGAAGGTAGAGGCACTCAGTCGTAGTAGGATGGATTTGAGTTAAAAAAATGCTCTTCTCTACCATCCAAAATCAAAGCCTATTCTCTAAGAGCAACTGTTCATCATGGGCATAGAAATCTTAGACCATACAAGGAAATTTGTAAAGCAACATTATGGACGTTGATACATGCAATCAAGTATTAAAAGTCTGATATGCTAGAATCAGATGAGGCCTTGATCTGTAGTAGAGTGTTCTATGTTGTAGTACCTTAATGGTTCTCAGTCTTAACTCCATCCCAAGGAGCCTGGAGAGAGCAAGAAGCACAATTAACATTATTCAGTGTTTCAGGTGAATTCCAAACTTCAACTCAGCCTCTGGAGAGGTGAGGCAAACAAAACCAGCTAATGCTGGTGCATTTTCACATCATTCAAATAAGGTTAAAACATCAGAGGCACTTTAATTACTGCCATTCATTAACAAATTAAATGGTGTTTAGAATGAGCTACGGTGTGCATCTTCAAAATGCAGGGCATCAGACTGGAAAACTAAAACGGCCTCCTCTTGCTTTGCTCTTTATGAAAAAATCAAAGTCAAATTTAATTTTTAATTTAAAGACTTCAGAGGACTTGATATTGGGGATTTCAGATGGGACAGCAAATTCCAGAAGCTGGGTGCATGCTTCTGAAATCTGTATGTTGTTTGCACCAAGGACCAGAGCGGTTAGCCAATATTCAGGCCTTGCAAGTTTGTTTCAGTTAGGAGGAGAAATTGATGATACAACTCGGATATATTCTTTGGTGCAATCCTGCTATCTCCAAGAACGTACACAAAATCCTTGTGTCTGAAGACAATAGAAACAAATAGCTGGCAGTTTCTTTGCTCAGAATTCCCTAAACCCACCTTTCTAGAACATTGTGTCTAAGGAGCTTTGTCTCTGCAACTTCTTGAAGCCACACCTGCTCATAACTGTTTTCCCCTGTCTGCTGATCCTCTGCTGGCTTTTGGTGATCTACCACACACACACACAAATGATCATCTAGCCCTTGCATTTGCAGTCAGGGAACCCACATAGTTTTCCATCTGATTAGGCCTTGCCACATGGCCTGTTGCCTTGGATAGTGGCTTTTATTGTTTCCACCTATCTCATGCACAAAGGACCTTAACGGCTACTTTCATTTATCCTGGAAGTTTGGTGCTTAAACTTAAACATCAACTTAAACAGGTTGAGATGAGAGATCTAGAATCCCTTTGCTGGCAGCTATTGATGCCTTTTAGCATAAAAGCCACTAAAAATCCAAATAGGCACCAAATGGGATTTTTCAAAAGTGCCTAGCTGAGTTAGGTATGTAACTCCCATTGACTTGCTTACGTATTTTTTGTAAATCCCACTAGACGTCTTTCTACCTCTTTAGGTGCCTCTAAACACATTTTGTAAATCTAGCCCCAAGGGAACAAGAAAATCATCACAGACTAAGTTTCAAGACCTAATAAGATCTCATACTACATAGGTACAGCAAACCATCTTAATTCAGCTTCGGGTATAATTTAAAACCGCATTATTACACACATTAATGTATATGGTTTGTGGTAACTTGCGGAATAAAATAACTGTTAAAGCTTGTTTGATAAGGTGATGTACTTAACAGGAAACAGACAGTTTTGCAGATACAGATTGACATTGCAGGCATGAAAAACAGCATAGATCAAACAGAAATTACTAGGTAATGTTGCCAGTCTGAACACATACAGTAACAGTGGATGATTAACTGTATTTGATGGAAGTAGATTCACATAGATTATAAATGGATTGGAAAAATAGGCAACTAGTACGCTACTAGTATGCAGTAGCATACTATAGTAACAAATATAGTAACTCTCAAAAATCTCTTTAGCTTTAATTTTTCAGAATGTTGTAGAGACCTATGAAATCAGCACAGTTCAGATGTCAGACATACAGTAGTGCAGCTCAATGAAACAAAAAAAACTAATTACAGTTTTAGCCACAGAGATTTCCCTTAAAACATTTATTTGGAATTTAAAAATAGAAAATTTCCTACTGTAAGTGCCTGAAGTGCATATGACAGAGTTCCTACTGCTCAGTGAGCTTAATGAGCATGTCAGTCCAGAATATTAAACAGATTGATTTAAAATGTTCTGATTTGCTTTAAAAACAAAGTATATCTAAAAAGTTAATGAGAAACAAGAACATACATCTGACGTTTTAAAATATAATATGAAACCCCATCTCCACACACAATGGTCTTGTTACTGTGGTCTATACTATTTGGGTACATAGATTTTGAAACATAAGGTTTATAAATACAGTCTCTGCTTTAAAGAATGAGTAGATCTAGATCCAAATTTATCCAGAGATTAATGCACCTATATTTGTTCTAAAACAGTTTTCCTAGCTCACTCATAGCTCCTTTGTGCCACTTGTAATCTGTAATCCTATCCCTGCCATGGGGGAGATCTCTGCTAATGCATATGTATCATAGCAAGACTTTGTGTATCTTTTCCCTGCCCCCAGATATGTTGATGGTGGGGAGAGGCGTGTCAGAGCTCTGCTAAGTCACCTTGTCAGTGGCATGATGATAGCTTTAAGTGGTGTTGGGGCTGCATCTAGCCCTGAGGATCCAGGAGCCAGACCTCCCACCCCCAACCATCCTACCCTCACGGACTGGCAGAATTATATTTGCAAAAAACATTAATAAAAGTCATTTTAATAAGGTTTCCTAATAGGAAGGAAAATTTGTGTACAGCCAAAGTGTGTCTCTGTACAAGTTTATGGACTATTGTTGAACAATTGTGAAACTATATAAGCTTTCAGAAATGTGATTGTTTAGGATACTTTAATATAAAGTCATTGGAGGGTAAACACTGTGGACTGTTGACAGACAATAAATCAGATCCATTCCTTTCACAAAGCCCATTCCTTTTACAAAGCCCATTCGTACAAGTCTGAATCTTTTAATTTGTGTTAGATTGTGTTTGATGGTGGCTTGAAGACTAATATGTCATAGCACACATCCAAACTTGATTTAACTTAGTACATTTTGAGTCACTGTCAGACTTCCAGATCATGTGGCATTAAATTTAAATTTATTGCAAAGGATAAAAGCAAAGTCAATGTGTAGCTTTAGGAATAATTTTGCGCCTAACAATCTCTGTACTACACTGAGTCCCTCTATTTCTGTTTCCCTGGAAAAAGCTCAGTGACTTTTGATTGTGCATAAAATGTTTGGCAATTTCTATAGTCTTTAGTTGCAGAATATATAAAATACAACTACTTAAAGAGTTGGTATGTAAGCTTGCTGGTACTTGGATTTTATTTATTAATTTTTTGGTCATTTACTTAAACATATGAATGAATAAAATAGTTTAATCCACTATGCTGCTGTTTGGGTTAAACTTTCAGATTGTTCCTCTCTTGGAGAAAGTTTCCTTTGGAAAATTGTTATAGTCCAGAGCACTTGTTTAGTTTATCATGTACAAGACGCACATTTTTCCCCACACCACGGTACAGGATGCTTCATTTTTGTTTAGCAGCATCCTGTTTTTAAAAATAAGTCCTATAGCTATATGAAAAATTTAGATAGAAAACTAAATTACATCAGCAGTGGGGAAAAAAATCATATGTCTGAAACATCAATTCTAATTTAAAAGCATTTCTGGAGACAATGCAAAATGTAATTCTGTTGCAGAAGTGAGGCAAGACTGGTCTGGGACAAAACTAATATAGAAATCTGACAAATAATATTGTTAATAATCCACTGATATGTGTAACTGATGACAAAAATGTTGACAGCATCATATTGCAAAAAAGAATTCTTGCCTAATGCAAGGATTACAGCCCACCACTAGAACCAGGCAAGAGTCCCTAATGTTGTTAGGGCTGCCAGCGTGCTGATGGACCAAATTCAAAGGGGTTGACGTCTTCATAAACCAGGAGCTGCAGTCACACCAGATTCGTGGTCTAGCTAATAAATTATTACAATTGAGGACCTTAACCTAGAAGACATCCTAGTATGCAGTAATGTGACAAAGCTGAAGACACTTCAGAAACCAGTGATGATAGAGGATTTGAGGGTGAGAGGCTACTACACAACAACTTACTCCAAAGAACATCATTTCAAAAACCATTTCAGACTAAAAGACAATACTGTACTTACCTATCATGTTATTTCCAGTACCCATGCTATTAACACGAAGGAACTGGATAGTTAATGACATAATAAATCTTGCATTGCCAATGATTAACATAAACATATTATACTGTCAAGAAGAAATAAACACACATTTCACATCACAGAAACCTCTGACCTATGAAGTATAGATACATGTATACATACATAAACAACGTATTTTTATTTTGAGAGATAATTAAATGGTAAATATAAGGTAATATGATTAGCAATTAACCAAAAATTATATTTTGAAGTTCACACAATTGCTACTGAGAATGTTGCATGCATAGTTTAATAAGAAAGTGTATAACATTAACATTATTGATTTATGTAAGTGTATGGGCTTCACTTTGAGACTTATTAGTGGGTCAGTGTGTACGTATATTTGTCATTCATTAGGTTTTATGGTGTTTGGCATTTACTGATGCAAGAATAGCATTTATTTTTGGTCAACATTAAGTCGGTGGTGTGGCTGTGATGAAATTTGCATTCTTACCTTGTAAGCATGGTATGCTTATCTCTCTCATTTAGGCAGTGTAAAATTTAATGCCCTCCTCCATTTCCTTGATTGTAGATGTTTGGGTTTAATGGATGATATAATGATTATATTGTGGTCACTTAGGGTGATCAGATGTCCCGATTTTATAGGGACAGTCCCAATTTTGGGGTCTTTTTCTCATATGGGCACCTATTACCCTCCACCTCCTGGCCAGATTTTTGATACTTGCTATCTGGTCAGCCTACCGTCACTTAGCAACCTTAACGCTTTTTTGTTGAAATTATGGTTTTGTTCTTGTTGGATTTCATAAGTGTGTAGGATTTTTGTTTTTTACAATTTTCATTTTATTTCTATTTTTTAAGTAAATACAGACAGGATAATTTTGTTTAACTTTTAAAAAATGGGATGGACAGGTCACTGGAATTAATTAAATTAAAAGAATGAAGGAACAGGACTGGCCAATGCAATAATGCTCAGGTATGCACATTCACTGTGGTCCCGATTCTGATGTCCTTACTCGTGTGGAGGAACATCTTACTACACAAGTGATCTATTTTTTAAAAAAATTTCAGTGAATTAGGAATATGAATAAAGATCTGTTAGAATCTGATTCTGTGTAGCTAACTTAGTCAGACTTGTATGCACAGCCCAGCTTTCCTTCACGTAAAACATCAATAAAATATACTAAGAACACGTTAGGAAATTAAATGAATAGTGGATGGACACCTAACTCTTTTAGGCACCTTTGCAACTCCACAACTCTCTCCAGTGACATCCCCGGGCC
This sequence comes from Dermochelys coriacea, assembly GCF_009764565.3. Lineage (NCBI taxonomy): Eukaryota > Metazoa > Chordata > Testudines > Dermochelyidae > Dermochelys > Dermochelys coriacea. Next base: position 177,935,623 of record NC_050068.2, read on the forward strand.
TTTCTTACTCTCTCAGAAAATGTGTGCAATAGTGATGATTTATACTTCATATTTTTTCATTTGGAGAATACAAAGGCGGGAAAGCATTATTAGTACAATTTTCAAGTGAGCTAATTTCAGTAATGGCAGAGATTTGAAACCATTTGTATAAGCAGTACTGAGGTCTCGTAGAGAAGTCTATGGCCTCAGAGTTAAGGGTTTCTGGCCGCAACACAAATTTCCCAAGGTACCGCTAGCCACTTGTACATTTCTGACTCTTCCTTTTCTGAGGCTTTAAAACAAAACAAAATATTTGACTTATAGTCTTCTGTGGTACATGATTTTCTGCAGCCTATCAAAAGAAGATCTAGTCTTTCCACTTGTGCATGATTTTTAATCTGATGGGAAAGAAATAGGGAATCTTCTACCTTTTCTTCAGAGCCTTTTTTTTGATGGGGGCCAAAGCTTCCCATCTAGATTGTGGTAGGACTAAAATCCAGGAAAATTAAGAGTTTGTCCCACAAAGTGAATGTCCATGATGTATTTTTTTTGCTTGCCAGGTTCAGTTTCTGTAATTGGCATGGGTATATATCAGAGAGATTGGCTGACTGTCTTCCCAACTTTACTCTTTACATTCATTTTTCTATGGTATCCTCAAACTCTTTTGTATGTAAATCGGTTCTTCTTGAATATTAACTTTCAAACTATTAAGCACTGGTTCATCTACACAAGAAAGAAAATCATGTATCTCTTTTGTTAATATGGTATTCTACAACTTGAATATTTCGGGATCTAAAATATCATCCTGTGTCATTAATCATGTTTCCCATTGACAAGTTTGTTTGTGGTTGTTTGCACAGAAATGTTCAGTATATGCGTGTGGTTTTTTTTTTCATTCAGAATATTTATTTGGTCAAGCAAAACAAGATCCTACAACTCAACTTGATGGCATTTCTCTGTTTGTCAGTCCGTCTGTTAGGATGTAACACAATAGATAATCTCTGACCCCTGAAATCAATCAATACCAAAATTTCAGGGAGTGTTCAAAGGCCAGAACACTATATTGATTTTTCGGGTAAATTGAAAAAACAGAAAGGGAAATTGGGAGACACATGGAGCCTCTGGCATCTGGTTAGCATAGCCATCAGCTTCAATCAGGTCGGAAATTGCCTATAGCTGATCAAAGAACTGGTTGACTGCAGTCACTAAGACCTTCCAGCATAACAACCACCCCAAACAAACTCTTGCCCACTGACCCAATAGATCTTAAAATGCTGACATCCTAAATGTCTGTATCCCAGCCAGAAAATTAATAATAATGTTAGGAGGAGTGAGGGACCCTGGAATAAGGGGAAGGGGAGAATGAGGGACCAGGGTAACGGGACTGCGGGGGAGAATGGGTGATACATAGAGCCTCTGGCATGGAGGGAAAGGGGGAACCAGAGCTCCTGGCTTGAGTGAGGGGAGAAAGAGGATGCAGGGAGCCTCTGAAATAGTGGTGAATGGGAAGGTGGCACACATGGAGCTTGTGGGGAAGAATGAAAGGAGCTCCTGGTGTGTGCAGTGAGCTCAGTCTACAGAAGTAATGATGTGTGCAGTTCTCTAGGTTTAAATTCTCTTTGCAGCTTTCCAGAATGGCTAGTTTAGAAATACCTTCTATTTTGTTTTCTAGTGTTGTGAGCATGCCATACACTGGTAAAGAGTGCAGTTTAGACTGTACCGTCTATATAAATCCTCTTGCTTAAAGAAAAAAATGGTGAAGGAGGAGACCTGGGATTGTCTTATATGTGCAAGGAATTTTTACTTCTAAATATTTAGGGGAAGGTTGGCATTAGGAGACCATTAGAGAATGCTCTCTTTTCCTTTACCTTTGATTATCTACCTCTCAATAAGAGTCATCAACCAACAAAGCCCCTGGAAATTGCAAAGAATGTCACTTGTTGATTAAGTTTGAGAAAAATCAAGCAATTTTTCTATTGGTACCAGCCTTATTTGTGTGCAGTTACACAAGTCCTGATTTCTGCATTCTTATGAAGTATGTTTAAACAGCTAACGTATGGAAAATGTTGCCTTCTGTGCTCAGAGATATCTGTACATGGCTTTGCTTTCAGCACTTTACAGTCAATACGTACTCAACATTTTTGAAACATAGTTTTTGTATTTACTATGATGACAGGTATTGTACCTTTCCTACTGAAGACTATCAATTTTAGCTAATACTGTTGTAGATTATAGTCACAGAGTTCTAATGAATGATATTTGTATTCTGTTATAAAAATGCTACTGCTCTCCGCAACTCCAGCTCAGCATATCTCTCAGGACAATATACTGCCTCCTTTTTCTAAATAGGGAAATATGGTCTTGCAGTCATTAGAGAAGTAAATAATTCTTGTATGAAAACACCATCCCTCCCCTGAGAACTCTCCCTCTCCCACTATCACTCCCCGAAAAAAACCTCCCATTTTTACATATAAAACATTCTTTTACTAAGATGTACTTGTGATTCCTGGGATTCTGTCCAACCTGTAAAATCTACAGAACCTACAGAAATGTAGGACTGGAAGAGACCTCGATAGATCATCTAGTCCGATCCCCTGCACTGAGGCAGGACTAAGTATTAACTAGATGATCCCTGACAGGTATTTGTCTAACCTGTTATTAAAAACCTCCATGTGATGGAGATTCCACAACCTCCCTAGGTAATTTGTTCCAGTGCTTAACTACCCTTGCGGTTAAGAAGTTTTTTCTGATCTCTAACCTAAATTTCTCTGGCTGCAATTTAAGCCCTATCCACAGTGGCTAAGGAGAACAATTTATCATCTTCCTCTTTATAACACCTTTTACTTCAAGACTGTTATCACGTCCCCCTTCAGTCTTCTCTTCTCTAAACGAAACAAGCCCAATTTTTTCAATCTTTCCTCAGAGATCATGTTTTCTAGACCTTTAAGAATTTTTGTTGCACTCTTCTGGACTTTCTCCAATTTGTCCACATCTTTCCTGAAGTGTGATGCCCAGCACTGCACACAATACTCCAGTTGAGGTCTTATCATTGTTGAGTGGAGTGGAAGAATTACTACTTGTGTTTTTGCTTACAACGCTTCTGCTGATATATCCCAGAATGATGTTCATTTTTTGCAACAGTGTTACACCATTGATCCATATTTTGTTTGTGACTCACTATGACCCTGAGATCCTTTTATGCAGTACTCCTTCCTAGGCAGTCATTTCCAATTTTATACTTGTGCAATTGATTATTCCTTCCTAAGTATAGTACATTGCACTTTTCCTTATTGAATTTCATCTTATTTAATTCAGTTTTTGTCTCTTGTTTGTCAAGATCATTTTGAATTTTAATCCTAACCTCCAAAATGCTTGAACCCCTTGATATCATCTGCAAAATTTATGTGTGCACTCTCTGCCATTATCCAAATTATTTATGAAGATATTGAATAGAACCAGATCCAGGACAGGTCCCTGTGGGACCCCACTTAATGTGCCCTTCCAGCTTGATTGTTGTGAAGCACTGATAACTACTCTGAGTATGGTTTTCCAGCCAGTTGTACACCCACCTTATAGTAGGTTCATCCAGGCTATATTTCTCAAGTTTGTTTATGAGAAGGTCATGAGACAGTATCAAAAGCCTTACTAAAGTAGACGTATATGACATCTACTGCTTCCCCCCATCCACAGGGCTTGTTATCCTGTCAAAGAAGGATTGGTTTGACATGATTTGTTCTTGATAAATCCATATTCACTGTTACTTATTACCTCATTTTTTTTTAGGTGCTTACAAATGGATTGATTATTTGCTCCATTATCTTTCCAGATGCCGAAGTTAAGCTGACTGATCTTTAAGTCCTTGGAGTTGTCCTTATTCTCCTTTTCATAGATAGGTACTATATGTGTCCTATTCAGTCCTCTTCCCTCCTCCACGAGTTCTCAAAGATAATTGCAGAGATCTGATCAGAGATCTCTTCAGCCAGTTACATCCTAGAATACTTAAGGATTTCTTCAGGCCCTGATGACTTGAAGGCCTCTAGCTTGTCTAAGTAATTCTTAACTTGTTCCTTTCCTATTTTAGCCTCAGCTCCTGTCCTATTTACACTAATATTCACGATGTTAATCGTCCAATCATTGCTAACTATTTTGGTGAAAACTGAAACAAAAAAGGCATTTAACACTTTGGTCATTGCTGCATTTTCTGTTATTGTCTTTCCCTCCTCATTTAGTAATGGGCCTACCATGTCTCTGGTCTTCCTCTTTCTTCTCATATATTTCTTTTTACCCTTTATGTCCCTAACTAGCTTAATCTTGTTTTGTGTCTTAGCCTTCCTAATTTTGTCCCTCCATGCCTATGTTTCTTTTTATATTCATCCTTTATAATTTGACCTAGTTTCCCTTTCTTGATGACTCTTGAGTTTCAGGTCACTGAAGATCTCTTGGTTAAGCCAGGGTGTCCTCTTACCATACTTCCTATCTTTCCTATGTATTGGTATAGTTTGCTCTTGTGCCATTAATAATGTCTCTTTAAACACTACCAACTCCCCTGAACTCTTTTTTTCCCTTAGACTTGCTTCCCATGGGATCTCACAACCAATTCTCTGAATTTGCTGAAGTCTGTTGTCTCTATTCTGCTGCTTTCCCTCCTATCATTCCTTAAAATCATGAACTCTTGTAATTTAGTATTCATTTGCACCCAAGCTGCTTTCCACCTTCAGATTCTCAACTAGTTCCTCCCTGTTTATCAGAATCAAATCCAGAGTAGCATCTCCTCTAGTCACTTTCTATGCCTTCTATAATCAAAAGTAGTCTCCAGTGCATTCCAATCTCTGCCTTGCTGTATTATTTTCCCAACAGGTGTTTGGGTAGTTGAAGTCCCCCATCATCACCAAGTCCTGTATTTTGATGATTTTGTTAGTTGCTTAATAGTCTCAACCACCCCTTCTTCCTGGTTAGCTGGTCTAAAGTAGGTCCCTGCCATGACATCACTCTTGTGGGATTTTTAGTTTTAACCTTTTATCCTTACGCAGAGACTTTCAACAGGTCTGCCTTCACTTCTACCTCAACATCAGTGGAAGTGTATACTTCTTTGATATAAATGCAACACTGCCTCCCTTTTTTACCTGTTCTTCCTGAACAGGCCAAGTTTCTGTGATGCTAGTTCTTCCTACCAAGATTCTGTGATACTAATTATGTTGTATTTGTGATTATTTCATTAGTATTTCTAGTACTTTCTTGTTTATTCCCCATATTTCTTGCATTAGTACACAGCCATCTATGATTATTAGTTTCCCCTCTATACTCCCGCTTGTCTTTCCTTTGTCCATTCTGTGATTTCCTATGTTTCCCCCCAGATTCCAACCCTTCACGCAGGTCTCCATGTCTTGGACTTACCTGTGGGCTTTTGTCCCTTGCCCTCATTGAACCTAGTTTAAAGTTTTCTTCACTAGGTTTGCTAGTCTGTATCCTAAAGTGCTCTTCCCCTTCCTTCACAAGTGAACCCCATCTCTGCTCGGCAGTCCTCCTTGGAACAAGATCCCATGGTTGAGGAAGCCAAAGCCCTCCTGGCAACAACATCCACACAGCCACATATTTGCCTCCAGACCTTTACCCTTGACCAGAGGGATCAATAAGAAAACCACCTCTGCCACCAACACCTTCACCCTCACTCCCAGAGCCATGTAGTCACTTCTGATCTGCTCAGGGTCATACCTCGCAGTGTTATTAGTACCTACAAGGATGGGCAGCATCAGGTAGTAGTCAGTGGGCTGGATGATCCTTGGCCATCCCTTCATAATGTCTCAGATATGGGTCCCTGGAAGGCAGCACACCTCCTGGAATGCCAGGTCAGGCCTGCAGATGGGTGCCTTGGTCTCCCTTAGAAAGGAGTCACTGACCCCTTCATTTCCTCTTGGGAGTGGGTGACCCACTCCTCCTGGGAACCTCCCAGCCTTGGGGGTAGACTGCTTCTCCTCTTCCACCTCTGGATAAAATTCCTCATCCCCTGTTGCCAGGGGAGCATACTGTTTTTTATCTCTATGGACAGTATGTTGTCCACTATAACCTACAAGAGGTGGCTCTGGGGCCAAGTTCTTTTACTGTCTTGATTGCAGCATATTTTCTTTTGTCAGAAATAAAATTATTTTCTCGGAGAGTTATGAATGATGTTTAAGACCCTCAACAATCCATAGCTGTCCATTAGGTGTTATCATTTCAATTACTATATAAACACTTGTGCCTATATGCCTGTTAAAATTTCATTTAAAAAGTAAGCAAATCCCATGATTTCATAGGTAAAATAGTCAAAAATTGCGACAAAAGTGTATTATAGACCTTTTAAAGGCTTTTACACAATTAATGAACAGTGGCTTCAGAAATTAGAGGTACCATACAATGTGTGTCAAGTATCTTGTTAGATTAATTCAGATGTTTTCTTGTTTTGCCACTGCTCTATATAGTAAATGCTGGCTAAACATTACCGCACTCTACCAAAATGAATAGCCAATGCATATTTTAACTCATCTACAGCCATACCAATCTGGGCTTACACTATACGAGACCTCATAAGATAGCAGGGTTGGGCTTGTTCAGTACTTGAATGATAACATTTGAGGACAACTCCCATGATTCAGGATGTGGTGGTGTTGATGACATGTCCCTACCGAACAAGGGAAACACCTTGGAAAGGGAAAGAAAGATCCACAGCTCTTAAGCTTCCATTACTCAGTCACATTTTCCTCCACTGAAGGTGGAGCCATTTCTGAAGTGGGTCTGGGGAACTGCATGGTTCGCCAAAACTGTGGAGACTGGGATTGAATGGAAAATCCACTGAACTTCCACCGGAGGAATGCAGCCTCTATATAAAGCCTGCATCCAGTAACATAGCTTCTTTCTGCACTGGGTGTCTATACACAGAGCGATATCCCCTCTCCCTTCTGCTTTACCCATCTTCTCACTCACTATGGAAAAGCTACACGAGGAGAATTGTTGCTTATTTGAGTAGCAGTAATTCATGATGCTAAATAAATTATAAATCCTGACTACCTAAAGGGGGAATATGCAAAATATAGTCCCTGACACCCCTTAACTAACTTGATGCCCTCAGCTGCATGGAGAGGAGCATCACTTCACTGATTGCAAAGAGGAGAGGAACACATGCAAAGACGGAGCATACTCCTCATGGAACTTTCCTCTCAGTATGGCCCTCTGACTAACCTTCACACTTTGTATGCCTTTCACCTGTTTTCCATACCATACAGAGTGAAGCCTATGGCTGAGTCAATAACGAACCAATACTGAGAACAGTCACAGGAGGGCAACATGCATTTCATTTTTCAGATGAGATTTAAAGGGTTATTGTAACACTGACAGACCCTGGTCGTTGGATTGAACCTGGGATCTCTGGAGCTTACTACATGAGCTAAAAGACATACAAGCCTCATTAATCTCTCTCTGCGTGGTCTCGGTGCCACTAGATGAGACTGAGCACCACACCCAGGAGGTGTGTGGGTTTCATAATGTCCTGGACACTTGTGGACATTGAAGATCTCATGCCACTTTCAACAACAGTGTGGGCGGTCTTGGCCAAATTCCACTTTGGGGAGCTACCTACCTCAGTTCTCCCCTGTGGTTTCTGCTGGATATCTAGCTTCTGTACCTGGAAAGATAATGGAGCAATAATTAAGCAATTCATCTAGGAGATAAGTAACAGCATGGATTTGTCAAGAACAAACCTTGTCAAACCAACCTGATAGCTTTCTTTGACAGGGTAGCAAACCTTGTAGATAGGTGGGAAGCGGTATATCTTGACTTTAGTAAAGCTTTTGATACTGTCTCACATGGCATTCTCATAAACAAACTAGGGAAATGCAAGCTAGATGGAGCTACTATAATGTGGGTGCATAACTGGTTGGAAAATTGTTCCCAGAAAGTAATCAGTGGTTCACAGCCATGCTGAAAAGGCATAATGACTGGGGTCCCGCAGGAATCAGTTCTGGGACTGTTTCTGTTCAATATCTTCATCAGTGATTTAGATAATGGCATAGAGAGTACACTTATAAAGTTTGTGGATAATGCCAAGCTGGGAGGGGTTGCAAGTGCTTTGGAGGATAGAATTATAATTCAAAATGACCTGGACAAACTTGAGAAATGGTCTGAAGTAAAGAGGATGAAATTCAATAAGGACAAATGCAAAGTACTCCACTTAGTAAGGAACAATCAGTTGCACACATACAAAATGGGAAATGACTGTCAAGGAAGGAGTACTGCGGAAGGGGATCTGGTAGGTCACAGCAGATCACAAGCTAAATATGAGTCAACGATGTAGCTGTTGCAAAAACCCGAATATCATTCTGGGATATACTAGCAGGAGTGTTGTAAGCATGGCACAAAAAGTAATTCTTCCACCCTACTCTGCACTGATTCGGCCTCAACTGGAATATTGTGTCCAGTTCTGGATGCCAAATTTCAGGAAAGACGTGGACAAATTGGAGGGAGTCCAGAGAAGAACAACAGAATGATTAAAGGTCTAGAAAACATGACCTATGAAAGAACATTGGAAAACATTGGGTTTGTTTAGTCTGGAAAAGAGAAGACTAGTGGGGACATAAGTTTTCAAGTATGTAAAAGGTTGTTACAAGGAGGAGGAAGAAAAATTGTTGTTCTTAACCTCTGAGGATAGGACAACAAGCAATGGAGTTAAATTGCAGCAAGGGAGGTTTAGTTTGGACATTAGGAAAAATTTCCTAACTGTCAGGATGGTTAAGCACTGGAATAACTTGCCTAGAGAAGTTGTGGAATCTCCATCACTGGAGATTTTTAAGAGCAGGTTAGACAAACACCTATTAGGGATGGTCTAGATAATACTTAGTCCTGCCATGAGTGCAGGGGACTGGACTAGATGACCTCTCAAGGTCCCTATGATTCTAAAGTAGTTAGCTTTTTTTGAGATAGGGAGATTTTTGCATAAGGAGAACTGAGTAAGTGCTTGCCTAAGGTCACGTGTGCTGTCCTAAACTGTTGTGTGATATACTGAGCTGTGCTATTAACTAGCCTGACATCGAAAAGGGGGCTGCAATTCAGTGTGGATGAAGAGAATCTTTTAAATATAGAAAAGGAGTACTTGTGGCACCTTAGAGACTAACAAATTTATTAGAGCATAAGCTTTCGTGAGCTACAGCTCACTTCATTGGATGCATCCGATGAAGTGAGCTGTAGCTCACGAAAGCTTATGCTCTAATAAATTTGTTAGTCTCTAAGGTGCCACAAGTACTCCTTTTCTTTTTGCGAATACAGACTAACACGGCTGCTACTCTGAAACCTTTTAAATATAGGATTGGAGTCCGCAAATCTTTACTGATATTACACCCAAAAAATAGATTCAAGGAGCATTATTATGTGAAGTTGAACGCTCAAAAGTTAGAAAAAGCCAGAATTAAGGTTGCATGTATAATCTTAATTCAGGCCCCTTGAGACCGCCTTTAATTACATGATCACATACTATTTTTTCAACATGACCTCTGCGTATTCAGTGTACAGGAGAACCTGCTTTGGGGATGTAGCAGGGTAATCGTAATTCTGTCATTTCCTAATTTTTTTGAGTGCTTCAGATGGAAACCTTAATAATGTTCTTTGAACTTATTTTCTCTCTGTGTAATTTCCTAGGTTTTTAAAAAAAGAAAACTGACAACACAGAAATTTCATGAGGTGGTATCATAATGTCATCCACATTAGTCATCAGTAAAGTTAGAACCACTAGATCTACTGCCCACACTTGTTACTTGAACTAACTGTTCAGTTCTGCCAGTTTCCTTTTTCTCACTGCCTGTACCCAGCAGGGGGCCGTTGAGAACACAGGAGAGATAGGTGCCCTGATTTCACTTCTAGTGCCTGGCCCTAGACCTGGCACATCCTGGGCCAGCCAGGAACTGCCATTGCAGGGGAAATCCTGCTCAGCAATCTCTAATCCATGCTGAAGCATGCCCAGTACAGATAGATTGTTTGGGGAATTAACCTGCTAAACCTTAGCATGTCTCTGCTGAGCACAGATTCATAGACATGTTGGGCTGAAAGGTTCCTCAGGAGGTTATTTAGACCAGTGCTACTCAAAGTGGCGGTCCGTGGACCAGTGCTGGTCTGCGCATACATTGGAAAAAAAAATTGCTAGTCCCCCACATCAGAGAGCTTGAGAAGCACTGGTCTAGACCATTTCCCATGCTGAAACAGGACAGGCAAACTGCATTTTTTCAAGGACTTATAACTTGGCCAAATTTAGGTGCATTTTCACAGGGAAGGCAAAAGGAATGTCCCTGCCACAAAGGCTACTCCCTGCCAAATTCCAAGTCACTTCTCCAAACCATGGTGGTAACAGAGCTTCTCAACTGGTTGCCAGGATTTTTTAACATAGGCAAAATGTGTTTTTCCTTAGCTCTATTCTTATAAATTGCTGAACTCTTTTGGTTGAAATTTTCCAAAACAATTCAGAGAGACAGACCCCCAGCTTCAAAAATTTCAGCAAAAAAGTTTAAACTTGGGCAAAGTTATAAGCATCTGAAAATAGGGTCTTATAATGGGACATGTTTGGCAACCTTAAAAAGCAGTAGTACCAGCCTTTCCTATATTAAGCAGTCTATTGACTTCAGTGGGAATGCTCAAGTGAATAAATTATAAGCAATGGCTAAGGGTTTGTAAGATTGTACCAACACCTGTAAAGTGATTTGGTATATTTCAAATAAATATCTTGACTTTATCAGAAAAGCACAAAAAGGATCTTTCAGTGTAAGCCCATTTCTGATTTTAAATTCTCTATAATAAACAAGTCAGTAACTTTAACTGATAAAATCCTTGAAATGTTCATTGCAAAGGGAAATATTGATTAATATTTCATGTCTTGTTCTACATATTGCTGTAAGACAAGTGATAGATGTTTTTTCAGGATTGCCAATTCAGAAATACATTGACAAAGAAGACCATTTTCATCACCTTACCCTAATTAGCTTTAATTATAGCCTCCTATACAAAATAGTCTTTAGATGTATTCAAATATATATTTATCTGCAGAGCATATTATAGTATAATACTGTAGTCCCCTGGTTTACATAAATAGGTTGGAGCTGTCATACAGTTTTCTTTCCAACAGCTATAGCTTGTTTACAGATGGCAACCAATGCTCTTTTTCAAAATTTTATATTGTAAATACATTTACACTGCCACTTTTGCTGTTTGT